>NW_024609976.1:1200000-1849843 GCF_016920785.2 Ixodes scapularis
ATTTCCCGCTCAATTTTGCGGGAAATTTTTCCCGCTAAATTTAGCGGGTTAAGTTTTCCCGCTAAAGTAGCGGGTTAAGTTTTGCAGCCACATTTAGCGGGGAAATTGACGTCACGTGACCTCAACACTAATTTAGTTTCACCGCTAAATTTAGCGGGGAAATTTTTGTTATAAATTTCCTCCTAAATTTAGCGGGAAAATTGTCACTCAATTTAGCGGGAAATTTAGCGAAAATTTTCTGCTAAATGGAAGCGCAGGAGGACAGGGGGTGGGAAGGGTACGGAGGGGAAGAAGGGACATACCTTCACCTTCGTACCCGCCCTCCTCCGCTTCCTTTTAGCAGAAAATTTTCGCTAAATTTTCGCTAAAGAGCTGCGCTATAATTCCGCATTACAAAAAATTGTAAACGTCTTTCATTTTTCTATGGTCCCAATAACTTCCCCCATTCTCACACTCGAATCAGTCGGAAACCGCTTCTATACGATCTATTCTAAAATTAACAAAATATTTTTGGAATGAATATTTAAATATTTGAAACTCAGTCTACATTAAAAGAAATAAACTTCTGATTCCGCAGTAGATGGGATAATCGTTTTGAACAGTGCGGGAGTGAGCTATAGATGTCTTTATCATAAATCTCCCCGTAGTGATTACGTAAACTGCAGCCATTGCAACATTTGTTCGTTCGAAACTTGCGGGAGTGTAAATTTAACTTTAGATGGATGAGCAAAGTGGGAGCTAAGCTAAATGCTGATAATAAGAAACAAGCTTCAGCCTCGCAATGCGTTTTACCAAGTCTTGAATGTGTACTCCTTAAGCCCGAACTAGTATCTCAGAAGTTTGTTACAAATAAATTGCATTCAGTAAAATAACTTCGACATCTAAAACGCATAATTGATCAAACACACTCTTAATTCTAAGGTCTCATTTTTTTCGGCCACGTCGGCATAGATTATTACAGAATCTAAATGAAAAGGGCGTGGAGCTATCATGATATTATTTAAAGGTCTAGGAAATTTTATTCAGTTACAAAGATGTAAAAACCCACAGGTTTACTGCTGCATCAGGCAAATATTGGACCGAGAATCACACTCTTCAAAACACCAGAAGGAGTCACATGTAGTTTTTAAAGCAATACTGAACCGAAATTTGGATTTCGCAAAATAAAGCCGCAGAAGCGTTGAACAGGACGCTACGAACTCCAAAAATCACTCATACATCGATATCTCAAAAGGATGGCAGTACTTCTGGAAAGAAAAGGGTGCGATCAAGCGAGGGCTATGATGTCATTGTCCTCCTGGAAGATTTGACAAAGAGGCGAGGCGGCCTCGCTTCACTCCTCCTCGCTTCGGTTCACCAGCTCGACGGGACGTAGCGAGGAGGAGAAGGAATGACAATCGTGACGTAACTTGTCTCGTCGGCCGTGTTCAACCGCGCAGTTCTTTTCCAAAAATACGGCGATCTGTTAGAGCTATCGCTGCATGAGTGGTGTTTTGGGATGTTACAGCATCCCTCCTATCCGTCCAGCCTTATTTTGTGAGCTCAAAATTTCGGTTTAGTATCCCTTTAAGGCAGTTGTATTTGTTGTCTGATTATTGCCTATTAGCACTTAGGGACGCGGTCTTGAATTGTGACGGGACCCCTATTTACTCTAAATCAGAGGTTTACAACTAAAAATTTAGGCGGGCCGAAATTGGTTTATCGAAAACTGTGCGGGCCGCACCTAGTGCGACGTATTGCACATCTTGGCTGCGGTCAGGCTCCCGATATCATGTGTTATCTCACTCGTCGCCGTCGTCAGCACATCTCGCAATGTCATGTCCGTCATGGAAGATCGAGGGCGGTTCTTGTTGAGAGTCAACAATGAAAAGGTTTGCTCACAGACATACGTGCTCCCGAAATGTGACGACAATTTCTAGGCGTTGTCCACCAGTTTTCTGTACTTGTCCTTGCCCAGGTTTTTGTAAAACTCAGGCAGCTGAAATTCGCGATGAATAGTTTTCAGCGCCGGTGGACACTGGAGGTCGATAAGCTCCAGTTTCATCGTCGGATCACAGTCCTCCAATCCGACGATGCGACCCCTAACTATCCAAACAAAAAGGGAGAGGGTTGATAACGTCCGTGGTGAAAGAGGGAAGGGATCTGTTGAGAGAGAGCAACAAGTTTTCGCGTTCCGTGTACAGACATGTTGAGACAAATCCACACCATGGACAGGGACAGCTGCACATGCTGTTTTATTGTTCTCAGCGGGATTAGTGAAGAGGGAAAATTTCAAATGAGAAATTGTAGTCACTTCGCCGAAGACAGAGAAGTAGGTCAGAGGGTTTCACTGCTGCTTGCCAAGCGGAGCGGGCGCTCAATGGATCGAATGGCATAGTAAGCGAATTTTTGTGCTGAGCCGGGCCGCGGGCCGCTAAAAAAGCGCTCGCGGGCCGCACGCGGCCCGCGGCCCGTATGTTGTGCACCCCTGCTCTAAATAGATGTGAATGAATCTTATAACGAAGCCTTAAACACTTTCAAAGCACATAATGACTTACATTTTCCATTCAGAAGAGTAGCTGTAAACATAAAGATAAAGAAACCATGGTTAACCCCTCTGAATATAAAATGCTGCAAAAGAAAAATCGCTGATATATGGAGTTTGTAACTTCATGAAATAAGGACAAGTTATTCCGTGTTAAGAAACTTACGAACGAAATAACGTCCGAACTAAGAAAAGCAAAATCGTCGTACTTTAAGATGCAATTCTATGATGCCACAAAACAGTGCCCTAAGGTTGCTTGGAAAGTTATAAATGGTGTTCGTAATCGCAATAAGGTAGCGTCTTGTTTAGGTGAATGAACCCTAAGAGGTCGAACTATATCGGGAGCGTGACTGGCAGATTGTTTTAACGCCCCCTCTGCAAATGCACAAATACAGCGTGCCTACGACAACCGTGCAATTCGTTATGTCAGGCACGTCGATGAAACTTTTTCCTTGAACCGCACCGACGAGAAATAAGTCTTTAATAAATGCTTATATCTCAGAAACAGTGATATTAGTGATATCAACAAGCTATAAATAGAACCAGTTGCATCTGTAACGGACATTATTCACAATGCCTATCGCTTATATACAACTTATCATCATCGTCCGGGATATTTCCAGCAAATGTGAAGTTTGCTAAAGTTTCAGTCATATACAAAGGCGGTGATAAGAACATGGTAAAAAAAACTATACACCTACATCTGTGCTTCCTGTTTTCTTGAAAGCACTCGAGAAATTTCTTCTTACACATCTCGATATCTTTTTCGGAAAACATTGTGTGTTAACAGGCAATCCGTTTGGTTTTCAAAAAGGTAAATTATCTGAAGACCGTCTTGTTATTTCAAAAGAAAATTATATTACAAGACAGAAAACAGAAACATATTACGTTAGGTGAATTCATCGTGTTTAGAAAAGCGTTTGATGTCCTAAATCACAAGATTTCGCTTGCGAAATTAAGTGGCGATCGCGTCCGTGGTGTGCCACTCGCTTTACCGAAATCGTATTTACAACATAGAAAACCGTGTGTCGCTTTTGATGGTCATTGTTCTTCTTTTCAATATATACAGCAAATCGTACCGCAAGAAAGTATATTAGGACCTTTTTTGTTTATTGTCTTCATGAATGATATTCTGAACATTGATAATGAAGGGCAGTTTATTGTTTATGCAAACGACAAAGGACTGTTTATCTCTGGTTATGATGCTAATGTGGTAACATTCAGAGAAAACTCTGTTCCAAGAAATTTTTAATGTGGTCCGACGTAACTTGGCTCAACGTAAACACAACAGAATCCAATGCTATTTTACTCAGGGCTTCTAGTGAATCAATCGCGGTAAATGATACAATCTAACTTGGCTCTTCGACCATTGAACTAATAAATAAACACAAAACTTTATCTTACTTTTTCGGACCACTTGACGTGCGAATCTCATGCATCTATCTAGTTGGAAAACTTTCTCGAACTATCTGTATTGCCCTAATTTGTCAAAGTATTTAACCCCCAACATTAATCTACAAATTTACCATACTCTATTTCAGTCTCATTTAAACTATTGTCATATTGTATGGGCTACAACGACAAAACCAAATCTTCAAGATGTATAACTACTGAAAAACATATGGTAAGCTATATCGCGGATGTTGCGTACACAGAACCTTTGTTGACAAAATTTATAATAATTTATGTTTGGAGCATGTACGAATGCCGTTTCCTTTTACGATTTGTCTTTTATCTGAGGCATTTGTAGTTTTTGTAGGCTTCTTCAGGTGCTTAAATAAACGAATGTAATGTTAACACACTCAGTACAGAGACATATGTGTTTCCTCAATTTCGCACGAACTGTAAATTTCAGTTACTACTTTCTAATCTGCCATGCTTATTCAACAAGTATATCACAACAAAATGAACATGTTCAGGTTAAATAAAACAAGACCTCCGCTTTTACTGTGTGTAGCTTCGCTTAGTGGGATTTGAATTACATGTTTTTGTTGTGATTGTTTTTATGTAACATGTATTTTTGAGTTTCAAAGCCGCTGCCAATGTGAAGGAATCCGAGAGCCAGTCAAGCTATTTCTTAACAGCTCTTTTTCTGGCAATCCCCCCAGTTTTCTGGAAAATAAAGATCTACATCTTGTAAACCCTGTAAGCCCTGTAAACCAGCGCGCCTGCACTCTATCACTGCTGTAAAATCTACTTTAATTTGATCTGACTTGATTTAATTTGATTTGATTTGATTCGATTTGCATTTTAATGGAAGAGTAATCCCACTCTCTTGGCCGACACCATCGACATATCGTTACTAAACGCTTCTCCTTGTCAATGTTAAGGGCTTTATTTGAAACAGCTTATATCTTCTTTCTTTTTTTCTTCTTTGCAGTGCTTTTTTTTAAGAGGTTGGGAAGAGATGTTGCACAGAATCCTACGTCTGACCGGCTTTAAATCGGGCGGCGTGGTTGTACAATCCAGATGAGACGAACCGGCAAACACCTTTCGCACGACATTGAATCACCGTACGAGTCGTCGGACTGCGTGCGCGGTCAGACACCGTCGTTACACCTGTGACATGAACGGGCACGTACTATCGGTTTCGAATGAAATGCGATAACACGAGCGCTTGGCCTTCGACAAATGCTCCTCATGGAGGCGTCTGGAAACTGATAAAACTACGGGAGAAAGAGTAGGTCGATGCGAGGGTGTGCGCCCTACTCTAGCGTGCTTGCACCTCGCACAACACAACCAGAGTTTCCACGCTGCACCGGTGTTACGTGGGAAGTTCCGTCGCTGTTCGCATTTTATTTGAGCCCGATTACCTTGATGAGTTAGAAAATGTTCAAGCTCGCCTACGCAGGCAAAAACATGGGGTTTTCACGCGTGTTTTTTTTTTAGATTAATGTTCCTGCCCAATAGGGCGCAATCGAGAGAAACAAGGTTAAAGTCAAATTTATAACAAGCGAACTTATGGCCTAATTAATGAGGCAATTCGAGATAAGCCCATCCACCCCCGCTGGGCGCTTCAAAGTGTATCGCTAATATCCAGTTGATTGAATGTATGAAGTTTTGAAACAGCGGTTTCTATGCATGGATGGATCACGGTGGATTAGAGACGTCTGCGTTGAGCTCGAAGTTGAGCCATTATTCGTTGTAGCACAGCGTCTTTTTAGCGGCGGCTTCTTTGTTTCCCTATAATCCGCTACCTTGATCCCCGCCACAAATTGCCCAAAACTGCACCACGCAATAGTACACTGATCAGCCTTTGTTTACCCAGCATTAAAGAAAAGTACACATAATCAGTATGTGGGTAGTTCAGATTATTTCTCATGGTAAACAATGATATTGCTCTCACACTTAATAGATGAGTGGCTTAAAAAAAGAAACGTCGTTATTTCACTGGAAACCTCGCATTCGTCAATTTTGGACAAAAGCAATTACGGTTTTTTTTAAATGTGGTTTTCGGTCCTTTTTTATAATTGCGATGCTGCGTTCTATAGTATTTTTATAGAAGTGAATGTCATCTGATATATCTGTAATTTCTCACAACAGGGCAAATTTCATGAACTCGTTTTGCCATATAGCAAAAAAAAGAAAAGCGGAAGATTTGGAAGAGCAGTGAAAAGAACATTAAGAAGATTAATGTAAAATACTAAATATACAACACGTAGGCTGGTCGAGTCGTTCCATTTAAACAAAAATCAACTTTTATTATGTGTCGATTATTGTTCATGCATTGCCATTTTAATTATTTAGTGCATGAAATAAACCATGAGGTCTTGTCCTTGCCTATATGTTAGTTCGTTCCATAAAAAACAATTCCATGGTTTTCTTATGTTGTAGGAGCCAAAGACTTGGCACTACATATTTATGTATATTACTTACAAAGTTCAACAGGGTTCGCGATGTTGACTGATTGTCGGAATCGTCAAGCGTGCCGTGCCGCCGAGCTCGTGAATGACAGTCCTTTTTCCCGTCTGCGTTTTCCCTCAGTTGGGCTTGCGATCCGTTCCTCTCCACAATGTCCTTGAACGCTGTGGAAAAGTAGCGACACCACGTAAAAAAGTCGCCACCTCTGCTTCCTGAAAGATACGCATCACACAGCATGATCTTCTTGTCATTTTCTTGCGACAATATTCGTTTTCGTTTTGATTGGTTCTTTCCCCTGTTCGCTCTTATTTTCGTCCCCCAATGGATACCATGGCGTACAGGTTCAAGCCGACGCAGTCGATCGATAGAGTTTGCTCCTTTGCGCCCAATCGTTATCCTGACTATTTCCCACAATCATCCTAAGTGCCTAGCCTCTTCTTGTTTATATCACAACCGCAGTATCTTACTTTGTGATGACTTTATTTTGTTTTATCTCAATGCACTGCAGTATTTCTTTTTTGTTTTGTTTTATTAACTAAAGACTTCATCATTTTTATTCAGGGTTGGGAAAGCGGCTGCACCAAATCGACCTTGGCTGCAGTAGGTTTATGGTCCATTGCGATATCCGGTTCCATGTTATCCTTCTTAGGCCTCAACATTGCACAATTTACATTTTTTATTGTTTCTTAACTCTAGAAAAAAATTAAAAAAAACGATGAGGTACATTTATTTATTTATTTATTTATTTATTTATTTATTTACCCTCAAGGTACAGAGTACATTTTTCTGCTTCATTAATGTTTGTGTTTATCTCACCTAGATTTTAGCGTTTTATAAATGCAAACAATTTTAAATTCTAAATTAGAATAAAAAATTGCAGGCAGTAAGAAGTTTGAATCAAAAGCCGGTGAGTAGTTATCTACGCAATATATTCCACAATATAAGGAAAGCGTAAACTTTTAAGGTGTCCTTGGGATTCAGAGGGCTTAGCGAACTTTACAGTTGACAGCAAAAACGTGGAATCATAGACCCTTCCCGACATTCAGTCTGGACACTTAGATAGCGACCACCATCCGATATATGCTGTTTGTCCTGCAAAAGGCGGTCTTTTAGTAGCCGATGGAAGAAAAGGGTAAAATGAGGCTCCGAGGCGAGTAACACGGAGCCTGGGTAGAGCCTGGACAATAAAAACGCTAGTCCGCTATTTTGTTGTTTTCTAACTGCATGAAGAATCTTGTTAGCTTATACACGTTAAACATTTGAGGTTGTTCTGGGAACCTTGAAATGTTGGTCCTTGATGCGCGCCAAACAACTCCAAACATGCTGCGTCAGCGTTCTTTTCGGACTGCTTGATGTAATGAGTTTCATCGAAAGTTATACTCGCATAATCGCTTGATACCAAGGGGCAGTTTCCTGTCACCTTGGAAACTGAAATGAACAAAAGAAACAAAAACTGTATGGCGATTAGCACACCCACTGGTTTACGTCTGCCGTTCACAATCGAACCGCCATTAGCATAAGAACAGTTAGACTGAAATTTCAACCACTAGATGGCACTGAATATGTAAAGCGGTCTCAGCGCCCATATAGCTTGTATATAACAGGTATCAATAATATTTCTGGCTGGGATTGACAGGTATCTTGTTAGATCTGGTCAACCTTCAAGAAAACATATCAGTGGAGGATTTTCGCCATGCCTCAGGCCAACAATGGAGGGAGGACAGGTAGCTAGATTTATTGCACATAACATTACCACAACTATAAAATACGTTTTCTTTGAATCTCTTTGCAAACGCATTATCAGCTTTTTCCCAGACTGTCAAAATTTGAAATGCTACACCTAAGTTTACAGTCTTGGCTCCAAATACAAACATTGTGTTTGTTTCTACTACCAATATATAGAAGGTGAGGCACTCTAAGTAACTTATTGTTTAAAGCCTCTTGTTCTCGAGTCCAGTGCCTCCTGGGACAAATTAACGCACAAACCGACACACGAAATATCCTGTGTTGGCGGTGTTATATATTATGAAACATACTGTTATAAGCCCATTAATGAAAAACCTAGTCCACAATATCTTTTGCTAGAATCGGTCCACTCTTTTTACTGATGCTCTCTACGGAGATTGGCTCACTCAGACTTTTATGCAAATGTACTTCAAACTGCGACTAGAGCATTATTTCAGATAGAAAACAGTTGTTTCCTTGTCTTCAAAGCAAAATTCATGTTTATTCATTTATCTTTTTTTTTTTTTAAAGAAGGCCAGTTTTTTCAAACAAGTCAAAAATATATTTCCTTTCAAGTTAGGTCGTTCTACCCATGAATACTTTTTAAATTCATAACAATGCAGAATAGCACAGAACTACCAGAAAACAATTTCAGCTATTATTGAAGAAGCTTGAATACACGTTGCATTTTTTTTTAATTAACGCAGGTAAAATTAAAGATTTTGCATACTGATCCTACATGCTTCCCCAAATTTATTATAAGCATACTTCTTGATTTATTAACCTCTCAACTCACACACAGAATGTCTCAAAGCAGAAGTTACTGTTTTTGTATTTATGTATTTTAAAACTCTTATTCCTTTCCGAATGCATGCATCTTTTTTATACTTGTACACGTTAGAAAGCAAACTCCACAGTCGTCAATGGAACCATCGTACTAACATAAATGCACTTCATCCCATCAGATTTATTCAAGTAAAACTACGAGGGGGGACTCAAACAAAACGGCAACTTATTTTTACGAAATTCCGTATTAATGCTTACACTTTCAAATGTTTGTCACCATCGCAGTGCTCTCCGTCTGATGCGATACCCTTGTCGTGGCGTTCCTTGCACTGCCCGAAGTAGCCTTCAAACTCGTCTATTTTAAGGCTTTTCAGTGCTCCTGCTGCTTTTTAATCTTCCTCTTCTACATGAACAACTTCTTTCATTTTGACAATTTCTTTTTCGTTTGCGGAAAGAACTTTGCAAGGAACAAGGTCCGGTGATACGGCAAAGAACCGGGTGTGTGTGTGTGAGGGGGGGGGGGGGGGCACGAAAGACTTGCCGTTTTAGCCAAAAAAAATGTTTAACACTCAGCGCGGTGGGGGCAGAATGACAACCCGAGTTGTTTTGACAGTGGTTCGTTCATGATAATGCGTCTGCTCACACTGAGTGTTCAGCCATTTTTACCACAAATGGCATCATTCGTGTGCTCCACCTCCTTATACACCTGACATCGACTCATGTGACTTTTTTTCCTTGTTTCCCCAAATAAAAGTTTTTTTTTTTTTAAAGGAAAACGACTTGTCGATATGGAAAAGAAGCAACAGAATATGATACAATACAAACATTCCAGAGCCATTTTTAACGTATTATATTCTATGCCAGAATAAGCCAGCAGGTCTTGTCCGTCGCACGCGGGAGGTACCTGTATACTCAGGTAAACACACAGTCATATTAAAAATACAATGTTGCGCCTCTGGCACTACCCAAAAGTTTCATCATAATTTTTACACACATTAAACTTTATTTTACGAGTTCATACAAAAACAAAAACCACAAATTTCTGTATAATCAAGGGTAGTTTCAAGATTTATTCACAGAGGTGGAATAAATTCTAATTTGTTTCAGCTAAGATACTGCTCGAACAAATGCGGGTTTGCATTCAGTTATATCATGAGGCAATTTGTTAAAAAGTTTAGGTACGTAGTATTCTTTGTTGCCTCTCCATATTTAGTTTTTACAAATCGTTCTACGTATATTCTGCTTGTACGTAACATTTATTTCCTTAACTGTTTCTGCTTTATAAGGCTTTGCTATTATGTCACACTTCAGTTAATCACTAATGCACAACACTCCTAATTATTTTAGCATATATTTATACTTCGCTTCGGCTTACGTCTAGACGTAACCGACCCCACGAGCCAATAGGAGTCATGAAATAGCGCCACGCGCATAAATAAAACACGTACATAAACTTGAGGAACACCATGATGGTGCGCATTTGACGCTCTACACTCTCTCAAAACTTTTGTGCGTCTACTTTCCTGCACAGCACTCGGAGAACCAATCAGCGCAACTTGCGAAGGCAGCTCAGCGAATGACGATGCCGAAACATCTGTTTCGACCAAAAAACGCTGACTGAGTTGTGACATTAAGCAATGCAAGAGTGACGTTTTGCATTGCTTAATGTCACAACACAGACTGCGTTTTTTGGTCTAAACATATGTTTCCGCATCGTCATTCGCTGAGCTGCCTCCGTAAGTTGCGGTGATTGGCTCTCCGAGTGTTGTGCGTGAAAGTAGACACACAGACTTTTTTTAGAGTATGATTCGTCCCATCAGCACGTAGCGCCGGCTGCGTGTCAACTTAAAGGGACACTGCAATGAAAGAAATACATTAAACCCTATTTGGGACACGTATTTTTTCTCCCTTCATTTTCCAACGAAAAAATGAAAGACGTTTGCAAATCCGTGTAATGCGAAATTAGAGCGCCGCTCTTGAGAAGGAGGAGGGGAGGGTACGGAGGGGAAGGTATGCCCCTCCTTCTCCTCCCTCCCCTCCCCTACCTCTCCTCCTCTCCTTCTCGTTTCGTGAAACCCATCACGCTGCTCCGTACCCTCCCATCCTCCTCCCGCGTACCCTCCCATCCTTCTCTTCCGTGCCCTCCCCTCCTCCCGCAGTTTCTCCGCTAAATTCACCGGGAAAATTTGACCTCAACACCAATTCAATTCCCCGCTATATTTAGCAGGGAAAATGACGTCACATGACTTCGTATCATGTAACCCATGTAGAAATTCAGTTTTCCGGCTAGATTTAGCGAAAAAATTGACGACACGTGACCTCAACACCAATTTAATATCCCGTTAAAATTAGCGGGGAAACTGAATTGGTGTTGAGGTCATGTGACGTCAGTTTTACCACTAAACATGGCGGGGCTACGCCGACGGTGACGGCGACGCCGGTCTACGCGGAAAGCCGCGCCTAACAGTTGAGCTTTTAAAAAATCTAGCAATATTTACTCCGTCAGACGTAATTTAGGTTGAGGTCATGGCACGCTGTAAGTCCGGCCCATAAATCAGTGACCCCACCCATTACTACTGGATTGGCTTGGCTGCTCGACCAAACACGCTCAGAAGTCTCGTGTCTCCCTTTCGCGACATCCGGTACGTCTAGTCTGGCGTCTGTCACTGCCTGTTAGTTGTGCGAGCAGACGCGTGGCAGCTTCCGGCATCGCCTGCTATTTCACCGCCCTCTGTCGTCGTCTGCAATGCGCGTGCGCGCGGACATGAAAGTTGCGCGTCGGCGTCCGTTTTCGTCTTCGTCCGTCTGCTATTCCGCCTACGTCTGCAACATCCTACCGGGTGACTCAAGGAAACGGCAGGCTCTTTAAATCGACCGCAAAATTCGGTTTTCTAACCTATCGCGCTACGACTTTGCATTTTTTTTTGTAAAATTTGCAAAGAGCGAACTTACCTGAGGAATAAGTAAAGAAAGAAAAAGGCTTAGCTCCTATGGAAACGCAGCGACGCCACCGGTCTGCAAACAACACGGCGCCGTTTCGCACGGGAGACAAGAGAGGGCGCAAGTGGTCGCGACGCCAACTGCCGCCAACGAACGAGCAGACGACGCCGAGAGTCGACGTATTTAGCAGACAAGGGACTGCAGTTCCTTGTTCTTACCGCGCCTGTTTTTGTTTCTGCGACTGTTGCCGCCTGCCGAACGCGCGCCGCTTTTGAGTCGAAATGATTGTCTGCTAAAGACGCCGGCTCTCGGCGCCGTATGCTGGTTCGTTGGCGGCGTTCGTCGCGCCATCTCTTGTGTCCCGTGCGAAACGGTGCGCTGTTGTTTGCAGACCGGGGGCGTCGCTGCGTTTCCATAGGAGCTTAGCCTTTTTCTTTCTCTACTTTTTCCTCAGGTAAATTCGCTCTTTGCAAATTTTACAAAAAAAAAAAATGCACCATCTGTGGGCAACGCCGCACAAAGTCGTAGCGCGATAGATTAAGAAACCGAATTTTCCGGTTGATTTAAAGAGTCTGCCGTCTCCTTGAATCACCCGGTACAACGCTCGCAAGACTCGACCACGAAAGCGGCGTTCTAACGTTATATCATGCGCGCGCGACGGTCCAATACAAGCGTCTGTCAGCTTTTATCGACGTGCCGAAAAAACCGACCGAGAGGAAAACAAAAAAGCGACGAAATAAATGTGCGGTTGTTTCAGCTTTGATGTTATTGTTTTTTTTTCCCCAATACTATGAAACACGAACAGGAGCAAAGCTGGAAGGAATGAGCTTGAGCTTGCAGGACCGGCAACCAATCACCAAGAGAGATGGCCATCTAGTTGTAATTTGTTTACATAGTTGAACAAACCAGAAATGAAATATATATTGCTCTAAAACGCTTATCAGTTAACCTGAGTCAGCACTATTTCGATGGTAATATTTACCTTTCACCTCAAAGCCACAGTAGAGCTATGCCCCCTCTTGCTTCAGAAGTAGTCCTCTTTGGTATTGAGAGAAAAAGAGAAGGAGAAGCAGTGCGTTTTTCGCGTTAACCTTGATCTAGTAGGTTGCCACCTGTTGTTCATCAATGTGACAAAAACGCCGGTCCCTTTTGACCTTCTCTAGGAGTGTTGATGATTGTCACGGATCTCGCCATGGGATAAGCCTTGTTAACTTAATCTCTCCGACCGAGGCTGTATTTCGGTGCACCGCCCCAAACCGTTCTTCTGTCGCCAAAGAACCGCAAGCTTTAGGCTTCTCCCCGCTCTAAACTTGTCTGGATTCGTTGAGTGAAGGTTGTCTAAAGGCGGAGACAAACAGAGCCAACTTTCGACATCCTCATGCCGATCTTATGCATGGGCACAATCTTGTTTGCGCAAGGGTCGCAATATATCTGCAATTATAACCACCGTCATTATTGACAGTTGCCGCCGAGACCGCTGTCTCGGCCCGCAAGCAGCAGAAAAAACAAATTTTTTTTGACAGAGAGAGAGAGAGAAAGAGAGAGAGTGTGTTTGGAATGGAAGATATGGTCATATACACTCACTCAGGTGGGAGTCCTGCAAAGTATCTTTCTGGGGAGACAGGATGGGAATGAAAGATCAAGGAACTCTTTGTCGGCGGTTCTGCCTTTTAAGTTCGTCTGATTTCGTACTTGCTGTTTGCTTTTCTCGTATAGCCGCTGATGTTATTATCGTCCTCCTTTCCCTATTTCTACTTGCGATTCCTTTAAATGAAAGGCATACAGCACGCTCTTTCTCGGCGATGCTTTTCAGCGATTAGAATTTACGGAATCGAGGAGACTAAAACAATAAAGAGTCAAAATAGACGGAAAGAGATAATAAAGAGGCAAAATGTCGCACTTTGTCAAGAAATCCCACGTTGGTTTGAACATGGAAGTAAGCGGTCACTCGTATTTCGTATATCCACAATTCAGTCATGGCTGCAATTATCTCCACAAAACGAAACTACTGCGCCGAATACTTGGGGAGACAGAAGCAAGTGATATGACGCAACTGATATTTTTGTCTAGTAACCGACCTCGACGTATAGACGGCTTGAAAAGAACACTGCCTCCGTCCAAGAGCAGCTACAGTATTGTTGAGTGATAGTCTCTGCCAGAAATGTTTTGGACTCACCGGTGAGCAACTTTCAGAAGGGTGGCTCTTTGGGCTGTTTGGTTGGCCATTTCATAAAACTTATGCGTGCGCAGCCAAGAGGTGGACGAAAAGAGGACACGACGCAAACGACGCGTACCTCGTTTGCGTCCTGCACAAACGAGGTACGAAGAACACCTCGTTTGTGCGTGCGCCTCGTTCGTGTACTGTCCTCCATTCGTACTCGTCTTTGCTGCGCACGCACAAGTTTCATGACTCAACTTTTGGAGGGTGTACGGTGAGTGACCCATCTTGAAGGTCTCCGGCAGGCAACCAAGAGAGCCGATTGGGGGTCTGTACCGGCTCAAAAAGGCATCCCCCTTTTACGCGTGTGGGGACTTGACAACGGAAAAGTTAGTCCTTGGCGAACTGCATAGTCGGTATTTTAGTGCCTATTTGGAGTTTCGCGAGTTAAAGAGCGCAAAGGTGTGACTTCGTAGACTATCTAGGCAAATGACATACCTTTTTGTTATAAAACCTCCTGCGTGAACACAAGGGGAAGTGTAGCGGAAAATTAGTTATCTTTGCGAATGCGTAATTTATTAGCGCGCATGCATTACTCGTTAAATGAAGTGTTTTTGTGAATTAAAAACAGCGTTAGAAAAACGAGGACCAGCGCTACGTCCGTGTCACTTCTTTGTCTGGTCCTCGTCTTTCCGCGCTGTTTTTAATTCCGAAGTATGTACCAACTCGCCCAAGCCTCAAATTTAGCATTGGTTTTGTGAGGTGATACCAGCGGGTGTCTTTGCATTTTGTCTGCACAAATATGTCTGATTCACGTAAGTTTATACACAAAATAAGATATGCACTCTACAGTCCGAACAGTCCACGTTCGTGCAAAAAATAGACCGTGCGTTCGTAAGTGGTAAACATAATTGTCACACCACCAGATATATGGTATTTTTACGCAGATAGGTACTGAGCACCTTTATGAATTATTCTCTGGTGTTGTTTTTTTAAATAACGCTTTTTTTCATGTCACACTGCGCTCCAGCGATTGTAAAGATTAGAATACTCGCCTTCCAGAATAATTTTTGGGGTTCCTTGGCTTCTCCGTATTTTCCACCCTGAAACGTTTTTCTAAGCATTCCCTAAAAAAGGTTTCTTAAGCACCTTTTCGATGCGAAAGAGGTCTCCACCACCCAGCTGCCTTTCTAGTGCGTCAAGGGCAATGTTTCTTGAAGCGAAACCCTCCTTTACGAGCTGAAATAGTCCTTTGGGTGTCAAAGACCTTTTCAAGCGCAGATCATTTTTTAAAAGTGTAGATTAACACACAGAAAGAAATTCAAAGGATTGCCGGTAAAAGTATTACCTCTGCTCATGGACGACGAGATGCAGATACGTTCTTACGACTGTCATGATTGGTGAGGAAGGGAAACAAATCAATGCGGAGCCCAAGTTCGTCTGCTTCTTTTGCAGGGGTTGTGGTGAGGTCAGAATGCCGAGCTCTGATTGGTTCTGACTGAGGGATATCGGGTAGACCTCAAAGCAAGCTGCCTTCAGGTCTATTCACTATCCGCCAATGAATAGAAACTATGAACAGCAAAACAGATGTGTTGTCTTGTTGCCTTATTGCCGTTTCCTTATGGGCGTAACCGCGCGTTGCATTATGGGACGTCTCCCATAATTACGTCACACATGACGCCACGTGTGCCCCGCGCGTTGCATTATGGGACGTTTCTTTCAATGATTTCGTTTCTTGTGCATTAATAAGACAGGTAGGAAACGCCAGAAAGCCAAGGTGGAGTGGTGTAGTGGTTAGCACACCCGACCGGACATTGGGAGGCCCAGAGTTCAAATCCTGGCTCCGCCAATTTTTGGCTTTCGGCGGGTTCCTGAAAACTTGGATTCTTTAATTCATTGGATTAAGTACGGTTCATTCATCTGCACATATTCCTTTATATCCTCCTCGAAGACCACGTACGATGACGTGAAGTGCCCGTGTTGTGTATATATATATATATATATATATATATATATATATATATATATATATATATATATATATATATATATATATATAAATAAGTCATATAAGATGCGTACTGTCGGTGTTACTAACTCGAAGTTTATTACGACGTTTCGAGCGGGGAACGCTCTTCATCAGGTAGCGAGTGTACAGCCCGCGAATGTTTATATACCCCTAAGAAGAATTTATAAGGAGTAAAGTGCAGTAGGAAATAGAAACAGCGTTGACAAAACAGATAGTTTACACAGAAAGGAAAGGGCACCAAAACTTGCAAATGATAAAAAAAAAATCGGTTTGCAAAAAAAAATTATTTACGCTCGCGCGCTAAAAAAAAAAAAAAAAAAGAAAAAAAAAAAAAAAGTTGTTGGTGTATAGGTTATTTCCTCTCACACAAAAGCGATCCCCGCTCGAAACGTCGAAATAAACTTCAAGTTAGTAACTCCGACAGTACGCATCTTTGACTTATTAACTTTTCCCGGTCCATTGTTTTTATATTTACCTTACTTTACCTATATAAACGAATTTGTGCAGATGAATGAACCGTACTTAATCCAATGAATTAAAGAATCCAAGTTTTCAGGAACCCGCCGAAAGCCGAAAAACGGCGGAGCCAGGATTCTTTAATTCTGGCTTTAATCCTGGCTCCGCCGTTTTTTGGCTTTCGGCGGGTTCCTGAAAACTTGGATTCTTTAATTCATTGGATTAAGTACGGTTCATTCATCTGCACATATTCCTTTATATCCTCCTCGAAGACCACGTATGATGGTGTGAAGTGCCCGTGTTGTATATATATATACATCTTTTCAGATTATTTAGCACGGTATATCGCAAAATCAAACTACCCCAAGAGAAGAGCAGGAAGAAGAAGGGAGGAGGGGAGGAGGAGGAGCAGAGAACGAGAGAAGGAGCACGGGAGGAGGAGAGGAGGAGGAGAGAAGAGGGTACGGATGAGGGGGAGTGGCATACCTTCCTCTTAGAACCCTCCTCTCGTCCTCCTAAAGATCAGGGCTCTGATTCGGCATTACTAGTGCCACTAAATAAGCTACGCTTCAGAGTAACGTCACTTGGCCATATTGTGTCTTAAAATCATGGTTGCCAGTTATCTGAAGCTTTATCTGAAATCGCAGGAAGCGCTTTTCCGCCCTCCACAAATGTTCAAACAGTTCGCGGCAGAGCAAAGCAATGTTACGTAACCTTTCTAACACCGAACCGAATGCCGAGGAAGTCGCACATTTTGAATCATGACGATCGGCAGTTGCGTCTGCTCTGCATACGAGCCAAAATGGCGGCGCCCACAACAATGTCGGGGGAACGGAGTGCCGATACTCTAAGCGTAGCTCATTTAGTGGCTCTAGGCATTACAGAGAGTTGCAAACGTAGTTAATTTTTTTTATTTCAAACTTTTTTCTTTCTATGGCGAAATTCTTCTACCTTATAGCACGTTATACGGCCGCCTTTGTACAAAATCTTACCTCAATGCGTCAGCGAACCGATTTATGCGCTCCCCTTCAAGCAGCCACCGATCATTTTGCTTCACGCTACAACATCAAAAACTTTGGCCTCCTCTCATTCTCCCCCTAACCCTCCTCCCCTTATCGCGCGGGAACAGACGCGGCGCCAGAAATGAAAGAACGATTCTTGGAATCGTTCTTTTATTTCTGACACAGGGCAAGGCTAAAATCATTACACTCTGTTTTTTGTTCAACCCTTACGTTCAACTAAAACCCCAGCCGATCGAGAAGGTACAAATACCGGGCAGCGAACTGGTACACTGCGACTGTATAAGCTCCCCAACACCGCCATAAGAGGGTGTAAAACAACCACATTTCTTTTATATATATATATTTTGGGGGCATAATATACAATCATTAGCCAAATGCAGAGTCTGTAATTAAATGACAAGACCGCCACAAGTTGGCTGGGGGTAGCTGTCGACCGCATGGCCGATCCCCTAGTAAGTCTAAATAAAGATACACCCACCAAAGAGCGGTTTCTTTGATTGGCAGAATCTTACAATTATCAAACAAAAATACTAATCCAGCTTAATTTCTAATTATGAGTAAATTGAGGGTGTGTGGCGCTTCTATACCTCGTTCATCCTCTAAGCTGATAGTGCGGAGGAAGGTATACATGCTGGTTGAACCAGTCATACGTCTATCTTTACCATGCAGTGAGCACGCAGAAAAAGGGGTCACATGATTAAACGTAGGCAGTTGATTCGTAGTGAGGGTGTGTCGCTCCCACCTCACTGTCAACGTAAGTGTTAATGGAGTATAGTGTCCAGAAGGAAGAATTAAAATTAAATACTAAGAAAACAGTGCGCACAAAGACAATCATTGATGCTTCAAAAAAATGCGCGCTCTTTCAATCACTTCCTCGGGGCATTCAGAAGTGGAAAACTCATTATCCACTGTGAAGAAAACCTTTTCACCAATAAAAGAGTTTAGAAGAAGCGTATCTGCGTCACGTTGTTGCGAAATGTCGCCCTTCTGCATGAAACCTTTTCTTTGTAGTTCTAATTTCAGCATTCATTTCTGCCGACCTGTTTAGTTTCCTGTCTTCCAATCGGGCGTGTTCTGCGCTCCTTGCATGCTGTAAATTACAATTTTTACGGCCGATGTCAGGTTCGGCTGTCGAGGACTCCCAGAGCAACCATTCTCCGTAATGTGAAACAGACGCGGCCCCCGACAAAAACCTTCTTGGAGCGAAGAGCTACTGCAACGTACAAGGCAGAAAATACGTTGCCACCTTCTTTTTCTAGACAAGATTTATCATACAAATTGGAGGCGTTCGGTCCAAACTACTGTCAAAGCTGTGCGCTCTCTAAAAGAACATTCGATTATACATAAGTCACGACCAAGACGGGCTTTGAAATTTTTGAGCCTGACCTTACTCCACGAGAATATTAAGTTCGAGATACTTTGAAATGCCATGACTTGAGGTGATACGTTATCCAATTCAAATATACAATCCGAAGTTATCCAAAATATTAAGATATACAACCCAAAGGTACATTATACAATCCAAAGTTATCTTATACAATCCAAAGTTATCCAAAAAATTAAAATATACAATCCAAAGATACGTTATCCAATTAAAATATACAATCCATGACTTGAGGTGATACGTTATCCAATTAAAATATACAATCCATAAGTCTTGGGACCACTTTTTACTTTTTTTTATTATGTCTTATAATGATTGAAATATAAATACATCGTTTCACACTTAGCAAAATATGACTTTTTTGTCACCTATGTTTCAAGTGTCGACAAAGCTGGCACGTTCCTATTATTAACCTACTATGTGCTCCTTTTCATCGAGCGGTGATATGAATGAGCATGTCCAACATAACTTTTTATTTGGGAACACTGTGTTATCCGTTTGAGCTACATCTGTATGTGTCCGACAAAGGAAAGGTAACTGTTAGCTTAAAAGGTTAATAACAAAGCAGAACTTTCCCCAGAAAAGCGACGAACAAGGAGAGAATTTGTGAGACTTTATATATCCCGTATGCGAAATAAAAAAAAGTTGTGCCTTTATATTTAAAGTGAACCAAATAAAGCTTTTAAATATCCATAATTAGTCTGATAATTTACTAGATATTTCGGGAAAATAAATGGTCTGCATGCACCACACGTGCCACGTTGAGTTGGGCACAACTTAAAACATAAGATAATAGTCACATGTTTTATACCATTATTGCGAGTCTCCTTGCCGTGTGGTTTCATTTATTACCAAACTATGCAAACTAGACCATCGAAAAGTCGAATTATTGCATTACTTTCTTTGACAGTGCCCTGGAATAGGACGTGTTTAAGTAGACCCCGTGTGCTTTTTGTGTATCTTATTTACGTGCGTAGTGGATGCTACGAGCCATTTAAGGCCCATGTAAAAGGGTTAGATACAAATATGCAGAAAAACAAGTGAAGTAGTATACGCAAAAATTCGGTGGTGGCGAAGTAGCCTTCAGAATGTTGGGCGGCTTTTAAAACAAGTGTCCTTAACTGCGATCTCCCGCGTCGTTTAAATCTCTTCATGATGTTTAAACCTTCAGACTGCTAAGGAAACCTGAAAACAAAGTAAAAGGGACAAAAGAAAGTGGACAGACAGTGTCTCAAACAAAATAGAGAGGACAGAAGAAAGTAGACAGCTTCGTCTTTGTCCTTTCGTCTTTGCCTTCAAGTTTGCTTTCCAGTCTCAGACTTTAAATCTCATGATTTATACGCATCAGCTTGTCTTATCTTTTACACTTTTTTTTTCGTTTAAATGTTCCCGCACCAATCAAATGGCATCCACAGGTATACGAAGATGCATGCCTACCCGAAAAGATATTCAGGTACACGCTGCCGATAAAAGTAAGTGTAATTCAGTACATAATATAATTTATTGCTTCTTTGTTAACGGGACATTGACAACGTATTTAAGCTAAGCGAGCTTTTTTTTTTTTATTTGAACATGACCCATGAGGGCCCAACTAGCCAAAACAAAATTTGCGGCACGAATTGGGCTTTCTTTTCTCCCTAAAGGATCCAGTCGAGGATTCGCCAGTTTCAGTGCGTTCCCTCTATTTTTCATTGCCACGTGCCGTCCAAACTACGTGTACCCAGACTTGTACACGTTACTAAAAAAAAGTAAAGAATGACATTTTCAATTATTCATGGCTAAATGTACCTAATTACAGTTACCATTACACTTCCATAAAAGTAAGTGACCGTTACTTCAAAAAGTAATATGTTACTTTAGCGGCGTTGCTTTCTACCTTACTCTCCAGGGGTAAAAAACAAGACATAAGTGTTATGGAAGCGTGTATTGTTGCCGCAACTCACACTTTTGTGAACTTGAGCAAAATCTCGCTCTCAAAAGGTCTCATCGGACATCTGCCTCGTTTCGATGTGAACATATCGTCTGCCGCACTAAACAGCTTTTCAATCCACCTTTTCCAAATAGGTGCTGCCACCTGGACTCACGACTGAGTGGCTAAAAAAGGCTCGAGGTGTACCTAAGCACTTTTTATGAATTGTGAATGCGAAAGCATGCGCGCGCTATTCTGCTCCCTTATTTCGTCTGCTGCGTGCTTGCGTCGACGGTCGAACGCGCCCTCGACCGTCGACGCGCTGACCTTGGGCCTGGAGAGTGGAACAGTTGCCTCGCGGACATGCAGCGCCACGGGGTGGCGGTCATTGAAACTGACGCGCAGTGGCGAACGGGAGCCTCGTCGACGCGCGCCAGCCTGTGGGACCGTAGCCGAAATCCATCAGCACTACTCCGCAACTTTGGGACCGGGGAAACTAGGTGCTGTTCGGCTAAGCTCTTCGCGTGGTTTCATAGCTGGGAGCTGGCTTCGCTTGGAGGAAGGATTTAAGGTGCCGTTTGGCGCGGCTTCAAAGCTGATGACGTCGGCTCGCTCCATGGGTCATCTAATGCATTAAAAGAACGCGCTCGTAAGGCGTACCCTACCCTCTTGACACCCAAAACGTCAGGTAGATCCTGTTGGCCCATTGAGACGCTGTGTCGTAAATCCGGCGCCACCAAACTTTGCTTTTCTCGCCATTGTAGATTATCTCGGTCCCTGAACTTGATACAAATAAGTCATTTTCTTTCTCTCTTTCTCTCTCTCTGCCAGAAGGAAGCAAAGAAAGATTGAAGGTCCAAAGCGAAAAAGAGGGCACAGATCCGCTACACCAGCTCGGGTGCACTTCGACGTTTTTTTATTTATTTTTTTCTTGGAAGGAAATACTTTGAACTCGGCAGTTTACCTGATATTGTTTGCACGGAGAGTCCGGTGCTTTGTATCAGTGTGCTTCTCACTTCGTCGTAAGGAAGCAAGCTCAGAACTTTCAATTTGCAAACAACCAAACCACCTTTTTTTTAAGTCGAGGTTTTAGGTGACGTGAAGAAAGGCTTTGAGCATATAAAAAATGTCAACCCTTGTGTTTTGGAAATGGAGGTGACAGTGTGATTCCGGTAAAGCTTACCCTTACAAAAAAACAAAGGAACTACGATTGTTTTCTGTGAATATTTAAAATTCACGTATCTTTTGTTCGCCATGAAAACAAAAAAAATGTAACGGAATACAATCATTTCCTTACGTAAACAAAAGTAAGCAAACTACTTTAGAATTACTTTCTGAAATATGTAATTAATTCCTTACAAAATTACTGATAAATCTAAGGGATTACAATTACTTTCGTTACTTCTAACGGATTACGTTACAAGTACAAGTACCCAATATCTTCAAAGTCGGGGGTGATCTGAGTCATACACTTCATATTACAAATAAAAAAAAAATAACAATACAAACCTCATTTTTGTGGTTTCGAAGAAGCTGCATATACGCTGATAATAAAAGAAATGTTGCACAGATCACCGAAAGGTCATGTACATGTCAATTTCAACATGGCGACATACCGCGGGCATACCAAGGGCTGGACAACGCGATGGCAATGCACAACACACGAAGGTTGCAACGGACGCGGGGCCACTATTTTGGAACTGCTGTTCGTCGTTCGTCGTTCGCGGAAAGGATACAAGTACGAAGCAACCGCAGGACAAATACTGCACCAACTTCGTCGTCTGCTTCACATGCCGAAGAAGCAGGAAAAAAAATGACTCGGTCAGGTGTAGCCATGGGACTTCCAGCCATGAGCTTCCATGCTCATGTTTTGGTTTCGGTTTTGAGCAGTTCCGCTTTTTACATTTGTTAAAAATGTACGTGACGCTGATATTGAATGGGTTGTCTCCCAAGCAGGGACTCAAACAGTAACCGTAAACGAAAGCGAAAACCTTTTAGGAACAAAATTTTTTCAGTAACCGGGACCGGAACGAAACCGTTATTTGAAGTTTATTAAATTAGTAACCTTAACCGTAAATTATTTACCGATAACCGATATTGACCGATATTAACCGAAAAATAAATATATTAGTTTTTCTCAAGAATGACCTCGAGGAGGGATCCTGAAATGTCGTGACCATTTGACAGAGTTACCGTCTGCGAGTGGTGCATCTGGTAATACATTTCCGTTCAATCTAAATTTAAGATTAAGAATACTTAATTGTAATCAATGGTGTAGCTTATAATCTTATGATGAAAAGTCTTTATTTGAGAAAGTTCGACTAGGGTTCGACTGCTATGCACATACGCGACGGGCAAGCTCCGTTGGCTTTGAATTGGATGGTGATGATTAAATTATCTACAGCATTCTACTTTTATTTAGGGCAGAACAGTTTGGTTGCTTTGGTAATATAGCAAGAATAAATTATGTTATTACCTGACTTTAAATCATTATAAAATAAAACAGCCTAATTCGTAAAAACAATGTCTTCAAATGTAGTCAACAAGTGTTGGATCTATAAACGTGCGCAACTATTGACGAATCAGAAGTACTAGTGGCGTGGCCAGGAATACTTTTTGGGGGGAGGGGGGGGGGGGGGGGTGTTTCATGACCAATGGGGGGGTGAAGGGGGGGGGGGGGGGTTGTCCTATCTTCGCGTGTAGTAGCACTTCGGTTTGCTGGAACAATTCGGTAGAGATGTAGGGGTGCCTCAAATAATTTAGAATGTAGACTATTTTATATTTTATAAATGTAATTACGAATCAACGAAGAAAGGGTAAAAGCACAGGCGAGCTGGTGAAGAACTTCCATCGTAAACCGGAGACACGGAAAAATAAAAAAACGGACAAAACAACACCAAGTATCAAACACTGTGTTTGAGACTTGGTGTTGTTTTGTCCGTTTTTTTATTTTTCCCTGTCTCCGGTTTACGATGGTAATTACGAATGTTCACGAAAGAGTAGAAGAAAAGGGTACTTTTAATGCTTTCGTTAGTAATGTGACCAGTGACGCAACACACCCAAGAAATATTACTCTTTCTCCGCCAGGTGGTATTATTTTCAAATTTTCGCGCATGTGCGGACTAGTCGAACTTTAATCGAACCTTTATCGAACATCACCTAAAAATTAAAAAAAAAAATAGTCGAGCTTAGTCGAACTCGAACCTGGGAAGATTCGCGACATCCTTACAGAGAAGTGCTAAGAAATTCTTGAGTTGTTGTTATTGGGAATGTCTCGGTTGTTGGATATCTGGGACTCCTTTGAACCGCTTATTATAAAACGGCTGTCTAGCATTTCAGTACATGGTGTTCCAAGGTAAAGATAAACAGGTAAATGTGGACCTTCCTGTGGCCGAGATAATGTTTTGTTTCTTGTGTATATTTCAATCAACAAGAATGAGCAGCTCGTCTTTTAAGTTTCTCTCGGCGGAAAATCGGAAACAGTATTGCGAAAACCGGACGAAATTTAGTTCAGTGTGTGTCTTTAGACCGTATGGCGCCAAAAAACTGCAAAAAAACACCGCATTTCGTTTTATTTGGCATTTGCGGCGAAAGTTACATGGCCCTGCCAGACGGCCCAGTGGAAACTTGTGTATACGTGAAACATTCAGCGAAGTTAGACGCAAACAAATCAACTGAGGAATCTAATAGTTTCGTGTTTTTCGTGCACGGGAGAGAGTGCGTGGGAACAAACAGCATCTTTTCGTCAACTTCGCGGTTTCGCGGTGAGTGTACGAGCTGGCCTAGGCAAACCTACGCTGCCTGTCGGACGTAGTTGAAGGAGTGTGTGAAGGTCTGTGCCACTCGTGCTCGATCGTGCCCGGGAAAAAGCGAGTGGTGCGTTTCCGACGAAGAGTAGAGATTTCGTGATTGTGACAAAGCCGTCGCAATGTGTTGAACGATTGTGCCGCTCGTTCCCCGCAAAAATAAAGCGACACGTTTTCGACGACGAGTCAAGATCTCGTGATTGTGACAAACGTCGACCTACCGCGCGGTGATCTCGTAAATGATATTCACGTGGACACAGGTGCAGACGCGGATGTCAAAACTCTATTTTAGATTCTAAAATCCAGGCCTTAAAGTGGAACTCCGCCGACATTTAGAGCTACCTAATCCAAAGGCATAATCTGAATGCGGATGAATTCCTGATTCCGAAATGCTATGTTGTTCTCCCAGATTCTCTCTAGTTAATTTAAAAAGTGATATTTTGTTTGCTGCCGAAATTGAAACATCGTTCTCCCTAGTTGTTCCCCAGTTTTCCCCGCCGCCCAAATGTGACGTCACTAGTGTGCAGCAAGGCGCGCGGCCGGCAATCAGGTACGCTCGCGCCCGCTTTTCTCGCGTCTAAGAGCAAAAGAACCTGGCCGTTCAAACTGTTTGAAGCTGATAATTATCTATATTTGCACAAAGTTATGCCTTGGCCTACGTGCCTAACTATAAGAAAGTAAAAAAAAAATAAAAGAAAAACGGAAGCAATTGGAATTTTCATAAAACCGTTTTTGCAACTCGCTACGCTCAAGCCGCGGCTCGCTAGTTTCGTAATATCGCCAGCAAACCCGTTCTCCTTTTATTAGAAGATGGCTGGCGAAGAAAGGTCGAAGAGTCACGCAATACATTTTTTGACGAATTGCCAAAGCACCGCGGAAAATGGTCGGAATGTGGGTACAGATGCGCCACACACTCGTATGACCTGAAGGAACCTGCCATTTGTTTTAGATCTCCTTTTGAAAAGTTGCTGTTGCAGGCGTCAGCACGTGTAACTAACTACTCATGTGGCATTAATATGCTCCTTGGTGCTTAAGTAATTTAGCAAAACGTCTGTAGACCATTTCTAAAAAGCGCTTCGGGTCGATGCCATTTTCAGCGTTCGTGCGTGTGGCGCGTACATTGCTCGCCTTCCAAAGCGACGAACATGTTCGTGCTGGGCTGCGACCTAAGATATGTAGACTGTGATTCTCGTAAACAATGAAATGTATAGAATAGAATGAACTGCATTCGTGTGGATCAGATGGCAGGTTACTGGTCATGAAGATCGTGTTAAAATGACGATTAAATGAACTTCGCAACCACCAAGCCAAACATCAAGGTGAAATGGAATTCATTCATTCATTCATTCCTTTGTTTATTTTCTGTGCTCATGAACAGCTTGACGCCTTGGTAATGGTGCTCAACAAAATGTTCACAGGTTAGTTACAACAGTCTTCAAAGCTACGAAATTTGGGTTAAAAAGATCAATATCTGCTCCCCCGAGGGTATTGTAGAAGTGTTGAATACAGGTCATGGGACTGGTTTGGAATGCGTATAAAATACACAAATACACTGTTCATCTCAAAATAAAGTATATTTGCTTGAAGATACAATAGCGCTTGAGGTACAGAAAGACATAATGAATCTTTTAATTAAAAATAAGTTAACAGTTGCTAAAAAATATGTACCCGTATTTTTCTCTTCACTTTTTGAGTAGAATGCAACGCGTTCAAGCAGCCATCCACGAGAGCACTTGGGAAAAGGGTAATTTGTATAAGATTTTTTTTTAATTAAGTTGGTTTAGCACAGTTTTCATCAGCTGTAATTCTGAAATGCCTCCCCTCAACAACATCAATATTTTCATGGCTAAAAAAAGCTTTTCAGCCCTATATAAAATTTCTCCGCAATAGAATAAATTAAAGACGTTTTCACCACTTTTCCTGCAAAGAATATTGCACGCCAACCATTTAACAAACCAGGCAAGGCTCTATCGTATTTTAATGGAGCTCAACACCTGCTCCATAAACCTCTGTAATAGCAGACAGGACAAGCAATATGTCGAAAGTCATGTCTAAATTCAGACTTGAACTTTGTTTAGAGGTTTCACTTCTCGTCTTCAACATATCGGCCGCGTGAGTGGAACTCCGAGAGTAGCCCGAGCTAGATTCGACGTCCGAAACAAACATAGTGTTTATAAAAATAAAAAAAAATTAAAAAATTAAAAAATCACTGAACCAATTTTAAATAACAAATGTGACTGTGCAAAATATCGACTATAGTGCTAGATCGTGTACTATATTTCTCGATATTATTAGCGTCCTTCTTTAGACGGGTGTCGTAATGGTCACAGCCGGCTTGAGTTTGCGCTTGCCGCTCTTGAAGCTGTTCCAGCTGCTGAAGAAAACTCAACTCGCAGCGCGCGGCTATAAAGTATTCCGAGCAAAAGTGAAAATGTTTCACGTGACACTAGTTTTCTCGGCACACAGCTAGTGCAAAAGCACCTTGGCGCGGCTGGCCCCATTGCTGCCGGGGAACGCTTTTTTTTTTCTCCCACAAAAGCAAGGGTAAAAAGCTTTTTTCCGGCACTGTTTCTACAATCTACCGCGGAGCACATATTGCTACCCATTGCAGAGGAACTTTCAACCTTGAACCTGCGGAAAAATTATCTCGATCGCTGGCGTCCGGAAAGCCACTTCGCGGGCCGCGGCTGCCCGAGTCGCTCGTCTGCCTGCACATTCGTGACGTACGCGGGTAGGGAAAAGCAGGGATTTTTCATTGTTGCCAGTTCAGAGTCGCCTCCTGGAACCATCGCGGCCGGCGTAACTTGAAAATTCAATAACTTCACAGAAAATTTCTTATTTTCTTAAAATATTTTGGTTATCATTTGAGAAAGGGTTATTGACGGGGTCTGCAAATTTCCAGCCAAATCGAAGTCTTCCAAAAAATCTGCGGAGTTCCCCTTTAAGGTAAGAAATCTAGTTTGGTGTCCTACTTGTTACAATCACGGGAGACAAATCACGTTTATTCGAACTGTTTTGCTTGGACAGACACACACGAGCGCTGTTGTGTTTGACAACGTGGGTGAGCATTAAAATCGAAAGGAAGGCACCGATGCTGTTTCCCGTCTTGCTTTAATCGTGTCACGAACAGACGCTTCATTGCACGCTGAAAAGGAAAAAAATCTTGCTCTTGAACTTCGAAAACTGACGTGTCTGAAATTAAAGTGAAACCGAAACCCAGGTTCAATTCCATGCGAAAAGCACTCTCATTCTAAGCCCACAGCTCCTCCACGGACATAATCTCAAAACTTACAAAGTGTTTTCTTCTTTTATTTTTATTTTTTAGTTTGTCCGTGGGTTTTTGCTGGAGTTTGTTGAAGACTCTCACATAAACCATCTGCTCACAAGATCGCATCCACACGAAAATTAACGTCATTAAGTAATTCTAATTCTAAAAAAAAAGAATATTTCATGTATTAAATATTTTATGCAGTACCAATTAAGTTGAAATATGTTATGAAAGCCTGCCTTCAAGCTAAGATAAAAAGTTCATTTCGACGTACATTAAATAATATTTTAATCAATCCCTATTTTCACAATAACTCAAATAAAATTCGTTCGATCAAGTATCCTCGCTGTCCGGAAGAGTGGGATTTGAAAATTAAGCGATCCGTGTTGAGAGTGAATTCAACCCTCGCGTGACAGAGACTGTAAGCGCTCGACTTAAGCGGCTCGCTGCATCGTTTATTTCGCGAAGATCTGCCATAGCAAAGTTGCCCAGTCAAGTACAGCACTTGAAGAAGCCAGTGGCAGCGGAAAGCGTAACAAAAGGCCGATTTTATTGAGGAGCACACAAACCGGAGTGGTGATGTTGTCCTTTAAAAGCATGCAAACAAAACCCGAGCCGTGAGTGTTCTCGTCTCCCCGTCATCGCGGCCAGAGGTGGCCCGAATATCATGCATAAGGCGATCTATTAAAAAAAAAAAAAAAAAGAAACGAAAAAAAAAGGTTGTTAGGAGCGTGCAACCGTAAGCGAAAGCATTAAAATTGAAACCATAAAACAGCGAAACGAAACCGATATTAACCGAAAACGGTAACCATAACCGTTACCGGAACGTTAAAATTTTCGATTTGAATATGAGCTTCGAACACCATATTAAAGGGGTAGTGAAACGAAATTTTAGCGCCGATCTTGTTGCATAAATATGGGCTAGGGACAGGCACCACCTAGGAAATATAAATATTGCGCTGTAAAACACAGGAGAACTAATTTTAAACATAATTAAACGATTTCAAATTCTCATCTGGTGGATGGGGGGAAGTTCCCGTGACATCACTTGTGCCAAAATAGAAGCGCCGTTCTGCGGCAATACGGCGTGCCGGCAGAATTCGCCTAGGCCTGAACGCGTTTGCAAAGCCTTGGCGGAGAAAGCCAAAGCGTAGTTGGCCACAGTGAGCTCGTTCTCGTTGCGGCTCTTTGCACGACACGGCCCGAGCATGCTTCTGGCACGGCCGGTATTAGTTGCTGCGAGTAGCGAGCTGCAAGCCGACGTTAAAAAGGATATGTTTGAACTACGAGGGTGTCAGCAAGAGCCACGCAAATGCCAAATACCTGTTCACACTCGGAGCGGACGCGCGCGTTTGATCGAAGTGCTGGATTCGCTCTGTTAGACCGCGTTTCGGTAAGCGCTTCTGGACCGATCTTTTACGATTGCAACTCGATACTGACATGACACTCGGCAAAGAAAGGTTAGACCGACATCGCGTAGCTCCCACGAACTGCTATAGCTCGACACTGACGTAGCGTCGAGTCAGAATAAAAATAGCATACTAATAACAGAGTGTACATACCGAGTTGCCAAGGTAATCCGTATGGCGTTTATTTGAGCTCTATATCACACAAAACAAGGAGATAGAATCAATGAGAGTCCCTTTTCGACGACAGCGTTCGTCACCGCTGTCTCGGAAAACAAGGAGATCGAGATGACAAGGGGAAAATATTGACCTCTGAAATTTAGTTCAGGGATCAAACTACTCATCCGGTAAGGGTCCAGAAGGGTCGCGCGGGCATATTCCATTCAGCAGGCCTGCCGGTCATGGACAGACGGTCTTGGCCAAGGACCGCCGGAGCAACGGTGCGCCGAGTCGATGTTGCTGCTAGGCCTACTATATTCTGCCGAGCTCGCTCGGTCGGCAGAATCGTGGCTGTTGTAGCTCTTCTCGTGTTTGTGGATCCTGCGTTCTTGATCGTCGTGGTCTGTTTTAAGTACTCCTTCCTTTTTTCTTGCTGGTTGAAGTCGGGACGCGCGAGAAGAGCACGAAGAAAAATAAATGTCCGTTGGTGGCCGATACCAAGTAACTGAGCGAAGCTGTCGGCCTTGTTGATTTGATCGTAAAAAGTGCGTAAGACAGCTTCGGAGCTGTCGTAGGATTCTGTCGTAACCTGCGCAAAGGTTACGACAATTTCGTTTCGAGAGCACGGGTTTTCTCTCAAATTTGTCGTACGCACTTTTTTCGTCGTGAATTCGCTTTGAGAATCCGGTCTCAGAGCTGGTTTTGTCAGTGCTGCCGTGGTTGCCGACTTGCCGTGGTCCCGTGGTGCAGCGTGCGTGCAGCCCTTGCACATCTCAAACGGCCACGTTGTCACAGGTCGCAAATCGTCGACGCGCCACCAAGTGGCAACGCTCGTAACCACAACATTCACGCCGTAGCCTTTCCCGTCTGGCACAAGTGACGTCACGAATGCGCCCAATATCCCAAGACGCATCGCGCTCTCCGATGGCCGATTTTTGAGCGCGCGCCCAATCGGGCCCCTTGGGGTGAAAAATATAGCCATCCGTTCAAAATACTAACGCGCGATTATGATTTATGAATATCATTGATCATATTGAACCTATTTCTGACCATAATAGGTGTATTTCAAGTTTCGCTTCAGTATCCCTTTAACACTCCTAATTTTTTTTTTAACTTCCTTTTTTTTTTGGGGGGGGGGGGGGGGGGAGTGTTACTGTTTTTTTAAAGGGGCATTATTTCAGTAATATGATTCATCTCATTACTTTGAATAATCTTGATAACAGTGTGTAGTACCTCTTCGGAATGCATCCGCAAAAACTTCACCTAAGAAATATGACGTGCTCCATAAAAAGGTACCGACACACTATAGCACACGAAAGATTGCTATAGAAATATTACGACTCTTGTAAGGTTTGCACCATAATATATATAAATTATAAACATGGTGCTCGAGCTATAATTAAAAAGGGTTGATTTGGCACCATAAAAAAAATCGCCACATGTTACTCTTTTTACTATTTCATTTCCAAGAAGAAATGCGCATTTGTAAAACGTTGACGACGTTTTAATTTTGCTTAAGTAATGTGCCTCGTAAAAAAAAAATGTGTCCGAAGTATCCCAGCATAAAAGAAATAAAACACTTGATCAATATTGCCAAGGTAATTTCAAGCTCGGCAAAAAACAAAAAAAAAGAGGAAGCATTTTCTGCTTGGTCGAATTCTCCACTATAGGGGACTCGTCAAGTGCACAAAAATCGCAGAAGTTTTAAAAATAATCTTACTTAGGTTAATATTCTACAATGTTCATCCTGATGTTTCTTTTCCACTGGAAGGCTTCAAAATTGTTTGCTTTTTTCTGTAGAATATTACGAAATTTTTACACTATCTGAATATATAAGACGCGCTGCTTGCACGTCGTTGATGTTGTAAAAAGCGTGCAAGGTTAAAGTAATGGGGGTTCTCAATACCTCTTAATGATTTGTCAAATCTTCTTGTCGGGGGCTTAGAAAATATCCCTCAAAATGTGTTTTTACTGTCCGATAAGGCTAATGAGTTTATTAACTAGCTCTGTTTTATCTGTGCTTTCAGATTTGAACACTCCCAAAGCGCAAACCCGAAGAAAAAAGGCAGACACGTTCCTAACAAAACAAAATACTAAAAACTGAGTATTCTACAAATATGCGAAAACAAAACTTTTTCGGCTCTTGTTTCACTTTTCTTCTACAAAAATCGATTGCGACTTTTCTTTTTCTTTTTTCTTGCCACCGTTTAAAACATTCGTCAGAGTACGGCTTACTACAATGCCTGGAGGCTAGCAGCATTTGATAACCCCCACTGGGGACTATCCAAAAAGCTATAGCTTATACCAACACCGACAAATAAAAGCTCCAGCAAATAAACCGATATCTCTAACGTGGGGGCTATTCGGGCCATTATGAGAATGAAACTTAGCCGTCGAAGTAATGTATACACTGGAATAAACTTACCAACAAACAAAAAAGAAATAACATCTGAGAGGCGTCAGCATACTGAGATTGCCCCACCGTTCATCCTTATTTTTTTACAATCAAAAGCCGGCCTGCGTTAGAATTCAAAAACGTTGGAGCCACCTGCCGCACCACTTGTGGTCCAGCAGATTTTTTCTTTATGTACTGCTTTCTGATTTAAGGCTTACAAGGTTTTCTTCATGATCTCCTCGGACTTTGAGATAACGTTTTCGCCACTTTCGCTAGTGTTCGTACGTGTGCAAGCCTGTGTGTGTTTGTGGGTACGTGCAAACGCGTGTATATCTGTGTATGGGCGCGGGTACGTGTTTCTGCGCGTGCATGTGTGTGTGCGTGTGCATGTGCATACCCTTGTGTGTGCCTTTTCATATAAGTGTGTGTCTTTGTCACGTGTGTATTGCGTGTGTGTGTGTGCTTCTCTGTCTAGGCGCGTTTTTCTTATTTCTTCATTGATCAATATTGCTCCCTGTCGTAGCCGTTGTTCGGGTATAACAAGAACGGTTTGTTGCGGGTTAAAGGCAATACGTGTGGTCAGCGCCATACAGCCGTGTCTTCGCATGGTTGCGCCGTTCTCCCGTCCGCTGGCTTCCCGGAGCGAGAGTACTCCGTGCGTAGGCGCGTCGCGGCGCTGCAGTCGGCGGTCGCTCGCAATGCCACTCACGACACCCCCCTTTCTTAGGAGTAGGGAACCGAGCTACAAGTCCAACCGGTCCGGTGGTCTGCTTGGTCGTCCGCTCCTAGTGACCGCCGTTGGCTGCATATGACTCCCGGTGCGTCGTGTTAGTCCTGTCGATGTGCTCACAATGTAGGACCTTGGTTGGGCTGCTGGCCGTGTCACTGTACCGCAGGATGCCGGACCACTCAGTATGCGCACCACTGTCTTTGGCGGCAGGCGTTTACGACTTCTCACTCTGCGGCGCACGTTGTAGGTCTGCTTCACTCGTGCCCTGTACGCTTCATTCCTGCGCGTGAAGTCGCCATCGTCCCACTTAGGTGCGAGCATCTTGGTTGTGGTTGGCACAGGCGTATTCAGGCGGCGACCCATTAGCAGTTCGCTGGGTGAAAAACCTTCGACTCCTGGCGTAGCTCTGTGCGATATAAGAGCCAGGTTTATGTCCCTCGACTTCTTCAGGAGGTGTTTCGCTGTTTGGACCGCACGCTCTGCCACGCGGTTGCTCTGGGCGTAGTATGGACTTGAGGTTACATGGTCTGCCCCCCAACGTTCCACCAGGTTTCTGAATTCGGCTGAGGCAAACTGTGGGCCATTGTCTGTCCGCACAGTTCTTGGCGCTCCAAATCGTGCGAAGATTGGTTCCAAAACTCGAGCGATGTCTTTTGTTGTAGTGCCCTTTAGTTGCTCCACCTCCAGGAACCTAGAGTAGTAGTCTACAACCACAATGTAGTCTGTCCCTTCGAGTTGGAAAAGGTCAATGCCGATAGTGTCCCATGGGTTTTCAGGAAAAGGAGTCAGCAGCAGTGGCTCAGTTGGTGGCTTTCGATGTTGTAGGCAGACAGAGCATCTTTCTACAAAGTCTTGTACCTGCGTTCCGATGCTAGGCCACCACACCGACTGTCTTGCTCTTGCGCGATATCTGCTCGTGCCCATGTGACCGGCATGAAGTCTTTCCAGCACCTCAAGCCTCAGGTTTGATGGGATGACGAGTCTCTCACCCTCAAATAGCAGACCGTCGACAATAGAAAGTTCATTCGCCACCTCTGCATAGCGCTTTAGTTCCGGTGCAAGTCCATGTACAGTCGGCCATGACGAGGTGCACAAAGTAGCCACTCTGGCGAGTGTAGGGTCTGCTTGGATGCCTGCCTTGATTCTGTCCAACATTTGGTTTGACGCCGGCAGCTGTTCAAGTGTCAACTCCTCGTACTCTTGCACTCCGCTCTCAAGGTCTCTTTCTTCGTCCTTGGCTGGCTCTGGTTGCGGCTTTCGGGATAGTAAATCAGCAGTGTACAACTTGTTTCCAGGAGTATGTGACACTGTATAGTGGTACTCTAGCAACCGCATTCGAAAGCGTTGGAGACGAGGACTGAGCTCGTCTAGTCGCTTGGTTGTGAGCAGCCGCACAAGAGGCTTGTGATCCGTTTATACATGAAATGTGGATCCCAGGAGGTACTTGCGGAAGTGTTCACATGCCCATGTGATGGCTCACGCCTCCTTTTCAATTCGAGCGTATCCTTGCTCTGTTCCAGAAAGTGAGCGTGATGCATACGCCCCTGGTGACAGCCTGTCACCTGCCTGCTGCAGAAGAACGGCTCCCAGCCCGTAAGATGAAGCATCGACTGAGACCGTATGCGGCTGCTGGAAGTCGTAGTGGACGAGAACTGGTGTTGCGCAGAGTGCCTGTTTGATCCGGTCGAAGCTCTGTTGTTCAACCGGACCCCAAAGGCACTCTGCACCTTGGTGCATCAGGTCCCTAAGTGGCTTTGTCATCTCTGCCAGACCGGGAAGGAACTTCGCCAAGTGATTTGTCGAACCCAGGAAGGATCTAAGTTCGGACACGTCTGACGGTGGTTCGAGTTGAGTGATGGCTTCCAGCTTGCTTGGATCAGCACTTACTCCTTCTGCAGATACCACGTGTCCTAGGAACTTGACCTTCCTTTGTCGAAAGGTGCATTTGTTGACGTTGACCCTATTGAAAATAACCCATCAGCCTTGATGTGTTATGGAACCCCTTAGCCCTTCAAACCCTTTAGACCCGTCAACCCTTTACCCCCGTCAACCCTTTAGACCCGACAACCGTTTAGACCCGTCAATCCTTTAGACCCATAAACCCTTTAGACCCACAAACTCTTTAGACCCATAAACCCTTTAGATCTATCAACCCTTTAGATCTATCAACCCTTTAGACCCATTAGCCCCTCAGAAATTGAATTCTGTATACTCCGTTTCATAATTAGTGTAAAAGACTGTCAAGGCCACTAACACGCGCATGTGGCTTCATCAAGTGCAAAGGCGTGCACAAAGCTCATCATATAGTCACATGCTCGTGCCAGTAGCCTTGACAGCATTGACAGCATTGCGTACCAAGTATGAAATGGAGTATAGGTGTTCACAAACTTCTCGAGCCAGGAATACAGCTTTAAAAAAGCTGCATGGCAGGCCCAGATGATTTCAAACAATTGACCATGACAAGATTTCAACGTAGGATGAAAGCAAAATTTCATTTGAATGTTATACACAGAACAAACATTCGTACTTAAGTTGTAGGTCACACAACATAAAACGTGATCATATTCTAACGAATTGTTACAGCAAGTCGAAATAAACACAAAGATTTAGTGGCAGATGCTGCACGACGATGACCTAGATAATTATAATGTAGGTAAGAACTCGGAACTCCTACACTTTAAATGTCTGTTTAGGTTCAGTGCCACATGTTCAGAAACACACTATTTTCAGCATATTCACTACTATGCTGCAATAAGAAGGCATCATTCAGCACTGCTTCACTAAAATAATGGATATCACACATTACGATCGCACCATCTATTTAAAAACGATAAAAACCTAGTTTGTCATTCTGGAATCTCAGTAAAAAACAAGTTAACATGCAAAGTACAAAACACTAAATTATCTTCAATAAATATTTACGACCTGCACATTGGTTACCAAGCTCTGTTAAAATATTCATGACTGCTGTATCACATAAATTAATTACCATTAAAGGGACATTGAAGTGATTATCACAGAAGTTTGGGCTATTTGGTATACAGACAGAATTGAAAAGAAAACAGTGCAAAAACAAGGACAAAGTCAAAAGTCACCGAGTGGACACAACCCTGACTCTCATCTAAAAATTTATGTTAGCATTCAATATAAATAGCACACATGCCATACCAAATAAGCGAAGGAAAAATAAATATATATCACGTGTTCAATACAAGATTCTCACTGATTTGCCCTCCTCGCCTTAAGTATTGCCGCTCTTTATCAGCGAGCACGACTAATTACATATGTACAGTTGCAATAAAGAGGTCCATCTCACAATCAGTCCCGTTGACGGTAGGTTTGAAGTTGACCTCAGCCTTCAGGTTCTTGGTCGATATTCGAAGGTCGTCACTTCCGCACCTGGTCAGTTCACTGTCGAAGTCCGTCGCTTCGGGATTTGGTCAGCTCACCGTCGAAGTTCGTCGCCTCGGGAATTGGTCAGCTTACCGTCGAAGTCCGTCGCTTCGGGAATTGGTCAGCTCACCGTCGAAGTTCGTCGCCTCGGGAATTGGTCAGCTCACAGTCGAAGTCCGTTGCTTCGGGAATTGGTCAGCTCACCGTCAAAGTCCGTCGCCTCGAGAATTGGTCAGCTCACCCTCGATGTCCGTCGCTTCGGGAATCGGTCAGCTCACCGTCGAGGTCCGTCGCTTCAGGAATTGGTCAGCTCACCGTCGAAACTGTGGTTCAGCCCGCCGGTGCCTGCTCGGAGCATCGCCAAGCACAGCCGGTCGCTTGTTCGGATCGCAGCGAAATAGACCCTTGCCGCGAGCTCTTCCAGCCCGAACTCTCGCTCTTCTTCCACCTCTACTTCTTCAACAGCTTACAGCATGACAACCCTTTAAAAAGATTTTGATGTGGCCCAGAACGCATCAAGGGATCTTAAAGGGTCCTTCAAACCTTTTAAGAAATCTTTGTAGTCCACCTTAGACCTTTCAAAAGGTTTTGACGGGCCCTTTAGACTTTCTTAAAGGGTACGTCAAACCCATCAGAACGGTTTGATGGGCCCTTTAGACTCCCTTAAGGGGTACGTCAAACCTGTTAAAAATTCTTGAAGGCCCCCTCAAACCCTTTAAAAAGTTTTGAAGGGCCCTTTAGGCTTATTTTCAGTAGGGGAGGGTCACTCCTGATTGCTGCAGTCGGCTCAACACCTTGTGTAGATTCTTGTCGTGTTCCTACATTGCCCGTCCGGAAACTATGATGTCGTCCTGCAAGCACGCCAGACCGTTCAGCCCCTCCAGCACTCGGAGCATCTCTCGTTGGTAGAACTCAGGTCCTGTCGATATTCCGAAAGGCAGTCTAAGGAACTGGAACCGTCCAACAGGTGTGATGAAAGCTATGTACTCGCGTGAGTCTTCTGCGAGAGGCACCTGCCAGTACCCGGCTCGAGCATCTAGGCGGCTGAACACTGTTGCACCGGCTAGCCTTGCGAGACACTCATCAACTGTCGGCATCAACATGCACTCGCGGACTATCTGTTGGTTCAGTTGACCGTAGTCCACGCAAATTCTCAGTTCATTGTTCTTTTTCTTGGCAACAACCATCGGGAAGCACCACTCCGTTGCTGTTTCCACCTTCTAGATGACTCCCATTTCTTTCATCCTTTCCAATTCGTTCTCCACTTGTGAGAGCAGTGGAAGAGGAACTCGCCTTGGGTATGTAACGGCATAGGGCTTCGCGTCATCGTTCACTTTGATGTGGTATTCGGTCTTCATTAGTCTGAGTCCAGACGTCAACTTGGGATACTGTGCCAGAAGATCGGAGATATCACTTGGTTTCACACATGTCTCCCCAAGTTCGAGTGGTCGCCATAGTATGCCAAGAGACTCGACTGCTGGTCGGCTTAGCAATGCCTCTTTCAGTCCTTTGATGACAAAGACCTTGTCTTGTGTGCTTGTGCCACGCCGGTTAATCGTGGCTTCGAAGTACCCCGCTGTCGCTATAGGCGTTTGACCTGGGCCAGCCAGTGTCTGCGCTGAGGTGTTCAGGGGTTCCATGCTCTTCTTGTTGTAGTCGTTGAGTGATATTGCTGTTATATCTGCACCCGTGTCGACTTTGAACGTGAGAGGCGAGCCGTTGACCTTGACAGTAACTCTCCATGGATCCGAGATTGACCGGGTTTCGACCTCGCCGAGGTAAACTTCCTCGACGCCCTTGCTGCGCTCCGAGACACGTGTCAGTGTTTCATGCTTGTCCTTTCGTGACAGGCACACTGATGCGTAGTGGCCCTTTTTTCCACAGTGGTTGCACGTCTTTTTTGTAGCCGGGCAATGCACTTTCGTGTGGTCGCGTGCGCCACCGCACCACCTGCAGTGTCCTGCTTCTGTCTTGTTTTTGTCTTGATAGGATGCTTGGATGGGCGGTTTTCTTGTTTCCTTGCGGCGATTCTTTCTGACCTCGTTGACGGCCGGGGTCGCTTGGTCACCTCCGCGAATCTTTCTCTGTTGCTGCTTGACCACCTCGGAATTGCGCGCCTTCGTGATGGCGGTCTCCAATGTCAGTTCCGAGTCCAGGTGAAGTCTTTCACTCAGCTTAACGTCGATCAGTCCAACGACGAGACAATCTTTGATCAATTCTTCTTTCACGTTCCCGTAATCGCAGGTTTCGGCCGCCTTGTAAAGATCCGTAACGAAGGCGTCAACAGTTTCGTGTGGCTTTTGCTTACGGCTGTCGAATTTCGCCCGCTCGTATATCACGTTCGTCCTTGGCACGAAGTGCTTTCCAAACGCCCTTGTCACCGCTCCGTAGACCTGCTTCTCGGCGTCTGTTAGTTTCAGCGAGGTCAAGATGTCCTCAGCCTCCAGGCCCACGGCGTACACCAGTGTGTTCACTTGTGTCTCGTTGTCTTGTTTTTTTAAGCCCGAGATCACTCGATATCGTTCCCACCTTGTGAACCATCGTTTCCAATCTTCCGGTCGTCGGAAGTCAAGTTTTTCCGGTAACGCGACCACGAACGGGTTGAGAGGCGTCGTTTGCTGGGAGGTTGTCATCTTCGTGCCGGTTGGCGTGGTCCTTTGTTCGAGGACGTGCTTTGGCAACGAGGCCTAACGAAGAAAGGGTAAAAGCACAGGCGAGCTGGTGAAGAACTTCCATCGTAAACCGGAGACACGGAAAAATAAAAAAACGGACAAAACAACAACAAGTCTCTCAACAACAACAGTTTATGAGAAGCTGTGTTTGAGACTTGTTGTTGTTTTGTCCGTTTTTTTATTTTTCCGTGTCTCCGGTTTACGATGGAAGGCCTAACGTTTTTTTCCCGCGCAACTGCATGGACGCTTCGTGCGGCTCGTACGGCCTACCTGGAGCGGTTGCTCGCTGACTTCGTGTTGTGGAGGGATCCCGCAGCTGCCACCATGTCGTAGCCGTTGTTCGGGTATAACAAGAACGCTCTATTGCGGGTTAAAGGCAATACGAGTGTTCAATGACACACAGCCGTGTCTTCGCATGGTTGCGCCGTTCTCCCGTCCGCTGGCCCTCCGGAGCGAGAGTACTCCGTGCGTAGGCGCGTCGTGGCGCTGCAGTGGGCGGTCGCTCGCAATGCCACTCACGACACTCCCATTGTTCAGGGCGGTTTGAGGAGTGGAAAGAAAAAATCATAATTCACATCGCAATGCACGCAAAAATAAATTAACACAACGTACGTGATTACAAGCTGCAACAATGAACCTGGTACAGTTGTTGACAATGTCCACGGAAAAAAATGATCGGCAGGCACTTCATTCTTACGTTCAATGCACGTTCGACTCTCCAGCCTTTTCTCAAAACCGGCAATGTTTTCTATGTTAACAATGCCACTTGGCAGCTCGTTCTATTCCTTCACAGTTCTAAAAAAATTAATATTAATAAGTGTAAATGTTTACACGCTGCATTTTAAAGGTTTTATTCTGTATCCTCCGCGTAGGCCGAGTTAGTATGCCTGGCAGCAGATATGGGAAAAGGTCAATCTTAAGCTAATTTCTGGAAAACTTAAAATAAGTTTAAGTCAAGTAATTCCTCCACAACCAGGCAATGACCGGAGTTTTAGTTCCTGCAGTATGGAAGCAACTAGCTCGGTACGACCTTACCTCAAAATAATAAAACGGACAGCCATTTTTTTTTTGTATTTGATCTAACTTATCAATTTGGTTATATCTAAACGGGTCCCCCCCCCCCCTCCCCCGCACAGGTGTACTCCATAGTTGGCCTTACTAATGTTGTATATGCAGAAAGCTTTACATTGTACGGAGCATGTTTTAAGTTGCACTAAAAAAACTACAACTTTTTTGTAGCCTACAAATGATCAATGGGAGGTTTACACTTTAAAACTGATGCTATCGTGACTCCTAAATACCGTAACTAATAGGCTGTTGTTAATAAAAGTTTGCAATCTTATAAGTACCATTAAGAACTTTTTTTTGCTTATTCTTCTGACGAACAGAGTTTGCTTTCGCTGGGTTGAGTTGCACTCCCCATCACAGACATCAATTCTATACTGAAACAAGCGAGTAGCTTTAGGTTCTCCCGGCCGTCTTGACTGTTTACCCCAGTGTACAGCAAGAAGCCGTCAGCGAATAATTTATCCGTAACATCAGAGCTCCCTTCTTTCGCAATATCATTGATGTAACTCAAAAACAGCGAAGCTACAAAAACTGACCCTTGGGGGACTCCTGACGACACACCACGAAGAGGCGACGCAGCGTCATCAATAAATGCAAACTGTGTCCTGTTTGTAAGGTACGCTCTAATAAATTCAGTGATGGCAGCATTTACTTCGTAACTATTTACATTTCTGATAAGGTCTTTATGGGACACTTTATGGAAAGCTTTCAAGAGGTATAAATAAATCGCGTCTATCTTTAATCTTTCGTTTGGTGAACTAGAAAAATCATGAAACGTTTCAAGTAACTGCATTAGTGTGGGCATGCCTCATCGAAATTCATGTTGATTTTTTAATGTAAAATGTTCGAACTGTCAAAGTCGTCGTAAAGGTTTTTAGAAATATTATGTTTGCAGGATTCGCATGATAGCGAAGTACACCTATAGTTTGTTACGTTTTGTTCATCTCCCGATGTTTAAAAAGGAGCAACCCTAGAACACAACCAGTCCCCAGGAACGCTGTGTTGTTCGAGACAAGCCCGGCATATAATCGTCACATATTTTGCAATCGATTTTTCATATCGCCTGAAAAATTTATTAGGAATATTATCCGGATTTGGTGACTTTTCGCGATCAATATCAAGCGATAGTGCTAGTACTTCCTGTTCGTTAATGGCCATGTCCGATATAGATCGAAGTAAGTCGTTCCTTTCCGGGCTTAAATCTGTCGTGATGTTTGTATGAACACAAGTAGGGCCGAACTATCGGTTGCACGGACTGGCTATGGTTTCGTATCTGAAATATTATTACTACCTTCAGTATTTGCTCTACTTTTTCTTATGACTGCGCAGGGTACCTCAAGATTATCTCGGGTGCTGTTTTCAAAAACTGCGGTACCGTGAAAGAAAATAATGGTTTTTGGACTACTTTAACATACTTCTTAATGTATGTGAAATACGGGAAATGTCACTTCCGTTTGCGTATCTCCGCTTTCGCCTTCCTTTTATTTTGCGTTGTATTTGAATTATTTCCCTCGTAATCTATGGGCGTTACTTATGTATACGGGGGGAGGGGGGGGGGCGAGGACGGGAAAACATTGTTCTAAGCAGTGATTGAGAATGCCTTTAAACTGACACCACCAGGTACTTGCGCCATCCAATCCATACACAATTCGAAATGGTCCAAAATATCGACGTCGTCAGCATGTTTAAGGACAGTCACATAAACAACCAAACACTTTGTGGCCGTAAATGACGACACAATCTTGCAAGCCATCAACATTAGATTGTGGTCTGACATACCCACATTTACAGAAAAATCTACTCGCAACCAAATTTATAACGGCAAAATTTAGGTCTAGCACAAAATCTACTGTGATTCCCGCTCGTGTAGCCTCGCTTACAACCTGCATTATACCCGTGCCACACGGGCAACTCGAATGCCCTTTGCAACGAATGACATTTGAGCGGACGGCCAATCAGCGACACTCGGCTACGTATTTTCGGCGCGGATTTGAGATGCAGGGGGCGTGGCCAATGACGTTACTGACGTCAAAATAGCGTTATTTGGTGGCTTTTAGTTATTTTGACGTCCGTGACGTCAAAAGGGTTTATATTTGTTGTTATTTTGACAAATAAATGGCGTGCTTTCATGTTTATATAGCTTTGATGTTGGTACGCCTCAACGGGTGATCGGTCATTTAGCTGTAGATGAGAAATTTATCCAGATCCTCACGCAGTAGCAGTTTGAAACGTCGGCAACGTCGGTCGGGCGCTCGGCGACTCTGCGTGCGTGAGCACCGCACTGGTGTGTGTTGTCGACGTGCAGCCCGTGCTCGTCGCGTTCTCAGGAACATCACTGGGTAAGCGTTTTTTTTTTATTTTCGAATTTCGCCGGGTGCCGAGAAAAGAATTATGTAGCTCCGAGTTGGTTGCGAGAAGATCTGTGTCGTGTTGCCCTACTTGCCCCTACTCTCCAGGGTTAAAATGTCTGTATTCAACCAGCTCGCCTGCAACCTTGCTTTAACTTCCTTACTTCTACATAACGCAGACATTGTCCCAATATCTACTTCTGTTCTTTCCCTAATGAGTCCGAGAGGCCTCGAGTTGCATGCGCTCTTTGTTTTATGTCAGCTTGGTCATCGTGCTGCGGACTTAGAGTCGGACGCAAGCTACTTCAGCCTTGCACTACGGAAACGATGTGGTGCAGGTTCTGACTCCAGATATCTGACTTCTGCGAACCTTCAATGCCATTTTAAAAGAAGAATCCTCAAGTGTGATCAACTTAAAGGGCCCATGAAACGATTTTTGGGTTTGGGTAAATCATTTAAGATTGGGATTTTACTAATAGCACATCGTTCAGTGCGCCAAGAGAAAAAAAGGTAGAATGACAAAAGCCTGGCTTTCAGTGCAAAAATTTGAAAACACAGCGGAATATTTCGTACCTCCTCCCCTTTGTAAGCTCTCTGCCTTTTCACTGGGATACATCCGCGGTCCCAAAAGCGCGTCATCGGGTCCAAACTGAAGTCACACGAAACCGGACCTCACTTATTCCCTTCACCCCTAAGCTGACATTGTGGTGGCAGCTACGCGCTTGCCGGACCAATCAGCCGCCTCCCTTTCATCACCTGACCTCATCCTCTGCAGCCAAATTTGCCACGCTCACGCGGCAAGTGTGGCTGGCCCAACGAGCACGTAGCTTCCACAGCACTGTCAGCTTCGGGGTGAACGGGTTGGGGAAAGCAACTTTTGTCTGAATTTTGAGCGACGGGCTAATCTTCTACAGGGGGACAATGGCTCTGTCCGGATACACAAACCAGACTCCGAGCGAGAGGGGCCTCCCTTCTTTTCGCCTTCTTGAACTGTTTGGTGGAATGCGCGATTTATGAGTTGAGGAGGAAAGCTAAAACAGGAAAAAGTTGAAAAAGCGTTTCATGGCCCCTTTAAGTTCGTTCATGAAGTGTCAACTAAGCTCTGGATTGCTGTCTACGGAGAGAACTTCACCTCCTCGCTGGACTTCAAGGTTTGATAACGACTGAAACAAGACTCCTATCATCACCTTTGGTTGTCGAAAACAAGTCAACTGTTCAAAGTTTCGCGGAGCTAAAGTACGCAACCTTCAGACCTTCGTTCTACATCTTCAGCGAACAGCCTCATTGGAACCTTTCGTAGCGCACCGGATTTCGAAAGGAGTCAAATTTGTAATCCTTGTGATGTACCCTTGTCTGCCACGGGTTCCCGTGTATTAGAAAAAAGCCTCAAGTTTTGTTTAAACGTAAAACCCTCAAGAATAGACATGGTAGCAAAAATTCATGAGGTAGCCCACGAAGTCTCATTTGACGATGAAAAATCAGCCTTTATAGACCAATCTGTGAAAAGGTTAAGTACCATTGCTGACAGTTTGTTTAGGACTAATAGTCGTGATTTTAGAGCTGTGCGTGATGTGAGAAAAGAATTATGTAGCTCGGAGTGTGTTTGGAGATCTGTGTCGTGTTGTCCTCCTTGTCCCCACTGTCCTGGGTTAAAATGTCTATATTCAACCAGCTCGCCTGCACCCTTACTTTAACGTCACTCCTGTTGGAAATGAAGATTACGTGTACCGGAGGCGACAGAGCCCAGCTGCAGTAATTTCTTGTACGCACTTTTCCGGAGCTGTACCTGTGTGTAATACGATGGATTATCACCCTTGCACGAAATAGCTGCGAAGGCCGTGCAAGCGGTGAGCGAGTAGCCTTCATTGCCATGTCTGGAGCATCCGCTGCAGGAGCGCTCGTACCACGTGATCCTAAGCAATTGGACTAGCTCGCATTTTTAGCAAACGCGGTTCAGTGAATTCAGCCGCCGACTTCCCTTTCATTGCTCAAGTGTCGTGCGTTGCCTTGCGTCTTTGCGTATCGTAGTGCTCTCGTCGACCTGATGGCTTCTTTGTTATCTGCACTCACTGCAGAGAGCAACTTCAGATGCGAGGGGGTCCGAAGGAAACCTTGGTACGGGAGAACCTAAGCAGGCACCTGTCGTCCGACCACTGCTACGAGCGGTGACTGGCAGAACCTACAAACAAGCAAAGGTGGAACGCCGTGGCGACAAATGGCCAAAGAAACCAGCAGAGACGCTGAACCCAAACAGTAAGTGACCTATGGCCGTTACCGTCCCTGGGAGCAGTGAGGCAGAGACACTGATCCCATCGGTATGCCGAATCCAGCCGAATAGTAAGGTCATTGAACCTTCTGTGACAGTTTCTTTACTCGGTATTCCCATGTCATGCTTTTGGGTGGTGAGGCAATTATCTCTCTTACAGGAGACTTTGCTTTAAACTCCCGAAAGCGAAAGAGGTAAGCCTCATTATGTGTACACGCTTGCAATTACCCTCTGGCACAACATCCTCACCTGGAGGAGTTGAGATGCCACAAATGCAGCTTGACAGGAACAGAATCAGCCCTGCGAAATTGTGGTGCCCGTGATTTTGGGCCGAAATTTGATTGCAGGCAAAAGCACGACACTTGACTTTTCTGGTGGTGGCTGCCGGTTGGGGCAACAACCAGAGCTGACCCTGTTCGCGGCCGAGAGGACCGCACCTGTAACCCAGGAACGTATATGTAGAGAGTTTGGCCACTCGTTGGGAAGTAAAGGAGACAAATGAGGAGGCGCCACTGACCGAAAGCGGGCTGGGCATGTTCTACGGCGTCTTCAGAAATTCGAATGTGGCCAACCAGAAGCCGGAAATAATACCCTGGCGGTGGTCGCGAGAAACAAACCTTACAAGCGCGTCGGAGTAACTCTTGGTGACTGAAAATATGGTGCACGTGATGTTTCAATCATGGTCATCCAAAATCATGGTGGAAGAGTGTGACTAGCGAAACGATCGACATAATCCGTACGCCAAGCGCCGAGGGTTGGGAATCTGCCGTCCGAGCGGTCACACTCTATCCGAGCAAACCAGAGTTGAGCGGCGCATTCGTTTCTTACATATTTCTGCATGATCATGATCGAAACATCACGCGCACCCTTTTTAAACCATAAAGGGTTACTACACTTCACTCTTAAGCGCTTATTAAGACCTTAAACCAACGTATACTTTGGACCAAAACAGTTTCTCGCTACCACCGCTAGGGGATTTTAGGCTTCTGGTTGGTCAAGGGAGCATGTCTAGCCCACTTTCTGCGTCTGGTGCACGAAGTCGGGATACAATTTTTCGGTCGTTTAACCACCGGCAGACTACGGCTACGAGTGGGATAGGTTTTCGGGCTCGTCCACGTCGAAAAAATACTAACGTGTCGGGGATCGTGCGGGCATAGGCTGATAATTCCGGGAAGAGATAGAACCCCCGCATACAGTTGCGACTACAGGTCCTCACTGGGTTGGAGTCGCGGACCGGTGCGAGCATTGTGCCGACGATCTGAATTTTATTAGTATTGCTGAACACGCTTCCTGCATTAGCCTGCCTCAGCGGTAGGCAACTAAAACGCCATCGCATGACCTGAACAAAGGCCTTGTAGATTTATTACCAGGTACTTTCGTCCCACTTCACTGCGGCAGTAGGTTGCAGTTACTGGGGACCTGCTCCTGTTGTTTAATGGTACTTTTTTTTTTCAGCGAGTTTGAACACTAATGTGCCGCGAGATTCGGTCAGAAAGAGGGGCAAAACAGTTGAAAATGAAAAGATGCTAGAATAGACTAAATCTCCTGCCTAAATGTCTGCTATGCAGATGACTGGACATAATTTTAGTCGAATTTTTATGACATTGTTCAGTTGGATGGATTTATAAAAGCTTCATTTCTCTTTCAGGTTCGAGATGTCCAATCCACATGCAAGATTTTCAAGTATTGGGTGATTGTTTCATACGTGATTCATACTTTCCTGCGAGGGACATATTAGGAGGAAAATGTATAACAAAGAAAACACCAGCGACACATGATAGGTTGCCATTATTAGAACAATTTTTATTTTCTGAAGAACTAATTCATGCCTGTCAGTGTTCAATTGCTGCTTAACTGAATAAAGTTTGTTTAGTTGCATGTTTTCAAGCGTTTCCAGGAATGTACCGTATTTTCCGGGCTATACTTTTAAAAGTTGAAATTTTAAGCTGTGCGGACTATGCGGGATTTTTGTTTTTCAATATTGTTGACTATGACGAGACGAGACGAATTTCGTGAATGAAAGAGTATGTTAATGATGATTTATGTAGATTAAAGTTTTTTGGTGAGCTAAGAAAGCAGACATTTCTCAAGGTGTGCCGTGTATAAGAAGGTATTCGTGACGAGCGAGTAAGCGCCAGGTGCGGACAATGCACCGTGTGTGGACAATCTAAGCGAATCTTTTATTTTTTGCCCCAAATTGGCCCTTGCGGACTGTTTTCTCGAAAATATGGTACAGCAGCATAATCCAACGCTTTCAGAAATGTTTTGCTGACAGTAAAACTTTTTTATTGGGTTTTATCACAACCACGAGTAGGTAAACACACAACCTTGTGAGAATATAAAAAAAATTCCTATGCTCTTAACACGGTGACATTGGCGCAGACTCGAAGTATGACCGGCAGGACACTTGCAGATGATGTACACATCTCGAGAAACAAGGACTGTCAAAGAAATTGTAGGGCCGAGAACCCCGATTATTTCAGGGATCTCGCACCGGGGGGGGAGGGGGGGGGGAGTGTTGAGATACGGGAAAAGGGGGAAAATGTCCATGCGTACTATCATTCACCCTAATAGGGGAAACGACTCGCATGAAAAAAGAGATGAGGGATTAAAAGTGGGATAGGGTATTAAAGAGGAACCACAAGTTCAAAGTTCCAGGCGGATTTAAAGGTTGGGAGGGGAGAGGTGAGAGGGGAAGGGGTGTGGGGAGTGGGTGACGTGCGCGATAGGAGTGTGAGGAGAAGACATGCAGGGGTCACAGGCGCTCAGAAGTTCTGCCTGGTGGAGAAACTCTAGCACGGCACGGAAGATGCCCCATGCTTGCCGCCGGCTCCCAGTAGGGAAAAGGAGACGTGGTTGTAGCCGCTTGTCCTCCTGCGTTTAGGACAGTGGCGGAGAGCACTTTCCTTGCTGCGTCGTATTCTGGGCATCTCGCACGGCAGATCATGATATTACAAATCTCACGAAAGATATCTCCCAGTTCGTGAGAAAGCAGTCATCACTTAAGCTTATCTATCTTTAGCCAAGCTACACTGAATCTTGGCGTACAGACTAAACAAAAAACATGTAACTCGAAGACAGAAGAGACTACAGAAGTTGCCAATCAACTGACGATACTTTTAACTGGCTAAGAACCGGGCACATATAGAGAATGCAAAATGGACGAAGAAAGGTCACCTGTATATTCAAGCGAGGGAGTGAAAATTAATTTAAATTGACTAAGAATCTTTCACGAGCAATTACAGGGTTGGTAGGTTCCCTGCAATTAGTCTTCATTCAACACCTCAGCTGGCATCTCGTCTAGTAACTTGTTGCCGGATGAGCCTCAGCGCCGTCCTTGCGGGTGTTCACCAAGTGCACGCTACAAATCCTCGCTGACGTTGGCGGAATCAAAATTGAACCGCCCCCACTGAAAAATAAATCAATAATTTAAGATCTCCGGTGTGATCAGCAGAATGTCGACACGAAATAATAAAAACTATTATTGTTCCTAACAAGTAAAAACGTAATCAGGCTTTTTTTTTAAGGCGGGGTCGGGGGGGGGGGGGGGGTTGAGGTGGTTTGGATATGCATTCCTTGTGTGTGTTGTTTGGGAGGGGGGATATGTGTATATTAAAGGGTCTTACATGATGGCTATAAACAGCTAAAAAAGCGGTAACAGCAATTAAGAAACACACACGGCAGGAGAAAGCTGCACTCGCAACCCCCAGAAGCCCCTCCCCTAGCGAGACGTCTGCTGACAAAGTAAGAACGGCAGGGCGTTGAACGGCCGACCTCCAGCACGTCTTCGTTGCCCTTCACTGCGATTTGGCTGCACGTTCACGCTCGAGGCTCGCGAGACAGAAGCCCCATCAAAGGTTGGAAGCTAGTGCTGGAGGAACTGAAGCTCCTCCCTGCCATTCTCATCCTGACAGTAATTCTAGTCGCAATATTCCTGCCAAAGGGATCCAACATCACGATCCAGGCTCCGTCAAACACCTCAAGGGAAGGATCAAATATTCCGTCACGCAGGCACTGCCAATTGACTTTCCCGCGCTTGGTAGTCATGCTGTTCTTGTTCTGACGCGAATTCCATTTCGTTTTCCAGGCGTATTTAGCAAAACTCATCTTCCAACGAACGAGAAACTTACTTTTGTTGGAGCACTGGGTCGCTAAACTCGTGAAACTCAAAGTTGGGGCCGAAGTTCACGGAGCGCACCGATTGGCCTATCGCGATGATGACTTCGCGCTTTTTTCGCCGACGTCCAATCGGCGCGCTCCGCGAACTTTCGGCTCAAACTTTGTGTTTCACGAGTTTAGGGCCCCTGCATGCCGTGGTTCAGGCTTGACGCCGTTCGAGTCTCTTACGGCTTTTCGGGGAAGCGGTAGAATTGAAGGACTAACTACAACAACATCGGAAGCTGTTACTGCAATCGACAACGAGATATTTGTGCTAGCCGGGCTTTTATATATTTTTATTGCAATTATTATTATTGACTAGCGTACCCGGCCGCCTACAGTGGAGAAGCGAGGCGAAAAACAACGAGCCACTCGGAATGGGCCATCCCGCCAGGGGCTGGAATGGCGCTGCAGTCAGCGTCGAAACTTGAGAGCTTTTTTTTTTTGGTCAAAGTAACAACAAATGTAAACCATTTTGACGTCACGGAAGTCAAAATAACAAAACATCCACCAAATAACGTTATTTTGACGTCCGCGACGTCATTAGCCGCACCCCCTGCACTTCAAATCCGTGCCGAAAATACGTAGCCGCGACACTCCGGGCGTAGCGCATTCCACGCGCGACAGATTGCGAGCTGATTCGCCGATAACACAAATGTCATTCGTTGTAAAGGGCATTCGAGTTTCCCGTGTGGCACGGGTATTAGGTTCAAGTTAAACATTGAAAAAAGAAGTAATTTGGGTTGTTTCGCCTCTTTTGTACCGACTTCAAAGTTACTCCAAGTCATTTTGCTTTTGTAAATTAATATCGCCAGCAAAAATAGGTTACTTTTTTGTTGATAAACTTAGAGACGGAAAATTGTAAATTATTTCCAACATGGACAACGGGCATTCAGAAGGTCTGTACACTGCTCCTATTACATATTTCTTGTCACAGAACATAAGTTTACACCATACGCTTTCTGTATCTATAAGACCAACCACCACAAGACACGTGATCGACTTCTTTAAAGTTATAGCAACTCCTCCCCCTCGCGGTGTGCGGTCTTTGCGCACCAGCTTGTAGGCAGTGGGAAGGATTTCGTCGCCTTTTATGTCTGCATTAAGCCACGTTTCCGTTACAACAGCGACGTGCGGCTTATACTGTATAAGTAGGTATTACAAACTCATTACTGTTGTCAACCAGACTTCGTTCATTCACGTTCTTTACGTGCCTTGTTGTTACAACTCGTACTTGTCACTGATTTACGGTTCGTACCTCATTTTTCAACTTTGTTCGGCTGGCGGTATCGACATCAAAGTGAAAAAGTCCTTCTCAACCTTAATTGTATAATCTGAAAGTTTACATGTAAGTCGTTTACTTCTTCGGTGCGCGTGCTTTCCCTGGGAATTTACGTCTACTCAGGGTCGCCTGTGAGTAATCGTTCTGAATCGAGAAGTCAGAACCCTTCAAATTGTTGCATTTCTTAAAACTGAGTACCTTTTGATTGTAGTCACGCAAGTTGATTACTATCGGTTGGATATGTTTCTCCCGGTTTTTCCGTAGCCGGTGGATTCGCTCTATTGCCTCAATTTTTACACCGAGACGATTGTGAAAAATTCCGGAAAGTACCTTCGATCGAACTTCGAGGCTAGTCTCGTTTTCGGACTCGGCAAAGGCGAAAACAATCAACATTGTTTCCTTTTTTTTTTTTTCTAGATTTATTTTCTATATTCACCACCGCTTCTTTCTGAATTTAAAGAGTATCTTAGAGTTACTTTGCAGTTGTGTTTAAGCTACCAATTGCTTCTACGTTTTTTTTTTAACCTTTCCAAAGCTTCCTGTCTATTTGTTTGATTTTTTGTTGATTCCATCAAAGTGTGTTCCAAGGTTGTATTTGCCCCTAACGTCTTATACATATTTCTTATATGTTTTTGACTATCGAATACTTTTTTCATTACGTCTTCAAGAGTCATGGGACCGGGGTTCAACTCCACATCCGCACAAAGCATTAGAAATATTAGTTTGTAAAAATAACAGTACACAACACAACATGACACTTTTGAGTATAGGAGGAAAAAAATAGAAATTTGTTGTCGCTTCTATAGCAACTGTCATGGTTTGTGTCACTAACCTGATTGATGAAAAGCAAGAGCGGCATTTTAGGCGACTTGCTCCCAGCGTGGCCTCTGTGCCCACTAAAGACGGCCGTGTCCTGGCTTATACTGGCGCACCGGTATCCCATGGTGCCCGGTTTCCGATGTTGCCATTCGTTGAGTTGAATGGCTCGCCAGGTTGATCATGATGTGATGAGTTGCTGGTAGTGTCCTATAACGGGTTTTTTTGTGGTCGCAGTTCAGGGCGAATACATGCGTAGTCAGCACCTCATTGATGAAAAACAAGAGCGCCATTTTAGACGACTAGCTCCCAGCGCGCCGTGGGCACAGTGGCAACTCTGGGAATGTGTGTATGTACAGTCAGCACGGAATGAAACCCGAATGCCGGAACGCGTGGCCTTCAACACAGGTTGCTCCACCTGGAGGGCTCCTGAGAACTACTGCAAAATGCACCGGGGTGCGAGGGTGCGGGTCCTTCCAAGACTTGCTCGACCCTCGCGCGGCGCGTCTGGGACTTCCGCGTTTCACCGGTGGCGCGCTGTAAGCGCCGTCACTCGGGGTGCTTCCATATATAGTAAACGTAAAGAGAGGACACAAAACCCGATTCGCAGCCCAGATAGTGCGTTTAATGCCCTCCACTACCTGGCGCTTTTCTGTAATTTGGTTAATATTAATTAGAGCTCTCTCTCCGAGAAGTATTTATTTTTTAAATTGTTATGCTTTAGAATCATTTAAAGTACTAAAACGACTAAATATTGTTAATCAAATACGTCACAAAAACCACGTGATGTATGGCGCCTGTCGTGGCCTTCCTGCCTGCACGCCGTCGCCTCTGCATCATTCTGCATGGCCTCTGCTCTTCCGTGCGTCGTTCGTCCGTGCCGTGCGTGCCGTCCGTCTGTGCTTTCTGCTGCATCATGCTTGGTCGACTTCGCATCAATCAAGGTGACGCATGACCACCCGCGTGCTCGCATTCTCGGCAGAAATTTGTGGCGCCGATCTGTTTGAGTTTCTCGCGCTGTTGTTTCCGCCGGGCTGTCGCCCTGCACTGGATCGTGTGTACATGTTCATTTTCGATGAGATTGTTTTAAAAAATAACTTAACCCACGACCCTGCCCACGACATTGTCCATGGATTTACAGATGACGGTGCTGAACGAATTTCTAACATTGCAGATAGAGCCTTGGTTGTTGTGCTCTCTGAATTTTCAGGAGGTGGGGTGGGCTTAGCCCCTTGCATACACTGTTGGGCGGGCACGTTGTTTCGGGGGGGCGCCCTTGACAAAATGCTGTATGAGGCGGAGGAGCGAGAGGAGGCCCCAGCAAAATAGAAGACTTCGAGGGGGGGGGGGGGGGAATGCCGGGCCCCATGTCCCCCCTCCCCCCCCCCCCCCCCTGGCTATGTGCCTGCAGTCACGCACACACCAAAAACGTCTTCTGTTAAACGCAGTCAATTCAATTCATTTATTTACTCCCATTTGTACATATGGGTGACGGAGACAGGGAAAAAAGCTGCAAAATGTGCAGCTTGACAAAGCCCCTGCCCCCTATCGGCAGGTCGGCAGACACGAAACGTTAACAGAAACATTTTAAATTCGAAAAAACAAAACAGGCAGTCCTATGCAGGAGAAACAAGTTTAAAAGTTAGAAGTGAATATTGTGCGTATTGTTTTCTTATTTAGTGCATCAAGACAGACGTGGTGGTCTCTTAAAAAGTTCAGTAATGTTGCCAATGTATGCTGTAACATTTGAAGCCCATAATTTGTTCTAGGACGAGGTACTCTCAGGGACCCGGCGCTACGTACTCCGTATACCGTATTTTTAACACTTAGTCTAAAAAAGAGAGAATTCAGTCTCCTGAATTCTCTCGTTCGGGAGCTTAAGACTGTTGGCTTCACAGTAAAGGCTGTGGTCTGTTATTACGGGGCTTCAAACGTAAGCTTGGCCAACCAACGGTGTGTTGATAAGCCATTTTTTAAAGTTGACAAAGACTGTGTTTACTTTATCCTTGATGTTTCGCACCTCGCTAAAACAACTAAGAGCAATCTCCAAGCAAACAAACTTTGTATGGGAAATGAGGTCGCTCAGTGGTCCCACATTGTTGAACTTTATTGTTCTACCCATGAGATGGTCTTGCAATGGACTCCGAAACTTACTGAGAGACACATTTTTTAAAAAACATTTTAGTAACATGGAAGTAAATCGTGCCGCACAGGTACGGAGTGCCTCACTCTTTCTTGTAATCAAATCGCTTGTTTATGCCAAAGAGCTTCCTGAGGCAGCCATGGCTACAGCCTATTTCTGCGATAGGATATGTACATACGTTTTGATTGTCTAAATAGCTCACAATTCAAGAAGACAGGGCAGAAGCTGCGTCATGCCATTCTGACAGGAGAATCTGAAATATTCGGATTTCCTTCACCAGCAACTCGGATGGATTTCAGCATGGCAGTTCCAAAATAGGTGGCACCCACAAGCCATCATAGGGTGGCAAGTTACTATAAAAAGTGTCCTCATGCTCTGGGGTGAGCTTTTCGAACAGCCATGACTTTAAGTTCTTACTTACACGACACCTGCAGCAAGACCCACTTGAGAAACGTTTTGGAGCTATATACGACAAATGATGGGCTGCAACACAAACCCAAATGTGCATCAGTTCACCTTAGGACTAAAACACGTAGGGATAAAGAAACTGTTCAAACTGTCGAACAATGGAAACGTAGAGGATGGCAAGGCTGGGACCTCCTCAAGGAGTTGCCAATATCTTCGCACCATGAAAGTTCAATATCAGACGACGTGCGATATCTTCCAATTGATAACTTCCCACCACTCGAGGATATTTCTGAGCTATCACCAGACATCAGGTCTAATGTAATTGATGACTCGTCTACCTATTACGTTTGGGGCTATTTGATTAAGCTTGTGCTTGAAAAGACAACCCACAGCTGTGGCTGTTCTCAGCTGCTATGGGATGAGTCTGATAACTTGACCAGGTCTCAACAGTACTTTTTGTGCTTAAAGCACACCACGTGCCAGGAAAACTCTTCGGGAAGTTAGTAGTACCATCACAGGCTGCCTTTCATTTTATTCAGGAACTAGCAAATCACTTTTTTCCTAAAACAGATTGTGTGGCACATCTTCGAGGAGTGTATGCCGCCTTGTATCGTACACTTTGAGGTCTGGGTGGTATTAGCCTTTGCTTAGAGGAATGCCACAAAAGGTTTTTTAAAAAGGTTTTGCAGAATACGCTTGTGTTGGCATGTTCATTTACTTAACCGGAATTCAGACAAAGTTCGGTTGCACTCTTCAGTGGCTGGTAAGCAACTATACTTCGCCTCACCCTAGCATGGAATAACCGCGAAGGCTGTGCTAGCGCGAGCGGCCAACCTTGACAGCCTTGGCTAAAGCACTTGCTGCACGAGCGCTCGTGCAGCCGCCGCGCGCCTTCATTGAAAGCGACTAACTCGCGCTTTTAGCACGCGCGGCTAACAATAGTCCATACTAAGGTGAGACGAAGTATAGACGCTTTGCAGCAGCTGTGCATGGACGCCGCCATAACTGACCTTCAGTTTTTGTTTCCTTTTATTCCGTTTATTTCACTTCAACATTACCATAGCAGGCCAGGTTATTGCCATATTAGATTCAACTGTGTCCTTTTCTAAAGCATCGGCATTTGTAGAGGATCGTCAACTACCGTTTCAGTCGCTCGGCATCTCGGTAAGTAAAGAGAAGGTCAGCAATGGTGGCTGCAATTTGGCGCGTGTGTAAGGCGTCTATAGACAGGTTGAACTGTTAATGGTGTATTAACGGAGGCGGTCGCCAAACCAAAAACAGAAAGCGCTCATTAATTGGGCGGTGCTGCTTGCACTCCATACATTTGTTTCACCTTTTTCCAACAATTGTTTATCACGGCTCTCTAACAAAAATATTTATTCACTTTCTACAGAACTACAAAATTTCTATAGAAAATAGTGTACAGAGGCTAAAAATATTCGAAAGAAAATGTATCCGCTTTTGTATCCACTGTCCATAGTTTTTTAGCTGCTTTTTCTGAAGCCATACTTGTTTTCTGAACAATTTCGGGGAATGTTTAGAGACGTTGAATCTTGCCAGATTTCGAATAAAGCTCTCATTGTTTAGTAATAGCTTGCCCGCAGTGAGTTTGAGGCTATGCAAATTGGTGTTATTTTATTAGCTGGAAATTGTGAACTTGCACTATCCGGTGTGTGCTTCGCACTCTTATTATACCCTTATGACTGGTAAGGATAGCGATGTCTTACATATCTCTGTACTTACTTCCCATGCCCGAGTCGGCATGAAAGTGAATGGATCATTCAGCATGTTCTCTGGGGAAAGTTTTTGTAAACTTGGTTCTGCTAAGAATCTATTACGAAGTGTACGATATGCCGAATTCCTTCATATTAATTGATTTTTGTGAGTATCTTTTTCGTATAAAACATTCAGAACTTCTGAAGTAAATCATGTATACATGAATCTGGTCCAATAAAATGTTTTCATACCACTTACTGTTGTTGCCCCGAAAATGTTCTACCAACCAGGAGCCAATGTGGCGATTGTGTAAGTTTGATGTTTTACAATAGGAGAAGAGCAAAAAATACACCTCTGTTTTGTCAAGTAAGTTGAAATATTTTTTGTCATATTTTGCACGGATTCTATCGTAAAAATTAAAATCAAAGTGCGTCAATATTAGAAAATAAAAAAAAACGAAAAACATCGGCTTCGGGAGTCAAGGAGCTCCCGAGAGCCGAGTGAGGAGCGAGGCGGGAAGGAAAAAGGATGAAAGAAGGGTACCGGAGAACCGGAGCTAAAACACCCAAACCGAAACCGAAACTAACTTCACCGGAACAGGAATCAGATTATGCTTAATGCCGACCGCTAGGAGCGCTACCTGTCACACGTTTATCTGGGCCGCTGGGGCCTATGACAGCGTCAGCTCTTTACCTTGTGTATATTACTCTATGGTGCTTCTGTGTCGTCGCACTCTCGCCCGGAAACAAAAACTATGGTTGTGCCAATAAACGAATTTTATTTCAGTCTGTAACGTTTTACTATTTCTCAGATACCGCGTGTTCCACGTTGTTCACCGGAGCCTACGCATGGTTCCGGTGACACGTCATCAAGCACTGCGGGTCTTCTGTGCACACTTTCATTTCGCCCTTAAAGGGATACTGAAGCGAAACTTGAAATACACCTATTATGGTCAGAAATAGGTTCAATATGATCAATGATATTCATAAATCATAATCGCGCGTTTGTATTTTGAACGGATGGCTATATTTTTCACCCTGATGGGCCCGATTGGGCGCGCGCTCAAAAATCGGCCATCGGAGAGCGCGATGCGTCTTGGGATATTGGGCGCATTCGTGACGTCACTTGTGCCGGTCGGGAAAGGCTACGGCGTGAATGTTGTGGTTACGAGCGTTGCCACTTGGTGGCGCGTCGACGATTTACGACCTGTGACAACGTGGCCGTTTGAGATGTGCAAGGGCTGCACGCACGCTGCACCAGGGACCACGGCAAGTCGGCAACCACGGCAGCACTGACAAAACCAGCTCCGAGGCCGGATTCTCAAGTCGAATTCACGACGAAAAAAGTGCGTACGACAAATTTGAGAGAAAACCCGTGCTCTCGAAACGAAATTGTCGTAACCTTTGCGCAGGTTACGACAGAATCCTACGACAGCTCCGAAGCTGTCTTACGCACTTTTTACGATCAAATCAACAAGGCCGACAGCGTCGCTCAGTTACTTGGTAACGGCCACCAACGGACATTTATTTTTCTTCGTGCTCTTCTCGCGCGTCCCGACTTCAACCAGCAAGAAAGAAGGAAGGAGTACTTAAAACAGACCACGACGATCAAGAACGCAGGATCCACAAACACACGAGAAGAGCTACAACAGCCACGATTCTGCCGACCGAGCGAGCTCGGCAGAATATACCTAGCAGCAACATCGACTCGGCGCACCGTTGCTCCGGCGGTCCTTGGCCAAGACCGTCTGTCCATGACCGACTGGCCTGCTGAATGGAATATGCCCGCGCGACCCTTGTGGACCCTTACCGGATGAGTAGTTTGATCCCTGAACTAAATTTCAGAGGTCAATATTTTCCCCTTGTCATCTCGATCTCCTTGTTTTCCGAGACAGCGGTGACGAACGCTGTCGTCGAAAAGGGACTCTCATTGATTCTATCTCCTTGTTTTTGTGTGATATAGAGCTCAAATAAACGCCATATGGATTACCTTGGCAACTCGGTATGTACACTCTGTTATTAGTATGCCATTTTTATTCTGACTCGACGCTACGTCAGTGTCGAGCTATAGCAGTTCGTGGGAGCTACGCGATGTCGGTCTAACCTTTCTTTGCCGAGGTGTCATGTCAGTATCGAGTTGCAATCGTAAAAGATCGGTCCAGAAGCGCTTACCGAAACGCGGTCTAAGAGAGCGAATCCAGCACTTCGATCAAACGCGCGTGTCCGCTCCGAGTGTGAACAGGTATTTTGCATTTGCGTGGCTCTTGCTGACACCCTCGTAGTTCAAACATATCCTTTTTAACGTCGGCTTGCAGCTCGCGACTCGCAGCAACTAATACCGGCCATGCCAGAAGCATGTACGGGCCGTGTCGTGCAAAGAGCCGCAACCAGAACGAGCTCACTGTGGCCAACTACGCCACTACGCTTTGGCTTTCTCCGCCAAGGCTTTGCGAACGCGTTCAGGCCTAGGCGAATTCTGCCGGCACGCCGTATTGCCGCAGAACGGCGCTGCTATTTTGGCACAAGTGATGTCACGAGAACTTCCCCCCATCCACCAGATGAGAATTTGAAATCGTTTAATTATGTTTAAAATTAGTTCTCCTGTGTTTTACAGCGCAATATTTATATTTCCGAGGTGGTGCCTGTCCCTAGCCCATATTTATGCAACAAGATCGGCGCTAAAATTTCGTTTCACTACCCCTTTAATACACAAGTGATAAATAATGACAGCGCTGAAGAGATATCGCTGGGCATCCGATGCACAAAGTGATAATTAATGGGTGTGCTGGACATTTCGGACTAGAATCTACACAGCGTGGCGTATTGTTCAAGGCTCAAGTCACTAGAATCAAGGAGAATGTTTGCTGAGTGCGCGAGTTGGTCGACCTGCATTATGGCATTCGCAGCGAGGCATGCGAGCCTGAAGAAGAAGAGAAGTTATTGGACGAACTCTGGGAGTGGACGTATGGATGTGCTTATTTATTACCTACTAAATACTTCTAGAAGCAACCTTCAGTTGGGTGTGAGTATGCATGCATCCCAATTCGTTCTTCTGTCTCTTATGTCGCGCTGTTTTGCTTTAAGTACTGCTAATTATAAAATTATGACCTGTATAACAAACAATAAAAGCTGTGCACGCCAGGAGGAGAAGACACCATGAACGTGCTCCGATGGCGCGCACACAAGCAGCTTGCAGCTGCTCCCGACATCGACCTTCTCGCGCAGCGCGCAAGCCCCAGGTGTCGACCGGGCGACAGTGCGGCGACACAAAAGCACTCCGGGTGACGGCGCTTGCAGCGCGCCACCGGCGAGACGCGGAAGTCCCAGACGCGCCTGGCGAATGCCGAGCACATCTTAGTAGGACCCGCACCATCGCGCCCCGGCGCATTTTCATTAGTTCTCAGGGGCCCTTCAGGTGGAGCAGCCTGCGTCGATGGCCACGGGTTCCGGCATTCGGGTTTCATTCCGTGCTGACTGTACGAGTGTGTAGGTGTGCGTGTGCATATAGCGAGAAGGGGGGGGGGGGCAGTAATAGCCTTTCCTATGCACATTCCGTCATGCAAAGACCTCTTTAAGGACTTGTCCTTAGCGAAACTGATTACCTCTGCTTTCTTACATTGTACTTGTCAAAATACACGTGCCTTCGAATTCCGAGAAAAATAGAAGGCGTATCAAAACGAAGGCTTCCTATTTCAGGTGCTTGTCTCTCCCGATTGTTTACAAACATAAAACTTTATATATGTATTTGCACAAGCATATTTATTACTATACATTTTAAAATGTTCGGCATACGATATTTTTGGTCGCGGTTTAATGAGGCAAATTAGTTAAATAAGTTCTTAAATCAGCAACAAGTGAAGAGTATACTAGCAAAGCAAAATGCAGCAGGGTGATCATACAAAGTGCTGAAAATATACTTTAACCAAGGCATTGAAAAAGTGTCCCAAATTTTCTAAACCTGCTTGGCTTCCTCTTCAGGGGTGAATAAATTGAACAGAGGAGCAGCACGTGAGAGCAGGAGCTCTCGTATTCTTCCTCAGCCAAGTGCATCCCCCTTTTTTACAAAAACGCTCCTTCGTTAATTTTTCTAGTCAAGTTACGTAGATGCTGGGCGTACACAGACGGCAAGGTACCCACGGACCCGTTTAAACTTCCTGGAGTGGGTTGAATGTGCCACGACTCCGGCAAAAGTCTTCTGCGAAAATAAAGCTCGGTGTAGATCACGCGTGCATTCGCAAAGTCGATTCCATGGTCGAAGACCTCGCAGTGTTCGGCGACGGCACTGAGCTTACTGTCGAAATTTCTCAAACAATGGGATACTTTTTAATGTCTTTCGTTGGAATATTGTTTCAAAAAGTTGTTTTTTAAAGAAACACTCTATTCCAAAACTTTTATCGTTCATCCGTCCATTCTTACTTACATTTTACGCTATATTTAGCGAGAAAACTGAAGTCCCGTGACCTAATGTCAAGTGACCTGTGCGCTAGGTTGGGAATTTGACGTCAAGTAATCTATATGTTAATTCCGTTTCCCGCCATATTTAGCGGGAAAATTCACACTTTGTGACCTAATCACCAATTCAGTTTCTCCGCTAGATCTCGCGGAGAAATTTACGTCACGTGTCCTATGCATCGATTCAATCTCTCCATTAACTTTAGTGGAAAAGGTGACGTCACGTAACCTACACCGAATCAGTTTCTCCGCTAAATTTAGTGTAAGAATTTGGCGTGGCGTGACCTGATCTCACGTGACCGATACAACAATTCAATTGTAATGGCCATGTGACAGAAATATACGTCACGTAAAACATTAAATTCCTCTCCACCCCTCTCCTCCCTTCCTTTCTTCATCTCTCCTCCTCCTAGGGTGTCTTCCCTATTAGCTTTACCTCCCCTCGCTCCGCACCCACCTCTCCCTCTTTTTCTGTCTCTCCCCGTCCCTCCCTATCCTCTATGGTGCTCTCTTTCTCCGTCCCTCCCTTCCCCTGTCTTCGCTTCCCTCGTTGGTCGTGTGACACACCAATTCCGTATATACATAAGGTAAATTTTTCTTTCCGGGGAAATATGTCTCGCGACAGGCCGATTCCCTTGTCATTTCTCTCTCCTCTCTTTTCTCTTCATATCTCTCCCATTCTTTTCTTCACCCTTCCACATTCCCCTCGCCCTCGTTTTATCAGCTCCCATTCCCCTGCCTTGTCTATCTCCCTCCTTCCCCTCCGCCATCTCACTGCCCTCCCTCTCCCCCTCCCTCCATTTGCCCCCCTTCCGCCTCCCATTCCTGGTCACGTGACAGATTAATCCAGTTGCCTCAAAATTAATAAAAATAGGTTCTTCACCGCCAGAAAGGCTGATAATAGACCTTTTCGAAAATTCAGTCTGGCAATTCTCATCACTATCACCATCTCAGTATGTTGCATCTATGCCAAATTAATCGCGGCCTTCTTGAGGCTGATGAAGGAAGAGGTTGAAGATACTACCAAGCCTAGGATATATGAGGCCTTTACGTTCGACGTGTTAGTAGAACACGACGCTCCAATTGGATAAAACGTCTTCGTAAGCGTTTATTTCGGAGTGTGCTCCACCAATGAGGCATAAATATGGCTCTGAAGCCATGGGAAGGCTAAAGTTTAGTTGAAGCGGTTATGGGTCATTATATTGTACAGGTCGTTTCTTATGTTTCCAACATCGAAACTAAAACAATCCACAAAATAACTATGAGCTGATCATAAAACCAATTCAGATCTGCCATTGTCGTGTGAATGTGACAGTGCATGACAAAAAACAGCTTCACGACCGCCATTAGTTTGTCAATGGCGAAACTGGTTTTCGAGCCATCAGAACCCACTTAATCTTAACACGGGTCTATTTATCCTAAATAATGCATTTCCTGCATTAACGGGATTTGAAGACAAAGGTACTAGCTGCCAATTTTATTACAGTAGTTCCACCGAACCATTCAAATTTCTGTCAAAGATGCTTGCGTTTCGAATCGCACGAAGTGTCTGTTCGGACGCCTAAACTTTGAGGACCGTATATTCCGAGAAAGATAGCGTAACGTCCCCATAACATGATCGTTTAAACTCTTATAAAAAAAAGCATCTAGATTATTCAAAAATTTGCGCAGGCAGAGTGGAAACTACGAGAGTCGAGGTTGAGGGCAGATTTTCGTTTTTCCAAGAGGCATTTGGATAAATTCCGGTTGAAATGCCATAAAACGCAGTGTTAATTTTGTTTTATTGCCTTGATTTAATTTACACGTTAATCGCAGCTCCGGGAAAACGGATGGTACATAGCAGAAGAACACTGGACTGGTCGACACAGCTGCTTTCGTGACTTCTGCTCGTCTCTTGGGGCTACCGTGATTGTATGTTTTCGGCGGTTGGCGCAATGGCCGCCGAAGTAACGCAAGAAAAGTTTTATGGTCACGTCCACAACAGCAAAACCGGCAGCAACGAGAGCGCCGAAGAGAAAACAGTGAGTAATAATGATCTGACGAATTAGGTTCGTCTTGCATTGCTGCCGGTGACTCAATCGCTAGTGTCATATCAGCGGGTTGCCTAGGTCGCTCTGAACGCAGCCTACGAAACCGCGGCTACCAAACGTTGTGCATTTATCAACGTTTACCACCGGATTAGCAGAACAGTAGGCAGTCATTCCATTGCTTCCCAAAAATGAGCTGAGTTTCTGGCAGCTCTATGACGCCAACGTAGCGCCGCAGGTTTTGAACCTAGTGAATAAAAATAGGGGCAAACCATTTCGAAGCCAGTAATTGCCTGCTTAGAGAGATTAGCAACGAAATTTAAATGAGTATATTATTCTTTAAATGAAATGCTCATAGGCTACTTAGTATATACATAAATTTTCACAACTTCTAGATCTCTGGTAATTGCAATAACCACTTTATGAATGTTTATCATTTTCGTCTGGCGACGAGGCAACACTGCCCAAGTTAGTCACACCATGGTACCTATAAAACACGTGACCATTATATTTAGTTGTATGCGCTATCGTTCTAGGCGCCCCCTTGCTCGCCCACGCTCGCTTCGCCATGGTACTATTGCACGCACTTACGCTACTCGGCTTGTCTAACGCTGCTCTCACTGTCGCTTTTTTGCCATTTGACCTTCCACCCTGCATGCACGTACGAGATCGTCGCGGACGACGGCGAGTTCGTCCGTGACGATCTGGTCGTTGCCGCGTTAGTTGGTCGCCACTGGGTTGAAGAATAAACTACCAGTTTCTACTATCTCTTGATTACAAACACTGATCCCTTCTCATATAATGTCAAAGACTCCGACAAAGCGAGCAATGCTGTAGACGCCATCGTCTTGAAACCGCGTGCTCAAATCGCCGTTGGGAATCGAGGAAGCTGGAGCTCGATAAGCCGAGAGAACCTCGTCTGGGAGGTCACGCAAGAAGACGTCGCACGTCACCAGCCCAAGAAACATGGTGGCCTTCCCGAATGGAGTGAATGCGAGGGACCGCCATATACAGGGCGTTCCGAAAAAAAACTTACAGGGTTTGCTTTATCGCGAAAATAAACTATGCAAGGCCGATCGCCCATGCTCCATTAAAATGTAGAGCGAGAAGTCCGAAGCAGATGCGAAAGTTTCATCACGAACCGATATTTCATATACAAATTATACGTGATTTTTTAAGATTGTCAATGGGAAAATGGAGCCTATTTTCTCCCGTTTTCGGTTTCTGGCGCCATAGAGTACCATGTATTCGAAAGCTCTCTCGACCACCATTGTGCCACTGACATTTTTAGGAAATGATTTATAACTATTAAGTGAAATATCTACTCTGCTGAAACTTTGGTAACGGGTTCGGACCTCTAGCGCTACCTTCGGGCGGAGAAGGACCGTTCGGCGATGCGTAGTTTATTTTCGCAGTAAAAACAAACCCTGTAAATTTTATCGGGAACACCCTGTATATATATCAATTTATCCACGAAACTATCACGCCATTTACAAAACAAATTTAGAGAAAACGTTTAAAAAACAATGGGTCCCAGCAGTGTAGTTATCTCGTATTTTATATTGACGTGCCCAAACCTCTTGAAACCCGAGTGGTATGCGTTGAGCTGGTACCATAGGTGGCCTATCGCACGGAACGACCTGTTTTCGCCCGCCATAAATGTCTAGCGTGGCGGCCGCCTTAGGTCTCTGAATTTGCGAATAGATCGATCCCATTAAGCGTTCGGCGCATGCGTGACGCCGCCATAATTTTAGTTCACAGTAGGAAAACGGCAGTGCACGAGAGGGCTCGTGCCGTTTCGTGCTCTACACGCGCAGAGCTCCAGCGACGTTGACGCACGTGCAGAAACGCTAAAGCTCCCTCAATGCATTGCGGCAGTGGGGGCGTAGTCAAACTGGCAGGTGAGATGTTACGTTTCCGGCGATTTCGACGACGGAATGGCTGCCGAAGGAACAGACAGACTCTCTCTGCTGCTGGAAGGCGATGTGTGTTTATTATAAAAGCAAGCTGGCTTTTAAGGATCCTGTATTCAGTCAGGACCGGACTAAAAGAAAGAAATGCAATCCCGCGCCGCTCCATATAATCTTATCATGAAGCCAAGAAAACGCACAGCGTACCCCAGCATTGCAAGTGTTACAAAGATTGGTCTATGGTCAGTGTCAGATTAAGAACCCGGTAAAAGTCTCCCCCTTCAGCGCGCGCTCTTTGCCCTGGACGAGCGTCGACTGCGCGTGTGACGAAGCACCAAATGCATAAAACTCGCGCTTGAGGCGCAAGCTTTCTGTGTCTATTCGCGTCTAACGGCTTATTATAGACAATTGCAAGCAAGGCGACTGGCCACCGCCATGGCACTGCTTGTGCGGACAGCTTGCCAAAGCTATGTTTACGCGCCAGCTGCACGTGCTTGCACGTATGGGTACGGTGCCTAGAAAGGGAAATGTTAGAATCGCGCAGCTTGCTCTGTGTGCGGCGGCGCGCTACTGTATCATGACAACAATAGGTAGCACGCTCATCGACTCTGTGATATTCTGCAAAGATTTAGGAAGCGCTTGGGCAGAAAGTCACTCTGGTTTAGGCCGCCAGAAGGCCACAAACAAGTAAGGCTAGACTAAGGCTTTGTTCTTATTTTTGGTGAACTTTTTTCTTTCTCCAGGAGTACATGGAGTAGTCTGCACCGATTTTAGGAACCTCTAAGACAGAAAACAGAGAAGATGACGACATAGTGTCCTGTGATGAGTGCATGCGGTGGGTGCATATAGTTGAGACAAATTTTGAGAGCTTAGCGGAGGCCGAGGAGTTGTAGCTTGGTTTGACCAATCTGCGAGACTGTTCCGGAGAGATTAAAGTTAATAGCTACGGTTAAGGAGGTGAAGCGGAAGCTTAAAGTAGAGCGAGAGAAGCAGGTGGTTCTGGAGACTCAGGTCGAGGTGTTTGCGAAGAAAGCGGAACTCAAGGTAGAGTTTCATGAGCTCCTCAGAGAATGGGAAAGAGAGGTGGAGCGCATGGTAAGCGAGCTTAGTGAGGAGCGGGCGGAGCTCGAGACACAGGTCAAGAAGGAGGAACCATGAAAGGCTTAGATGGGGCAGCGTACGAGGGAGTGCGGGGCTGGGTTGGTGCAGCTGAGGAAGGAGGCAACAGCGAACGTAGCGGGAAGTGCGATCTCAGGGGAAGGAAGCGCTATAGTCGGTTACAAGTCAAGAAGGTAGGAGAAGCTCCTCCCACAAGCGTGATGCGCCCGTTTCAAATCTCTCCGCAGTCGAAAGAAGAGTTCACTGGAAACACTCCTTGTTCCGCTTCAATGGATTCAAACTTGTCTCCGATCCCACTTTTTAAGAAAGCGACCTTTGTATTTATCAGAGAGGGAACCGAGCCCCTGAAAGCAGCCTTTGTATCCATCGGGGGGGAAGCTAATCTCCGAAAGTCGTATTTGTTTCCGTCGGTGGGGGAGAACTCTAATCTCCCTCTCGTACCTTCCACAATGCTAAGTCAAAGTCGAAAGATAAAGCAAATATGTACAGAAAAGCAAGCCCTTCCTCGCGCGTTGGCCGCGACGTCACGGAAGCGGTGGAACGCTATTGGATGCGGAGGTGGCGGAGGGATATCTGATTCCCTTTGAGAGGCATTTGCCGCTACCTTCTTGACCTGTAACTGACTATAGTAAACAGGTGGAAGTCAGCAGGACGAAAGTGCCCCCCCCCCCCCCCTTCTCGATCCTACACTCTAAAAAAAGCCCGTGCGTACGCTTGCATTGCTTAATGTCAGAACTCAGAATGCGTTTTTTGGCCTAAACATATGTTTCGGCAGTGTCATTCGCTGAGCTGCCTCCGTAAGTTGCCGCGATTGGCTCTCCTAGTGTTGTGCGTGAAAGTAGACGCACAAACTTTTTTTAGAGTGTGCAGTGTCGTAGTGGCACAGGTTGACAGCGGGGCAGTAAAGGACGCGGTGGTAAACCTGCAGACTCAAAGTGAGGTAGCGCAGATAGCTGAACGGAGTCAGCCGCAGTGCAGAGGCGGAGAAAACGGGATGAAAAGAGGCAGTTGGATGCTAAGAGGGTATCGGTGGTAGGAGGCTCGAAAGTAAGAAGGGTTAAAGAGGGTCTATTGGCCAGGGTGGAAGAGGACGGGAGGGTACACCTAGTGGCCCAGTCAGGAAAGTGCATCGTGGACGCTGTGGGCAAAGCTAAAGGAGAGCTCTGGGGTAACATGGAGGGAAGGAACCTAGTAGTAATGCTTACAGGACTCAATGATGTGTTGACAGGAAGTAGTCAGAACCTCAGCAGACACATTGAGGTTGCGGTACGTAAGCTGAAGGAGGCCCCTGAGAGGCTGCATGTGCAAATATGCACTATCCCAGGGGTCTGTGGACAGGTTTTTCAGACAGAGCTGCGGGTGGTGGAAGCTAACCGGTTGATTAGAATCGTGAGCAAACGACTTCAGTACGCCGTATTTGAAGTAAACAGGGAGTTGCATGAGGCTCGCTCCGACCCATTTGCATGGGGCATCCACTACAGTGGAGCTACAGGTAGCACACTAGGGGATAGAATTTGACGTCATGTCGTATATTTTTGGGGGGTCCCGAAGCCCTGAGGGCTCCGCTGTAGATGAAGTTGAACTACAAGTGCCAAAACGTAAGGGAGATAAAGGAGCAAGAGCAAGAGACCTAGGTGAAAAGGTAGAGCAGATATAGCATATATAAAAATAGACGGAGACAGGAACAGGTTAAAATGGGAGGTGATAGAAGATCAACTAAGACAGGAAGATTTAATTATATATTTAACGATTTAATGATTTAATGATCGCTGTAGAGGGGGACGATTTTGACAAGGTGAATGACGCGAGTATGTGGCCCATTGGCTGTCCCTTTAGGCAGTTTTTTGGGTTGCTGAGGAGAAACGAAGAAGATGCATGATGAGTGTACCATTTATTATTAAAATGTACGTGGTTTGAGGACTAAGGACGCCGAGTTTATTTCGGAGGCTATGTCAAGCACGTATTCAATCATATGCCTAACAGAAACTTGGCTTGTAGATGGAATTTCTAGTTCTAATTATTTTCCACCCAAGTATGAAGTATATAGACGTGATCGTGACTATGTGAAAACGGGAAAGAGCTTGGGGGTAGGTGTCTTGATTGCTGCAGATAGGAGCTTGAAAGTTCGTCGGAGGAGCGATCTCGAGTGCTATCCTGAGAGCGTGTGGATTAAAGTACTGTCTACCGATGGTAGAAACTTTCTCATTCGCAATTACTATTTTCCGCCGATGTTTGATCACATTATTTTCTGTGAGCATATCAACTTCCTGGAAGAAAGAATCGACTTCTCTAAATTTCGAGTGCACATGTATGGCGATTTCAACCCTCCTGGTTACGATTGAGAGTCAGGCAGCTTCTTAGTCAGTCACACGAACACAAGGCTGAAGCTACTTTGTCTGTTAGACTTCGTTCATTTCAATGGTTTTGAACAACGTAATACTGTACGCAACTGTTGTGGAAACATACTTCACCTTGCCCTGGTTACTTCGGCTGTTGATATCAGTCTTGCCAAAGCTCCGCTATCTCGGGTAGATAACTATCATCAACCTTTTATTGTATCATTTTTCTTCCCACTTGCCAAGCAAATTTTCCATTCAAAATCATGGTTTTCCTACTCCAACGGTGATTACTATTCATTGTATCAGTATCTTCGGGACCATGACTGGAGTAGTGTTCTAGCTGATCAGTGTGTTAAATCAGCAACTTCCACACTTTCGACTATTGTCCAGGAAAGCATGCGACTCTTTATACCAAAGAGGGTGTCTCATAAAAGTGACTATCCCGTATGGTTCTCGAAGGAACTAAGACATTGCTTAAGGCGCAAGCTACACTATCATCGCCTGTACAAAAAAACTGGCAATGTCGTTTGGTAGACGAGATTTAGTCAATGTCGTGCAGAAGTGAAACAATTGTTTAAGCGAGATAGACAACAACATGCTGACATCGCCGAGCAATCATTGAGCACACAGCCACAGTGTATGTGGAAGTTTGTCAAAAAGAGTATCAAAGAGAATGTTACCACGATCACATTGCGAGATAATGAGGATTGCGTCTCTGACCCTGTTGATGTAGCTAATCTTTTTGCGAGCCACTTTAGTGCTTCTTTCAGTACAAATAATGGCCTAATGCCTAGCTCGAATATAAACTGCCTGGATTTTTTGACTGTTGCTCCAATTAATGAATCTGAAGTCTTGGAGGCCATTAAAAAATTGAAACCAAAGTTATCTACGGGAATAGATGGAATATAGGGTGATTTCAGATAAGATCGACCAAAGGATGGCTAGTCGACATTTTCAAATCAACTGATGTTTTTATATGTTATTGTCTAGTGTCTGGTATGAACGAATCCAAACTTAGTTTTGACTAGAAAAAATACTTGGGGACAGGAAAAATCGTAAGGCATGAGGTGGTGGACAGTTGCAATAACGCGCACTGATGGAGGGGGCCCGTTTGAGAGTGAATAACTAAAGCGATAACATTAGGAGAACTCTAATACGTTTTAGGCGCAAACTATGGGTATAGCTTGCTTGTAATATAAAGTAATCAAATTTATTTAAAATTTATTTATTTTTCTAAAAATTGACAAACATGCCTGCTCGAACGACAAATGGCAAATTTTGGAGGTCTGTATCTCATGAAATAATTTAATCATTATGATATAATTTGCAGATATTATTCTACTAATATATAGCTAATATTTAAAAAATAACTAAGGTATCTGTGTGATACAATAGTTCGGATATATTTAGTCAAACATGGAAAAAAAATCAAACAAAGAAAAATTCCGATGCGAATAAAAAAAAACACCACCCTCGATTTTTTTTTAAATTTAGGTAACCTGTTATACTCTATTTCGGCATTCATTTCCATTAAAAACATGTTGCATCATTTTATTGAGAAAGAAGATACAACTCCCCAAAGTAGGGTCCTTTTTCAAATCCTACACTTAGCAGTGTTTTGTACAAGAACTGACTCTGAGTTCCAGTTTCATGAAACCAACACACATCTTTTATATATTTTTATTCAGATGAGGCCAATGATAACTAAAGAAATCGTTCACACACTTAAATTAAGGAGAAACTACTGTGTACAAAGAGGTATCATATTACGGACTAGTGATCCGAGAAAAGATCATGCAGCCATCGGCCACTAGGAACTTTGTTTACTTTATTCTCCTGCGACACTATATGCTATTCCCTCTTCCGCTCTACCTTCATCTCTCTCTCTCTCTCTCTCTCATATATATCCCTGATATATATCCAGAACAAAAACATGTTCAAGCATTCCCTTTCTGCGTGGTAGTGTTCTGTGGCTAGCAAAAATCATTTCCTCGCTAAGCTCACGATTATGGCAAAATAGTTGCCGGAAACTGCAGACGACACTCGTCGCTAGTTCTGGCAAAACGGCCGATACAATCTTTTTTTCGCATTTCCCCGCTCGCTGTCAAGGACAAGGGGGTTCGCTTCAACCAGCAAAACATGGCCGCCGACGCCTGTTTACTGAGCAGTCATGCCTGTCGCCATCTCACTCGCTGGCGTCACGGGCGATAATATCAGGCACAAAGGGGCACACCAACCGGCAGCATTATCCCCAAATACTCGAGCCTCGCGTAAATACATAGAGTGTAAACGCTGTCGCCATGTTATCGTAGTAAGACCGCCCCCCCCCCCCTCCCCCAACGGGGGACTGCAGTACGCGACGGCGTACTAACACAACGGCGACGATATCGACATCGCGGGTTCCGAATTTTCCCATAGTTCTACTCCACGGGCATTTCTCGAAACGCTTGATATTGTGTACGCCCGCCTGGAAGGATTTCAGGCGCGTAGTTAAGATAAGGCGGTTCTCCGCGGCAAAAGAAAGCAATTTCACAAAAGCTTAAAAGCGGCGGCGACGCGTGTGCGGTGAACGCTTGTAGTTTTGGTGTAGACAGGGTGTGTGTGTTCTCGTTGTTGACACCAGCCGGCGATAAGGAACTGCAGGCGGTAGCTAAGTACAGCAAGGGCTAATCCGAGTGACCATCAACGTAACCCCACCGCCAACCCCTCGCGAACCGGTCGCCGACATGGCTCAGGCTGTGTCATGAACCACGTGGTAGAAGCTCGCGTGCTTTCATATCAGCGCGTGGAGGGACGACAGTGCGATTCCGGAAAGTCTTTTTCGAAGGCCGCTGACCACAATTTTTTGTCTGGAGACTTTCCCTCTTTCTTCCTTTGACGTGGATGAAGCTTTGCCGACAGCCTCAGTTGTGACCTCTCTTTTCAAATGTACGTTTGCAGTGAGTGAGATCCTAAGCCTCGGACTTGTCAGTTGTGCACCCAGTAGTTCTTTCACTTGGCAATTATATGCCATCAGTTGGGGTTTAATTTCTATTATTTATGTATACATTATGAAGACGTCCTGGAGCTCCGAACGAGTGTTTTGTGCAGATTACTTTTGCAAACACAAAAAGACTATACCAAAGCAGCGGAATTCGCGAAGTGTTGGCGAGTTGGACCTAAACTCGTTGAAGCGAATTCTTCCGCCTGACTGTTCCACCAAAGTGAGTGCGACGGACTACCTGTGGTACCATTGCTTCATGCACATCACTAAGGAGATCTCGATGCGAAGCTCAGAGCAGTGCCCTGACATATTTGTGCCAGCTGAAGAAGCAATTGAAGATCTAAATCGCAGCATACTACCTACAGATGTGTCGCCGCTGAGACAACCAAGCGTCGTAAGAAGTCGGGACAGGCCTGCCTATGTCAAGAGAAAGCAGACAGAACTGGAGCAGGTTGCTGTCAAGAATATACGCTCAAGGCTACGTATTGCGTACGACAGGGACGCACCATCGGGGTCGTCCGAACCAACATGCTCCACATGCACTGAGTGGGTGGACAACTTTCGGCAGGCCTTTGAAACCGCCACCTCTCTCCGGGAACGTTGTCAACTGCTTACACTCCTGCCGTCAACACTGACGAAGAATGAGGTTCAAAAGATGATTCCACAGGCCTCAATGTACCTCATCAGTAAATCCCGAAAACTCAAGGAAAAGCATGGCGTGTGGTATGAGCCGGATCCTTACACGAGGTGCAAGGTGAGCCCTGAGAACCTGTCTGCTGCCCTAGAGTACTTCACGAAAGACGAGCTACAATGTTCGCGCCAAAGTCCCAACCAGAAGGACGTCATCTCTGTCATGCTCAACGGAGAGAAAACGTTCGTGCCAAAGCGCTTCATGACACGCTCAATACGAGAGGCCTTCCGTATATACAAAGACAAGCATCCCGATTCCGGCGTTGGGCTAACGAAATTTTATTCGTTGCGCCCTAGATGGGTCCAATGTATTCCACACCAGGAAGTGTGCGTTTGTGTGCGCTGCGCCAATTATTATCTTTGTATTGCCGCTCTAGAGAACGTTACAGGTTCAACATTCAACACTGGTGAAATGAACTCGGCATTTCTGTGCGACCCAGCAAAAGAACTGTGCCTTCAAGGAGACTGTGATCACTGCCCAAAAGGCCAGTTTCTTACACTCCAGGAACTTGATATCCCGGAGGATGAATAGATTGTGCTTGCAACATGGGAGTCCGGCGATCTTGTGAAAAAAACTTTGGAACCTGAGACTTTCCTAAAAGTCATCCAAGTGACGGTTGGAAGTTGGGTACTTCACAACCATATCCGGCAAACGCAAGGTAAAGCGATCTACGATGAAAAACAGTGCATGCAACGCGGGAGCATTGTCTTTCATTTTGACTTTGCTGAAAACTGGACCATCGTGCTTCCTGACGAAGTGCAAGCATATCACTGAAAAAAAAAACAAGTTTCGATATTTACATGTGTAGTGACGACAAGAAAATCTACAAACAGCTTTGCCATCATCAGTGAGGACCTGTGTCACGACGCCGCTCACGCTTGCTTGGCTCTAGAAAAAGTGAAGGAGTGGGTTGAAGACAACGTTGCGGTATACTCGTACGTGACGTACGTAAGTGACGGCGCCGCCAGTCATTTCAAGAATCGCTACCAGCTTCACCAATTTGCAAAGGACGATTGCCCACAAGCCCAGTGGTTATTTTCTGCATCTGGACATGGGAAAAATGCATGTGACGGAGTTGGCGGACTCGTGAAGCACCAGGCCACGCTGAACAACCTGAGAGAACGTTCAGTAAGCGCAATTCAGACGGCCAGGACAATGGTGAGCGTTCTATCAAAGAAACTGAAAGGCGTGCATCTTGTATATCTGGACGAAAATGAGGTTGTTCGGTATCGTGAACAAAAAAAAAGAAGAGTGGCTGACGGTGCGCGCCTTCCCTGTCATTCGGTCTTGGCACGCGTGGCGGCTCAGCAAGTCATCAACAGAAGGGACCTGTGACGTATATGTAGCACGGACAGTCGGATCTGCTTGGAAGCAACTTTATTAAATGGGTACAGCGAGGAAAACCTTAGCGTAAAGTGCCGAATTTGATTTCCCAAGGACTGCTCATTTTGAATGCAGGGACATCTTATTTATCACATTTTTGTTCACGGGGTATTTAACCTACTGTTTTTGTTGGTGGTTACTAATAATTTTTATCTGATCACTATAAAAAAAATCCCAAAATGTTATCCTCGAGCAGGATAAAATATATCGGCTTGCCACGATTCATTCATACACCGAGAGCATCGAAGCTGCTCCAGTTAGGCACTATGGCATCCGTCACCTGAAATTGTTTGTAATCGTAAATACACAGCCATCCTAAATATCTTACCATTATATCTTCGTTTTTGTGTGTGGAAGTAAAGTTATTTATTTTACTCTAGATGTAAAATATACCGGAAGGTACAACTTCACCCTGCATCATCTTTTCTCAATTCATTAGTCTCTAATATGATACCACTTTGTACGCTTATGTAAAATGCTGTATATAGTTTCTCCTCCCTTTTACTGTGTGATCGATCGCTCTTTTTATCAATGACCTCATCTGAATAAATGTATATAAAAGAGTTGTGCAAGTTTCATGAAACTGGAACTCAGAGTCACTTCTTGTATAGGACACTGCTAAGTGTAGGCTTTGAAAAAGGACCCTACTTTGGGGAGTTGTTTCTTCTTTCACAGTGCAATGATGCAACACGTTTTTAATAGAAATGAATGCCGAAATAGAGTATAACAGGGTACCCAAATTTAAAAAAAAAATCGAAGGTGGTGTTTTGTTTTATTCGCATTAGAATTTTTCTTTGTTTGATTTTTTTCCCATGTTTGCCTAAATATATTGTAACTATTGTGTCACTCAGATACCTTATTTATTTTTTCAATAATAGCCATATATTAGTAAAATAATGTCTGCAAGTTATGTAATAATGATTAAATTATTTCATGAGATGCAGATTTCCAAAGTTTGCCATTTGTCGTTCGAGCAGGCATGTTTGGCAATTTTTAGAAAACTAAATAAATTTTTAAAAAATATTATTACTTTATATTAGAAGCAAGTTGTACCCATAGTTTGTTTGTAAAACGTTTTAAAATTCTCCTAATTTTATTGTTTTAATTATTCACTTTCAAACTTGCCCCCTCCATCAGTGCGCGTTATTGGAACTGTTCACCTCTCCCTGCCTTACGATTTTTCTAGTCTCCAAATTTTTTTTCTGGTCAAAACTAAGTGTGGATTCGTTAATACCAGACACTAGACAATGTCATATAAAAACATCAGTTGATTTAAAAATGTCGACCAGCCACCCTTTGGTCGATCTTATCTGAAATCACCCAGTAAAAGGTTGTGCTCCACTCCTTTGTCCAGTTTTGGTTCATATATTTAACTTATCACTTGCATTTGAAACATTTCCTACCGCTTGGAAGCGCTCTGTTGTTGTTCCATTACATAAATCGGGTGGTCGATCCATGGTTAACAACTATAGGCCAGTCTCTCTCCTTTGTAGTTTTTCTAAAGTTTATGAAATTGTTTTGCACACCCGCCTTTACGCATATTTTTGTCGCAAGATTATTCCTGAGCAACATGGTTTCATGAAAGGCTGTTCCACAGAAACAAACCTGTGTTCCTTCCTACATCAGATTGTACCATCTGTCCACAGCGGAGGACAAGCGGATGTAGTTTAGTTTGATATGAGCAAAGCTTTTGACAAAGTTAATCACCGATTACTGTTGAGTAAACTCTGTAGTTACGGTCTGTCCCTTAAGTACTGTCGTCTCTTCGATAGTTACTTATCTCATCGGCTGAACTTTGTGCGAGTATCCGGCCGACTATCTGCTCCTTTTTTATCTACTTCTGGGGTTCCTCAAGGCAGTAACCTCGGTCCTCTGCTGTTTTTGGTTTTTGTAAATGATCTAACTTCCTGTATTAAACACACGTGGTTTTTGTTATTTGCTGATGATATTAAGTTGTTTACAGCGGTTAAAACAGTTGACGATTGTGAATGTCTTCAGCGCGATATAGATTCTATTTCGGCGTGGTGTTCTTCAAATGACCTACTCTTAAATGAGTCAAAGACGAAAGTTATGTCCTTTTCTAGGAAGCGTGAAATTCTGAGTTTTCCCTATGTATTAGATTCCACCAATATTACTCGCGTTGAGGTCATCCGTGATCTAGGCGTTTTTATGGATCCTGCAATTAATTTCAACCATCACGTGACCACAATTACGAATGCTTCCTTTCGAGTGCTGGGAGCCATTACACGACTGATACGCAATTTTTCTAAACCACTTTGTATTTTACGTTTGTTTTCTTCACTGGTCCGTAGTCATGTTGAATATGCCTCAGTTGTCTGGAACTGTATTGGAGTGACAAATTCAGGTTTAATTGAGAGTGTTCAACGTAGGTTTGTTCGTGTTTTGTTTGATCGTTATTTTCAACCGAATTATTTCTATAGTTATGAGAGGATTTGTGAACTCGTGAAGTTAGACTCGTTGCACAACAGGAGAACAATTCGTGAACTTACATACTTGTATAAGATTGTAAATGGTATAATTGACTCCCCAGAGCTACTCAGCCACATCTATTTGCACGTTTCTCGTCAGTCTTGTAGACTTTATACTTTGTTTTATCCTATCGACTTTTATCATGCTGTACCCATAACACGACTACAACTGACTTATAACCATTTAAAACAGATTTGTGCGAATGCTAGCCTTTATATATTTGATGAAAAGCGTAAATTTCGACAGTGTGTTGAGGCTATTGTTCTTTCCTAACGTTTCGCTTTTATCCTGTTTAGCGTTGTATTTCTGAAGGAATAAGTGCACCACTAAGGAGGCGTCAAGCTGTTGGTGGGTCACTGAAAATAAGAATAAACAATAAACAATAAACAATGATAGTTCAAGCACATCTTAGAGACGCAAAGCAATCCCCTTCTACTCCTCATTTCGTACGGGAACAAAGCCATGAAACAGAGGGCAGCAGGAGCGGAGGGGCGGTTGGAGGCTTTTTTAGAAAAAATAAAAATCGGCATAGAGTCAGAGAAGAATGCACGGAACATTTATAGTAGAAAGGGGCTACATCAGAGGACCAGAACCTTATTAGATTTGTGTACATCTGAACAGGAATAAATATAAAAGAGGAGAACAGCAATATGGTATAATGTATTTCAAAATATGGTTATTGAACTAGGAGAAAATTCCGAAGTAATTATCCTAGTGGACATGGTCGCCCACTGATGTCATATAGAATGTATAACAGGCTAGAGACAATCACAATAGAAGGAGAGGGTTCAAGATGCCTTGGTAGTGAACACAACCAAATTGAACTGAGCGTCACTAGGAAAGGAAACGCAATGACAGACCAAGACAAACCACCAGACCAAACATTTCATACTGAGAAGCAGTTGGAAATAGTCTTTGAGAAAATAGAGAAGATATTTTCGGGGGATGCTCGAACGAATTAGAATTAAACATGGCTAACTAACTTATTTGAAAGAAATGAGTCAAGTACACTATAAAAAAGGGGGAAACAAGGACGAAAAACTGAGATGTGGCGGGATGATGACGTAAAGAATACAACAGAAAAACGCCAAGAAGTTTTCAAAGTGCACATATATTCTAAGTGCAGTAGGGAACCAAAAAGTGAGGTTAACAAAATCTGGGATAGATTGATACAAACATAAGGGAGCCATCCTGCTCAATTAGTAAAAAGATTCAGAGGACCCCTTCCTCTGAATCTGTTTACTAATCAAGCAGGATGCCTCCCTTCTGTTTTGTATAAATCTATCCCACCTTTTGTTTACCTCACTTCGCAATGGCTGTCTAAAGTAAATAAAAAAATATAGAAAGTCACCCAAGAAGTTTTGGAACCTCTTGAATTCACTAAGTCATAAACCGAAATCAGATCAGAATTATATTGTCAAATATTGTCATGCCTAAGGGTAATTAGCTTGAAGGGGATGAGGCAATGAAATACTGTAAACGACCTATTTTTCGCGGGCTCAATATTTCGCGATTCCGGTCAAAGCTGAAGTTTTGGAATATTTCGCGGGTTCTAATTTTCGCGACACGGTTGGATCTCAATATAAATTACAATATCCTTTTACTGAAATTGTTCGAAAGACCTATTTTTCGAGAATTTAGGCGATTCGCGAAATTCGCGAAAATTAGGTCCTCGCGAAAAGTTAGTCGTTTACAGTATGTGGGAAAACTGATGACTGGGAAGTTCATGCAGCGAGGATACATTGGAGGCGCCTCACCAGTGGAGAATAGTTCAAGTACTGATATTGAGGCAATCGGACAAATAGAGTGGGAAAGGGCAGACCGGAGGGTTCCAACGGGTACATCGACAGGTGCGCATGAACAAAACATTTAGGACGCAAATCTAAGGAAGCGTTAAGAAAAGCAGTAAGTACCATTATCATCAAGAGCACTGCCCGGAACGATGGAGGCTAAGCAGACTGAGTTCAACTGCAAAAGAAAAGGGTTAAAGGTGACATAAGTTACTATTATCCCATAATAGTAACATCAATAGTCTACAGCAGAGGTGGCCAAACTGCGGCTCTTCGCGGGTTCATGTGCGGCTCGCGGATCCCTAGTGCGTAGAGCCCTGCATATCCGTGGAATTACCCGCGAATCATTCGCGGCAGTACAGAATCTTCAGTAAACTGGCGGTTGCCGATCAAAATAAATTAGATTTGGCGGATTGCGGAGAGGATGCGGATATTATCGGGTCCAGCGATCTAAATTTTTCCAGAGGCGGCCCATAAACGTGTGCGACTGCACAGTTTACAGTGGATAAATGAATGATACTATGAAGTGCATCACCGAATGTGTTGCTGGAGCCAACTACTCGCTTAGATAAAACGTGCCAGTGGGAAACACATTTTTTATTATGTTAAAAAAGTTCTGAAAAATCTGATTTTCACCAAAGATCGCTTTAGAACGTTCTGTCTCGACAGAAGTGCTGTCCCTAAAAACAGTAAATACTGCAGGAGCATCAGTCGTCCAGAGAAAGCACGTTCTTGTTTTGCAGGAAAAGAGCGGAAAACGTTCATTAGGCAAAAAGACTCAAACGCTCAAGCCAGAAGAAAGTAGAAGAAGCCTACAAGGGCTTCTTCGCCTAGAAGTAGACTGAGGAGACTGGATTCTATCCTCTTCAGTAAAGGAACTTGCGCCAGCACGAGTTTCCGTACCTCAATCTTGTAGCGCAGTTCGTGCATGCGATCCCCGCATCAAGTGCGTCAACGGAGAGGTACTCCTCATTAGCGGGTATTAATTTAAGAGACGCCAACCAGTCTGAATTGGTACATGGTGACGATATTCTGTTTTTTTTCTACAAATCCTCGACAAGTAAAACGTTGCGTGTGAGTGCGTTTTCTTTTTTTCTTTTTTTATCTGGGCAATTGCCAAGTTGCTTTTTGGCATGTGGTTCCGATCATGCAGTTGAGGGTTCGTGTCTAAAACTGAAACCGATAAAACTGAAACTGTTGCGATTATTGAATATTGTCCTATTTTCCCAGTAGTGTGCTTCCGCCCTACCACATACACACGAGTACCTTGCTGCAGTAAGTGACTGCCTTTCCTCTCCCACTTTTTTCTTGTTTGGCCTAAATACAAGGACACAATGGTATTAGTCTGTTTTTGTTAATCCTTATGCTAGGAAATTATGCGTCTGCTTAAGGTAAGTTTTACAAAATAAAAAGAAAAAATATTAAATTTTTTTTTTGGGGGGGCACATCTTCTGGACAGAGTGACACGAACTCTTAAGACGATTTCTTGACTGCAATCATCTTTCCAGCGGTGCGAAGTGTCTCTGAAGGGATGATCGCTTATTAAATAAATGCGATAAAATAGAATACGATAAAATGGCTTTAACTACGGCTCTCGGAACTTTTGTAGTTTTTGTTTGCGGCTCTAACCCCATGCCACTCTGGCCACCCCTGGTCTACATGTTGGCAATTTATATTATCAATGCGAGATTACAGGCATTGCTAGACAATGAGAATGTGCTACAGGAGAGTTGCAAAATGGGTTCCGAAAAGAAACTAAATTATAGGAAAATGTATTTTCCTTGTTCTAGTGTATCGAGGCAGCGGGAAAAAAAAATACGACCATTCTTGTTAGCATTCATAGTTATAAACGGGCTTATCCCAATATAATTCAAGGCAATTTGCGGAACATACTGTGGAGCTTGGATGTGGACGACAGAGTATTTATATTTCAAGGGATATTTACAAAGACAACCTGTTGCTAATATTATGGGAAGAAAAAAAACAAATTCTATGAAGAAAGCGAGGTCTTTGTGAGGGTAAAAGCGCTAAAAACAATGGACGAGTAGAAGAAACGAACAACACAGAGCGCTTCGTTTCGTTCCTTTTACTCGTCCGTTATTTTTAGCGCTTTTACCCTCACAAACATGGATCACCAACTAGCCCCAATGCATACCCTTCTAAAGCGAGGTCTTAGACAGGGATGCCCTTTATCGCCATTGTTGTCCATGTTGTATCTCCAAGGATAAAAGAAAAAGTTGGAAAATATCAATTTTGGTTTTGATCTTTCATACGACAAAAAAGACGAAAATATCAAAGTGTCATTACCAGGTCTCATGTATGCTGATGACGTCGCGACAATTGCCGATAGCAAAGTCAGGTTCAGCCCCAATTGAATGTTTGTGGCGCACAGGTCCAGATGTTAGGCTTAGAACTCAGTAGTGACAAATCAGCGGTCATGGTGTCCTCTGATGACGTAAGGTTCAAGGATTGGAGGTTAAGAGAGTCAAAAACAAGTATCTATGAGTAGGAATTAACGAGAGTATAGAATACTTCAGTGAACAGGCAAATCTGTAACTGGAAAGGTCAACAGAAATGCAGCTGTAATGAAAAATAGAGCATTGTGAAACTATAACAGGTATGAGGTGGTGAGGGAGATCTGGAAAGGAGATATGGTTACGAGCCTGACTTTTTCAAATGCAGTATTTTGCATAAAGTTGGACGTCCAGACAAGGCTAGAAATAAATCATCATGAATTAGGTAGATTGGCTCTGGGAGCACATGGTAAAACACCAAACCAAGGTCTACAGGGCAATATAGGATGGTCCTCATCCGACGGCAGGGAAGCTAGCAGTAAGATAGAATATTGTTTAAAGAGCGCAACGATACACGGACAAGAAATATAGACAGAAACAAAGCGCTAAGTTACAACTGTACTTTATTTCCGTAGTCACCTAGTATATATAACCGGTGTCAACAAAAAACAAGGCGATGAGGAAACACAGATGCACACCGTTAAAATGGTAAACTAATACTCTGTCACTCATCGACAGCAACACAAGCTGCCCTCCCTCTTTCGAGAAACCGTAGTTCTTTATCTATTAATGACGCAGAGAGGATTTTGGCACACTGCTGTCCCAATCTACCAAATTATCTGGCCTCAAATATCTCTCGCATAATATTGTATCTGCTTTTGATTATTACATTACAGTACATGAAGATCCTTGTCAGTGTCTCTATTGTTGTGCTTTTTAAATATTATTAATCACCAACTCGTCCAGCTTTCCACCCTTGTTAGTAAGATAGAATCTGACGATAGGTTAAGAGAAAGGGAGGCAGAACTCGGGTAAAACAGCGCACAAGATTTGCACAGAAATCTCAGGTGCAAAAAAAAACAAAAACGTACAGTGCTCTGATTAACAACTCAGGTTTGTATTTCTTCTTTCCCTGAGCATCTTCTTCTTTCTGCTAAACGAAACATTAAAGAAAAGTATACGGTGAGTATTTAAGTATAAAAGTTGATGAAGAATGAAAATAATAAATTCATAAGAAATACTATGCTAAAAATAAACAAACTAAATATGAAACCGTCATTCCTTTCATCTTGTTGCAAACTAGTCCATTTCTTTTTTTGATAACGCTCGAGAACGGGGGGGGGGGGGGGGGGGGGGGGGGGGGAGAGAGAAGGGGCTGCCACAGGCTTCTTCTGACCTAGTTATCTTCTTACCTTCAATAATTTCCCTTGACAGCTGGTCGCCACTTCTGCTGATGACAGTGCAGTTGGTCCTGTCCGCCGAGCAACCACAGTATCTGCAGTGGATCCCCAGCTGTCCGGATATGACTTTCTGGATGGTGTATTGATTTTCACGCAATCTGTCGTTGAGACATCTGCCAGTTTGCCCTATATACTGCTTTCCGCATGACAGAGGAATTGAATCCACACCTTCTGTATATGGAACAAATCCGTTCTGTCACAGTTTCATACAACTTAAGACCCGGTTTGAGGAGGAAGAATTTACCTTTCTGCATAATCTGTAAAGCTTGCACGGAGCAGAGAACACCATATCGATATTTACGTAATTGCAAATTTTCTTTAGACTGTGAGAAATATTGTGGATGTATAGCACTACGACAGGCCTTTCAGTTTTGTTGCCTGCCTTGCGTTGAGTTTCTTATCCCTTCTTGATGGTCTTGGGAAGTTTCTCCGCGCCAAATGTTAACAAAAGAAATGGGTATCCCGCTGGTCGCAGCATTTCGATTTGAGCCTCAAAGCTTATTTCTACCGAATGCGGGCACTACTTAGATAGAGACTGTGCAATTCACTGGTTCCCTACGCTCCTTTTTACTAACTTAAAACGCGCCGAATAGTACGGAAGGAGTGGTTTCTTTCTTCTTGGCTCGGTAGGACCAACAAATATGATTTTATGACAGAAATAGTCGGAGGTCTAGGAGCTAGGAATCTTATAGACTCCTCTAGCGGAAGCTCATGGGTTATCTCCAGCGGCTCTAAGCAGTCTTTAAACCTGGATATCACGGGGGACACCACACTTAAAAAAGCTATTTCCATCAATGTCCAAGAAAATCAAAAAGTCATCCACGAACCAAAACACCTTCACGTTTTTGGAAGAGTCTAAGTCCCGTTGTAGGATTTTGTCTTGATGCGCGAGGTAAATATCACTAAGTCCCGGCGCGATTCATGATCCAATGTATACATCCTGATTTGCCGGTAGGTTTTACCATCCAAAGTGGCAAAGGTAGATTTAAAAAATACAGTAAGCAATTCCAAAAAAAAAAAAAAAACACTTTGGGACAGTCCTGAAGCATTTTGAATTGCGATGGCGCCAAAGACATCAAATAAGTCTTCAATGCACATTAACATTCCTTGTTGAGGTAAGGCATAAGAAAGGTCTGTGATGTGTATGAAAATTGCCTTGAAGGCTTTGTCATTGTGCTTTTCTAAAAAAACAATTATTACCTCATTTGTGTTTCTGACCAAAACGGGTCGTGGAAGAGTAATCGATTCAGTTTTTCTTGTAAAAATTGTGCTACAGACCTTCGCCAGGTTTCTCTTTCTGGTACGATTACTCATAAGGGACAGTCAACTTTGTGTGTTATTGCACCGACAAATACCTCCAAACTTAAAGCCTTGCTGCGGTCTATGAATGAGCGAGAACTTAACATAATTTCTTTGTTTCCAATTTTACATTAACCAATGAAATATCACTGTGGCAGTTCAAAACAGACTCAATGGCAGTTAAGGCTTTATGTCCAAAAACGTCCTGGCACATAATCACAAAACCTCCTTCATTGTCTCTTGGCATTAGAGAAATAGACTTCTCTTTCAAATATGTCTCTACCCTCTGAACCAGCAACGATATAACCCGAGATTATATCGGGTAAGGATGTCGACGCCTTCAGAAATACACCAATCACTTTCTGCCTCGGGGGCCCGTCTTGACACTTGCCTGACAAAAAGGGGAGCAGCTCTGGTGACGATTTTGTTGGTTCCACCGCGAACTTTGGTCCTAGGCCAAGTACATGGAGCACATATCCCGGCATAAATATGTCTCCTACCGGGTGGAGAGGCCTACGAGAGGCAGGTGCCCTCCTTGGTGTGACGGATCGCAGATGGTTTAATGTGAATCGCAAGGGAATTTCAGTCGTGTGTGCAGTTGAGCTTGAAAGCTCACGCCATCTATTTTTACTAATTTTATCACTCACGTTCTCCCAGAGTTGAAGGTGGAAGCACTGTCTGTAATGCCGAGTCTGCCGATGCCACTAAGATTCTAAGATTATGCATACCCTTTTTCCGTGGCCAACCGATGGCCACCAAACAATGCCAAGATCTCCGGGGGTAACAGCTTGATACGATTGCAGTAGCCGAACGTGCGCGCTTGACAGATGGAGACTGCGATCAGGATGACAAAGAACTATGGGTTCATTGCTACGCTTGTAAATGGGCCCGTTGGACTAGAAATAAAGCTTGAGAGGACAGAGTCGTGTGCCAGTTGGTTGTACATGCTTGGGTGAAACAGCGCACAAGATTTGCACACAAAACACAGGCGCGCAATAAAAACAAAACGCGAACACTTTGCTAACAACTCAGGTTTGGATTTCTTCTTTACCTGATCATGCTTTTTTTCCTGTTAAACAAAAAATTATACAAAATTATGGGATGAAAAATTTAGTGTAAAAGTTGATGAAGAATAAAAATATTCAAATTAATAAGAAACACTACGCTTAAAATAAACAACCTATAAATAAAACCGTCGTTCCTTTTATGTTGTCGCAAGATAGTCCATTTCTTCCTGTCATAACGCCAGGGTGGGGGCTACTGACACAGGCTTCTTCTAACCTAGCTTTTTTTCAGCTTCAATAATTTTCCCTGATAGCTAATTTTCACTCCTGCTGATGACAGAGCAGTTGGTCGTGACCGCCCAGCAACCACAGTCTGTGCAATAAATACCCAGCTGTCCAGAAATGACTTTGTGGATAGTGTATTGATGTTCACGCAATCTGTAGTTGAGGCATCTGCCGGTTTGCCCTATATACTGCTTTCAAAATAACAGGGGAATTGAATACACCACTCCTTCTGTAGAAAGATCAAATCGGCTCTGCTGCTTTTTCGTGCAACTTAAGATCCGGTTTAGGAAGAATTCCCCTTTCTGCATAAACTGGAAAGCTTGTACGGAGCAGAGAACACCACATTGATGTTTACGCGGTTGCCAATCATCTTTAGATCGCGATAGATATTGGGGATGTATGGCACTACGACAGGCCTTTGACTATTGTTGCGTGCATTACGTTGCGTAGATACGGTGTGTGTAGCTTGTGGAGAGGAAGAGGAGACTGCTGAGCACTTGATACTTTACTGTAAGGGGCTTCACCCTGTTGCAGCTGAAGAGGCGACTAATTTCACAAACGCACTTGAATTTGGGCATAGTGAGGAAAAAAAGATATGTGTAACATAGAGATAACCAAGAGATTATGTGACTGGTGGCATAGGTCGAGGGAAGGATGAGTATTTTATAATTCCCTTCCGGGCGACCTGAAACGTAGGGCGGAAGGTGAGGGCACCCGGTTGGCCTAGAGGCGGCTTTGTCGTATGAATCCTATAGAGCTTTTAAGAATAGATCTCTAGATAAATATTACTATGTTTAATAAATGTTCAGAAAAAAAAAACACTGACTAGGTGGCGCAAGTTGCCTCCAGATTCATGCAGATGCCAATTGCAGACGCGGCGCCAGTAAAGGCTCCTTCGTGTCGCTAGAAGTGCTCGTTTGGAAAGACTGTCCCATGCGCCCCGACTACCGCGATGGTAAAACCTCAACCACAATGCTTTGTTCCGGGAAAGATTGCCCCAGGCATCAAGACCACCGCGATGGCAAAAAGAATAGCACATTGCTTGTTCTCTGGTGCACAATCGGGTAAGTTTCTGCGAAAAAGGAAGAGAAGAAAGCCTCCGTCTTCGCAGTTTCCGACTACGACGACAGCGCCAAAGGTGTCGGCAGGTTTATTCTTGTGTTACGTGAACCACGAGTCCAAAACCAACATCGCTTAAACTAAAAAGTATTTTAATAAGCACAAATCGCTCGCGATATTTACTCGGTGAGCTAGAAAGCTCCCGAATCGCAGCGGGCGCGACCGGATGGCGCATCTAAGTGTCGACAGCAGTGCCACAGCTGCATCCTGATTGGCTGCTCCTCTATCTCGCCAATTATGACCCCTCCCCTTCTAGCCACCGTAGCATGGGGCACCAGTCAGGGCGCCACGCTTGTAATTGTCTATAAGACATTTTTGCTGTTTACAAACATGAACCGCTGTTTGCGTCCCAAAAGACTTCCGGTGGCTCCGCCCTTGCAAGCCTGTCGAGCTTGCGTATTTGACCAGTGCTAGAAAGCATAAATTATAAACGAGAAAAAAAGCTGTAAATTTAGTGAGGGTCTTTCTCTGTACGCTTTAACATCTCGGAGGAGGCAGGTTGTTTTACAACAATGTTCGAAAATTTTGAACAGATATCACGTTTCTTGTTTCTTTTGGCGTTTACCTGGAGAAATGGGGGTGTAATGTTTCGTTGGCGTTTTGAGCAGCGGTGTTAAGGGGGATTTGTTCACTCTTTTTTTTTTAACCGAAAGTTCTCTGGGGTGTCAAAGACTGGAGTAGCGCCTGGTAGCATTTGCAAAGAAAAGGGTCTATTGGGAGTATTCCCTGGCGGCCATAGCTGTGTGCGCGAAGGCTGAGGGCGTGCTGATAGCGAGATTTCATACTTCTTTTGCCACGTGCATTCCGCACCATCAAGATTTCCGGTCTTAGCAGACTATTAATGTTATCTCGTTCTGAGCATGCGCTGAATGGAGAACCCTCAAATAGGACGTCCAATGAATATCCCCTATACCCTTGTCACACAGGCACACTTAACGGCAGTTACGCTAAGCAACAGTTAGCACACAATACTTGCGGACAGCATTCTGTGGCAATGCAGTCAAAGCTATGGGCGCTTGGGCGCTCAAGTATATTGAGCACCATTCAAGCAGTGTACACGCGCTCTTCACTTCTTTTGAAATAGCTGTCCTTGAGTATAGTGCGGTAACTGTGTTGCCGTGTAAAAGCAGTTAAAGAGTTTTTAACTGCGGGAAAGGGTCCCCGTGTAACAGGGGTATTACGCTGTCATCGACTATAAACGCCAAGAACAAAATCTTCATGCCACTTACATAGAGCCTGACGTGGCGTCGCAATTCAGTAATCCAAATTGGGACAGCCTACTATCTAATGAAAACGGTTGGAGCTGCCAAACTCTATTCGCTCAACGTGCAAACACGCCGAAATTCTCCTTTCACGTACTATACTTATTTGCATGCGAAGTCAGTGCAGCCGCAAGTGCGATTAATTAAAAATGTATTTTCAGTCTTACCTCTAAAAAAAGGTAGCGCCTATTTTAGGCTGCTTCGAGAGTTCGCTTATTAGCTTACCGGTGAACGACCTCGTGTTTTTAGTCGCATATTCCCCCGGTTCTCATTTGCGCAAGAGGTCGCGAGGCTTGGGTGTTGCAGCACTCAGAAGTCACGGGAAACTTTAGACGCGTCGGGCAACCTCGCGTCGTTATAAAACACGTTCCCGCAAAGCTCCCCTGTACTTCATTTCACCCCGTCTTGTGCGCGTTACTCAAGAAAATGAATTGATTACTAATACAACCAATCATGTCTAAAAAGTATTCAATTAGATTACTTCATTACACCAGACAAGAAGTAACTGGTCGTTACCTTAAAAAAGTAACCGTTACTTCTCCGATTAATTTAGATTGTCAGAACAAGGTGGCTTCCTGCCCGTTTGGAAACGGGTATTGTCAACTGTTTATTATTAGACTAGAATCACCAAATTATAAACTGCTTATACAACTTGGGTTCAACCTATCCTTCTATCGGAAATTTCGTTCGAGGATTCCTTTCTAGAAAACTTGCACGAACAAAGGGCGTCATAAGAAAACGGGAGGGAGAAAAGTAACGGTTATAAGTAATGTCAGTGCTTCCAAAAGTAATCAGATTACTTTTGCGATTATTTCCTGATAAAAGTAATCAAATTATGACAAAATTACTCCAAAAGGAAATAGATGACAAATGATTTGATTACTTGTCATGAGTATCGTACAAAACTGATTACACCTATTAAGCCGGGGTGACACTTCTTTATACATCATACAAAAAACAGTCTGCGTAAAGATTCGAACGTGAATCCCGCGAGATACCTGCTTCGAACGCCGCATGGGAATGAGTTCGAGTAAAAACTTGGCATGCGGCATTCGAATCCCGGATATTTGCGGTCATTCATGTTTGCAGACTGTCGTTTGTTTGATCTCTGAGCAGTGTGACCCCGGCTATAACGATGAAGCGCAGAGGACGCTGCTAGCCCTAACAACCAAGTCGGCCATGTTTGTCTCGTTGCTGCACCTAGGCCACGTGAGCTTCACATAGTATTGGATAGGCTGCCATGTCATGCAAGTGGCTGCTTCGGTCCATCGAGAGGTGAAACGAGGTATAGACGTTTTTAACCCCGAAGAGCGATTAAAAATGTCAATTCTTAAACGGATACTCACAAGGTGCGAAAATATTACCCTTTGCTTCCCGGGATGCGCATCACGTGGTAGCAACGTCGCGCCTTTGCGCGGAGCCAGCTGCGCTGACGGAGACATTTCCACGGGGATAGGGCAGCTTTCTCTCGGGCTGTACAAGCACACCCCGGCGTGGCGTGAGATCTCATTGCAGTGGCGGTATTTTGTTCGCGTGTATGAGAACTTACAGATTTTTCTCAGCGACATATTGGAGGTGGCATGGTGATCGCCTAACTTGTTGTGGCTTGCGCTCTTACGCATGTCGTCCGAGGCACTCGAAGAAGAAGCCTACGATATTTATCGGTAGGGCCATGCATATCCACGGATTACCCGCAAATCACCCGCGGATATCTATATAATAAACTGGCGGATCAGGGTTAAAAATGAATCAGAGTTGGCGGATTGCGGAACGGGCGCGGATACCCTGGGGCTGCTGATGCGGTTCGAATGCGGATATCCGTGCCTCCGGATCGATATTTTTGTCCAGGCGGCGCATGAACGTGTGCGACCGGACATTGTGGAGTGAGTCTGTGAGTGATACGATGCAGTGCATCATCAAATGTATTGCGGGAGCAAAGCACTCCCTTTGATAAAGGCTGCCGATTAAGGAAATCTGTTCTTTACGTCGAGGAATATTTGATTCCCACCGACGATCGCTTTAGAAAGGTCTTTCTCGCCAGAAATGCTGTCCTTAGAAAAAAGTAAACAATGCAGGAGCATCAACCGTCCCGGAAAAGCGTGCTCTCGTTTGGCGTGGAAAGAAAGGAAAACGTTATTTTGGAAAGGAAGACCGAAACGTACAAGCCAGAAAAAGCAGAAGAAACCTGCAAGTGGCTTCTTCGCCTATATCTTCAGAAAAAAATGGGTATAGTCCCACACCTCTTGTCTTATATAACACAGCCCAAAACTTCCGTTCGACGTACAGTGCACTGACCTTGAAACTACAGTACCAACTTTCACCAGCGGCTCGATAGCCAAGTGCTCCAACTTAAAATTCACAGGGTCTCTTACGCTATACCTAAGACGACTTGAACGTGAAAGCTCGAGCGCCGATGCATAATAATAATAATATCTTTATTAGCTTTGAAAAAATACAGGTGCGTACTGCGGCGTCCACGCGGAAAGAATCGCCACATATCACATTATTCACGCGAAACTTTATGGCGTAACGAGCCTCGGTAATTTCGCTGACGCCGCTCAAGTAGTCAGACATCGCCAGGACGACGTAGAATCAACAATTTGAACGCGAAAAATTGCAGGGGGACTGACACCGACGCCGACAAGATCGCATTCCATTGGTTTGTTTATGGGCGACGGCGAGCTTCTTGCCCACACCCCCATCGCGCATGCGCGGCGCCGGTGGCGTCCGCTAGAGGCGCTTCTGTTTGTTTGTAAACATGAGTTGGTGTATAAACTGGGTGTCAGCTTGAAGTGGGTATTTACAAAGCAAGAAGGAAAATAAATATTACAATTTCTTTGGGTGGAATTTTCTCGAAAATACTATTTTTAAGTTTCATAAAGTTATGTATATAATAGATAGCTTTGGTACATCACACCAAAAATAATGCGTGAATTGCACAGTAACATACATTAATGTCAATCCAAAGAATGCATGGAGACTTTAATAAGTACCAAACTCAAAACAGGGTTGTGAAAATCTCCCCAAACAGCACAAACATGAGCCGGCAGTCAGTTTCATAACTTCATAAGTCAGGGTTTCTTGACAACAGAACTGTAAACATTTCAGTGGTTACAAATAAAGCGCATTTCATAGAAAACTAAAACTAAATACATTATAGCCAACTAGAAACAAACTTCATGCCGGCTTTTACAGCCCACGCCTGATCTTTAAGTGTTTTTTTGTTTTTTTTTTGTTTTCTTTCTCGGCTTTCCTGCCTACTTGCATTCTTTGTGGCGACAAGGAAGTGCGACCTTGTTACCTGGTTCCTGATGCTCCTCCTCTTTCGCGAAAGTTAATTGAGCAGCAGCTCCCGCAGATATTTACACTGCACACATCTGTTGTTCTCGCCATTAACAGTGCCAGTGCGCGCACTTCAAACTAAATATTTTGCGTCCAAATGTTCAGTGCTTACACTTCGAGCAAAGCAGTTCATCAAGGTCTTGCACTTCTTCCAGTCCCATGCAGGCTTTCATCGCTTGTACGTCTCAAAGCAACTCTTCGGCTTCTTGTATACTCTCTACTTGAACTGTTTTCAAAGTTGCACCCTGAACGATCACGAGGGCGCAAATCCCGTTGTTCGTGTTAAACACCACCGACCGCTCCAAGCGCCTGCCGTCCCTCCGTCCATCTCGCACACTGAGAACACAACAATCTCAGGAGCACCTGAAACCAGATGGCTTCCCCAGTAATTGTTAGGTAGTGCACAGCCTTGCAGCTCCACGCCCTGCAGAACGCTCGTGCTGGTGCTCGGCAGATCAGCGTCGTTTAGCTGCTGTGCAGAATCTGACCCTTCAATGTCAGCTCGAACTGCTTTCAGAGGAAGCCCCTCAGACGATGTTTTTGTTCGGCGCTTCTTTGCCAGCGGCTTTAAGAAGTACGCCGGCAGACTGGGAAAAACTGTTGGTACCGCATCGTCCGTGAGGATAGTTCGGTCGCGAGGGATCTGAACGAGCTCCCCCCTCAATCTATGCGGGAAGTGTACGATATAGCTAAATTATTTGATATAGCGTTCGTCAAAGTGCCCTTCACAGAGGACTGGCCTGTCGTCGAGTTTTTTGTCGGCCCTGGGAACGACGCGCTGTCATGCTTGGAAGCAATCTGCTTGTTTAGGCACACCGAACAATGACACGTGTGTCTTCGCTCGTGTCGAAACATAGCCGCTTGAACACCCCGGGGGAAAGCAGTGCGTCTGCTTTTTTTTTCATTCAGTTCACTTTCCTGTCTCGCTATATTCCGCTCACATGCTAGCAAAAGGCACGGGTAAGAGAAAGACATTTCAGCTAATAAGTGGTAGCTCACGGAAGCACACGAAACAACCAACACGAGGTCCAGGCGAATGACTCAACACAGGCAGACCAGCGGTAGCCGCCGATGTCTCCGGAGAAACAGATCGGGCTGGGCTTGCGAGCGCCACCTGTCGCCGTCATACGAAAACGTATCACTCCGCACAACGGAGCGAGCCGTGGGACCGATACAACCTCCCCTTCATTCGGGTGCGGATACGAAGTCTGCAAGTCGGATACGGATGATCAAACTGTCGTCCGCGCAGGGCTTTTTTTATCAGTACCATCCTGAAGCCGCATCCTGATACACTTGTTTTTGTTTTTTTTAGGGGTGAAGCTCCTTAGGGTCTAGCCTTGTCCGTCCGGCGTCCGTGCTCACGTCGATTGCACTGCCTCCGGGGTCGGCCCAGTTTAACAAAAAAAAAAAACGTACGCCCGCACGGGGGTTGGACCTCAGGAGCGCTTGCTTACGAGGCAGACGTCTTAACCACTACGCTACACTCCAGGGTTGCATGTAGCCGCGCAACGTCTATACAGGAGAGGACGCTGCGGTCAAATGCGTATATAATCGCGTTACTTTGCATGCATTGGCTCAACGTTTATAGACGAGAGGGCGCTGCGGTCAAATGCTCAAATGCGTATATAACCACGATCCATACCACACATTCTCTTTCTGACATGGACCGTTGACTTAAGCGGTGGAGATGCGTTCACACGGCCTCTAGCGGATCCAAGCTGATCCGCCAGAAGAACCACTGGCACTGCATTTCACCGACCATAAAGCAGTAATAACGAAGTCGAAACGCAGCCCGGAACTCAGCACTACCTATAAGCAATAAAAAAAATCCGCACCATCAGCACTACCTATGAACAATAAAAACAGTATCATCAGCACCACCAAAGCTTCGCCCCAATCAACATCATTCATCACGTGGAGATGCGGCCTCATTTTTTATTCCACGTTCTACTATTCCAGGTATGCTTGGGAGAAGAGCGTGTTGGTTTAAGTCATGGATGAAGAAAGAATAAAACAATTAAAACAAGGACAACACAACCACATCTTTCAGAATAAAACAGTTAAAACGGACAATACAACCACATCTTTCATGAAAGATGTGGTTGTGTTGTCCTTGTTTTAATTGTTTTATTCTTTCTTCATCCATTACTATTTCCGAAACGCATTTTTTTCTTTCTTTTTTAGGGGGAACTAGTTTGTCGTTTTTTTCCGCATCTGACAGCGCTGCGGCCATAATCGCGTATCACCGTTTCATATGCGCCTCCAATTTGATGCTTTCGTCATAGTGCACCGAGCCTTGCAGTCTGGAGTGCGATCCATAAATGCGTCTGATAACACTGACATCCCTCTCGGCTCCCCGCCGTTCGCGTGAATGCTCGAGTTCGAGAGGGGGTCCCGCTGTTTTCTTCGAATACTGACGTCACGCGCATCCCTCCCCGAAAAACATCCCCCGTGTGAGCACCCCTTAACCAGCTTGTCTGCAGCCTCGGAATATACGAAGAGTATGCCTCGCTCTACCTGACGGTTATCTACGCGGTCGTCGTAATCAATTTTGTCTTAACGAGTGGTTACTTTCCGAGAAAGTTTGGCTTCACGTTTTTTCAACACTCGGCGATAAATTCGTAACATTTTTGTTTTTATTTCAAGGTCAACAAGATACTCCGGACGTGTGGACACGCTGCGGGCATGTGTTCCCAACGTGTCGCCAAGGTGCGGCCATTTTGAGCTCCTCTAATCCTCGCAGTTGCTAGTTTTCGACCTTGCGAAATCGACGTCACGGGTTGAACTAAAATGTTTTGCATGCCTAGAACGCCAAAAGCGGGAACAACAGGCAGCACGCGAATGCGCGATCATTTTCTAAGCTAGAAAGGAGGGAATTTAACTTTTATGTGCGATCAACCGAATATTTGCAGTTTTTTTTATAGTATTAATTGGCAGCTGTTCTTGACGCGTGGGTGGCGGAGTTCCCAACGCGCGCGGCTTCAACGCGTACGAACGGGCTTCGCGAAGCCCCCTATGGTGCTGTTCTTTCTTTTATTAAGCGTTCGCTCTTCTGGAACGCTCCAGTCTATTCTCGGCCTGTCATCGTGCGTCCTGGTCCAGAAGATCACTGAACGTACGGCGTGCAAACAAAAAGAGTGGAAACACGCCGCTTCGGAAACAGTTTTTTTTTTTTTTTCGTCATCGTCGCAGGGTGTACGGCTCCTTCTTTTTTTCAGTTCATGAATCCTGGTTCGGCTCGTTAAAAGTTCTTTTCCCCATTTGCATTTCTCTACTGTTCTTTAGGCGTTACAATGTGCATTGGTGCTGTCGATGAGCGCTCAAGAAACGACAAACGTGGCTAGTCTCTTTCTTATCGCTTCGCAGCTAATCAGAATGTGGCATTATTTGATAAGAACACCGCGCGCCTCACGTTTTATTAAGATGTCGTTGATTATCGGCGAGTATATAGAATAAAAAATCGTTCTTTCATTACTGACGCCTTGTTGAATTGTGACTAGGGTTCCGTTCGTTCGGGGTTTATTTTTTTAACAAATTAGGGGGCGTTTTCTAGTTTTGTCCCCAGAACTTCGGTATTTATCGGTATCCATAATTTAGGGACAAAACACTGCACTTTATTTCAAGCTGGGAACAAAAAAAAAAAAAAATAGGGCACAAGTGTAGGATTTTTGAAACTTCAAACAACGTGCACGTTGCCCGACTACTTTGAAAACTTCCCCCATCCCGATAATAAGGAGAACAAAATAATCTGTGCGGTCTCGAAGAAGAAAACTGACTCACAAACGGTTCATTGGGGAGTGTAAATAAACAGTTTTTTTTTCTCCCGTGAAGCTCGGATTTCTCTCTTTTAATTAAAAACACCTCAAAATCGTTTTCCCCCGATTTTTATAAATGCAAATTTGGCGTTAATATTTTAGGTTTATCGGTATTTATCGTAAACACGGAACCCTACTAATGACGTAGCTGCTTTGAAAAAATAAATACCTAAAATGTCCAATGAAACATAAATAAAAAAACTAAACTGTTCACAGCTAGTTCGTACATTAGGAATCTTCCTCGCGTAAATATTTTTGTATTTATAATAGCTATTTTATGTACACGTGAAAGCCCCTGATAAAGACAATTCACTCGCGTATGTAGAAGTGTACGAAAGCCAAGTTGTTAGTCAGCAGTATTGTCCGGATGCGGCCTTTCTTCTTTAGATTTTGGTAAGCTCAAGTCGACCCATCAACAACAGAAAAATATGCCTGAGGATAACTGCAGCCATATTCACTGACAGATTTAAGAAATGCAGGGCACGTCGAGTTCCAGTCATCTTAATGCTGCTACAAATTGAGTTGCGACATCAGCCGAGAGAATGTCGCATCCGGAATCGCAAAATAAAGCCCGATTCACAGGGTTGGATTGTACTTTCGATATCGCAGTCGCAACGTTGCTCGTGCGGCAAAAGAAAAAAGAGCCTGGGGGAAGTTGTGATGCCCGAAATCGCAGCTGCGAATTCGCGAATGCAATTGCACCACGTGAATCGGGCTTCTGAAGCGTGACAAGAATTTTCGCGCCTTGCGTTTCTTTAGCCTCTATTGGCTATAGTATGTCATGTGAATTAGCATTGCTCGTGCCCTTTTTAGACAAAAAACCAAATCTACGCCATGGCGTGGGGCTCACCTCATAGCGAGTTATATTAAGTGTTGCAATCGATTCATAATTTTTTTCACGCAAATTCTCGTGCAACATGAACGCCTTTGAGGATTTGTTAATTTTTTCTGGGCTGTTGGGCGTAAGGATATTATCACTATTCGATTCGAATAATTTAGGAGATTGGAAAATATGCTCGTTACTATATTATCTAACTACAACTTATTTTTTCGTCTATTTTTGCTTTTTTTTTTAGTATATTGGTGGTTGAAGTGTAAGGTTGGCAGAAAAAGTTTGTCAAGAGAAAACAATCATTTTCTTGACAACCTAAAAAATCTTTCACAGCGCCGCTTCTTAGTAACTTGTTGTTTTGCGGCCAATTCAGTTCTCTCAACTGTGAAAACGTATATGACAAGGCGTAGTTGACTGCGAATTTTTCTACTTTTTTTTTTTCTTTTTGACTTTTTGTGTCGCCGCACCCCTCCCCCCCCCCCCCCCCCTTTTTTTTCCCCGGTGGAAGAGCGGGGGAGGGGAGGGGGGCGCAAGTACATCCGTTGGCTTTTCTGTTTATGTTTTTCTTTCTATAAAACGAACATTTGACGTCATCACCGTTGAGAAGAACATACCAATGAGCGACCCTGACGTCGCGCTGGTGCCGTGACGCTGCTGTCGCTACGGCGCATCCGCACACGATTCACATAAAGATAACTTGGTTTCTATGCACTCCCATTCCCGAATTTGTTGTCAGCAAACGCGGTCTCGTTTGTAAACGGAGCGTAGGCAGATACAGTACTCATGAATGTAGGCATCCCCAAATGAACTGGCGGCGGACCTGACGCGTCTATATTTAGTTCCGCGGTGCGGACCGGTCATCATCAGAAACAGATGTTCGGGGCCGGACATCTCCTAAACACATAAAACCCGTAAAAAGAAAAGCAATTATTATTTTTACGACTTTTTTTGTGTTCTTTCAAGAGAGCGGATAACGACGGTGTACGTGCGAGCCTATTTGATGTCGCTCGTGTGAAGGTGCCCGTCCTTGCCTGTCTGCGAGTCATGGTTGCTAAAATGCGGAATTAGTACGGCGGAAAAATGTAAGCGCTTAAATTGGCGGCCCCGAGAAAAACACGAGAAAGAGAGCGTCAGAAACGCAGAGAAAGACAGTAGAAAATGTCTGACGTGTTCGTTTTTCTAATATTCCGAAACCGTCACTAGCGGCCATCATCGTTGAGCTCGTTCTTTCCCAGCACGAGCTTACGATAAGTTTCCAGAAAGCGTCTGCAACATGCATTGCACCCTACCAAGATACTAATTCTGTTCAGAAGATAAGTGGCAGCTCATTCCGAGCCTGCGCTGCAAGCACCGCGGTCAATTCACGTTTGCAAGAAAGGCTCCTGTGCGCTGCCATTTTCAGCGATGCTGGCACCGCCTAAGGTTTCCCCCATGCTGGGGAGTGCCAGGGGCACGACATTTGGGTGCGCCATTACAAGATGCCGTAGTCTGTTGTATCGCCGACGGCCAGCGTTAGCGACACACTTACTGTTTCGGAACGCAAGAGGAAGTATCCACTAAAAATCGTAGGATCAATCATTGTAGGAGGATGCATGTTTAAGGGTTGGGAGTTGACTTTATAACGATCGTGGCCTCTGTTCCAGCGAGTCGAGGAAGTCAGAACTGCCTCGAGCGCAGCCATCGTAGATGCAATGACCATGCGGCTTCTGATGAGTGCTTTGAGACTTTAGATAATTTTTTTTTTTTAATTTTTCGATTTGTTGGAGGTTTATGTATGTATTCTATTTGATTATTTGTGCGCCTCGTCGTCGAAAACACTTGTGTGTTTTATAAATAAAAGTTTTAATTTCTTTCTTCGCTTAGGGGTGTACTCTTCCGCAAGAGACGCTTGGCAACATCGCACGACAAGCAGCGAATGTCCTGGCTGGAGAGTAGGTCCTCCTTCCCCAGGCGCGCGGTTCGAGGTTAAGCCGCGATCTCACTTGCAGAGGTGTATAAACAGATTTCACAGGGCGTTCCACGCATGCGTCACGCCGCCATAATAGTAGTTCATAGAAGGCAAGCGACAGCGAGCGGGTCAGCTCGTGCTGTCTCGTGCTCTGCTCCTGCCGACCCACAGCAGGGTTGTCGCGTGTACAGAAAGACTACAGTTCCCACAATGCATGCCGGCAGCGGCGGCGTAGCGTAGATGGCTGGTGATGTCGGTCTGCTAGGGCGTCCTGTGAATACCCGTGGCAAACTCGCTTTTCGGCCGGCAATGCATATCAATATTATCTACAGATGTTTGATATTTAAGAAGCAAAGCAGTAAAACCTTCATTGCATCTTACTTGACTGATCGGGGCTGTTCTCGCGACTAGGCGTCCCTTGTGGTCAGCCGATGCGGCTGTTCACAAGGGTTGCCATCTTCTTGAGCCGGTAGTTTCGGTTTCGCCGTAGACCCCTGACACAAAACGTTCAGATAAGATATACAAAAGTACGCAAGGCATCCAAAAAGTTATTACATTTTGTAATTCAGGAGCACTTCCTGGACTAAAAACAGTCGTAACAATAAAATCGAGAAAAATGCCGGAGTTAAGAAGAAAGAAGCAACGAAACCAACCCGAAAGACAAGTGAAATGAAACGAATATGAGAATAGGCGCGAGACAGTGGTAATCATAATAAACAAATAAATACGTTTGTTCTAGATAAAAAAAATTGTATAAAAATAAATAAAGCAAACAGAATGCAAAGTTTCAATTCACGTTCGCAATGGCCTTTAATGCAACTTATATTGAAAAAAAAGAAAAGTTTATTGATTTTTATTAAACAGAACAACGTCCATTCAACTTTAAGAAGCACGTTCTTTTCTTGGATTTCGTATTTCGACCTTGCGCGATGTCGGGCTCGATAAACATTCCACAACGGCACTTTTTGCCCGCACAACGATAAGAAGATAAACAACGACTCTTCTCAAAGTATAGGTTTCGTGTCTAGCCCCGTTTACGCCGACTTAATGGTACTCGTGAGAAGATTTGAAAACCGCAAAATATAATTTATATCCAGTCATCGTTCATTTTATTTAATAAAAAAAGGCTCGAAGACCGAAGGCAGAGTACGTGTTAAAGATATATGCCTTTCAAAGTTCTTGAACATAACTGCTCCTCCTACTGAGGCGAGAATGTATCACAATGTAACGCGTTTTGCCAACACTCGAGGTTCAAACACATCCCTGCTAAAAGAATTATTAGGACTGGGCAGAAAAGCACTGTATGAATGCACATTACATGTTTCTCCCTCAAAAATATCTGAAGTCGTTTGCTCTGTTTTGCAACGTGTTATTTCTTGTTCTAAGGATTGAGTCTCGAAAAGCGAGTCATGTTCTCAAAGACGTGTACGGTTTTGCGTACGCTGTTCCTTTCGAATTTTGGTTTGCAAATGGTCTTCTGATTTATTATTTGATATCAAAATAATATAAAGTAATTCCAATCCCGATTTCTTCTTGAATCTGTATTATGATGCAAAATGTAGTGTTCAGTCGCTGTTCCTGGAAAGAAATACAAAGCAAACTTTTTTCAGTGCACGTCACCCGAGATGTTTTCGGTGCGATGCGGCATGAGTACTTGTAACTCTATGAGGATAGCGTTGCAATATCTTTGTGCTGAATGTATCGTTATTGATATCCTTCCACTTTTTGAAATCTCTTTTTTACAACAAAAAGTTGTGTTAATATTTTCTTTCAGTATTCAGTGCAGGCTAACATAACAGTGTGCAGACCTGTTGTGGTTTATTACCAGGATACCTAAACCAATATTTAAAAAAAAGCCTCTTTCTTTAAGAAAACAATGCGAAAATAAATTAGGCTGACAATCTTGTAGTTAGAATGGAAGTTTCGTTACACAATTTATACTGGCTGGACAGAGCAATTCAATCATTAAGATTAGGTTGCACTTTTTATACTCTTCTTTAAATAACAATGATCCTCGAGAAGCAACTTTTCTTGTCAGACGATCAATTGTACTAAAATATTTTGTTAAGTCAAAGACCAGCGCAAACATAATTTTTTTTCTCGCTCAACACTTTGTTACTTCTTTGAGCAAGAGTGTCGTGCTTTAATGTTGTCAGAAACTGTTTTGACAATGGTTCATTTACGAAAAGTAGTCACAAAATAAGGTCATACTTTACAAAAATTCTGAGATTTGAGAGGTAGGAGCATCGGAGGTTCGGTAATAAGATTAATATTTTTTATTCTCTTAATTATATATAGGTTGAGCTACAAAAGGTTTAATTCTCGTCGGCGTATTTTCGCATGCAAAATTCAGTTTAAAAGCAGAAGCAAAGCGTGTTTGGAGCAATTCAAACTGGCTTGCAAATCTCTGCGCCCCATTTGCTGTGTCCTGCCTTTTAGCTATTGAATTCCTGATAATTATCTTCGGTTGATCTGATTCTCACATTTGTGGCAAGAATGCAGAGTTTGGCAAATTTTCCAGATTTGTTTTTCTTTGTAGTGTTGCTTAATTGACTACGCAAGTATTGTAAATTTATAACAAAGGCGTTGATGAACAAAAAGTAAGAACTCAAATGAATTGGTGTAAAGTGTACTTAATTACAAAGAACCCCGAGTTTCGTAATCGTGTATCCCCAATTACAAAACTAACACTTATTATAAATCCTTTGTTCCTCGCACTAGCCCTGATTGGAATCGCCTTTCCGCTGACGTAGCCTCCATAACCAGTAGTATTGATTTAAAAAAGCCTTGTTTGCTAGTTCTTGATTAACTATTTTCTAGTTCTTATTACTGTTAAAACATTGTATAAATATTTTTTTAAGTCTCTGAGCAAGCGTGCATTAATTACTGTATTACATTTTATGTATCAACAACTGTACCTTTGTCACCCATCCGCCCCCCCTTCTCCGTCCCACGCCCCTATGTATTGCCTTTAGGGCTAAATAAATAAATTAATAAATAAATAAGAGAAGGAAATGGGACAGCACAGACACGCAGTCTCCAGAAAGCAAAAAGTAACATAGTACAAATTTTTTATACATTCTTTAGAGTTATTTTTAGAACCTTTTATAAATATTTATATACAATATTTTATGTCGGCGTGAGGTTCGTCCAAAACTACATAAGAGGTTTGATAAAAAATTGTTTTGGGGCATTCTGGCCTTTGCAATCACCTTGTTTCTTAGTTTTCCATAAGTTTACTTTAACATTAGATTATGAGAGCATTTCCACCGTATTTACTATATATTTTAACACAGTTTAAATATTTCGTGTATCTAATGATTGTGGGATTTTTTTTAAATGCTTTATTGACCGCACCCCCCCCCCCCCCCCCCCCCCCCAGGAATTTAGGAGATTCCTAGCGAACGATTGGAGGGAATTGGAGGAAACTCCCCTTCCTACCCGAATACTTTCAATGGTTCTGTTGCAGCTGTGTGAGAATATTTACTTTAAACAGACTTCAGCTTCACTCAAAACTAGCATGTGATATGTTAAAATTAACATATTTTGACTGGAACACTAACAGATAAATATATTATCCTAGTCAAGCCACGTATACACATTTGGTTTTCAGCTCCTTGGAAACATTAAATATCAAGCTTCCGCCTTGCAATGTGACCTTGGATTTGTATTAATGTTCCCACCTCATTGCACAAAAAAACTTTTTTCTTTGCCATTAATATTTTTTGTTGACGTTACACTTTTTGGGACGCTACACACCTGTCGCAGTCTTCTAAAGCCCTTCGTGTTGCATAAAATAGGTCAAAGTTTAATGGACAAATGACAAGGCTAATGACTATTTGAAATGTGTCATTTCAGAAAACCAGAATTTTTGTATTTGATGCAGATAAACATTTTATATGTGTACCCGGCTTCATTCGAATAATATTCAACAAACGTCACTATACCTCTCAGTAACTGTGTACTTTCTCTGTAAATTTCACCTTTTACTAGTGACAAGTTGGAGATCCTAGGGCACCTCTTCTTTTCCTTAAATATATTTCACTATACCTCTAGACTCAATTTCGACGTAAGCAGCAACTATAAATCTACTCCTGAAGTACTATCGAAGTCATGAATTTTTCAATAGAAATAGAGCACCAGAAGAGACACCCTATTGTTATAAAACTTGTTTCTCGACGTATTTGAGACATAAAAATGTTAAGGTTTTTAATTGGCTTTTTGATGCCTCAAATTAATAAAACAATCATCATGAAGGGCACTTTATGAAAGAGATATTGTTAAGCTCTTTTTCTAGTAAGTGAAATTTTATGAGGCACCTTTGCAGAGATCTGAAACGAGAGACAACACAATAAAAGGGTAACCCACGACAAGCCTCTAATTTTCACGTGTTGTGTATTGCCCCTTTTTTATCCACCATCAACTCTTCCAAATCGTTTTAAGCTGACTCACAAAGAACTTACCTATTGGTAAAAGAGCTGAAAAAGCTCCTCAATGGTTCTTTATAAAGAACAGCTTTTTTCTCAAAATGTCTTAGAACTTATAAGGGTTCTTTATGGTGAACTGATTCATGGCAAATTGAGCTAACAAGAACCTCTCAAAAGTTATTTGTGAAGAACCGTTTCATAAGAAAATACTTAAAAGAACTCTTGAATGGTTGTCCAGAAATAACTGTTTTATCAAAAAGTGCTCTAAAGAGCTTTTTAAAGGTGTTTAACAACTATTTTTCGCATCCAAACGAGAGCATAAAAGAGTCCTTGTAATTTGTTTACGCACATCCCTTTTAGGGGGTGCTTATAAAACTTTTTTTAAGGTGCAAAATATGCACCAGCTGAACAGCCCCTAAGAGTTCGTTTCCAACCAGATCTTTTAAGTGTGATGGTTGCATGAATTGATCCTTGGCCGTGGTGTACTTGAGAAGGACGGTCCAGACGTGTACCATTTGAAGAACTCCGATACCGGTCGCCTATTTGAGTTCACCTAGCTGGTGCAATGATTCTCTAAGGTCTTCAATTAGGTATTGTATTGTTCCTGTCTGCATGCAGGAGTACCATGCATTTGGTCGAAATACTTTTCTTTAGTACGCATGGGAGGAACCTGTAGTCAGCAGGCAGATCAAGGTCACCGGAGCCATGGCAAAACGTTGCTTGCTCAGCCGAACTGTCATTACTCTCCGAAGATTTCCGGCTAGACTTATTCGCGTAAAGTCACTGAACGAAACTCATGTCTAACGCGTCCTTCCAGCTCGCCGTCGTGTTTGAGCTCCTCCTGAGCTATTTAAGGTCGTGGCCCGAGCATTCGAAGGTAGCACTGCAAGCGAACGCTAGGTCGCGCGCGGGTGCCCTTCTCTTTTTTCCTGGGAGGCCTATCACACATGCTGTGCTTACCAGTCTTCGTCAGCCTGACTAAGCTTGTATATTTTTTCTATGATCTTTTTTTCGCTCGTACATGTTTGGTGTAACTGGCCCGTTTTATAAAGGAATTGAAGGAGGTCGTGTGGTCGGCATTTCTTCAAGCCACTTTCAACGTCCATACGTATTGCAACGGCTTCCCCTTTCTGCCTGACCAATAGGGTTTTGTGCCTTATCCCAACGTATAAATTTCCCCTTTCCTTGACCCATTTCTTTTTCTGAGCAATCAACTTTAATTTGGCCCAGAATCTCGTTTATAAAAATCAGGTTTTTTATTTAATAGGGTGCGTATGCTGACTTTCCGGTTTCATTCCGACCTGTTGGAACTCGAGATTGTAGAGTGCATTACCCCCCAATCGTTTCCAGTCCACACATGAAATCAATATTATTAAGCTGCGGTACGTATATATTTCCCTAGTTCATAAGAACTACCGCGAGGTTCTCGTCCTCTTACAAAAGCATTTTACGAATTTCATCTCTGTCAGAAATATATACATACCAAGAACACATCCAAGTAGAAAATAAATGCCGTGATGAAGTCAAGATCCTCTGTTTGTATTTGTGTGCAGCATTTGAAATATTTTCACTAAACAAAACAAAACAACAAATACGTAGTTTTTCGTTGAGCGCATAAAATAGCCTGATACTTGAGACGTATTGTTATTTCCACGCAATAAAGTTATTCATTCATTTATTTACTTATGTTTATTTCCCCGAAGTCAATCAGCTCTGTGCCCAAATGGCGTTTTGAATTCATAACTTGGGCGAGATTATCTGAGAACTTCATCGCAAAAATGAAAAGCGGAAAATACCAACCTCGTGGTTTCGTCTAATCTCTCGAAGAAGCCATTAAGCACGAACCAATTTTTTTGGCGGTACCGCGGCACACCCTATTCCAGAAAGTTCGGAGAGAATTTATTCTATGCTGCCGGGCAATAAAAATTTATCCAATTGAATGCTTAACCTGTTTCTAATTTTTTTCTGGTACGGTGAGAGCCGAGGTCAATCTTATCGTGTAAAGAAGCTGCAGCATCCTTTTAGTGATAACAATAATATAACAAAACTCTCAAACGCATGTAAAGAAAACATATTGGTTTCCAAATTATGACGCAGTGATAGCGCTTCAGAGTTGACTGGAAGCATAGACGCCCTTGATACGTTTCAGCATACGAGGCTTCGGGGTCTACAAGGGAGAGGGGGGATGCCTAGACTAAAACTTGCGAGAAGCTTGTACGGTGACAACTTGGTGTTCACGCTCTTAATGAAATCACGCGTTGCGTTACAAGGGTTAATATATAAATAAGGGAAGTAAAGTATTGGATGTAGTGAGCTCAGTAATTTAGGTGCAATGATCGAAGGTATTCCCATGCAAACCCGAACATACCTTCGAGATATGTTGAGCAAGAAAGGGTTCACTTTCTAGAAGTATGTATGGAGTCACGGTGCAAACAGTGAGTCGGATGCAAGTAAAATGAAGACTGATCTAGCCTCGACACAAACAATTTTTTAATTCAAATTAATTGTATTTTAAGAAGGGCTACACGTTTGTCCTGTTTTTACACTAACCTGTTTGTACGCATGTTGCAACGCACTTACTCGAACGCTCAAATTATACCCTGAAGTACCCAACCTCGACATTTTGCCTCAGAGTACAATTTGAGCGTTCGAGTAAGTGCGTTGCATCATACTCTGGTTAGTTTAGGCAAAAGCACAGAGCCTAGGAAGAAGTCTGATAAGCGGGTATGCGTGCACTTCTCTCATGGTGTCTCACACAACCTGAAAGCATTGGCGGAAAGTCTTGGTGTAAGAGTTGTTTTTAAAAATGATTTCAAATTAAGTAGGCTACCTCCTTTTTTAGAAGGCGAGCAAGGTTGCCAATAACAACACATAAGGATGCGATAACCACTTGTGAGATGTCAGTAGTATACGAGATACAGTGATGTCGCGTTAATATAGACGCCTCCGTTCCCCCATGAAATTGTCCATAATGTAAGTTGTCCATATTAACGCTACAAAACTTCATGTATTTTTCCAGTTTGTCCCCGAAAATGGCATTCATATAGCGCGGTATCCATATTAACGGGCTCCATGTTAACGAAACATGACTGTACCACTGGGTTGCGGGTTCTCGTACCTGGGTCAAACTGGCCGCTGCCTGGACGACCGAATATTGCAGCACAAGAGTGCGGATAATTATTCTTCTGCCAGCTCTGAAACTGTGAAACACCTCAGTAAATGTCGAAATTGTTACCCAGATTGGAAGCAGACGACTGTGCTTGACAAGGAAAATATCAGTTTAAAAGAGTGATTAAGTAAACAATCAGGATCACGAGCGCGGAATTTGTACAAGCATGCCCTGTTTGACTTTGAACGAGGCACTAAAGAGTTTGCGTCTCTTTATTCCCAATTACGTTGTGACTCGCGGGTACTTTCTGAATGCTTTTTCTCCTGTGAGCAATTGAAATTCGAAAACTGTATTTAGACCTGCGTTCGATGCTCATGGTTTCTCGGTAGTTTGTGTCAAAAAAGTCAGTCAGATTTGTCGTTAGTTGCTTATTGAGCAGAAGGTTAGTCTGGAAGAAAATGGCGACATTGTTACCCACTCTAGATAAGCAATATAGTCAGTGCAGTACGACTTCTAGCCTGGGGTAGGGGTGGGGATTGAACCCACGGCCCCTAAGTTCTGCGGCGCGAGCTTTCGCTCCACGTGCTCCGAGCTGGTGTGCGCTAGCCCACTCGGCCACCGATCCCCCTGGTTTGTGTGTGCCGGCCGTTAGGAAATCCATTGACGAGAAAGAAGACGACAGAAAAAGGCGACATAGAAAAAGACTCAGTTCATGTGCTCAAGGCTTTCTTAGTCTAGTGAGTGTACTGGCTGTTGAATGTATATAATTTGGGTGGAAATTGAGAAGGAAGAAGACTGTCGTGGAAGTAAAAGATATATCTATATGTTATGCCGGTTTTTAAATGGTGGTGTGTATGTCCCATTTGATTCTTGATCTCGGCGTTTTTAATTCTTAATTATGGTCCTCGATTATTTCAGTTCAACCTTTATTAAGAACGTTGGCTGCATTTTTTGTGAAAAATGCCACCTTAAAATGTTGAGTTCTAATATCGACCTCGTGTAGCGCCATTCCAGGCCACGATAAAACATGCATTTTGTCCCAACAATGCGCTCTATTTATTCGGCTTTTATACCAGCGGCATTCAAATCTTTGATGCTACATTAAAGAGGTAGAATAAGGCTTTATAAAGCTATACACAATACAAAATACTATAAACATATAGAAGTCAGTAGTGCTTTTCAAAAAGAATATGGCGGCGGCAAATGAAGGCGAGGCTTTGCGGTGGAGAAAAGGTTTCGAGCTAGTCCAGTCGTTAACAGGAAGGAATATAAATTTATCAAAGAATAAATACGCGCACTACCTTTTGTCATCTTAGCAGCTCGTTCCTTATGCGAGGACGTCTTTTGTTGAAACTATGCGAGTTTAATATGTCACAAGAAGCGTCCATTGAAGCAGGTGAAGGACTGTCATAAGAAACCGGTAATTTTTTTTAGTAATTTTCCTTCTTTTTTTTACAAAGACTCGATTTCAACAAATGAAAACAAAATATTGTATATCAGCTTATGTCGTCACATGGTCATGTCATGTCACGTGTCACGGGACATTCTTTGACGCGCAATCTCTTGGAGTACGAGCTTCTGTTATCAAGCACTCCTTGCTTAAAAGTATTCGTCCACAAAAAAAAAATGTAATTGTTTCTGGCTTACCACAGTCATTTTAGCCGTCCGCCGATTCTGCCGAAACATTAGTTTTGACGGCTTGATGATGGCGCTCACTCAATGTAAAGCTTGAAGCTTCTGAAGCGCGTATTTGACACATCTCCGAACGCTGTTTATTGTTAGCTCGCCTATACGCTCCGTGCGTGCCGCTAGGGCGCCACTGTTTCTCGCGCCATCAGCGTCTCCTGTGGTCGGTTTAAGAACTAATGGTATGTTCCCATGCAAAAGCGCCTGCTTACGGGAGTGCGGGAGCGGCCTTTCGGCGCGCTTTTTCGACTTTAAATACCAAATGACACTGTAATATATTTTAATGAAAAGCGTTTCAGGCTAAGAAGGTAGTTTATGCTGGAAATCAACTTTTTTTTTCGTGTGTGTGTGTGTGTCTGTGTGTGGAAAAGGGGATGATTGACGTCGCCGCAACCAACGAGCTGGCGAAGCTGTGAAGAAATGTTTCGCGCAGGTGATTTTTCGACGATCGTTTGCATTTTTTAATGTGACGTTTTACTCAAGGAAATTTTTACACTACTCCGGCCTAGTAGGTAGTTCAGTTTCCGACCATCTTCTTTTTTTTCGCTGCGCCTTCCGCATAAAAATTATGCGCCTGCAGAGTTCCAAATCTCGTTACGGTGAGCGATGCGGGACGGCTGGAATGATCTACGAAAACGTCCTGACATGGGCGCGAACTCCACTCGCAAAGTCAACGTCCATGACTGGCACAACACGGCATCGGCATGGCGATTTTATCAACACCTGTACCCTGAGCCTGGGTGACACGATCATTGCGGCCGTCGTCGACAAGTCGATTAGAACCAGCGAGCTTCTTGATTTCGGCTTCATGCTTCTTGATTTGTGCAACGAATCAAGAAGCATGAACAAACGCGAACAGGGCAAAAAGTGTGTTTAGAACTTATTCATAACGAAAGAGCGGCAGACGTTTTAGCCGAGAAAAAAAGAATGTGCAGACTTCTCATATTTTGGGGCTTTCAAGACAAATTTTAGGGACATATTTTTTGGTGTAAAGTGCCGCAGCCACGAACGCCGTCAGGTTGTCCTCTTCTTGTATTCGCGAAGTAGGTGCTTTAGGACTTTTAGCTTCTTCGTTCACGAAATGTTACTAGGGCTTTACACCAAAACGGTGGCGTAGCTAGCTAGAGGCGAATCTGCATCGTGGAAATGATAATTAAAACAAATAAAAAACGCTTACAAATCGCTGTAATGCGAAATTAGAGCGCAGCTCTTGAGGAGGAGAAGGGTAGGGTAGGGGGGGAGGGTATGCACCTCTTCCTCCTTCGTACCCACCCCTCCTCTCCTCCCCTCTCCTCCTTCTCATCTCCCCTCCTCTTCTTCGCCTCCCCTCCTCCCTCCTCCCCCTTCTCCTCATTTCCCCTCCCCCTCCTCTCCCCTCCTCCTACTCCTCCTGCTCTCTCTAACCCTATGCTCACTGATTCTCACTGATAAGGAAGGTGGATTTGCCCTAGTGCCCGTAGAAGTGCTTTAGGATAAGGCTAGTGAGGCTGTATAGACCTTTTTTCAAAAAAAGCTTTCTAGCCGACGCCATTTTGCGACAGGAGCGTCCCCAATCAGCCAGACATTTCTGCCACCCGCCTGAGCTGTGGGAACCTGGTCAGCGCAGCTCCCCAAATGTATTGTGAACTCGTAGTTCGCCGGCTTTTCTTGAAAGTTTTCACTTCAATTTGCCTGTTAAGGATAGTTACCCTTTGTGTGTTATCTTTAACTTTGAGAACCAGAGAATACCCTATTGAAAAAGGCCAATATGAACTCGGCTTATTGGAAATATTGTATTCCAATGAAGTTGATGGAAACCAATAAAAACTTATTGTTATCCGATTAACCCAATACGCACGATGGGAATTCATATCGGAGCACAATATCCCGATATAGTATGTGGTTATTGGTATACAACAGGATATTGGAGCACAATATCCCGATATAACTTGCGGTTATTGGTATACAACACGATATCGAAGCACAATATCCCGACAGAACTTACGGTTATTGGAATAGAATACGACACCGCGTGCATAATGGTGACCGACATGGACATACTGTGCGGCCACACGATATATAAATCTCGGTCGTCGATCACGGGCCCAAAGGAGAATACAATATCGCGTGGATAAATCTCAGAACGAATTCCAAGTTACCAACATGAATTACGTCGGCATATACCGCGGACTAAGAGGATACGTAGCACAGTATTGATCGCCCGTGAAGCAACATGTGGATATCGGTACGCCCACATATACGACATCGCGTGAATGATATCGTAGAACAGCAGAAGTTAACATACGGCAATACGAGAGAGAACGATATTGGAGGTGGATACACACAGAACACAAACGTTCCGCGTTGCAAACAGATTCACATTGATCGAAAGCGCAAGTGTACGTACGGCACACAGTACACACAGCCTCGAACGCTTGAAATGCTAGACAACCACCAAACCATTCAGAATAACTAGCTGGGACACCCGCGACCTACCTTTCAATGAGAAAGCCCAATAACGACGTGCTCATTGGAGTGATCGTTTTAAAACAAATGTTTATTGCAGTTTTAATGCAACAAAAGTTAGGTTACCGATGTTGAAACCCAAATCGAACGCGATACGTGACAATGTCAGTTCGCACGATAAAATAATGAGGATTAATGGGCTTGACAGGTCACGTGCTTCTTACCCGCACATTTATCGATATTGACCCACCTTTCTGGGTAATCCTACGTCGTACACAAAATCCACAACCACACACGAGCACATTTCACCCACCACTCTTCGTCGCCTGTTTCGCAAGATTCACACACCGTAAAAAACGACGGGAAAAATGCGTGCATTTGCGCCATCAAACGATACGTTACAGACTCGTTTTATGAGAAAAGTTTCCATCGTCAACCCGCGCGCGCGAAAGCTCGAGCGCTCGAGCTTCGGAGGCAGTTCGAATTCCGAAGGGAGGCGAGCCGAGCGAGCCGCGAGTGGCCGAATCCGCCGATCCAGCCAAGCCTAGCCAAGCCGCCGAGATTACGCCATTGCGCAGCGACCGCGACCGCGCCAACCCGGCGAGACAGCGAGACAGCGGCCAGCGGCGATGGCGGGACCGACGGATAACGGCTCGTCAAGTTCGTCGCGCACTTTGCTTGTGGATTCCAAGTGAAACCAACGCACTTCCAATCGCTTCGAAAGGTACTATCGGGGAAAAATGAAATGCGAACAGAGGAGCGCGTGGCTCGCGGTACAGGCTGCGCCGCCTGGAAGTGAGCCTAGGAGCGAGGTTGCGTGGCCTACTTCGATGTGTTCATGCCCCTCGATTGGTGCTCCCTCAGCTTCAGCAGTCCGCCTCTAGTGCGCTGAAAGCTATCACGGCTGTCTTTGCTGGCTCAGCGCGTGCGGTGCAAAGAAGCTCGCCGCACTCGCCGAGCAGGCAAAGATAGCGGTGGACAGCTTTCAGCGCACTGAGAGGCGCACTGCCGAAGCTGGGGGAGCGCCAATCGAGGGGCGTGAACACATCGAAGTAGGCCACGCACCCTCGCCCCTAGATTTACTTCCAGGCGGCGCAGCCTGTACCACGAGCCACGCGCTCCTCTGTTCGCATTTCATTTTTCCCCGATAGTACGTATAGACGACTTTATTACTTGCAGCATTGAGTGCTTTGGTATACACAGAAAGTGAACACTGAAGGACAGGAGGGATACATGATGTTTTGAAATCGCAGCTTATTTGAACGCATGCGTCCCCTGCTGAAAGCGTCTGGCTGTGCTCTGTTGCAGACGTCATTTCGACTGCGTGTACTCTGATGTAACTTCAGTCAGTGTTTACACTCGGCTAGCTATCACTCGGCTTGTTATCTCATGTGCGAAATAGGCGTAGAAACCAGCGCCTCGTCTCTTTCGGATATTCAACCTCCAGCCCCCTGGCTCCCAGCGTGCTTACCGGCGCAAACCGCTCGACGTGTTGGATTCGTGGGCTCGTTCGAAGAGGCGTTGTTAAACGCTCACGAGTCGCCGAAGTGTTACCGGAGCTTCTCTTTACGAAAGTCGCGATCGACGCTGGGCTCTGAGCTCGTACTTTTTTCTTCCCTGGTAGACTAAGAGTGCCGACCATTCATCTGTGGTGCCGACTGGCGCCGTACGAAGTTGAGAAAAGCTAGCGAGTCTGTCAGATCTTCGTGACGCCGCCCAACTGCTCTGCTACCAACTGCGCTCAACAATTAATGTAAAAAAAAAAAAACGCGTTTTCTAATTTTCAATTTTTTTTTTTTGCCATGTTTCATTTTAGTCGCCGCAAAGTAAATCGCGGCCGTACGTCGGTTGACTCCCGATTACTGTCTCTACATCGTATATTGTCTCACCACAATGGTGCCTCGTTGGTGTGATCTTATTCTGATATCATTACATCTTGCTTTTTCATCTTGGCACACTTCTAGACGACCTTCTACACGTTGCACTCCTTGTCAACATGTCGCTGGTGTTAGAGACAAATCTGAAGTCGCTGTTTGCTCACTCCTTGGTGCACATATTTCATGTTCAACATCAGGTATCTGAAGGAGGCGCCATGAAACACTGGAGTTTGTTTAAAGGTACCTCAACATACTGTATTCAAGTGTCGTTTTGTGTGTTATAGTTTCCTACAAAACCAAATTGCACTTTGTTCGTAAAATACCCTATAACAGTTCACTACAATTAAAGTTGCTATGAAACATTGGCCACGAGAGGTGACTCGGCCAACGCAGCCTGAAAATTCCTCGCATAATCTTCTTCATGGGTCATTTTGGACATTGACAAATTTTCTTGTGAATAATAAGTGTTATGCACATGTGTTCTACTTTTCGCACAGGTACTTCAGTTAGATAAACCCCAGCAAAGGCAGCAAGACAGTCTCATGGGGTCACACCAAGGGTAACTGCATTCCTGCTCGAGTCCCGAGTCTTGTCACCAAACTTCACTGAACATAATGGTACATTCCGTTTCCTTAACTTTTTCTTCTGAAATGTTTTTTTTATTGTTGCTTTTTTCTATTGAAAAAAGGGTAGTACAACGTTTAAGCACCCAATGTTTTTTTTTTTCTCTTCTTGTAAAATGTGTAGTACATCGTTTAAACACCCAAGCGTTCATAAATGGTCTCTGTACCAGACAATAGGGTGTCTTATACTCTGTTTCATACTTAGCGTGCAACGCTGTCAAAGGTACTAAAGTGGTGCGCATGAAAAAATAGAAAAAGTTACTCCGCGCGTTTCGTGGACGAGTGGTAGAAGGCGCTGCTCTGGCGATATTGACGTCTCGGTGGCCGTGGCTTGAACCCAATTTACGCGCAAAGTCTTTTGGTATTTTTTTTTCTTTTTTAGACATACTTTTTGTGCAAGATTGTGCGCATTGACGAAGTGCATATTTCAGTTCCTCCTTCTTGATTTTTATTTATAAGTCGCCGAGAGGCCAGATTTCTACCATCTGGTCTGCCGCTTTGCAAGTGTTATTTGCCTCCAGCACCGAGTTATATTTTTCTTTCGTGCAGCGTGGAATGAGGAATCGCCCTGATAGCGGCCTTGTCCCAAAATTCATAATAAAACGTTAATCGACAATAGTTGTGGCCTGTACAGTTTATTTTGAAATAGCTGTCAAGGGTAGGAACCTCCCTCTCGGAGCACTTGCGATGCACCTTCAGGCGAATGGCGTTCTGTGTGAACTCGTCATGCTTGACGGTCCCCGTGCTCGAAACTTTCACGTTGCGAGGTCTTTGCTTCGGGGACGCCACCTTGCCAGATGGGCACTGCGCCTTGCACTTTGCGACAGTACAGGGCACACTCCAGTGTCGTTACTGGCCGTCTCCAGGACTTCACGACCGAATTCTCCGGGGAATGTGTTCTAATACTCCCGTACACATTGGCGATCATCTGCTTGCACTCTTTCAAGATTTTCGCACAACGAATCTTCGAAAACATCCGAGCAGGAGAGGTACTTGAGCTTGCTGCATAAGACGCCATCTTCTCAAAACCAGCCAGTGCCACACAACCCGAAAACCCACAGCGGCTGCCACACGGATGAACACGAAAACAATTTAAGGTGGTTTACATTATCTTTTCCTTTTTCTTGAAAAACATTTGTGCTCCGTTGAAATCATAACGCCACTATCAGTTACTAGCCCCGAGGAGGCACATTTTCCGACTTTTAAAAATTTTTTTGCAGGGGACGCACTATCTTATGGGGCGAATGTAGGCACGGTCAGCAATGCAAACCGGTGCGCTAGCTTTGACTGCGTTGCACTCTATGTATGAAACAGAGTATAGGATCGCTTCAGACGGGGCAATCTTTCCAGCAATTTTGGGGCTGCTGGCGGGTTGTTCCCTAGTTTTCCCTAGATCGACACGAATTGCTGAGATTGGGTCCGGCTCGAAGCGGACGAGCAACTTTGACTACTCGGAGATGTTTGAAGCGGCAGCAGCCAATCAGGAATGCAATATTTTCACGTGACACCCCTGTGGTCGTGATGATGAGAACTGAGGACTTAGTTCAGGTTTGAAATGGATCATTTTTGAAAATAAACTGTTTCAAAAAGATGAGTTAGTATTCTCAGCGCAATTTAAAGATATAAAAACATGTTTTTAGGATATAACTGTGCGTCTAAATACTGTAAGAAAAATAAAATTTCATGATGATGATGGCAAGTCGTAGCAATTTGGTTGCTGCATGTGAACGCGGGCGGCCCGTGTTGCTGGTGTTGCGACATGAAGTTGCTGGGCGAAATTGTTCTGTCTGAAGCGGGCTTTAGGGAACTGAATTCAAGGGCCGTGGAGCTCTGGGTGCAAGCCCACCTGGAAACATTTTTTTTCCTTTTTTGCCTTTTTTAGTATTTAAATAGATATATATACCGTAATATCCCGAGTCATCGCCCATCCCCGAGCCATCGCCCACCCCATTTTTTGGGCCAATATCGCTTTCCGAAAAAAACACCGAGTCATCGCCCACCCCTTCAAATACCTCAGCGCGGACTCAGCGATCAGCGAACACTCATCCTACCCGAATGACGTGGCCGCGGACCTTAGAGTTGGAGGACGTCCGTGACAAAGTAAAACGAAGGAGGGAAAGCCACTTCTTTTTGTTTACGCATTTCCTCCGTGAGCGACCCCAAAGTGGTCGTGTATCGTGCGAAAAGAAAACGATGGAGATAACAAAATAAGAGTTTGTTAATGTAACCGCGGAGTGTTAGGTCAAAGTCTGTCTCCGCCGAAGTAAGGTCACCGCGAACCCGCTCCTTCTTCCCGCCCGTCGCGACCGCGGTTGTGCAATATTTTACGCAAAGCCAACGCGTAAATAAAGCTTTGCTGGAACGCCCTGCACAGACGTTTGCAGAGCGTCCCAACCGTGCATTGATAGCCCGCCGTGCACGGACGCACGTATGTACACACCAAACAAGAAAGTTGCGCAAGAGCTTGCAATTGACAAGGCGCCCGACTTGGCCCGACGCCAAAGTATTTGCCAACGCGACCGCCGGCTTTCCCGCTTTCCCAGCATTGCTCTTGGTCGCTTCTTTGGTCCGCTCGCTCGCTCGCTCGCTCGCTCGTTGCGCCTGGTCGGTTTTTCTATTTTCTTGTAGACTTTTCTTTTTTTTTTTACTAACTAGGAGAACATAGTGGTGACATTCTTTCACGGAACAAACGTTCGCGCTATATGCAGATCGGCGGTGTTTCTAGCGCATATGCAAGCAACGGACTTCGCTATAGTAAAATATTCTTTCGTGAGCATTTTTTTCTATAAAACAACGAAACTAAATCGAGTTTTGAGTTTTATGTATCTCTTGTGCATCAGCGCTAGATACGCAGAGAAAAATAGGCGGTTTTTTCCGCTTTTTTTCAAGTGTTTGGGCTCACCCACCGAGACATGGCCCACCCCACTTTTTTAATGAATTTCAGGCGGTAGGGGGGTGGGCGATGACTCGGGATATTACGGTATATACATATATACTTTTTTTTTAAGTTTTAACATATAGATGCATAATTTACACACTAATTCATTTTCAGAAGCGCTTTTATTCACACTCTGTGGCTTTCTAGTGCTTGCAATAGCTTCTCGGTGAGCTAATGCCAGCTCTGCAAAGGGAGAGGGATCTTCCCACGCTTTGCAGGCTGTAAAGCTGTGGCTTGCACAGCTCTAGTGTGTCACACCTCGCTCACTGGCTCCATCGCGAAGCATAGGTGCTTCATGAGTCGCGCCACACCGTAAGCCCAAAAAACGGTCGGGTGACAAACATGGGACCATTTGTCACTGCACTCAGCTATGGTATGTTGCCATGGTCGGGGCATGAAGCAGGGGTACAGCTTGGAAATGCTGATCTTCATGACATTTTAAACACATTTTTCATTACTTTTGTGTCAAGTTGTCAGCATTCTAAAGGTGAGAAAGCAAGCAGCAGCGACAGCAAGAAAGGAAAAATTTAAGACCGCTTTCACCAAGAATCAATTACGAGCACTAGAAAGGCATGGAGTGTAATTAAAACGCTTCTAAAGGTGAATTAGCGTATAAATTAAGTACTTGTGCCTCAAAAATACAAAAAAAAAACAATGTAAATATAGTTATAAGAATAAAAATATACACCAGGAGGACTTAAACCAAAACTACATTCTGTAAGTTTGAAATTTGACACCTTAAACCACTTGGTCACCACCCAATTTTATTTCCAGGTCGTTCATCGAGGTATATGAATTTTTTTTGCAGCTGTCGGCTAGAAGAGAGGTTGCCTTATTTTCATTTACTTTACTATTCCCACCAAAAATGACAAGTGATAAAGAATAGAACCTCATTTGGTTGGCCGAGGCACTGTGCTTGCATCAAGGCAAACTAGCCTGTCTTGCTGGGTTCATATTTTGTTTCATCACCTGTTTAGGATTCTGTTGTCGCTCATCAAAAGAAGAAAAAAAACTGACTAATTCTGACTTATTCTGGTGTGCAGGTACCCTTGGCAGTAAACTCTGCTAAATGGGGCAAAATATAGATACTTTTTTTAGCAAATATGCATCGTTTTAGCAAAATGAGCTACACTATTTGACTAACGTGAAACAGAACGAGTCTCTCCACTTGGGTCTTTTTTCATCTCTCGCAGACACTATTTCCTGCTTTTTGTGGTTTGTATCAGACTTTTGTATTCTGTCCGGCCAAAGCATCTGTGTTACACTAAGACTGGGTTGTTTAGGATATCTACAGGTATTCTTTGCAGCAAATGGCTTCCAATCAGGAACACGAGTTTGTTCTCGGCCACCGAGAGCAAGTATTTTCAAGGTGAGCTATTGCCCGCCTATATGAGTTTTGTATTTCATTCCTCTTGAATGCCATAACCTATGTGTAATGGTCTTGCACTAGTATTTTGTTGTCTCTCTTCTGCAAAAGCACCCAAGTTTAATTAAGACCGGGTTCTTTCTTACACATGCAGGTCTTGGTGGCAAGAACCAGCCAATCAAGGCCAGAAGTTTGTTTTTTGCCGCGCATCGCAAGTGTTTTCAAGGTGAGTGATTGATGTCTATCTGAGTTGTTTGTTTCATTCCTCACAGACACCCTATTTCCTGTCTGTATAGTGGTCTTGTTTCAGGCTTTTGTGTCTCTGTCCGGCCAAAGCATCTGTGTTAGACTAATCTTTAGGATATGTGCAGCAATTTTTGGCAGCAAGTGGGTGCCAATCAGGAATACGAGTTTGTTCTCGGCCACCAAAAGCAAGTATTTTCAAGGCGAGCTATTGCCCACCTATATGAGTTTCAGCATTCATCAAGGAGCGCAAAATCAAAGCCCGGGGGTTGTCCATTGCAAAAATGTTGACTCGGAAGCGCATAGGGAGGAAGCTTTATAAAAGTATCCACCTTCTTCTACAAGACAAACCAAAACTAAGAATGTGGGTTCCATTTGAAAAAAAAAAACACAACATTGTCGGCCCGAATTAACTAGGGAGCGGCACTGAGCAAACAAGCCACGGTACGAATATGCTTGGTTCAGGCGTTTGTAAAGGTGGTAGATGACTCGGTGTTTTCTAAAAAAAAATATTTTTTTTTCTAAAAGTGTGGTGGTCGAATATTCAGGGATGGGCATTGAGTCGGGATGTTAAGGTAAAAATTTCATCCACATGCCGGGATTCATGTGCCTTGTCCCCCTAGCGAGCGGGACAAGGCCTTCAAAATTTTGGGTTCGCAAAAGGGGTGCGTCAGTATTGACGTCTCATTTTACATCATTCGTCTCAATTTAAAACGCACTATAAATGACATGCCTGAGATTTGTTTGTTTGTACTTCCTCTCAGCAAGTATATGGTTCTGTCTCAAAAAGGTCTAATCTGATGTTGACCGCTCCTCAGGTCTCCACCGACGATTCATCAGGACGAGACCCAACCGGGACACTAGGGAGGAACGGCTTAAGCAAGGGAGGCTACATATACGACAGCTTCTTGCGGACAAGAAACGAAAATAGATAGATGGTGGGTGTTTCATTTGCTATGCCTTTTGGCGTGCACATTATGTTTGTTTTGTTTCAAGATTCCTGCAGAGTTCGGTTTCAACTATTGTAAAATACCGAGCATGCGCCCAGGTCGCAGAAGCGCTTACCCTCCGATTCGGAACGATCCGCAAATAAGCAAAGGGCATACCAGACACCCATCCACCTGTTTTGAGCCGTGCTCAAAATATTGAAGGAGCACATCAAGCGCCAGGTGCTGTGGCGTCTTTGCCACAATAGCGCCAGTCGCAGAGCTGACAGATCCGTGACTGGCGCAAGCCATGGCATGGCCTTTGGGAACCAGGGAATCGAGATTAAAGAAGTAGCGCAGAAATTGGAGGCGAGTGGTGAAGGTGAGCAGAGTTAACAGAAAACAAGGACGAAGGGAGTTCCGTCGCATGAGGCATCTGTGTCCCGTGCATGTAATTTTGAGTGTGCTGTAGGTGGCTACCCAAAAAAATTGTTACTTGGACGTAACTAATCGCAAACCTCTCTTGCAGTTTCCATGGCTTACAAGCCAGCCGGCGCCAGTTCGTTCTCGTTCAAAGGTGAGGATTCTAGATTTTCTAGATTGCTCTGAAGGAGCAATACTGAAGCCAGACAAGCGGTACGGCATATTTAATTGACAGAACGACTGGGGACGCTTTCACTGAAGCTTGTTTTGCTGCAATACACGTGTGTATTGCAGCAAAACAAGCTTCAGTGAAAGCGTCCCTACTCGTTATGAGCTCCGTCAATTAAAGGTACCGTACCACTTGTCTGTCCGGCTTCAGTGTTGCTGTAGGCGACAAAACGTGTGCCCAGTTTTGTCACAAGAGGCATATTATGTCACGCACATGTAATTTTGAATTTATCCGGCTTAGTGTGCTGTAGGTGGCTGGTCAAAGAAATTGATACTTGGACGCAGCTAATCGCAAATCTTTCTGGCAGTTTCTACAGCCTAAGAGCCAGCAGGTCCCAGTTTGCTTTTCTTCAAAGGTAAGAATTCCAGATTCCCGAAGCAGGAATACTGAAGCCGAGCGACTGGGAGCTCCTGCATTGAAGCTTAGTTTTCTGTAATACAAGCGGGCGACATTGACACGTGCCCAGTTACGTCGCAAGAGGATATCTATATCCCGCGCATGTAATTTTGAATCTTTCAGACTTAGTGTACTTTACGTGGCTACTCAAAGTAACTGCTACTTGGACGCAACTAACCGCAAATCTCTCTTCCAGTTTCCACGGCCTACAAGCAAGCAAGCACCAGTTCGTTTTTCCTCAAAGGTGAGCATTCCAGATACTCTAGTTAGGTGCGAAGCAGGAATAGTGAAGCCAGACGAGCGGATACGTATATTTAATTGACCGAGCTCAGAATGACCTGTGGCAGTGGCATTGAAGCTTATTTTTCCACAATCAACCGCAGACGTAATTTTGAGTCTACCCGCTTGGTGAAGGATTGCTACTTGTCGCGAACTAATCACAAATTTTTATTTTGCAGTTTCTATATGGCTACAGCTAGCAGGTGCTGTTTTCATTAAGGTGAGGATTTCACATTCTGTTTTCAAACATCAAGTTTTTGAATGAGAGTCCTAAACAATTAACTTTCTTTTGCAGTAAATGCCAGATCCTCCAGTTCAGGAATATGTTAAATATATTTGGTATGGATAAGTCCAGTGTTTTGCTTCTTTATTCACAATTTCACAACAGCAACATTTTTTTAATTTATCACTCAGAAATACACACAAGAAGAGGCTGCGTTGCAGAGAAATGTTGCGCTGAACGTGATATTCCAACTCGTTTATAGTTTTATTGGTAGCCGATATAATATATTGGATTCCAATATCCATAATACGCTGAGTATATTGGAATCATAAACCCTTATTGGATCCCCATACGACACATGGGGATCCAATAAGGGTTTATACGGTATTGGATTCCAATATTTTCAGCGTATTATGGATATTGGAATCCCATAACAAATCCTTATTGTAATACAATACAATAAATGTAATGTTTTCCAATACACTGTCTATATTGTATTGCAATACAATAAAAAGATATTGTTTACCAATATCCATAATACGCTGTTTATATTGGGGTTTTCCAATAGGGTACCAGGGCTCGGTAGCCTGTTCGGCCTGCGAAGGCCGAGCAAGCCTTCTTCCGCGGCGCGTGATCACAGGCTTGGTAAACGTGGTTCCAAAAGACCGATTATTTTATACTTCCAGGATTACAATGAAAAAACAAAAATCCTTCGCAATGCTAAAAAACTTCAAGGCTCGAAAGTTTTTATATACAATGATTATTCGCAGGCTACACTCATGAAAAGAAAAATGCTGTGAGAGAGTGCCAGACACGATAAAGTTGAAGGCGTCCTTGTTTATCTATTTAATGATAAGCTTCACGTCAATGACGAAGTATTTGTTGGGGACAGAAACAAAAATGAACGCGCAAGTATTTCAACCCAGATAAACACCAGCCGTTCTCACTGACTTGTACCTAACCGTAAGCAGTTTCCACTTTTGAACTTAAATGCACAAAGTGTCCTCAACAAATTGCACGGACTTGAGTCTATCCTTCCTATGCATAACCCGCATGTTTATGTTATAACCGAAACCTGGCTTACTGATTACATTAGTGACAGAGAGGTATTTCCGAATCAGCACAATGTATTTCGCAGGTATCGTAATGGAAGAGGCGGCGGACTGGCTGTTTCACTTAACCCAGGCTTTGGAGCGGTTCTGGAATCCCAAATAGAAAATCATGAAAGCTTGTTTCTACGCCTTAACTGTTGTGGCAACACTCTTATCCTTGGAGATGTTTATCGAGCCCCTCTGCTACTCCTGACTACTTGTGCAGATTATTTGACCATTTGTTTAAATATAGCAGCCATAAAAGAATCCTGGCTGGTGACTTTGATATTCCGTCCGTTGACTGGGCGAATATGTGTGGTTCATCTTCTGCAGCAGAAATTATTTTTGATATGATATACTCCTTTGATCTGACGCAGTTAGTTCAGGATCTAACCAGAGTACATGGTACCAGTCACTCAATTCTTGATCTTGTTTTCGTTAACAATTCGCTCACTGATTGCACCATATATGTTGAAGAGGGTATATTTGATTACTATTTGGTCCTTTTGACCTGTTTGCTTCAGCGCCTTTGATCTACAAAAAGAGATTTATTCACCTTTCAAAGACTTTTCACTAGCTGACGATAGTTGCATACTCGATTATCTTGACATAAATCTTGATCATTTCACTGATACCAACGTTAATGCCCTTTGGCTAAAATTTAAGCACTTATGTGAGTACTGCCTTGTCAAATCTGTACTTACAAAAGACACGCGTATTAATCGCAATATACGTGGAATTATAGAAAAATCGTACATCTCAAACGCAGAATAAAACGAGCGAAGAAACCAAGGTCAATTAACTGTGATGTCACTAAACTGCAGAGCGATCTTCGCAGCCTAATTGCTGAGGCTAGGGACAACTGCTTCTCCGGTACGCCTCTAAACTATCTTAAACAGGTCCCCCAAAAGTTTTGGCGCTGCTTGACTGAAAAAAAATAAGCCCGTTGAGCAAATCATAGTGAATGACACTGTCACAGCTGATCCTGGTGTTATAGCGTGCCATTTCAATGAGTATTTTCCGTCGGTTTTCTCCGATAACCGTAACCATAATTATGTCATTTCCACCGCATCAAACTGACACTCTGAGTTCATAACTTAGTACGGCATAGTTTCTTTTCTGTTATCACTGAAAGCGAAAACAAGTGCTGGTCCTGATAAGATTCCAAACACGTTTCTACGACGGTACGCTGAGTTCCTAGCCCATTATCGTCGCATTATTTTTCGTACATCATACTCAACCATCTCGCTGCCAGATGATTGGCGTACTGCCATACTAGTACCTGTGCACAAAAAAGGGGACCGCCTAGCAGTTGGCAACTACCGTCCAATTTCCCTGACTTCTTCGTGTAAATTAATAGAGCATATCATCTGCAGTCAAATCAATCAACTGCTGTACAGACGTAATTTTCTAACAGAGTTTCAACATGGATTTCCCAAAGGCCTATCAACAACGATCGAACTGGTTACTACCATTCATGAGTTTCCGCAAATCCTCGATAGGGGAAGTCAGATTGATGTGCTTTTCTTGGACTTCAGCAAAGCATTCGGTAAGGTGCCTCATGAACAACTGCTTTTTAAAGTTGAACAGCTTGGTCTTCCACATGGTTTTATTAACTGGATTGCTGCATACTTATCACATCCCACACAGTCTTTTTCCGTCGGAGGTTGCATCACTCCAGTTTTGCCTGTAACGTCAGGGGTGCTCCAAGGGAGCGTTTTAGGTCCTTGTTTGTTCTTGGTGTACATAAAGGATACTATATCAATCATTGACGCAGGTGTCCATATACGTCGTTTTGCTGACGATTGCAATACTTTAAAGAAATAAATTCGGGCTCGGATCAGCTATTGTTAGACCATAGTTTGCATACCGCTGTATCATGGTGCGATACCTGGAAAATGAAGCTTAACTCTGCAAAATCAACACTTTTACGTATTACAAAAAAAGCAACCCTTTGAATACATATATAATATTGCCGACACCCCGGTTACTGTGGCGCGAGAAAGTAAATATTTTGGTTTAATTATATCGGACACATTTTCATGGTCCCCTCATATAAAACATATCTGCACCTCGGCATCCAGGAAGTTGGGTTTCATTAGAAGGAAGTTGAAAAACGCTCCGATTCAGGTTAAGCTACATGCTTAATATTCATTAGTCAGACCCAAGTTGGGGTATGCAAATGTCGTTCCGGATCCATTCGCTTAGAAAGATATCCGGAAGTTGAAGATGGTGCAACGTCGAGCGGTTCGGTTTATTTACGGAAAGTATAGAAGGCTGGATTCACCGTTTCAAGTTATACAGGCTAACGGAATACACACCCTTCAGGCCAGAAGGAAACTTGCGCGGTTGAAATTCTTGTTTCATCTTCAACAAGGAGAAACTCGCATACACCTATTGTAATATATTTCCCCTTTAACGTCAAGAACTACGCGGCACGGACATAAGTTTTCACTAACACCCATTTTTGCGCGTACTAACTTGTTTAAGTTTAGCTTTTTTCCCCGCACTTTTAGCGACTGGAACGGTTTACCTCTCGAACTGTTTATCGACACCAACTTTGTACAAGGTCTCGAACGTCTTTATAACTAGCATGTTGGCTTCGTATATTGCTGTACCTTCATCCTTTTCGCATGGACATTAAGGTTGTATAAACCTTCATACTACACCTGGATAGGTCATTTTGTATTAGTACATGATTGAATTACATGCTGCTTGATGCTTGCTGTCCCCTCCGCCCCCCCCCCCCCCCCTTCCCGCCTTTTATTAAATATATATATCCTGTATATTTGCTAGTTAGTTGTTGTAAACCTTTTAATGGCGTGTTATTTGTTTGTTGTGGTATGTGTGAATGCATATGTTATACCCCACTCCTACTTGGGCCTTCAATGATCTTTACTATCCTCTAAATAAATAAAAAGAAACGAAGAGAGCGAACGTCAAGCAGCCCACGACGCGGGCCGTTTGACGTTCTTCGAGGACTATTTCGTTTGAGATAAGTAATCTCCGAAAAACCTTCCCTGTTATGTTCCCGGTGTTCACGCAGAACAACTGATAGGGTCAGACACGTTGATTCGTTTGCTTAACGGCTGCAAAAAAAAACAAATTAAGAATTGTGCTTTAAGACAAGCCGGATTCCGTCCGATCGTCGTAAAGTGACCGTCGTCGACACTGTATATTTTATATTCTATGTTGTTTGAGACCTTTCTCAAATCCTGTTCGGATAACGCGGCACCATTGGGCACGTAAATATATGTTGTTCAATTGATGAGACTCGTCGAATTTCATGTTGTGAGCGGGGAATATCTATGCATTTCCGCTACTCTGTGTTCAAATATTTTCCATACCTTTGTAGATTGACACAGCCGAGTGTATGGTGTCATAAATAAATCAACATAAAATGAAACAACCATTTCAGTTGCCTTTGTTCTGTCGCTCTCGGACTCATCAAAAATAGCTTTCAGTTGTTTGCTTTGCTCCCAAAAATACTTCGGTGATTTCTTAAAGATCTTGATAAATTCTGTTTCCATAGAACACAAAATAAAAATAAAACGAGACAATTCAACTCCCACTAGCGTCCGGAATTCGCGCAAATGCAGGCTGCCTCAGCCCACTAATGAGAAAACCCACAACCCAGAGCAGTCGGGCAAAACTGACGTACACTGTCAAAACCAGAGACACGCGCTGTAAATCGCTTCCTTCGGGACAGCCGCTGGAAAGGTCTATTGGTAAGAATTTTATAAAAAGTGAAGAAGTGACCTTTAGTAAAGTAAAGCAAAGGGCTGTGCAGTTGTGTCAGGGTTTGGGTCCTAAGAGATCTAGGCTGTCAATACAGAAAAAAAAGTTATTTACCTCAGTGTGTTTTTTACTGTTAAGTCGCACAAGGATTCCATGCCGTTTCGGGTGATTGTCACCCAAAACGGTTCTTGGCAGGTGCACATGGCGTCCTTTTTTTAATAAGGACCTTTCGCTCCTCCCTTTCCGAGTTCGCAGTTTAGCGAGCGTTGTTGATTTACTGAGGGAGAGGAACCCAGGTGCCTGTGATGCAGTGTTTTTTTGACGTCGTGGATTTGTTCTATTCTATACCTCAACAAGAGATGATCGTCGTGGTTTCAAAATGCCTGTGGAGTGAGCCTTGGTAAATTTTTAGAGGTGCTTTGGTTTTATCGCAAGTCAACGTACGTTGTCTATAACGATTCCAGGCTTTTGCAGAAGCAGGGAGTTTGTATTGGGTTTAGCGTTGGGGGCCCCTGTGCCGAGCGACACTTTTCTTTCCAGTTGCGATAGAGGCATTGCAGGCGATCTTGGTGGTGATGTGATCCAGGTGTTTAGATACGTCGATGATTGCTTGGTGTTGTTCCGTGACAAAGGTTCTGTTGAATGTAAAGATTTTTTTTTATTGTGAGTATGTTGGAAGTGCTTAAATCCCATGCCTGTGGCTTGAACTTCACGACAAATGACCCCGGAGATCGTTGCTCACCGTTTTTAGATATCAGACTTCACTTTTTGGATGGACATATGTGCTGAGGCGACAACTTCAGGAGCAACACACGTGTTCTTCCTTTTGACTCCAGCCATTCTAAACTGGAGAAGCGGAAGATTACGGTGGGTTCCCTTCGGGAAGCACAGGTTCAGTCATGCCCACACTGTATGCCTACTATCATGAATAAAATAACACGAAACAACAAGGAAGGAAGAACGACGTGGACAGGATGGGTGCTAAACTGACAACTGACATTTAATACATTCTATGGAGAAGGAGAAGAAAGAAGTTACTGATGTTATCGCTTAAAAGAAATAAAAGTACACCCCATAGTCCTCATAGTTGTTATACTAAAACATATAAAATAATATACATAAAAAAGGAGAGTAATACCCCTGTCAGACGGGCTAGTTTAGTGTCACTACAAGCGAGTGCACTTCAACCCGTCGAAACACACTCCAAGTGTGTTGGTGCTACACGGAAAAACTTACCGCCGAATTCAGAAACCTCACTCAAACTACACTCAAACTGAAGGGCCCCTAAACTTCCTCGAGGAAGGCGCGAGGGCCGGCGCTGGCCAATCGCGACGGCGGATCCGTCCTCGCGATTGGCCAGCGCCGGCCCTCGAGCCTTCCTCGAGGAAGTGGAGGGGCCCTTCAGCTTGAGTGTAGTTTGAGGGAGGTTTCTGAATTCGGCGGTTAGTGTCCCTCCAAAATGATGGCAATGACGATGGGTAAGTAATGGGCACGCAAAATATTACAGTGCATACGCATTTTTTCATAAATAACTTCGTCGTCTTATTAGAAACACGTTACGACACATTGTTGCGCTAGGTCACAAGCTTTAATCCAAATTTAAATCCAATTTGATCATTACGATCGGTCATTACAATCCAGTGATACACGTCCGCACGCCAGTACGATGCTCATCTATACTCTGTTTTACCCACCGTGGTTTCACCTTATGATGTACCGCAGGAAAGGCTACAAGCGCGAGCTCCTTGCTCGGGGCACATCTCGGCAGCACAAGCTCTCGTGCGTTAAAGGGACACTGACAGGGTATTTATGCTCGCCGAGGTTTTTAGTTGTACGTGACATATGAGAGCTCAACTACCCAGAACAGAATTTGCGGCTCGAAATTCGGTTTCTTTCCGCCCGAAAACCGCCGATCAAGAACTGGCCGGTTCGAGTCTCGCTCACTCTCTTTTTCGCGGTCACAGGCCGTTTTCTAAGGTATCGATGCGACCACCAAATTTAATCAAAGTCGTGGGTCACTGAAGGCACACACTCAATATTAAAAATAGAAACAAATATGAAACCCATTTTTTGTGGCTTCTAAAAACCTGTAAATACGTTGATTGAAAAAAAAGTTCCACAGACAACCGGAAGCATTCTGTGCGTTCGTCGTTTCGCGTATCGTGGGACTCGCGGGGACGGCGATGGCAGCGGACGACGGGCGTGGGACCTCTATTTCAGAAATGTCGTTCGTTTTACCGGCGAATTCTGTCTACCGTTAAAAGAGAAATTTGGGACTGATCAAAAGAATCGGTATTCATCCCGTACGACACGCCCGGCCACCAAGCCTATTTGCACGAAGACGTCGCCGAGCCGTCGCTCCCTTCTCGTGGCTGAAGACATCGCTCGCGCAAACGTCAAGCACGACGTGTCTACTTCGAGTTGAATATGCACGCGTACGATTTCTTTACTAGGTGCGAATGTCCCCAAAGCGTGGTGCTTCCCGACTTCGACCCGGGAGTGCTTTTGCTAGAGAAAAATCAACAGCAAACTTTCCAGCTTACAGTTTACCGGCTGAACTATTACTAGGCAAAGAGATCCACCAAAATATTGATGCCCCAGTAGCTCAGTGGCAAAGACGTCCGGTTCACACGCGGTAGGACCGGGTTCGATCCCCCGTGAAACTTTTTTTTTTTTTTCAAACATTTTCCGATGTTTACATACCTTTTTCTTTTTTTTTACAATCATCACTGAAGAAACAAACAAAAAATAACAAACAAATGTTGTGGACGATACTTCGCTGAATTAAATGGTATGGGATTTCCGTTTTGACACCTGCAAACTCAATGTAATCACTTTCCACAAAATGCAAGGAGCATATAAATCAGGTAGCGTCCGCTTTCCGAGGTGCCCGTATATGTTCTACAGGAATTGCAGCCAGCCATTGGTCCCGATCCCGTTGATCTTTCGGAAACTCTGTCGCACAATGCCACTTTTTTTCGGATGCAGGACATCTGAGCCAGCTCTTCACGCAACATCTTGGGTGTATTCTTTTCGGAGCCGATCATGGAAATTCACCACGGGCACTCACTACTCATCTCCAACTCTTCAATGTACAAAACAACTCATCTTGAGTACAGAACAACGAGCGGAACAAACATAACTGCAAAAGAATCGCACGCCGCAAGTCGTGTCGTCTGCTACGGAGAGGAGAAAAAAAAAAACAAAAAAAAACGCACGGTCGGGTGTAGCCACGTGACTTCCGCCACTCACTCTCTTCTCTCCACTTCTCCGACCTCCGTCGGGTTTCGGTTTCGGTTTCGAGCAGTTGCGTCTTTTGGCTTTATTAAAAAAATACGCTACTCTGTGGCAAAATATTAATTGGGTAGTCCCCCGACACCATAATGAAGCGCCTGGCAAAAAATGAAAAATAAATTTGGGGGTGTGTCAGTGTCCCTTTAAGAGTAGCTCCCAACGCTATGAGCTCGCGCTTCATAGATCGAAACGAGTAGAAGTAGGGATTGAACCCAAGGGGGATCGGTGCCCGAGTGGGCTAGCGCACACCAGCTCGGAGCACGTGGAGCGAAAGCTCGCGCTGCAGAACCCAGGGATCCTGGGTTCGAGCCCCACCCCTGCCCGTTTCGATCTGGATGAGCATCGTACCGGCGTGCGGTCCTGTATCACTACTGAGTGGTGCACGTTAAAGACCCCAGGCTAGCGGTTGTACTGCACTGGCTAAATTGCTCATCAACAGCTGGGAGACTCGTCGCCCCTGTGAGGCAGACCAAGTTCTAGGCTGTATAAACATACACACAACCCAATTATTATTATTATTATTTATTGAACCCAGGATTCCTGGGTTCTGCAGCGCGAGCCATCGCTCCGCGTGCTCCGAGCTGGTATGCGCGAGCCCACTTGGCCACTCGCCACAACGAAACATCATGGAGTGTGTGGAGGACGAGCTGGAGGGCGATATCCGCAATGTTGGACAGTGGAAGCGCGTGATTGGAGCACTTTTCTCCGTGAGAGCCCAGCGCCTTTCAGGTGAGAGGCAGCTGGACCTGGATGCCGATGCACAGCCAAGAATTTCAAGTGACATCGATCAGCAACTGCAGGCCAATGCCCTCACCATAGCCGCTCTCATTACCGACAACCTACCCGTGATCAGTCGAGAACGCTGGACCTTACAGAGGAACGAACGGTGGTTCGAAGACACCTTGCCACATTGGGGCGAGTTCCATTTCAAGTAAGCCTTTCGCGTCTCTCCTGCTACCTACAGATTCCTGGTGGAGTCTTGAAGGTGCCTCCTGAACGTCGCTGGCCGTCGCGCAGGGGCCAAGGTTGAAATCTAGATTAGCCGCTTGTTTGTCTACAATGCACTCCTTTCCTGCCCACAGAAAACAAGTGCGTCTCTAATAATACTCCTCTCAAAATAATGCTAATTTTACGCAGCGTTAATTTATTCTATTATTTTTACTCCTTGAACACTGCTATCGATATTACACACTCGGTCTACAGGAGCGAGCGTAGTGTGCTCCCCGAACTCACTTCATTGGAAGTGGGTTCTTCGGGCAGGGCTGGCGATTGAGCTCAAGATCACTGGGTTCTCCAGCGCGAGCTTTCACTCCCCGTACTTTAATCTGGTGGGCGCTAGCCCACTCGGCCCCCGATACCCCTTAATAAAGACACGTTAAAAAAATTAGACGTTTACAATTCTCTGTAATGCCGAATTGGAGCGCAGCTCTTGAGGAGGAGGGAGGAAGGGTCGAAGGGGAGGGTATGCCAGCTGCTCCCCCTCCGTACCCTCCCATCCTCCTCTCCTATTCCCCTCCCACTTAGCGTAAATATTTCGCTAAATTTCCCCTTAAATCTAGCCGGGAAATTTTCCTGCTGAATTGATGTGTGACGTCACATGACACGTCATCTGAAATTTTCAATGTGACGTCAAACGGGTAAAATTTTTCCTCTAAATTTAGCGGAAAAATTTCTGCCAAACTTAGCAAAAACTTTTACCCTCAAGACGCCACACGTGACGACACACGTGACGTCACGTGTGACGTCACGTGTGACGTCATTTTGGGAATCAGCCCTTAATGCAACGCGCGGTTACGCCGACGCCGCTTAACTCAGAAACGGGTGCCTAGGAACTGTGCTCTAAAACAACGTTACATTAATTAACGATTTTTACGCCAATTGGATGATTCTGATCGATCATCGCAAGCCAAGATAAAGAACGAAGTATATCCAACTTTGGCGTTCCGCTTCGTTCCATGGAACGAAGCGGAACGCCAAAGTCAGGGCCACCTCGTAGACTTCCGTGCACGGAAGTCTACGAGGTGGCCCTGACACTGCCTAATCAGATCATACATATCGTGTTGTCTCGAATAATTACATGCCGAAACAAAAGTAGACTCTATCATTCTCTGCTACCAATATAGCCATGAATGACTGACTTTGTCATCGTCTTTTATCAATTCACCGCTGCGCTGATCTTGATCCGGATAAGCCTAAACTCAAGGTCCACCCCACTACTTTTTTTGCAATGCCAGTCTTCTACATGTCGTCTCTTTCACGAATTTCTTTTTCTTTATAAAATAAAACTTACGCAACGCTTTTGGTTTCTGTGTTGTTATGTTTTACTGTTGAAACACTCCTATTGATTCTACGCACTCGATCGAGCGAAGCGAGTTCGTTAAACTCACTCGAAGCCAAGTGTGTTCTTCGGGAAGGAGCCGTGTGGCACACTACAGAAATGACACTAAGGGCGAAGTGCACTCGCTTGTAGTGACACCAAACTAGCCAACTAGCCCGTCTGACAGGGGTATTACTGATGATATCTTTGAGTGGTAAAAACAGTAAGAAAAAGGGAGAAACGCGAAATTATAGGAAGCAATAATTTTGAAACAAAAATTAGAAAATTGCCGAAGTACACGTTCACAAATCGTAGGTGATAAAAAAAAATGAAATTTAGGACCAAAAAAAAAGTACCATAAAATTTCCAGGCTGAATACTAAGTCATAAGATTGAGGTAATAAAGCTCCTTTTGAGATAAAGCGATCGACGGGGCGCTGATACACACAGCCCCGCAAGACAAAGTAGCGCCCCGTTGATCGCGTTATCTGAACAGGAACTTTATTACCTCAATCTTAGGAATTAATGACAAGTATTCAGTCTGCAAATTTTACCTTCTTCTTTTGGTCTCAAACTTTATCTTTTTTTTCTTTTTATCATCCAAGATTTGTGGTCGTGTACCTCGGCACTTTTCTAATTTTTGTTTTAAAATTATTGCGTCCTGTAATTTCACACTTCTGTCTTTTTCTTACTGTTTTTACCACTCAAAGATATCATCAGTAACTCTCCTTTTTCGGGTATTTTATTTTATATATTTTTTTTACGTATAACAACTTTGAGGGTGTACTTTTCTTTTTTTTTAAGCGATAACCATCAGTAACTTCTTTTTTCTCCTTCTTTATAGAATGTATTAAATGTCAGCTGTCAGTTTAGCGCCCTTCCTGTCTACCTCTTCCTTCCCTCCTTGTTGTTTCGCGCTCTTTTATTCATGATGGACAACCAACTAGCCCGCCAGCTCATCGTATGCCTACTCGTTTTGCTAATCAGATTACTAGGCTTCAGGACAGCGGCTACCCAGATGGATTGCTAACTGGTGTGGCGGTAGACGAGGGCTTCGTGACCGCTGTCAGGTTGCCAGAAAAAGGCCAAAATGGAGACTTATGGTTTTACTTTATGTGCATAAGGTCTCGCTCAACCTCAAAAAACTAGCGCAACGTCGTGGGGTGCCAGTGGTTTTTGCGACGCCTTTGCTCTAAATTCGACAGGAATAGGGGTAATAGTCCTGTGTGTGGAAAGAACCACAAGGCGATGTACAGTCGTCCTCAATATGAGCGTGAACACGCCGCCGTCGACCGATTGGTACTGCCAGCTCCAGCTAGCGGCGCTTCCACGAGTCACTGCGAGAATAAGCGCCTGCGCAGAAAGGACGGATGCGCTGTTGCGGTAGCGTGTATCACCCCCGTTCTGGAATCTTAAAACCGCCCGCGGCCCGTCTGTTTTGTTTTATTGATAGTTGGAAGCGCTGGTTGTGATAAGCGATCGGCCACGGACTGCGCTTTTTAAATGACAAATCCGGCTGTGTAGCTTGCGCGTGTCGGCATACTCGATAGTCACTCTTGATGGTATAAAACAAATCTGTTTGACAAGGAAGTAGGAATCGGGGGCGTTATGATTGGGTCTTGAAGTTGGTATCAGTGAAGACGTTTCATCTATACTTCGTTTCACCTTAAATTCAGACGCAGCCGATGCTACGAGCTAATCGGACCAATCAGACAGCGGCAAAAGCGCGTCATCATGCTTGTTCGTCAAAAAAACACATGCGCGCCTCCTTAGAAAAAAAAAAAAAATCAGTTCCGCGTTAACGAAAAGATAGCGCACGAAGCGAGATCAGAAAAACGGAGCGAGCGTGGAAGGGCGCATCTACATCCTCACCGCGCAATTTTTATAAATATATAAAGCAGCACTCACCGCCTTATCCAAACTGACATGCAAAAGGGGGTGGCGTGCGTTCTCGTAACAGCCCATCCGTCCTTTCTGCGCAGGCGCTTATTCTCGCAGTGATTCGTGGAAGCGCCGCTAGCTGGAGCTGGCAGTACCAATCGGTCGACGGCGGCGTGTTCACGCTCATAATGAGGACGACTGTACGTGCCGTGTTCTTTGAGCGTAGTTTACAACATTAAATTGTCCAGTGGCAATGTTCACATCGGACAGACCGGCAGATGTGTGAACGTGAGGTCAAAAAAGCATGCTCTATCGGTTAGATCATCGCCAGCAAGCAACTGGGCAGTACCCTCAGATCAGTGCGGTTGCAACCCGTTCTTTTTGATGAAATGAGTATCTTACGAGGACACAGTCAACAGATGACTAGAGAAATTTTAGAGGCCTTTTATATTTCGAAACAAAAAGAATGGTGCGTCAGTTCGCCTGATCGATCGCAATGTTTTACAAAGGGTTGGCATTCTTGAGCGGGAGACGGTGACTTGATGTTTTTTTTTTCTTTTTTTATGGTCTGTGATGCGTGTCGATTTGTGTTTTCTTCAAATAAATCAGTTAAAAGTCGGCGCTGTGTTAAAACACTTTGTCTTCTTGTCCTCCTTTTTGTTTCTTTCTTGCGCTGTTTTAATTTTTCGCTACAAAGACTCCAAGCGAACAGGACTAACGATTGTGAAATTCCTCGAACAAGCACGTGTGTTTCAACAAAGCATTCAGTGGATTACTGTATGTTGCTGCACGACCTCCAATAATCCTTCGAGCCTTGAAAGCTCCTTGGCCATTTTCTTCCAGAAAAAAAAAAAAAAAGAAAACGTGAAACAGCAGGGCATTTAAACGAGAAAAAAACACTTTCAGAAGCTCGCGTTTATTTTTTTATTTTTTATTTTTTTGTTAGCATGCCAAAATATGGAACACTTATACGTAATAATCTCGCAGGACTATTCTCCTTGAGAATGGTCCTAGGAGCGTAGGATAGCCCCGATATGACGATTCATATTATTTTGCCAGCATGCAATCGGCCGAGAGGTGATGCAAGTTCGAGAAACACAGGTTATGGACGCTGATAGAAGACGCGTGCCTTTAGCTGCTTTGGTGTTTTTGTTCAATCTGCTTTAAGGTGGTGGAATCTCTTTTAAATATACCGTTTTCGACGAGGGCATATAGTACAAAATTTTACGGTTATAAACATGGCCGACATTTTATTGCACTTTTAACATGTGTTTTTCCTTTTATGTGCCTTCCTGTCAAAATAAAAAAAAAATACTCTGTGGTAACATCTGCAATGCGAAAATGGCGGATATTTCTAAACGGTGAGCCATACGGCAGAGAAATTAGTTTGTTTGTAGTTTTGTTTTTCTCTCGACTAATGTTAATTTCAAAAAGACGTGACTACGAGAAAAAAAGTTGTTCCAGCGTGGTGTTGGTCTGAGTTGTAAGCCGCTCTTTGGTAGGCATCTTCAATTCTCCGAGGAAAAACACTATCGTTGTCTAAGCAAAATTGTGCTTACTTAAGCCCGAGACAGCCTTAACGAATGTTCATTACGAACACTTTGTTATACCTAAACATGCATGCACTCTATTTATTCATCGAGCCACCAGCTTATGCTCCTAGTTCAGTTACGAAGAAAACAACGAAAAGTTCCTTGCGTTAACTATTTCATTATTGTAGCTCATCCAAGTGTTGTTGAGAGCAAACTAAACCAAATAAGCTCGTCAGCCAGGCTGAAATAAAGCAGGCGAGTCAGCTCACTAGGGAATTAAGAAACTCGCTGGGAAAGTTGCGTTGCCGGAGTTTACTTATCAAGCCTGTGCTAATTAATGATGACACACCCACGCAGCACAAAACCTCCACAGAATACTGTGGCCTTGAAGCGGTCTCTTGAACGAATTAATGGGGTTCCTATTAAGTGAGAAAATTAATAATTTCCGCTCGTAAAGACACCCGAATCACTTAAGCCGCACGGCGCTTGCGCTGCAGCCAGGAAGTACGTGACTCCACAACAGATGTTTTTAGAATTTTCAAAAAATGAAGTTTAAGGGAATCAAGCGGGCATAATGGCATATTACATTATTCTGTGCATGGATACATTATTTTTTGACGCAGTTGACTGAATCGTTGTGAAGACGAAGAATTAGAAATAAAACCGTTATATTTGTTAAAACGAATATACAATCACCATAGCCCTTTCGCTATCGTCACTGCTCGATCAATCTCCTCATACTGGTTAAAAGTAGGCTTTCAAAAATATAGGTACATCCGACTGGTTCGCTCGAATTATTTCTTTTCTCCCAGTATTGAGATAGTTTCTGCAAATCGCCGTATGGTTTAAAGGGGTATACGGAAACAAAAATTGAAATATTCAAATTTCGTTCGGAAATGAGTCAAGCATGGCGGATAATAACCGTAAATGATAATGGCACGTTTGTATATTGAGCGATTGGCTGTATTTTTCGTTCCAAACGGTGCACTCGAGCAAGCGCTTGAAGAGAAGTGGACGGAGGGCGTGATGCGTCATGGTATATCCCACGCAAACAAAAACAGAAAGAAACGATTTCCCACGTTCGTGACGCACACTCTAAGAAAAAATGGAGAAAAAAGGTAGCAACGGCGCGTCTTCCTGCCTTTTACTGACGCGCCCCCCAAGCGGACACGAGAAAAAGGGAGGAACGAAACGTTTTTCTCCTTCTCCAGGCAGACGGGAGAAAGCTTTCGCCTTCCCGACTCATCTTCTTTCGGTTTCGTTTTTCGAGATTGTCGCGCACGTTGTTTAATAAATGTTGTTGAGTTGATCGAGCTTCAGCGGCTGCGAAGGCCGCTTGTAATTCCGTCTGCTAGTCTAAACGTGCAGAACATTTCGGTTGCATTGATGTTTTTATTACTAAGTTTTGTCAAACGAGCAAACGAAGCTGCTAGAAACAGCGAAGTTCCGGAGCAGTGCCAGCAGCGCAACGTACACTGTGTAAGACGGTCGTCTCCGGATTGCGAAACCCACGCGGAACTGTGTCGACGTTTTCCAAGTTATGGAAATCGCAGGAACTGCGTCCAGGACCGGCAGGTTTTGCTGCCTGGTGCCTGGGTGCCTTCCGCGCTGAGTTCGGTTCTGTTTTCCGATGCCGAGAGCCAACCGGCAATCAATGCAATATAGCAGCAACATCGTGATGGCAGTGTTATGCGTTGTGAACAGAAGACTGGAATTATCGCCGATGTGACCGTGTGTTCGGGTAACAGTGTTGTAGCAGCAAGATGAGATGACGTAAACTGTCAAGCATTGATGCCGCTCGTCGGGCCGTGATCGGAGGAGGCGGGGTGTCGCAGATTGACATTCCGCTTTGCATTAAAAAGTTAAGACCACTTGAGGGATTAGGCGCAATCAATCGACGTGTGGATAGTCATGTTGGAACGCTGATCTGAACAGTAATCTCCTATCGCATACAGTGGCCAATGTGACTGACGGTTGTCTCCAACCCGATTGCGATTTCGCTCTGAGGAAAGTACTGAACAGTACGAAATTATGAGGGAAAGTACGTATATTTACAGTGTGGAATTTTAGCATTAAAGATATAGTAAGTAAAATTTAAAAGAAAGAAACTACTCTTTATTTTGCTGTTTAAATATACTACGGTTCCTGGAGAAACTGCACCCCAAGTGACGCGCTGGGATTAGCGCTATACTTCGTTTCAGCTTCGGTCCGAGCGCGGCCGATGTTATGAGCCGAAGGGCCAATCAAACAGTGAAAGTGGCACAACGTCATGGCGTGCTCTCTGCAGTTGATAGGGCCAGCCTGTATTCGCCGTCTCTGTGCGTGCTCCTCCGCCGGCTAGTCCTACCAAGCGCAGAGAGCACGCCATGACGTTGCGCTCTTTACGCTGTTTGATTGGCCCTTTTGCTCATAACATCGGCCGCGCTCGGGCCGAAGCTGAAACAAAGTATAGAAGTTTTTGAGTTCGCCATTAACACCTGCCGCAAGTCGCGGCTTTTGACTGCATTCAATTTGATCGAAAAGCGATATCTCTGCCCGTGAAGCATCACTTCCAGCTGAGTGAACATCCGGTCTACAGAGATTAATTCAAGACTGCAATTGAACTAGCCGTGCGCGAACAGCACAAATAAAAAAAAAAACGCTACAATAAAAATACAGGCATGAGTTTGTTTCCCCTCACGTGCCGTCCGGGGAAACAAACTCATGGCTTCGAACCGCATTGGAGCGGCTTGATTTATTGGCTTTCAAACACTTACGGCATGATCGAGCGTTTACTTTGTAATAAGAGATTCATCCCCTGAGCCATTCAATAAATTCTCAGGGTTATGACATTGCTAGAAGAAAATTAACATGCTGGGAATATGTTTTATTGCTTAGGGAGTCACCGAAAAGTTCCGTACGTTCAAAACGACCAGTATAAAGGCGGGGACGCAGAGCTGGGTGTAGTGTTCGGGTTAGTATGCATCCGCGGCTTTAGGTTAAATTCGACCGAGGTTAAAGTCTTTTCCTATGCGGACGACGTCGCTGTCTTCTGTACTGACCAGGAGAGTTTGCTTGAAGTGGTCAAAGTCGCAGCTACCTTTTGTAGTCAAACGGGTACACAGTAAATATTTTAACACCCAAAATCGTGTTAAAAGGGTGTTTGTTTTAACCAGCACCCTTCCTACACCCTTGCTACACCCTTTTTACACGATTTTGAGTATTGGTGGGTGTAACAGGGGTGTACGAAAAGGCTTACACCCTACATACACCCCTGTTACACCCCTATCACACCCACAATTTGAAATATGCTCAGGAAATCGTGTTAGAAGGGTGTAGGCACTCGTCGCCACACCCCCGTTCATAACGTGTAGGAAGGGTGTGATGGACTTGTATGATTTCAAGGAGTCGGAGTTAATCATGTCCAAGAAACCCTTGTTTACGAGAGGAACCGGTAAAGACATCGTGACATCGATTGATCGTCATCGCGGTATGGCAGCATGGGCCCCAAATCGACGAGCTAGCTATGAAATGAGTCGAAAAAAAAAATGTCGCCTGCATTAGCAAGCTCGAATTTTTATCTAATATGTGCTTTAAGCGGTGGATTTTATACTTTGTGCAATACCAAGACGTAGCTCAAATTGCTTGGAATTATGTAGCGATGCATCGGTCCGGCGTCCTGTCAAAACTTCAGGACATCAACGAGAACGTGCAAGAATGCGCGTCACATTAATCTTACACAAATCCGCTTTCCCCTCTGTTCGGTCAATATCATTGTCATCGACGCCGTTTTTCTTCACGCCAGAGGAGAGGCTATTTATTCCTACCGGTTTTTGCCCGAAAACCCGGCGCAAATGACGATAAGCAGTGCTCTATGCTTCCGTCCCCGGTCAAGTGGTTAACGGACGTTCACAAACTTTTCATTCACACGGTGTGAGACGGGCGTAATGTTGATACTGTCGATTACACCCATGATTTTATAACCGTTCATGTTTATTGCTTTGATGAAACGGTTGCTGATGTACGGCGGTACCAACATCGAATATAATTAATCGCCACAAAAAGGCGCGTATGATTAGGAAGTGCTAGAGAATGTTTTTTGCAACTTCGATCGAACTCTTCGTCCGAGAGGAGCCGTAAATTACGTGTCGCGCGTGCATCAGTTTATCAGTTCAACTTCGATTTAAAAAATCACCTCTGCTCGCAAAAGGTGACCGAAGACGTGTAAGTATACAGCCCAGGCAACACACCGTATGTCGCCGATATTGGATATATTCGAAAAGGTTGTGCCCACACCATTTTGGTTTAGCCAATATTTAACGAATGGGATGAGTCGCGCCAACGATATCCTGACATGACGTACGCGACGCCGTTTTTAGTTGAGTGTTGAGAGTATCCTGCGTGAATCGGCTATACCGGAGAGGTATTTCTATTTATTTGCCGCCTAAAATACGACGTTAAAAATAAAAAATAAATTAGCCAAAACGGAATCTGCTTGCTTTTAGCCCGAGAAGTCTTTCTCGGGCAAAAAGGCGCGTCTGTTTCTTCCAAGCTTCAGCGCAGCAAAACGGAATCTGCTTGCTTTTAGCCCGAGAAAGACTTCTCGGGCTAAAAGCGAGCAAATTCCGCTTTGCTTAATCTTTTTATTCATTTTCTTTTTAACTGCGCTGAAGCTTGGAACAAACAGTGCCGCCTTTTTTTTGGGTAGCACAAACTCACCTGACTGAACCAATAAATACACTTATAAAACACATAAAGAAAAAAAAGGAAAGAGAAAGAAGAAATTCAAACGCATAAACAAGACGACGATCAACGAGTTCTACCCAGAAAGCATAAGCCACTCCCCGGCTCCACACTTTTCGAAAGGGAACCGCCACTCGAACAACAACAACTTCAAGGTCCCACACACAAGGCGACCCTCCCTGTGCAGCCCAGGAGGCAGCAGAGGGAGATTAGCAGCTTTGTCCACCCCCTTTGACCTCTTCTTCTGATAAGCCTCCCCGCTTTCTTTTGTGTCCGTGTGGCTGTGAGCGAGTGCGAAGGCCGCTTCTAGCGAATCGGAGGTGTGGAGCGAAACACGTGACCGCTCTTCGTATGACAAAAACGCTTGGACAAACATTTGTCACGCGACTCACTCTGACATGCTGATGGATTACTGGGGTCATAGCCTTCGCCGTTTGCCAGTTTATGGTGAGTTGTAGGGACCACGTAAATCCGGTTTCCAAAAAGCGTCCGTCAGTGTTCTCTTTCTCGTGCAAGCAGGTCCTCACGAGTTCCATTTCGCGACCGTGGTTTTTCGTCGTGAACGGCCGGAATACATCTATGCCAACTTTTTAATCTATTGGCCATTTATTTCGTCGGAGTCTATGGAATTATTGTGCTGTGTTTGTTGGACGAGTTTCGACAAAGAGCTGCTCATCGGCGGACGCGAGACTTCCGTTGAATGTGATCGACCGCCTTCATCCTCGACATTGTGTTTGCGGTGTTTCGTGCTGCCCGAATCGGATTGTGCATCTATCGCGACAGAGAGCTGCTCATCGGTGACCGCGAGGCTTCCGTTGAATGTGAGCGACCGCCTTCATCCCCGGCATTGTGTTTGCGAATTGTTCTGTGCTGCCCGAATCGGATTATGCATCTATCACGGATTACATGAGATCGCTCTCTTATTTGTAAGTACTTTGCAAGCATGCTTAAAAACATGAACTGCCACTTGTGTCCCAAGTGACTTCCGGTCGTTCCGTTTTTCCAAGCCTGTCGAGTTTTGCTTACGTCACCAGTGCTAGAAAGAATAAATGTCGCAAGCAGGGTTCTCCCCAGGAATTTCTGAGAGGTGGACATTACCGGGGGGGGGGGGGGGGGGGGGGGGCTAGAAAGCAACACCCCTTTTTAGGGTGTTAGACATTAATCACACCCCTTTTAGGGTGTTAGAAACCACACCCATGACTAAGGGTGTTAGAAAAATCACGCCTTTATTCTAGGGTGTGAGAAGATCACACCCCTTTGTTAGGGTGTCCGAAAATCACACCCCTTTCTTAAGGTGCTAAGACTTACACCCATTTCCTAGGGTGTTCTGTTACACGAATAAGGGTGCTCCCCATAGGACAAGCCATTTACACCAATAAGGGTGTTAAATTTTAAGTGTGTAATAAATTGGGGTAAATGTACAGGGCTTTGGCACGGAAACTGGTCCGCCGCGCCTGGGGTTTTTCTGAACGTCCAGTGGACAACTTTGCCGGCGAAGTACCTCGGTGTGCCGCTCGAACACTACCGAGATACTACGCAAATGTGGGACGTTGAAACGGACCTAGCAAGGGCCAAAGCGGAAGGTTGGAAGGGGAGGGATTTTTCAATGTTTGCGCGAGCAACCGTCTGTAATTTATTTTTGATCGCTAAAATATGGTACATTTAACAAGTGTTATCTATGTCGCGCCTCAATGTACAGAAGCTGCACAGGGTCTTCACGGTTTTCATCTGGAGGTCAAGCTGGAAACGCTCTTCCCGCACTAATTTGTTTCGCTCCGTGAGTATTGGAGGTTGGGGATTGTCCCACCTTTTCATTCGCCAGATTGTATCGCGGTTTATGTTCTTGCGAGATCAGAATAACGCATTTTTGCGTACAGTCCTGCAGAACGTGTTGCAGGATTATCTCCCCCGAGTTTATTATATCGTCTAGTAACTAAATTTGTGTCACTGTTCATTGGTTCGTGCGAGAAATAGTTTTATCTATTCGGATGCTAAAGGTTCGTTTTTCAATGAAGTACCTATGTTCAGTTAATCGTAAAAGGTTGTATAAAGACTTGGTAGATGTTCTTTTGCCTGTACCCCTCTATAGGTCCCTGTATTATGACGGACCAGGGCAGGATGCCTTAAAGAGAGTAAAAAAAATGCCGGCTAGCCGTCTCAAGTCATTTTTCTTTCAATTACATTGTGGTGTGCTTCCTGTTAAGCCATGGCTCGAGGAGAGAGGTCTTTTTGTCCCATGGTCGGTTAACTGTCTGTTGTGTAAGAAACAAGAAACGATAGAACATGTTTTTCTGGAGTGTCGGGACGCGGTCTTTCTATGGGACATACTTCAGCGAACGTTGAAGAAAGACCTCCCCCTCGATCCATACGGCATACGTTTTTTACCGCTGGAGAACGAAGGCGGGGTTCCGTACGATTTGTTCATGCTCCTCGGCCTCCACAGCCTCTGGAGGACGAGGACAGAAGTGAACAACGCAGATGTCAAGATACGCCCCACTGGAGACCATTTAATTGAAAGTGCCGCGTACATACGCGAAGTGTATCGCGCTTTGCAAGAACCCCCAGACTAGGTATCCTTACTATAATGAATTGATCAGTGTAAAACGTTTTTAGATGTAACCGCGGGGCCTCTCAGAGGTTCACACGCTTTTAACATTTTCATATATGTGTGTTTTGTTTTTGTGTTATTGAGTTTCAGTGTCTAACCAGGCAATAAAAAAAAAGGTGTTCGGGTTAGTATGCCGTTGTATTGACGTTTGTATGTGTCAGTGTGTGTATGCCCTGAATGTATTGGCCGTTGTGGTATGCGTAATGTGTGTACATGTGTGCAGATTTGAGGATCCCGTAGCGCAAAAACATCCTGAGAAAATATTTTTTTTTTTTTGCAGAACATGAATTGGGCGGTACCTAGCGCCACCTAGACTAGCTACTTGCAATTGCGCTGCTTGACCCTGCCATCTGGTGGCAAGCGATTTATCCTTCTTCCACGCTACGCCGTAAACAGCGGTTTCGAGTCTGTTCTTTTGAGAGCGGCTTTTGGTTTCGCGGATTGCTTTGCAATTTCTCCGTGATGGGCTGTTGGCGAACGAATTGTGACCCGAGGATCAGCAAAGGTAAGACGTGAAGTGCGCGAAGTAACTGGGTATCGGTTGTCTCTGTTGAACATCGCAGTGCTGACGACGAGCAGATTGAGTAACTGCTTTCAAAAGGAAAGCTTCTGTACCTGCGGGGGGAACCTGGCTTTGGGAATAAACACAGTTCGCGGAAAGCTCGTGTTACGCTTTTATTTGCTGCTCCTTTCGTCCCGTAGAAGAGACGTAGCGTCCTCGTTAAGCCTTATTGAACTCGATTTGCTCGATTAAAAGGCCGCCATAGTGAGATGCAGCTACGGAGGAATTATTTGCTCCCCTGCTTTAGGGACGAAGGTTTCTCCCTTTCTAAAGGAACATAGGTTACAAGACCGTTCCTCCCCATTAAATAGGACTATCCATACCCTTTTGTCTAAGAGTGTAGCAAGGCTGGCGTGATAATGAACTCTGCCGTTGGTGGCGTTGTGACCGTTGTGGTGGTGTCAATAGCGTCAACGCGTTACAACCGAGCCGTTCGAAGTACCCGTGGGGCGACGAGTGTGTTGCTGGCCCAAGGAGCACGTAACTTCCACAGCACTGTCAGCTTAGGGCTGAACGGGGTGGGGAAAGCAACTTTTGTCCGACTGGCTAATCTTTTAGGAGGAGAATGGCTGTATCCGTGTGCACAAACGAGGCTCTGAGAAAGAGGGGAGTCTTTCCTTTCCGTCTCCTTGGACTGTTTGGTTCAATGCGTGATTTGCGAGTTGAGGAAAGCTAAGAAGGAAAATTTTGAAATTCCAAAGAGCGGCACTGCTCCGATGGAACTTGCTACGTCATGACTACGTAGCAAGTTCCCCAACGTTGCGAGATTACCTCCCAAAGAGGCTACGCATGCATCCACCAGGTGCATATTGAAAGATCCTTTAATAAGCTATAAAATTAGTTTTCTTGTGCCTTTCAATGCAAGACTGGTGTTTTAAGGTTACGCTGCATAATGCAACACATTAAAGCTAAAAAATGAGCGCTGGAATTTCGTTTCTCTACCCCTTTAAGAAATATCGTAATATAAAACTGCCTGTTTTTACGTGAAGGGGGGGGGGGGGTGCAACGACTTTAAAGGGAAGCTACGGAGCTTCTTGAAAAAAATGAGTTAGAAGTGAATTCTAGTGTATTTTTACCTCGTGAACCCGAATACCAAAACCATTTGCCGCGAAAGTATTTTTAAACGCGAGAAAAACGCGAAAGACAGTCGCTGTCCGTGACGTCATCGACGGATCTTTTGGCTTGCCAAGGCTGGGGAGGCGGGGCTTCAGCCCTATTTTCAAATTGCTCTTATGGCTCTCCGGCGCGTCGCATTGAAGTATAATTGTGATATATGTTATTCCAAAGGCCAAATGAACGCAATTCAAGCGTTTTTTCTCAAATGCAGAAGTGCCCCATCTTCCCTTTAAGATTAAAAGAAGGTGCATCTCGTTATTTTTACGCTGTTTATCCTCTCCCGAAGGATACAGAAAACATCCCCTTCATTAAAAAATGTCGCGATTCCGCTGCATAATCGCAAAGCAAAAGTAGAGCTTTGTCGCCCCCCTGCAGCTGCGAGTGGCAGCCGAAGGAACTACGGCGAGAAGCTTACGTGACCTCGCTGGGCTCTAAGCTGCAGCATAGCGTCCACTAATGTCAGCAGAGAGAGGAAGAGGAAGCGTCCTTCGAGAGAGCACACGGGAACCCACACGGCACCCCGAATTATGCCACTAGGAGGGAGACCAGGTGTGACCCTGAAGACTGGGAGTAAGTTCAGGGGTGCAAGAAATGCCAATATTTACTTTTTTATATATATACACAACAACAAGGACACCCAGGCAAAATCGATTTTCTGTTCTTTACTTTAGAAGTGTCTGAGTTGCAACTTCCACAAATTTTTGACCCAAGTCCAGAAATCGTTGCACACCCCCCCCTTTAAGTTATAGGTTTAATTACTTTCTAATTTAATCTAATTTAATTACTTTCTTTGTAATCTTTAATTGCCATTAATTACTTTCGGCTAAAGGGAATTGTAATAACAATTTAATTACCTTCTAGCGTCAATAATTGCAAAATTTCAGGCACAATTACAATTACTTTTTGTGAGAATCTGCGGGACCGACGGAACCCCTCTGAAAGCCTCAGCGCTCGCAAACGTGGCCTAGAGCTCGGTGACACTTTCGCACACTTGGACATTCACACATACGCACAACAAAAACAGCGTACCGTTGTTTATTGTTTTGTTGCTTACACCGTGGGCTGAGAGGCAATCCTCCCTGGATTGTCTCTGTTTTTTTTTTTTATTTTGCAAGTTTTTTAAGTCCCTCTGCTATTACTCTCGCATATTTGCTTCTTTGTATTATTTTCACGTTTATTTCCTCTTGGTTTTACTTCAGATACGTTTTGCATAAGCATACTGTCACCATTGATTCGGGAGCCCCGATTCGGTTCTTATATATTTCTGAGTGATTATAATTTCAACTCAATGTAAATGATTTACAATAACATTAAACGTTTGTATGTGCACGTGGTACGTAGTATTAGAGGGTGTGGATTGCAGTGTTATATTAACACAATTAAAATATTCAGATATGACTAATTGTCGCAATTTTGTTTGATTGGCTAACAAATCTGTGTCAACCCAATTTTTTCCTGAGCGATCTGTCGTCTTCGAGTGTATAAACTAATTTATTATTTATTGAAAATATAAGAACGCATGACTTCATTGCCCCAAACTGTACAGTTCTATCATTGGTTTGACGAAATTCATAAAAGGAAAGTACAATACCTGAAATTTATACAGCGATGCTTAAGCCTCCTCAAACATTGGGGAAAGGAATGGACAAATGTGTTACATTCGAAACAACTCGTTTACAGTTCTATGGCCCAAGTCGGGGGGTCTGTCTCAGAATGAAGTAATCTTAAAGTAATTACATTATTTTTTAAAGTAATTTGTAATTGTATTGAATTACTCTTCGCGTGTAGTAGCTATAAATGTAGTTATACTACTTTTGGGGCAAAACAATTGTAATTGTAACTGAATTACATGTTTGAAGTAATTTACCCATATTCGAATCTTATTGGCTGCGGCACATTATTCATCTGCCCGGGACTGAGCACTCACAGCGTTTGTTACGTTGGCAGTGACTGTAAAGACAAAAAAAAAAAACAGGAAAGCCCATGGCTTCCTCGTTTGTCATTCCCATGACAAAATGGGAAACAGGGAAGCCTATGGCGGAGAAGAAAACCTCAAACAACTTAGAAAGTCGATGGAGGCCGGAAATGAGACAGGGGCAGCCTAATGATACCTCCAACCAATCTGTTCACAAACAAAAAAAGCAATATAGAGATCTCGGATGAAGCCGCATATGGCTAGCGTCAGTTTTGAGGCCGATCAGACGAGAGCTTTCGACGATGAGCAACTTAGCGCCTGTCCTATGGCTTCGTTGACAGCCCAATTTTTACGTGTTTTTTTTATGTTAGGGTATTGAAATTGCGGGCCAGTTGTTGGTTGGGACAAACGAAAAGAAGGAAACGGTTTCCAATAATTTGTCGGCAATATTTCGTTTGCCTTGGTTGTATTCTCTTGTGATCCCAAGTGACCCTGGATTGATGGGCGAAGAGTGTGTCGGTGCGGGTCAGGATTAAAGAAAGTATAAACATGTAGGACAATGACAACACAACCATATCTTTCAACTAGCAACGTTCACATAGGGATTCCATAATAAAGGTCCAAAATTCGGAGAAAGGGGAACTAACTAAGGAGAGGAAGGAGAGAAGGAGACGGTAAGGTAAAAGGCAATGTCGGGTCGACCGAGTCCTCCCTGATTTTGCAAATTCAACCTCAGCCATGGTCAAAATCAGTGATGGACTAGAAATGTCGTTGATCGCGCTGTTCATGGTAAATGACTCTATAATCTCCCGGTCATGGCTGCTGTTATAACCCCCCACCCTCCTCCCCAATATTCTTGTTTCATCAAAACGAGGCCTGCAGTCTATGCAGGAACGTGCGTGCATGACCATGTGATGGCAGGAATCAGGCGAAGGTGTCGGAAACTTCAGTGTAATGTTCCCGGAGTCGGGAACATTACAGGGAACAGCACACACGTCTCACACACGGTACACACTTCATTATCACCTAAACCTAAATCAGCTCGCCTGTTTATTAGACCTAGGGAAAAAAGTCATGTGTATGAGAAGTTTCTTGTGTCCAGTAAACACATATGAATCATACAAGATATATAACAACATATAAGACCAATACGAGAACTATATAAGAACTATATAAAATATATAAGAGCCATGTCAGAAACTTATGGGAAACTTCTCACAAGTTTCTGATATGGCGCTCGTAAGTTCTTATATCTCTTATATAGTTCTTATATAGTTCTTACATAGTTCTTATATGGTTCTTATATGTTCCTATATATCTTGTATGATTCATATGTGTTTATTGGACACAGAAATTTCTCATACAAATGGGAATTTTCAGCGGGGAGCTTTATCATTAATTGAACTACATGTATTGGCTCCCGGAGCATAAGACAATTGCGTACATCTTTTCTATGGATGGCACGAACTTCTTTTCATGTTTGACGGTGCCACAAGTCAAAACCCTGTTATTAACGTCTTGGCAGAGTTGCTCGACGTACATACGGCATGAAGATACGACATTCGTGTCGAACCGTGCTCCAATAAATCTGAACCAGCGGTTGTGTTGTCCTTGCCTAACATGTTAACTCTTTCTTCAATCCTCACTGGCAGTGCGCCAGCCTACTCGTCAGCAGGCACGCAGTTTCTGCGTCAGAGAGCTTGTAAAGGCATATCTCTCAACATCAACGGCGATATCATAGCCACCTAAGCTATAATCCGTCCCGCCACGACTTGGCAGACGGCGAAGGTCACTAATCATCCCGTCGGTGGGATACATGTTACTCCTCTATCTTACTACTCGCACACAGTATTGTCAACGGCACGGACATGAGAGAGAGAAAGAGAAAAGCTGCTTCTTGTACGACCTTTGACTGAATGACTAATTTTCTAGGGGGTCAAACGCGATGTCCGAGACACAAAAAGAGGGTACGGATAAGAGGGGAATTCCCCTCTTCTCCAACTGCTTGGGCTAAGCTTTCACCCTTGTACCTTTGGTAAAGGCTGTCACGTACTCCACCTTCTGGCGCTGTGATTGGTTCGAAGGAGCCATAGAGTTCGACCCTTTGGCTAAATCACGTTGAACTGAAGTATCAGCGCCGTGAGCTGCCGCCTGATACAAATAACTTGACCAACACCGTTCACACCATAATTATCAACTCCATCAGCATCACTGCCACTGATCTCTAGGACAATTTTCTGGATCGCGCTTCTCCGCTTGGTCGCTGCGGCGCAAGTGCGGCCACGGGAAGTGCCGAATCGGCCATCTTGGGACTGAGTAAATTCAGCCTGGTGAAGTGTTCCATAGGCTGTGCGAATGCGTGCTCAGAGAAACGTTTTGACAGATCTTTTGTGGACTCTAACCAAAGTTTTATTTAAAAACACATAAACCCGTCGTTTCGGGACCCGCTCGGTCCCTTGGTCACGGGTGACTGTAGGTGGGGGCGCGGTGGGGAAGGTTGCCCAGGTGGTTGGCCTTGCTGAGGCTTAACCCACAGGGCGCGGGGGAGGGGGCGCGGTGTGAAAGGTTGCCCGGGCGTTTGACCTTGCTAAGGGTTACCCCAGAGGGCGCGAAGTCCAGACACGTACGCGCTCGAGAGAGTGCCCTTGGACCGGTTCACGTTCTTACTCGTTGTTTGGATAAATCAGGACTTTAGATGAAGGCGTTTCCTCCAATGTCCCTCGGTGGCCACGATCTGAGTCTCGTCGAGTGAGAAAGAGTGCCCCGTTTTTTGCTCGTGCTCTGCCAGGGCGCTGGCCTCAATATCTTTCTTTCTCACGTCGTATTTGTGTCGTCGAATACGATCCGGGAAGTTTTTCGTTTCCCCCACATAAGCGACCGGGTAATCCGCGCACGGCACGCAATACACGAGGCCTTGAGCCCTTTCCCTTCCTGGTCTGTCTTTGGGGAGAGGAAGCCGCCGACGCATGGTAGACACGGGCTTGTGGGAGACGGCGATGTCGTGTTTCCGACGGACGCGTCCGACGGTCTCACTCACATTTTTCACATAAGGGAGACAGATCTGATTAGACGGTCTCGAGGTCGGAGTCACAGGGGGGCGGCGTAGGCGTTTGTAGATGTCGTTAATGAACCGCTTTGGGTAACCATTGTTAACTAGATCAGCTTTGATCTTCTTAACTTCTTCTCGTAGGGCCTCCTCCGTAAAACACACGGACAGCGCCTGTCGGAAAAGGGCGCTGACCACTGAGGCCTTGTGCGATGTGGGGTGATACGACTCGAAGTCCAGGTATCTACCGGTGTGCGTAGGTTTTCGGTATACCGCGAAGTTGAGCGCGTCAGAAGCTCTCCTGACGCTCACATCCAAAAACGGGAGCACGCCGTCCGTCTCTCGCTCCACCGTGAACTGAATCGACGGTTCAACGGAGTTCAAACACTGGCACAGGCGCTCAACCTCACTGGCTTCGACGATGCAGAAACAATCATCCACATACCGGAGGAAGGTCTTGGGCTTTGGATTAAAGCAAGAAAGAGCTTTTTGTTCGATGTACTCCATCGTGAGGTTGGCCATGGTAACGGAGATCGCAGCTCCCATGGCAGTTCCACTCGTTTCCTTGTAGAAGCGTCCATTGAACGAGAAGTATGTGCTCGAGAGACACAGCTCCAGAAGGCGACAGATTTCGTCCACGGACAGACAAATTCGTTCTGCTAACCCGGAATCGGCGGAAAGGGCCGTCCTGGCCACAGAAAGCGCCAGGGGCACCGGCACACTCGTGAAGACTGACACGACGTCAAAGGAAACCAGAGATTCGTCGGCGTTCACCTTTAGTCCTTTGACGAGATCGATGAAGTGACTCGAATCTCTCAAGTATGTGTCCGTGGTGCCAGTAAGGGGGGAGATGAGCTGGTGCAGGTACGCCGAAACTGCACGTAGTGGGGAAGTAGTGAAGTCCACAATGGGGCGGAGGGGGACCTCGGGCTTGTGGATTTTTTGGTAGACCGTACAAAGCGGGAGCGGACCCGTTGCGACAAATTAACCTAAGATAAAGGCTGCGTGAATCCGGGTGCTCTTTGAAAATGATAGACAGGGCTCTGTTTATGGTATTCTGGATCTTGCCGGTGGGGTCTTTTTGTAGGGGCGCGTACGCCGACGTGGAGAGCATATCCGTCACCTTGCGGATGTAGGAGCTCTTGTCCAGGACCACCGTTGCGTTGCCTTTGTCTGCGGGCAGAACCACCATGGCGTCGTCTTCCTTCAGGCTACGGAGGGCACGGTGTTCGGCGGACGAAATGTTATTCTGGCGACGGCGCACCTGTGCGATAGCCCCGATAGCCTTGAGCCGAACCTCTTCTTGCAGAGATGGGTCCAGTTTACGAATGCCGTCTTCAATGGCGGCCGCCATAGCGGGAATTGGAGGCTTACTTGGGACGTTGAACCCGTGTCCTTTTGCCAGCACGGATGTTTCTGTCGGCGAGAGCACCCTTGAAGACAAGTTCCTTACGAAGTTGCTGTTACTCCGGCAGACGCTAGGTGACGATTTCTGCCGGAGAGCCGCAATCTTCTTCTGATGTTCGTGAGTTCTTTCCTGCGTAGCGGTGATAGCCGTGGACCGGGCGAAATCGTCAAGGGCGTGGAAGGCCTCCGGTATCTTGAATTCCAGCTGTCTTCGCAAGAAGAAAAGATCGAGTTCCCTTCTTTTGACGTTCTCTCGGCACTCATGGATGCGGGCGTCGAGAAGACGGCGTTCCGCTTGATCGATGACCCTGTGCCCCTCGGATGAGCTCACCAGGCGCTTCAGCCGCAGGCTCTTGGGAATCAGGTTGAGCTCCTTGCAGGTCTTGTTAAAAGTGAGGTGGGTCTTGAAATTGGCGGTCGTGCGATTGGCGTGCACAAACCTCTTTGCAAGCTTCACCGCGTCCGGACCGTAGTCATCGCAGAGAGATTTAAACGTAAACATTCTTGACAGAGGTCTGTCTGGTTAGGGAGAAATTGACAGAATTTTTGTGGACTCTAATTAAAGTTTTATTTAAAAACACATAGACCCGACGTTTCGGGACCCGCTCGGTCCCTTGGTCACGGGTGACTGTAGGTGGGGGCGCGGTGGGGAAGGTTGCCCTAGAGTTCCTGTATAGCTACCTACGGTAGCAGAGTTGCGCATTCAGCCTCGGCGCGTGGCCGTAGCGCCGGCTTTCCCGCACGAGCTGGATGCTTTGCTCCTCACGTGACTAAATTTGGCGAATAGCGGCGCCGCGCGCGCCGCCGCGGATGGAAAACAGGAGAGGAGGAAAAGGAGGCGGAAAGCAGGGAAACATACGACGGGGCAAGAGAAACGTCGGCGGAGCGACCGTAAAGGTGGCTTTCTTGCACGCCAACGGATGCTTTGCTCCTCACGTGATGGATCTCGGCGAATAGCGGCGTGGCGGCGCGGGGAAAACAAATGCGCAACTCTGGCTCCCGTAGGGAGCCTATACAGGAACTCTAGGTTGCCCAGGTGGTTGGCCTTGCTGAGGCTTAACCCAGAGGGCGCGGGGGAGGGGACGCGGTGTGAAAGGTTGCCCGGGCGTTTGACCTTGCTAAGGGTTACCCCAGAGGGCGCGTAGTCCAGACACGTACGCGCTCGGGAGAGTGCCCTTGGACCGGTTCACGTTCTTACTCGTTCACGTTCTTACCAACTTCGCTGTATACCGAAAACCTACGCACACCGGTAGATACCTGGACTTCGAGTCGTATCACCCCACATCGCACAAGGCCTCAGTGGTCAGCGCCCTTTTCCGACGGGCGCTGTCCGTGTGTTCTACGGAGGAGGCCCTACGAGAAGAAGTTAAGAAGATCAAAGCTGATCTAGTTAACAATGGTTACCCAAAGCGGTTCATTAACGACATCTACAAACGCCTACGCCGCCCCCCTGTGACTCCGACCTCGAGACCGTCTAATCGGATCTGTCTCCCTTATGTGAAAAATGTGAGTGAGACCGTCGGACGCGTCCATCGGAAACACGGCATCGCCGTATCCCACAAGCCCGTGTCTACCATCCGTCGGCGACTTCCTCTCCCCAAAGACAGACCAGGATGGGAAAGGGCTCAAGGCCTCGTGTACCGCGTGCCGTGCGCGGATTGCCCGGTCGCTTATGTGGGGGAAACGAAAAACTTCTCGGATCGTATTCGACGACACAAATACGACGTGAGAAAGAAAGATATTGAGGCCAGCGCCCTGGCAGAGCACGAGCAAAAAACGGGGCACTCTTTCTCCCTCGACGAGACTCAGATCGTGGCCACCGAGGGACATTGGAGGAAACGTCTTCATCTAGAGTCCTGGTTTATCCAAACAACGAGTAAGAACGTGAACCGGTGCAAGGGCACTCTCCCGAGCGCGTACGTGTCTGGACTTCGCGCCCTCTGGGGTAACCCTTAGCAAGGTCAAACGCCCGGGCAACCTTTCACACCGCGCCTCCTCCCCCGCGCCCTCTGGGTTAAGACTCAGCAAGGCCAATCACCTGGGCAACCTTCCCCACCGCGCCCCCACCTACAGTCACCCGTGACCAGACATGTACAAATTACTCAAAAAAGGTAGTTAAGTTAAGTTACTGAGTATCGACGCCAAAAGTAATTGGAGTAGAGTAGAAATTACGCATTTGTAATAGTAATTGAGTAAACTACTAACTACTGTAAAAAAGTAGCGAGTTACTTTGAAGTTACTTTCGAAGTTACTTTTTTATATTTTTGTGGTAGCAAAATGAACCGCAGTTTTGATCAATGAAAAACCCTGCGAGCCTAAGATGAATGCCGTCGATTTATGGCTTGCGTTTTCGCCAAAATAGTTTATTCGCTCGCAATTGACTTTCAAAGTTCTTGATAGGAGAGTTTTCTCCTTTTCTTTCTAAGGACGTCCCCAGCCAAACTAAATAAACATTCCACCGACGGGCTGGATGGAACGGCAGTGTTGAATTTGAGAAACAGGCTGTGCAGGGTCGGGTAAGCGAGTGTCGGCATCTCAGGTGTCCATGACTGAACACGTGAGGTTTGCCTCGGAGGGTCTTTTATAACAAACTTTCCTCCTTTTTTTTTTTTTTTTTCTTCGTCAAGTTGAGATTGTTATGACTGGCCCCTCTTTATCCCGACGTCGTTCTGAGAGCACGCTGAACGAGTGCACCAGACCGTCAAGGGTTCAAGTCTCGCGCCACAACGATGAGATCATCCGGACGACTGCGCGTCCCGTTGTAGTGCTAGTGCTACGCTACTGAAAAAAAATTGAGATGAAAAGTAGTATACTTCGCCGCTGAACAAAATGATCTCCCAAGGGTGACTACAATATACTGATGCGCCTGACACACCTGACAAGTAAATCGTTTTTAACAAAGAGGAGGTCTCCCAGGCATGGATGGTCGGAAGGACGCGAAGGATTACGTGAACATGCATCGAAGCGGGAACGTGCTCCCATGAACGGATTATTCGTGCCAGGGTTTTTGCGCGGGGGAGTCCGGCTTTGCAAAGGCGTATGCGCTGACGACAAGGCGACCATAGGAACAGGCGCCCAGCTGCGAGGTCATTCCAGTGGCGCCTCCCGTGGAACCTACCCCTTGAGTCAGAACTCTCTAAAGACAGACAACAACTCTCGGAGTGTCCCCGTCTTTCACGGTTGCAGCTGGAAACGCGGCGCCTGCGTGCATTACCGGATTAGGTCAATACCCGACCAAGGCTTGTTAAAGGGCAACTCCACTGCATTTTTACAATTTTTGGGTTATGATCTAGTTAGTCGAAGTCGGCGACCCTGATTCACGAGATATAATTTGTTTTTCGGTAGTGTGTATAGTTTTGTAGATATCGCGAATCGAAGTATCGTTACGGCGGCAGGGCGAAACCGAAACTACCGGCTGAAGCAGCCTGGCAACATTGATACTAGTGGCGCGTCGTCGGCATGACCTAGTTTTGGTCCCGTGCTCCCGAGCCGACGCACCGACAATGTCGGCTCAGTGGCTCAATCGCACGTGGAGTTTCAAAACAGAAGTTAAGTTGCACATTTTCTTTTTTACCACTTCACTTTGTTAATGTGCACCAAATGTAGTAAGTTTTAGTGTGCATTTATAAATTTGCCGGCCAAAAAGCGAATCCGACTGCTATAATATGACGCGGTCAGTGCCGGCGCAGCGTGACTGTATTAGTTTCTGGCTCGCGGACCGAGAGAAAAAGGAATAATTGGAGATATAGGGACATATGTCCCTATATCTCCCATTGCTAAGCTAAGTTGCTAAGCTAAGGTGCCTTTATGTGCCCGCTAGTTAGATCAGCCGCGACGTGCTGCGTCCAGCCGATCGTGCTGGAGCAGCCGGCGGACGGTACGCGAACAGCGACGGCACCGCATCGTTCTTTAAACATGCGTGTTTCGTGGAGAAACACGCAACAGTCAGCAGCCGCAGATAACGTTTGTAGGTGTCTGACGTAAAGTGCTGGGTGCAGAGCTTCGCGTTGGAGCTAGGGGTCGACGGTCTTCCGAAGTCTATCCGGCGAACGGCACCGGCCCACACCTTGTGCCTCTTCCGGTCTCTTGGGAACTTGTGGAACCGCAGCTCCGGGTTGCGCACCGGATTGTTGGTGCAACGCACAACACTACAAGTCGTGCTCAACATTGCCCAACGCGAGTCCGGCGAGTCTCTCCGGCTCCACGACACGCGCGCGAGCGAGCAGCACCGCTTTGCTCTTTTCTGCGCTGTCACGAAAGCAATGCTGGAGTGAAATGAACTGCCTGGACGCTAATAAAGATAGGAAAACACAGGATAACGTGGTAAGCAGCTCTTGCGGTCAGCAGAATCGCAGAATGCCACGGGAAACGAAGCGTCCGCGGCGTCCGTACGAGAGCGTAGGACTAAACCTACGTCACTGCTCAGTGTTGCTTCACTAGCTCACTCGGAGCCAGCGTTGCTCACCCGCTTTCGGGCCGCTAACCGAGCCGGGAGAATATTTTTAATATTGGTTTTAATCGGTAATGCGGCGTCGGTTTGACGTGATATTTTGGGTACGACCGTATTTTGCCCCCCTAAAGCGATATCAGTCATTTCGATAGGGTCGACTTTTTGAGTGGAGTTGCCCTTTAAGCATCTCTTCCTGCATTCGTGCGTGCCGGTCTTATGTTTTGGCTGCTCGTCGCCACCTTGGCCCAAGGACGCCTTCCCGAACAAGGGTGCCCCATGTTAGGGAATGCCTCTTCATCTGCCGGCGTCTTATTCATTTCTGCGCTCAAACTTTCGTGATGGGCAAAATTAGCACTATATAATTTCGAAAGTAGTTAGTAATTTGAGTAGAAGTTACCTGAAAAAAGTAGTTAAATTAAACTACTAATTACCCAAATCAAGTTGTAATTGAAAGTTACCAAGTTACTCGAAAAAGTAGTTAAACTACAGTAGTTTGAGTAGAGTAGTTGAACTACGTCCAAGTCTGCCCGTGACCAAGGGACCGAGCGGGTCCCGAAACGTCGGGTTTATGTGTTTTTAAATAAAACTTTGGTTAAAGTCCACAAAAAATCTGTCAATTTCTCCCTAACCAGACAGACCTCTGTCAAAAATGTTTACGTTTAGAGAAACGTTTTCTGTTCGTTCGCTTACATTCGCCGAATAACTTTTCTTGAAAACTTTTTGTAAACGGTCGTAGTTGCTTTGAAAACCCGTGGGAAGTACTTACAAAACCGCAGCACCGCGGGAAAAAGGCACCACTCGTCGAACGCAAATCTCGCGGTCAGGCAGCGTGATAGAGGATTTTGCTTTGGCACGCCAATTGCTGCGCATCTTGGCCTTCACACGCTTGGATACAGATCAAGAGTCGACGCCGTGTGGACGTGTGTTTACCCTATATTATTTATGCAGTAATTAATACGACCAATTTTTTTAACTACTATATAAAAACTGCGTGAAAACAAATCACAAACAGTTATTTAATCATACATGACACGTATTTGGTTGCACCAAATAGGTGTGATGACTGGTGACAAAAAATAATTTAATTTAAATAAGGTTTTTTTTATTGCTTTCGTTGTTTGATACTGTTTCGTGATTATGTGTGCATATTTATTATATATTCTCTAAAAACGCGTCATACAAACGTCGTTTTTTTTTTCCTATTTTTGTTGCAAACACGGTATTTGCAAGTATAGTAATTTGAGCCCTTAGCCACGTTGTAATATTTGTTTCGCTCAAGAGCGAAACGAGGCGAGAATAAAGTTAAGAAATATATTTTAAAGCAGAAAGCAGAGAAGACAAGCTAGATACGAACAAGTGCCAGTGGTTGCGGTTGAGTTCTTCTGATTTCAAGAGCCCTGACGTTCTGTCAGCACACCACCATAATTAAGCCCAACTCGGAACTGCGGCACACTTAGCAAAGCCTTCACTCAGGAAGAGAAGTGCAAAATAATATACGAAGAGACAATTCCGGAATCTTGGGCGGATCTCAACTCTCCCAAAATTGTCACAGCCGAATTGGGTGGTTGGTTTTACGAAGTTGGTTCGTTTTTTGTCCCCGAATATACCAGAACTGAAGCTGTGGCTTTCTTTTTTATTTGCACTGTCTTGCAAAAGCAAATAAGCGAAGGATTATGTTGCCCCACGGGAAGGCCCTAGGTAATGCGTTATACTTGTCCGTATTTTTTCGATACACTTGTAACGCGGCAGTTAAATGGAAACGAGAAAAGGTAATGACTTGGGATTTTACTGGTTATATATTGATTATTGTGAAACATTTCAACTAGGACCACGGAATGATTTTACCGTACCTGCTGTACCGGCGTAGCCTGAAAGTAGAGAGTTGAGCCAACCGAGCTTTTCAATGGGTTAATGTAAGTTACGTTGACACCGGCCACAAAAAAGAAAAAAATGTCAGCGAACTTTATTTCTCAAGTTTGATAATGCGTGGAACGAAGTACTCAAAAAGTGATCGTTTAAATTTGTTTCGAAAACATGAAACAGACATTTCGGGGCGTGAAAGACATATTGCAAATAATTGAAATCAGGTGATCTCAGGCAGTGTTGTACACGCTCCTTTAAAAAACAAACGAAAGATCGTTCCTCGTTCCTTTTGACCTTCGGAACGCGTTCCCGTTACAAGTTTCATTTGTGAAAAACGGAACTCGTTCCCGTTACAGTTAAAAAAATAGAACGTATCGTTTTATATACGTTACATTTGTACATTTGTTACATTTAGATTACCATATTTAATTATTTGGAAGCTTATTTTATCTATCGCGTCAAATGGGAACATACGAATTTGAATGACGTGAGGGAAGGGCACCAAGAGAAGAAAACAAACGGAAGCAGGGTTCCATTTTGTTGATAGAATCACCTTTAAAAATCTCACATTTTACCCAATTTTATATTTGCAGTGGGCGATTCAGACGATTCAAATGTACACTACCCCACATTGCCAGTGCGATTTACAACAACCTCACACGTTTTAATCTAACAAAGTCCCCTGTTCGAACTACACAAACTTAACAACTCGATGTTGCTATCCGCAAGACGAGCAAGTGAAGAAGAAGGTAGGAATTTTGGAAGGTCAGTCTTGAAAACAACAAGTCCTTCTTTGGGAAGGTTCGATTCGTTGTTAAGTTTGAAGGTAGGGGACGAGGGGAGAAGCAATAAAGGTTATTTTCTGTGTATCGTTTAAGTGACCAGGGTATTCGGGATAATAAGGGTGTGTTTGATGTGTGGTAACATGTTTTTTGTGTTTTTTTTTGTTGTAACTGTAGGTCTCTCTGTAGAAGTTCAGTGATGGCTGCAGTCAGCCTTAGAATTCTGGGTGTGTGAGGATTCGTCGAAGCAAAGAAAGTTGCTGAGCTTGAAATGTCCCCTTTTCTGTGTCTTTTACTTTGACTAAAAATTTTGCTTTCTGTACCGCAGTCTCAGGCACTGAAAAAAGAGTCTATGTCCACTAGATCTCTTGCGCCCGATTGCTACCATGCTACCAAGCGAGGACGACACAAAATAGGTCCTAAAATAAGTAACCAAAAAGTTAACGAGATCCTGCTCTTCGTAAAGGTATTGCTTTTGTACTCTTAAAATTTCCCTCTTAGAAATATAATAAAAATTTCCCCCTGGACAAAAAAAAAAGGAACGCCGTTCTTTTTTCCGCACCAGTAAAAATGTAACGAGTTCCCGTTCCACTTCCACCGATCCGAATCGGAACGGTGGCGTTCCTTCGTTCCTCCTGAAAGAAACGCGCTCCAGGAACGCCGTTCCGTACAACACTGATCTCATGTCGCGTGATGTTTTCACGTGACGTATCGTCACGTCGTCGCGTTCTCGTGTCACGTGTCCTGACAGTACGTAACGTCATACGACAGTAGATCAAATGACGTCACGGTGTCAGATGATGTCAATTGCTCTAGATAAGCCAATTCAAATGTCCCGCCAAACTTAGATAAACGCCTCAGCCGTGACCAGTAACGCTAGCGCGACCTATCTTTTGAGAATTATACATCCATTGAATTTGTCCGCTAAACGAAGCGGGATATTTGCACGGTCGGACGAACGTGATTTTAGGGAGAGGCGTTAGGGTCTGTTAAAAAGCAAAGGAAAGCTATGCATTTTTTTATGCATTTATTTCCGAGCGATTAAACTAACTTCGACGTGCTTTGTTGAGATTGCGGCGCTTCACGTGCAACTCGGAAATAAACCAGCTTAGGAATTATTTTGACGGCACAAGTTTTCATGATCCGTGGTGCAGTCGTTAATATAGAGGGAATATTCGATGGTCACATTTTTCTTGATAATTTATAAATCGCGAAATCGGCGAAACGTGAATCTTTAAGAAAACCAAGTTGTTTACCGTATCCTCCATTCCACGTAACATTTTGCAGACGACAAAAGCTACGTCTCCTGCCACGCAATGCGAGCTGTCGGAGCCAACCAGGTGTCTTCCCGGTGCTGTATTGCCGCATGGCCGCGCCTTCCGTGGGCGATCGTGTATGACATGAAAACTGGGATACCTAGAGGCCAAAGTAATGTAGGTAGTCTTGAAAAAACAATTTCCAGCAATATAATTACCTGAAAATTATTAAGATCATCGACCTAAATACCCAGATAAAGGACGAGAAAAACATTTGGAAACGTTACTGTTAAGTAATTATGAATTGTATCTGATATGACGAATTCAGCGTACAGGTTTGGTTAAGGATCCCGAATTAGCGCCATTTACCGACTTGCCGGTGGATATCCCGAGGTCATTCGAATGAGTGGCTTAAGGGATTGCAAAAGGCTCGGCACTGACGGATTGATCACATGATTCTGCTGAAGATGATAGCGTCTGCTAAACCACCGGTTCGCGAATGCTTGGAGTTCGACATTCTGGTGTTGATGCAAAATCCGTTGAAATCAAATCTCGACTCTTTTTCAAAAAGCAGGTAAGCATCGTATTTCACTGTCACTTCAGGCAGCTTTCGGTGGCGTAACTCATCCTGGATTCTCGGGTTTTCACAGCAGAAATCACGCTCGGGAAAAAGTTCCAGCGAGTGAACGGCATCGGTACACAACAAATGGTAGTGCTCCGATGGGCCTCAAAGAACGATCCTGAGAAAATGCGAAAATGAAGAGAGAGAGCGAGAGAGAAAGAGAGAGAGATACGAAGAGAGGGGTAGAGAACGAGATAGCGATAAGAAAGAAGACAGAGATAGAGAAAAGAAAGACAACAATATGTACATGCAGTAACTCTGGGCTTGTTGACAGGGGTCCGTCAAAATCTCAGCGAACCCAGACGCTGCTTCTCACGCACCAAGACCCTCGTTCCCATTGCGCCTCCCGCTGCGCGCCAGACAGGCGGGAGCCTCTGTCTCCAACGTGGCCGATCCCGCCACCGGACGAGGGTTGCCAGGTTGGGCTATAAAGAGCCAAATTGGGCTAGTTTTATTTGCAGTTGGCGGGAAAAAATGGTAGTTGGCTATTTGACTAGTATTGGGCTGTTTCTGACCCGTGCTGGGCACACTAAGATGCCTCAAAGCACTTGGGTTTATAGGATCAAACATGGTATTTTTAGAGTAAGTTACGTAAACATTTGGCGCTTCAGTCTCTGAACCCTGACTAGTATGCGACAGCAAGTAAATTCGTGTGCTCTTTGCGCTCCTTGTGCAATTGTTTATCCCCGAATCTTGTCCTAATGCAAGCGTATGCTGTTATTCCTCCATCTCAACCAGTGACGGCGCAATTCCTTGCGGCCCCAACGGCACCTGCTCTGCGCATTCTTAAGGTTGTCTGTTCTTGCGAAACCGGATGTCGATGAAAATGCTTGAGAACATTCTGTATGTTTAATTCGGACTGTGGGGCCAGGAGCAGGGCTGCAAGGACTATGTTCCTTCAGAGGTTTTTCTGACACGTTTTAATACTGGACTGATGTACCCGTGCTCTGACGTTGGTTCTGCGAACTAGTGATGCTAATGGTGTGAATAGTTCTATTTGACGCATAAAAATGCATTAATATGACTTTTGTGTTTAAAATAAACGTTTCAAGTGGCCCATTTTTTGGCTACTTTTGGGCTATTCTTTTGAATCGAGATTTGGCTATTTTTGGGCTATATCTCGAGGCGATTTGGCGGGTCAGTGTACAAACACCTGGCAACCCTGCGACCGGAGCCCGCCGTCCGTCTCTGCCGCATGTGCAGGCCCTCAGGGGCCAGCACTCTCTGCGTGCGGGGTTCATGTTTGAACGCCGCCGGACGGCGTCGTCCAGGTGCGTCCTGAGTGCGGCATTCAGACACGAAAGGCGCACGGAAGTGAACAAGTTCTCAGGCACCGGTGTCTGGTCATTGAACGGGTAGCGGATAACAAGACCCCCCCCCCCCCCCAAATTCAAACTCAATTTAGATTTTTTTTTTTTTTTTTTCCTTCTTTTTTTTAAAGGAAGAGAGAGGAGGCGATAGCTAATTAGCAGCAGCTAAAAAGAGATAGGCAGAAAAGGAGCCGACAATGGCGTTATTTTACGCGCTCCCACAACGGCGCCACGACCTTGAGGGCAGTTTTCAACCATTGGTGTCTACTTCCTCCGCTTTGTTTACCAGACAAAGCTCCATGCGAGGGACGCCTTCAAATAAAAAAAAAAAAAAACAGAGAGCCCATATCAAAGTCGGCGAGAGTCTTTTTTGACTTCTTCAAAAAGGTTGTGTCGTCGCGTGCCCCAGGCGCCGGCGTCAGGACAAAAGGATCTCCCCAATTCGGAAACCAGAGCAGGATAGATGGGAAAACCCGAAAAACAATTGCTGCTCCGTGAATACTCCCATTTACCCTAGGATGGACCACAGTAGACGCTACGAGCCATTCAATGTTACGAGGCCTTCAGGAAAGGCGCAGTAATGACGCGCGGCCAACGAAATCACGTGATACGTTCGCTGCCCTGGGTTGGCTGGAATGACATCTAGAGTCCGCTGCGGTCCAACGGAAGGTGAAGAGAAGTACAGATCAAACCTCGCTACAAAAGAAGGCTGAAGTGTAAACAAATGAAGGAAAGACCGACGGGGTAGTCCAGGCACCCCGAGCTGTCATTACCTACGCTGTTTAATGCGAAAGCATTAACTGTCTGGCTGGTAAAGGCGAGCGAGTTGAATACGAATAATTAATATCGAAAGAATAAAACACGGAGGACAAGCACAGGACAACCACGTTCTTTCATTTAGCAACAACGTTTATCTTGGGCGGGAAGATTGCACCCTGAACGAGACCCCAACTAAGATAGGGTGATAAGGGGGAAGAAAAAGGAAAACTGGGAGATGGAAAGGGGGGGAGGAACCATGGGGCACGGGCAGAATTGCCGTGATGGTGCGGTTTTTACGTGGAGTTGCGATATTTTTTAAGTTCAGGCCTAATGAATTCTAATTCCCGTCTTGATAAGGCTCTGAGGCCGATGAAACGTTGTTTTCTGCGTTCTGGATGAGAAAGGATTCGATTATCTCACGTCCGTAGCGATTGCGGTGTCCCCCTTTTGTCTTGGTTCCTGCGAAGTCAGGCGCGCATCCAATGCATTCGTTCGCGTGAACCGCGATCGGCTGAATGGGGTTATTGGTTCTTAAAGTGGCTTCGTTTTTGTGCTCACTTAAGCGGTCATTTATACATCAGCCGGTTTGTCCTATGTACTCAGCTCCGCATTTGAGGTGGATGGAGTAAACTTTTTTTGTGCGGCATGCCCGGAAAAGCGTGGCGTTCTTTTTTTCGCAAGCCGGCTTGGCTTCTTTTGGGTTGATCATGTTCCACATGCTTGCGAATTGGAATCTACTGGAAAAAACAACTTTCGTTTAAAAAAAACCTAAGTTCGCACCAGATCTTCCGGTCTCGAAGGTCGACCACTTGGCAGCTATCCACCAGGTTGCAGCAGTCACACCGGTACGAGAACGACAGCAAATCTTGGGGGCAGCGACCGGTTCCGTCTGCTACCATCCAGCTCCTCGGCCCAAGGCAAGTGTCAACATTCGGTCGGCAGTAGCGGAAATTCGAGAAAAAAGCTCAAGCTCCTACAGGCTGATAAAATAGGAGATTTCGTAGTAATTGATGACGAAATGTAGAAAATGAAAGCGAAAGCCGCGGTCGAAAAGAATTTTCCTTCAGGATCCCTCCGCAGCAAACGGAAAGAACTATGCGTACAACTAAGCCTACCGAAAATAAAAAAAAATTCGGTAACAACCGCCCAGTATCTGCAAGTATTCTTCGCGGTTGAGACGCATAAGCCGGGCGTCCCTCTCCGCACGAATCCCCGACAAAAGCTCACCGGACAGAAGCTCACCGGACAGAAGCTCACCGGACAAAAGCTCACCGGACAAAAGCTCACACATTTTTTCACAGTCCCGGACAAAAGCTCCCCAGGAGAAAATTTTATGTTGGTCGTAACACGTGTGCGGACAACTTAGGTGTGTGCGTGCGACACAAAAATGCAACGATAAATTAAATCTGAGAGGCGCATGGTTTGTTGCTTATAATAGAAACAAGATTATTTATCAATTGGTTAGAAGCGAATGCAGTCCCCCACTAGCTCGAGCAGTCTTGGTAGATCTGGGTGTACCTGTAATCCCTCGCAAATATTTTTCACACGATTCTGCAGGCGCAGAGTGTTTTTTTTTTGCATCCGTTTCTCTGGGGGTCCACCTCTGCGCGCTTGTGTCAATGCCGTGGCAACGAACGCCCGATTTTCTTGTGGACATTCACTTAGCATCCAGACGCTTGGATGGGCGTGCCGACAAACTTTTGGAACCCGGTATTCCATCCTTCGCCGGTGTATGTCCGGTCTTTATCTTGAAGAGTGGCGTCGTACATATTACACCGATCCGGGGGAGACTCCAGTCGTCGTAGGCACACAGTCAGGCAAAAGAGAAGAAATGGCTCTGGGTGGGCCGCCGCAGAAGGAGCAGAAGCATAACGGAAGGGACCGTTGACATACATGTAATCAAAGTAGTCCAGCAGGTCGCCGATGTCACCGGTAGACTTTTCCCTGATGTAGGTTAGTCCTTCGGGCACAAGTTGGGGTGGAAGGAACGCGAGCCTACCCAAATCCCGCACAGTTTCCTTAATTGGTCATCTGTCCAAATGGCCACACTCCCGTTCCTTGGAAATATTTTTCAAACTTCGCAACTCATCGGTTTGTACATAACAATTTTGCTTCAGTTTCCTTTTCACAACACCCTGAGATAATTCTTGATTTCAAATACATCTACGACGCTCAATAACGGAATGAATTTAATTTTCCTAGCCATTCACTTCAAATTTTAACCTGAACCCCAAGAAAACCCATGCATTAGTAATGAAGAGACATTGTGCACAACCTTTATGTGCGCGTTTAGCGTGACATAAGCACAGTGAAAAAGCGAGGTCGACAAAGGACGACTTCCCTTCTTCGGTCATTCTTCGGGTTCAAAAACTTCGGTTCACGAAGTTCCTTGGGCGTGGCACAAGGGTGCTCCGGCATACCTTGAGTCAAGCAAGCCTGATCTTGTCAGCTCCACTCAGTTTCAGTGACCTAAATTTTGCTCCCGAATCGTTGCTTCTCTGCCTGTTATGGCTTATCTGTCGACGCCTTTGCATGGGATGGGATGCCAGTTCTCCTAAAAATGGTGCAATGTCTATCGCGTCCTCACTTTATCCCAACCATAATTTGCCCGGGGTAGCAAAAAAAAATTAGGTGAGCTTTTGTTCGGGTCTGTGAAAAAACGGCTGAGCTTCTGTCCGGTGAGATTTTGTCCGGTGAGCTTTTGTGCGGTAAGCTTTTGTCCGGTAAGCTTCTGTCCGGTGAGCTTTTGTCCGGTTACCCTTCGCACAATAGTATCTGAGAGAGGATGCTGGCAGAAGCATCTCGCCATGTTTCTCCAGAAACACCTTTCCGGCGTACATCCCTCATAACCTTTTCGAATCAAAAGCTCTCAGGAGCTTATCAACGCTCTGCAACCGTTTCATACTGGTGCTCCTAACTTCGACTTCTTTTCCTTAGACATGGAAGATATGTACTATAACCTGGACATTTCAATTATTCTCGAGTCCGTAGAATAAGCCGTCACCGAACACGGAATTTGTAGCTTCCAAAACTCATCCGGAGTTTCACTTTCCCGCTTCCTCGAGCTTCTGCAACTCTACCTGGAATCAACAATGATCGAGCAAGAAGGAAAAATCTGGATACAGAAATCCGGGGCGTGTATAGGATCTTCCCTTGCACCCATATTAAGTGAAATTTACCTGTCTTATGTCAACACACCCCTGCAGGTGAAGCTCAAGAACTCTAGCCCGGATTGTACCGTAGTCCGCTACGTTGATGACTACATGATTATTTACCCTCTAGTCAATAATGACGAAGTGATCGTTGCTTCGTTCGAAAGCGCAGGAGGGAAACTAAAATTCCAAAAGGGAGATCCATCCTCAGAAAGGCCACAATTTCTACACCTGCTATTGAAAAAAAAAAAAAAAAAAACAAACAAAGGCGTTTGCTGGGCGTTCAGGCAGCGTTCAGAAACGCCAGTGCTTCCTTTTGAGAGTGATCATCCGAAGTCTGTTAATAAAGGTATCATCAAGACGTTGATCACATCAGCAAAAAAAAAATCCTGTCAACATTTGGGAACAAGTAGCATAAAGAGCCAAACTGGACGACTCCTGAGTTCCGGATATCCGGTGAAATACCTTGTGCCCGTTGTCTACCAACTTATTAACCCAAAAGTAACTGCAAAAACGTTTTTCAGTCGAAAAATAGCCAGTATGCCATACATTCATAATTCTTCCTATCGCAGAGCGTGGCAAGCAACGTTTCATCGGCCTCAGTAGCTTTATCAACACGAAAATTACAATTCGTCAGGCCTGAACTTGAAAAATATCGCAACTCCACGTAAAAACCCCACCATCACGGAAATTCTGCCCGTGCCCCATGGTTCTTCCTCCCCTTTTCCATCTCCCAGTTTTTTTTTCTTCCCCCTAGTCATCCCTTTCCTCTCTCACTTTTCCTTTCCCCTTATTACCCCTCCTATCTCCGAGTTTGCCTTTCCCTTTATCATTCTATCTTAGTTGAGGTCTCGTTCAGGATGCAATTTTCCTGCCCATAATAAACGTCGTCGCTAAATAAAAGAACGTGCTTGTCCTCCGTGTTTTATTCTTTCGTTTTTAGCATTAACTGTCCAATGCAGTAAACCGACATCAGCTTTGACGAAAAAATAGTCAGAGAGCAGGCGAGCTGGTAAGAGACGTTGCCTCCTCTTTTACTACCTTCTGTTGTGTTCTCTTCCTGCCCCAGTCTCAGGTTTACAATCATGATCAGCTTTGAAGTCGCGCCAAACGGCCCCTTTCCCTGTCCCAATGTCGTCTGGAGCAGAAATCGTATGGGTAGCCTCCCATTGGCTGGAACGCGTCATGAAGAAACGATGCTCCCATTGGCTCTCGTGCGGCGTAGTTATAACAAACACCACCAGGGAAGCCCTCTCCATGGCGGCGCAGCGCACGCAGCGACCCTAAAGTCTCTAGATAAGAGCTTCCTGGAAGAAGTATCAAGAGGAAGTATACACCTTTTCCGTCTAACCTCGACCCAGCGCGTAACGTGCGTAGCCTCGACTCGGCGACTCGGCGCACAGCGGGAATAGTTCTTCCGGTTCTAACAATTCCGGTATGCGGGAGCAGGCCTAGCCGGCTGGCAAGATGCTGAAGTGGTGCGCGTTAAATGGGTTTTGAAGCCCTTGACAGCAAAGTGAGTTGTAATAACGTGGGTTATACGTCGATGTATCATGTCCACGCATATTTGGTCATCGGGCTGCCACTGCGCAGTCGTTGGCTGCAGCAGCAATTTCCGAAAACGGAAGATAGCGCGCGACGAATTGTGCACCGAACACAAGAAGCCGCAAATCGAATGCGGCTGTAACGTATACATTTTGCATCGCTTCCCCGCTGATATCAGCGGGGAAGCTCTGCAATATCAGCACATAAAAAAAAAGCAAATAGGCAGTATAGAAACGGACATCTACAAGTGCAGTAACAGGCCTCGATAAGACAAATGCAGAACGAATTTTGCAGCTTGTGGTGCAAATGTAAGACCCTGGGTGTAATGATTGTTATTGTCTACTCATGTTGTGCTTTTCATTCCGTTCATTCCTACGAGGATGTGCACTATAATTTTGTGTGTTGCTCGGTAGCGACGCCCGTTAAAGTACGTTAATGGAAACAATACAAAAAGAGGGCGCAAAATCGTCGTCGTCCTCACCCCCCCCCCCCCCCCCCCCTTTCACCCCCATCTCCTGAATAGTTCCGAAGCATCTGGGCGTCATACGAAGTAGAGATGTCCCGGTACAAGCGATCGTACCTCGACGGTGCACCATAACAATAAACCGTTCGGCCCGCGTCGCCAACTCCCATTGTGAGTATTTCTACGATTAAACGATGATACTTCTATGCCAAGGGTCGCCCTCGCTCGCGCATAGAAACCCTCCGTTAGTCATTCGCAGAAGGCAGTCATTCTTCACAAACAACAACACGCGAAGAGTAAACACTGGTAAACGTCCTCAGGAAAAGTGAACATGCCTCCGATTTCGATTACCGGCGACGCTGGCGACGAACCTCTCGGTGCTGCTGGCGCAACAACGGGCGCCATGAGGGCGAATAAACACGCCAGAACACAAGAGTAATTCACACTTTCAATAACAAACAAATTAAGAACTCACTAAAAGGAAAACAATGAAGATACGATGCACGGGGTCAATGGGGACAACGCGGGAGCTAGGAACAACGCTGCTCTCCGCATACCAAAATGGGCGCACAACAACCGTACGCCAGACGCCAGACGGCGCGGCTGTCGCTGCAACACGCAAGATGGCGACGACTACGCGGAAAAGGTGTATAAAGAAGTACGAAGGGACTTTAAGTGGCCCGGCCGCCGGTAAGAGAGAGCGGTGGCCGCAGAGCTGGCACAGCCCGCCCGGGCAAACTCCGGAGAGGTTGCGCGGCCCAGCTCAGCGCGGCGCGGCCGACGGCCGGCGGAACGTCGCCGTCCACGCCAATACGCCGCAGATGGACTGAAGGAGCGGAGGAACGGCATTCGTGCTGTCGCATTCAAGATTCGTAAGTGCTTTGGCGTCCTCGAACTCTTCTTTTTCTCGCCTTGCTTTCGTGCCCTTTCTAATGTCGGTACCAGGGTGTAAGATAGACAGGTGGGGAAACGACCCATAGAAGCGTACCGCAGCGCCGTGACCGGATTGTGTACTCGTCTGCTTCCGGGTATCCCCGATTTGCGACAGATGGCGCTGCGGCGAGAGGAAAAAAATCGGAATCGGATTTGCGTGGAACGCTATGGGAAAGTGCGCAAAATAAACCGAGAGCACGACAGTCCTGCATTGAAAATCCACGAGAAACCATCTCCGTCAGTTTAGCCGGTCGCCACCGGCCGCCCACCCGGAGTGAGAGTTCGCGGTGCTCCACATAGATAGCGCCACAGAAAAAGTGAACACCGAGGGGGACACAATCCGGTCGCTCATTTGACTCTCGTTTCCCCACCTGTCTATCTTACACCCTGGTTCGGTACCCTCTTTTTTAACGTACGGCCGTGTTTTTTAAAGGCTCTGTGAGACATTCGCGATGTCGGGTTTCCATGCCCAAAACTACTTTTCGTGTCTCTTTCTCTCTTTTAACGGTATTGTAGTGAGGTTGTACTTTTTTTCTTATTTTCTTTAAACCTGGACTATGAAGGCGTTGGTGTTTTGTTTCCAAAATTTAATAAAATGCGCCATGCCAACCGTGGTCCGGGAACGAAATTTGCTACAAATCCGAGCAACACCGAGAACATGTGCACTACTCTGCCTGGCCCGCAGGCCGTGCCGGGTCGGGTACGGCCTTTCGTGTTGTTTCCGGGCCTTGCGGAGCACTACATAGAAGACTGCATTAATCCTCATCAATTATATATGTGCTCGTGCGGTCGAACACGTCATTTCCGCCTGCATGCCTTGTAAGCGCTTATGGCCTGAATGTCCAACGAGACTGAATGTCCAACGCGCCTGAATGTCCTATCGGCCACATGACAGGCGAGACGGAATGTACAACGAGGCGAAAGATCAAATCAAGACAAAATGTCCATCGAGTCTGAATGTCGAACGAGACGAAAGGTCCAATCGGGACGAAATGTCCAACGTGCCTGAATGTCCAACGAGACGAAAGATCCAACCGAGAGGGAATGTCCAATGAGCCTGAATGTCGATCAAGTCTGAATATCCAACGGATATGGAATGAACCTTCCGTAGAATTTTGAAGATATTCCTTTTTTCGAATAGCAGGATTACTGATAGTTATGGCGGTGAAAAATACGTTCGATAAAATGGGGAACCGGACGTTTCGGTGAGGAGATCTCAGGACGCAGTCGTTCCGATATACCTGGTCTTTTCAGTACCGGGCTTTCCGATACACGGCTATTTTGGTGTGCCGCTGAGCTTGTTCCGCTGACGTTGCCTCTGTGAAGTCCCTCGAATAAAATTAAAATTATTCTCGTATATTCTGTAGACTTCATAAAATTCAAAAAGAAAAACATTTATTGTTCGTTTTAAATATCTAGATATAAAGATAATTTCTATATTTAAAAAAATGACGTGGAAAAGGTCACACATGTTGCAAGGTCAAAGACCGAACTTGTTGACCATGGACAATCGGTCACTCGTTTGCTTTTTAGAAGATCGGAACTCTGGCGCGGATACAAATGTGGGGTCCACGAGTGTTCTTAGAATCGTTAAGCGTGCTTATCCCCAGCCACACTCTTCTTTCCGTATTGTACGGGTTGCTGTATTTTTCTTATTGGTGTCCCTAGTCGCGCAAAGATGATGTCCCCCGCATGGGAGAAAAACGCCTGATTAAATTGTTAGTATTATTGTTAGGTCAAGTCAGTGTAGTGTGTGAAATCACACTAAATGTTATTATTATTTTTATTTTTTTACAAAACGAAGGTGAAAGCTTTAGCAATTTCTGATTGGACTTCTCGGTGCCCAGAAACAAAATTCGATCCTCATAACAAAATCAGTGATAGATACAACATTTCTTCCATTAATATTTTGTGCAAGGTGATCTCCTAAAGTGCTCAGCTTTTGTTCGGTGATTGTCCGCAGAATTCGGCACATTGACGCTGGTCGCGACGGTTAGTTTCGCATCCTTCAGTCACCAAAGAGATTGCTGTCGCAGTGAGCCATGTGTTAAGCAACAAGTACAAAATTTTAATAATGAATACAAAACTTTTTTTTAGGATTGGCTTCCGTCGTTTCCGCTCTGCCTTTTCTGGTCACGTGGCATGCAGTAATCGCACCGGTACGCGCCCAGTAGCATACTGAGGCTGCGATCGTATTTCAACTGGTTGTAACTCTATCGCAGACCCGCTGCGACAGTGCGACCGCGATTTATTCATATGAGCAAATTAGAAGTGCAAATATGACCACAGGATCACGAGGTCAACCTATCGCTCGATCTTCCCAAATTTCATTATGCTAGAGACGCGAGTGAACATATTCACGTAGAAACCTACGTTTTATAATTTTGAACGACCCGGGTACGATTCACTATCGGACCCGTGTAAATTCTGAGAGCTGCATTTGTCATGCTCTCTTTTTTGAAAAGAGGGTCTCATTGTTGACCCTCGCTGTCGCCGGCTATCTACACACCCTACCCTAATTAACTCTTTTCGACCGTTCGACAAACGTGCACCTTCGCTCCATTCTCGATTCTGCAAATTGGCCTAGCGCGAATTGCCCTATTCGACGAACTGTACTTCCAGTTGTCCAGAGACTAATGTAATTTAGACGAATTGGCCGGATTCGCGGTGCAATATGCTTATCCTAGAAGAATAAAAATCCATGTGGAACGATCTATTGTTATATTCACACGGGATGCAGGCTATTGATACCTCCGGGTGTGAGCCTTCTGCTGCACGCCGAGATGGATCTGTTCGCGTTCTTTATCATCAGTCAAGCTCCCGCGTACCAACACGTCAAGAACTACCACTACAGGATCGCGGGCTTCGGAGTGTTTTCAGAATCTAGTTAAATTACATGAGAGAGAGAGAAGTTGGCGTTATTTAAATTAAATTAAATTACATGGGCATCTGAAAAGTACTATGCATGTCACATGCAAAAAAAAAAAATGCGTACTTCGTGATACCAGTATTTTCGCTCTAGTCTGTGACATACAAACCTACTGGCAGGGAATGCATGGGTATGTAAACCAGTTCTTTGTTCCAAAGATAAACGATCAAAAATAAAAATTTGTCAAATTCAGACGATTGTTTTGCATTTACTCATAAATTGTTGGGTCCCACCCCGAACCACCCCCGTGCATTTATAAGCGCGTTAGAAGTAGATTGTTATTATTTTTAAGAAGATATATCTATTTTTTCTATTAGTGGGAAGTTACGCTTGTGTAAACTGTTTATGCTTCGCACCAACAACTCCCAAACCTCATTTCAAACATTTAAATATTGCCTCTGCGCATAGTCAGTGGCGCTAACGCGCGGTCATGTGTTTACAATGCGGGTCTCCTTACGTAGCTCATCAATAGATCGAAATGGGCAGGGATGAGGATCGAACAAGAAAGTCCTGGGATCTCAAGCGCGGCTTTCATTGACGTCCCCCAAGTGCGGTGCACTAGAACACCCGGACACCGCATCCCTATTATATGTTTCAAATTGGCTGACCTATGTCATCGAAACATTCGAAACAATTGAGATGTCAATGTCAAAGGAGCGTTTGGCGTCGTACAATCAATACCTTTAACCGATGGGTACGTAGCTGCGCATCGGCACTCAGCTAACTAACCATGATGCATTCGTATAGATTAAATTATAATATTTCTGTCTGCTCTATGTTTCTCTGTTGGTTCGTCAACGTCGGCTTTAGTGGCACATTTTATTATGACTAAATTACGGCAATGCCTGCAGGAATGCGGATTAAATACACACACGTCTGTATATTTAACAAGACAAATTATTCTAGCACGTGACAGGCGAGACAGAATGTCCAACGTACCTGAATGTCCAAAGACACGAAGGATCCAACCGAGAAGGAACGTCCAACGCGCCTGAATGTCCAACGAGACGGAAAATCATATCGAGACAGAATGTCCAACGCGCCTGAATGTCCAACGTGCCTGAATATCCATTATTAAATCTTCCGTCTTGTTGGACAATCAGGCTCGTTGGACATTCCGTCTCGTAATCCCTTGTAAGGTGTGTGTGGTTTTTGTTTTTCTTCGCTTTGTTATTGCCTGTCATGTTTAAGGAGGGGAAAGCGAAGGAATAATACACGCAATCCGTAGGTGACACACGACGAGAAAAAAGAACGGAAATGAGAGGTGACTTTTATCGGGAGATATTCGAAACCTAGAACTTCACGAGCCTTCTTATTCAGTAAGAACTTCTATCTAAACAATGTATTTGAATTATTAAATAAAAAAAGAATACTAGGCACTTTCACCGCACCTGCTTTTTTGTCTCCTCGGCACTTAATGAAAAAAAAAAAAGAAACGTTTGAAAAACTTCTCACTTATTTCAGATTAGCAGGTATCAAATGTTTATCCATTTGACAAACATTTATTCAAGAAATATGTAGCTCGTGAAATATACAGAGAGAATCTGAAGGTGGCCAGACACTTAAATTGAGCGCCAAATCGACTTTTAAACAAGTTTCGGTGTAACTGGGTACGCAGGTATAATAAGGTGGGGTATTTGTTTAGCAAACGTATGTAATGATTTGTTCACTTAGTAAAGAAGCATAGAAAAAAAATCTACATTTTCTATACTGCGATCGCGTGTAAGAACAAGTGATTTTTGGGTCCCTGCCGTGTTGATTTGGACAAACTAAAGATATCTAAGTACATTTTGCTTATTTTTTATTACACCTTTTCTGCATTCTTTTTAAATGCCACAATGGTCTTATATGCCAAATAATGATATCACACAAAAAAGTTCAACGAGGATTCACTAAAAGGCGAAAAATATCTTCAGTTTTTTTTGTGTTTTTTACTTGAGGGAGCTTATATTTTAATTCAATAAATTCACCCTGCTGTACTTTATTTTCACTGCAATCGTGGGATCTTTTTTTTTTTTTTTTGCCTTGCACTAGAGACTATTTGTTCCTAACCATTATCTTCTACGCGCTCATTCAGTGCTATATAACAAAATACTACGAATGTATGCTGCTAGCCATAATGAGGTATAGCATGTTCTCATAAATGTCCAACACTCCACTCCGGTAATGATAGCGAGTGAAGACAGCAGACTGAATTTCGGAAAGGTTCTATCCCGTCAGGTAGAAATATATTTTTTTCTCTTACCCTACGAAGCGTTGGCGTCAAATAAAATATTTAACAAAAAAATAAAAAAAACTGGGGGGGGGGGGGGGGGGCGGAGTCGAATAAGGGGCACAGCCGCCAGCATCCATCTATTCCTATAGCCACCGCCGGCAACTCCGTCGCCGCTGGGTCGAACACTCCTTCGTCCCCGCACCGTCCCGTTTTCGGCACGGCGCCGACGGCGCTTTCGCCGAGACGGGGCGAGACGCTGGCTGTGGGAATGAGGCTTTAGTCGCCCGTATCCGGCTTGAGTGGCGTCGCCGTTGCCGTCGGCGTAACCGCGCGGGGCAATATGGGAAGTGTCCCATGATGCAACGGGGGGGTCTCACTGTTGACCCACGGTTTGCATTATGGGACGTTTCCCATGATGCAACGCGCCCTCCTCCTCAATCCTGCTCTTCCCCTCCTCCTGCTCCCTCCTTCTCCTCCTTCCTAGTATATATATATATATATATATATATATATATAGTCAAAGAGGCGCACTGTCGGAATTACAAATACGAAGTTTATTGCGACGTTTCAAGCGGTGCTCCCCGGTCCACTGTTTTATATTTACCCTACTTCACCAATATATGTATATATATATATTGTGGGGAACGGGGAAAAAGACGAGAATAAAAAGGACCGACAACCGGGTGACGAGCGGGCGCGCGGGGCAGTCGGAGCTTGAACACCGCGAGGATTGGTGTTCCTTTTTCTGTCTGCACATCTGGCGCCCAACGTGGCGCCAGATGTGGGGCCTCGACGTCGGCCGATGTTAGCGGCCGAGTTGCTGTCAATGCGTTGTTCTCTTGTCATTAGCGACGCTCGGTGTGGAGTGCCACATGTAGATGACTCTATTCCGCTATCATGGGCACCTGGCACAGGGCGCATAACCCGGCACGCTTTTCGTCGGTGTACTAGTCGACGGTGTATTTTCTGCGCACCGCTCATTCAGGGTGCGTCCCTGGAATGGTGCTGGGATGTCGGCCGGCGCCAGTCCTTGTGGGACCTGTGGCTGTCGGTCCCAGCGCAGGCGGCAAGCGAACCCCACGAGGCTGTGATGCTCCATGATGCATCACGTCGCAGCCTCATGGGTTCGGGAGCGTCTCCGTAGGTGCTGAGGAGGCGGCCGATGGCCGCGACTGCGGCTGCCGGGGGAGCGCGACAGTGGCAAGAGGACCGCCGTGGGGGTGGGTGGCATGGCCGTGACCATGGTCGGTTTGGTGGCATGGCTGCAGGTAGTGGCGGTCAAGAAGAGGCACAATTAAACAAGATGGAGACGACGTTACTTAACTCTTGACACTCTTCGCCACGTTCAATAAAAGGTTTCAAGTCACAGATGTTAACAGGTCCGACGAGTGCGCTGGTTAAGGGGCACCGTATTCGATATGTGAGGCGTGTGATTTGCGTCTCGACCACAAATGGCCCGTCCCATTGTTTGGTGAGTGAAACTGAAAATCCTTGGCTGGTGTCACGTTCTCGGAGTGACAACGGGGTGAAGAAGAAGAAAAGAAGAATGGCGAGCTGACGGACAAGCGGAGGGCACGAGGTGGGTGTGTCTCGAGCTGAAAAAGGCAAACGACTGTGGCGGACGGCGCTCCTGGCAGCCCAGGCTACGCTCCTGAAAAACCCTCGCCTCGTCCCAGGGAAGGCAACACCGTCGAGCCGGAGGGACACCCTACAGCACTCCCGCCAGCTCAGGCTACGCTCCTGAGATATACTGGCCCCGTCCCAGGAAGGGCAACACCGTCGAACCGGAGCGACATCCGATCTGTGACCACCATCCCTAGCCAAAGTCCTCACCCTAGCCTCGCCCCAGGAAAGGCAACACCATCAAGCCTGAGGGACGGCCGGTTGCCGTCCGTCCATCGCAAGCTTGCCGGGCTGAAGGATTTCACTATGGAAACCGTGGCTCCCACACAAGCGAAAAAGGATCGTCTTCGAGTCCATTATTACTCAGAAACTGTGAGTGAACTTCAGGCCCCGATTAGACCTTGAGAGGGCACCAAGCTGATTGTGCTTCTAGAGACCTCTCTTTTTTATTTCCAGCATTTCTTTCTTTTTATTTGATTTCCTTTACGCTCATATTTCTTTGGTGTGTCTGATTAAATGGATTTCTGCCTTCTACTTTCGTGAGTCACTTCTGTCTCCAATACGCCATCGTCTCCATGGAAGAACGTGACAGCTGGCGTTACTGAGTGGGTGAGTGCGCCGGAGAACCAGATCTCCGATGGAAACTTCGACGTTCCTCCTGCCTTTATTATATCGGGTTTGTTGTTTTGGTTGGGCTTGTTCGATATTCCCCCGGGCAATTGTCACTGAATTTCGGATATAATCGCAGAGTCTTTGCACAAACCTTGAGTGTTATTGGCGCGGTTGAGCATCTGGGGAAAGCTCTATATTGTGTCCATGATTACTCTAAGTTCCCGACCAAAATTCAGTCGTGCCGGTGTGAATCCCGTGGTTCGGTTTCCTGTAGTGTGGGTAGCAAAGGCAATCTTTGGGATATAAGTGTCCCACTCGCGGTGCTTATTAGCGTACAAAATTGTCATTGCCGGGATGTTCCGATTTACTCTTTTAGTGATATTGGCCTGGGGGTGACAAGGGGAAGTGCAATTGTGTTGGATGCCAAGAATTTTAAAAAAAATGTTCGAATACAATGCTGGTATAGCAGGTAGCCTGGTCTACCAAAAGGACGCCAGGATACTTAACCCGGGAAAACGTTTCTCAAATTTTTTTTCTCTATCTTCTTGGACGTAAGTTGACGCAGGGGATGAAGGTCGACCCACTTGGAGAAGTGGTCGGTGACCACAAGAAGGTACCTGTTGCCTTGTGGCCTGCGTGGAAATGGGACCATGATATCACACGCAACAATTTCCCAAGGAGAATGACTCTGAATCGACTGCATGAAACCAAGGGGATTGCCGCCTCGGGGATTTGGTGTCTGGTATTCAGGACAACTGCGGGCATAACGCAAGGCATCGCGGTTCATTCGAGGCCTGGTTGGAATGCCGCCAAGCTTTTGGTAGGTTTTTTTTTTTTTTCATCACTATGTCCTGCCAGGACACTGTCAGGAAAGTAACTTAAAAAAGCACGTCGTAATTTTTTTTTGGCACGACGACGCGGAATGGCGACGTAGTAGGGTCACCCTCATCTGCTTTAGGTATGTATCGACGTAAAAGGCCATCGTTACTTTGAATGTAGGTGTCTGTGGGTACAGCAGTCATATCCTGTTCCCTGGAACTGGGTTGATTTAACCACGTTGATATTTTTTGGTACAAATCGTCTGCTCGCTGGACTGTGAGCAGCTGTTCCCGGGCCATGATTACACCCCAGGAAATTTCCTCGTTGGTAACAGCGACCAACTCCGTCGCTTCTTTCTTTTCCTGTGGTGGAAGGGGGGCCTGAGACAAGGCGTCTACTGCAATATTGGATTTACCAGGCCGATGCTCAATGGAATAATTGTATCCCTGTGAGGTTGGAGCCCATCAAGCTAGACGTCCTGCTGGTTTTTTTTAAGATTTTTCAGCTAGGTCAACGCTCGGTGATCCGTCTAAATTGTAAAAGTGGCGCCGTCAAGGTACATATTGAACTTCTCTAAGGCAAATAATATTGCTATACTTCGTTTCAGCTTCGGTCCGAGCGCGGCCGATGTTATGAGCCGAAGGGCCAATCAAACAGCGCAAAAAGCGCAGCGTCATGGTGTGCTGCCTGCGCTTGATAGGATTAACCGGCGGAGGAGCGCGCCCAGAAAGACGGCGAATACCGGCTGGTCCTATCAACTGCAGAGAGCACGCCATGACGTTGTGCCCCTTTCGCTGTTTGATTGGCCCTTCGGCTCATAACATCGGCGGTGCTCGGACCGAAGCTGAAACGAAGTATAGGCACTCCTTTTCGGTGACTGTATAGTTACGCTCGGCTCCCGACAGTGTGTGGTTCGCAGATGCAACGGGTCGTAAGGCCCCATTATGTTCCTGCAGAAGCACTGCTCCTAGTCCGTACTCGTTGGCGTCTGTTGGTAGCACAAATGGGGCATTGAGATCGGAAAGTCTGAGGGACGTTGTATCGGCAATGGCGAGTGCCAGCGTTCAAAATGCTTCATCGTGAACTGCAGTCCAATTCCATGGGACATCCCGACGCAGCGGCTCATGAAAAGGTCGGCCCAAATCGGCACAGTTTATATCAATTGGTGGTAGAATCCCACCATGCCGATATATCGCTGTAGACTCTTTTTGTCCTGAGGAGTGGAAAATTCCATTGTTGCTTTCAACTTCTCTTCCTGTTGATAGAGGAATCCATGTTCCAGCACGAATCCAAGGAGCGCTACCCTAGTTGAACCCAGCTGTACCTTTCATGGGTTAATCATCAGACCTGCATCACTCATGCGCTCCAAAACAACCTGCAAATGATTAATGTGGTCGTCCAGGGTGTTTGAAAACACCACTACGTCGTCCATGCAGGCCATTGCACAGTTAAATTTAGTATCTCCCAAGACTATGCCCATGAGCCTCTGGAAGCTTGCGGGACAATTAGAGAGGCCGAAAGGAAGTCGACCAAATTCAAATAGTCCCCTCTGGCAAATGAAGGCCGTCTTAAAAGTGTCAGCCTTGGCGACAGGAATCTGGAAAACCCCTCCGCTACAGTCAAGTGTGGTGAAAATGCATTACGGACGAGATCGATGGGAAAGGGTATGCATCCCTTCTAGTTATGGCGTTAAGAGGACGGTAGTCCACGCACAGACGCGCTGTTTCATCTTTCTTGGGCGCCAAGAAAGGGCACGACGGCACTCCCCCGGGGAGCAATGGCTGACCCTATCATGTTCTACGTGCAGTTTTTGATCACCCTTGCAGGACTGACGGGCTCGCCAGCGCAACAGAGCGATTCTTCGGAACGCCGAGTCATCTTGCCACCGCTGCAACTTAAATGGACAAGCAACGCCCCTTTTGAAGCCGGCAAGGTGCCTGGCAACATCTTCGGGAACCTCGAGTTCGCCAAAGAAGCCAGTGCAACATCGACAACTACTATCACCCATGAGGTTATTAAAGGGCCACGATAGCCTTTCAGCGTCAGAGGGCACGGCGGCACTCCCCCGGGAGCAATGGCTAACCCTATCATGTTCTACGTGAAGGTAAGCAGAAATTACTCCTTGCACTGTAAGCGTACTAGCAACGTTTGCCTTTTTTGATGCCGTGCCCTCGGACGTGTGTACTGCTGTTCCTTGAGTGTATTGCTTCAAGTCGTGACCTGTTATCGTGCGGGGATATCGAATCCAATCCAGGCCCAGATGATGATCATACACCTACGATGGAGGAAATGGTCAAGGATATTTTGGCTCAACAGAATGTGATCATAAATGAACTTGCTGGGATAAAAACTAGACAACAAACATTTGAGAACAAATTTGACTGACTGGCCAAAAAGGTTGAACAAATTGAGGTCATAGTCGAAGAAACAGAAGAGCTTAGGAATCAGATGACGAGTTTCGAAAAAAATGTTACGTCCGTACAAACCGAACTCATTGAATGCCAAAGGAAGTTGGTCGACCTAGAAGACCGAAGCCGCCGCAACAGTCTTATGATTTTCGGTGTCCCCGAAGATGCCGGTGAAACGGATGATATACTTAAATGAAAGGTACTGGAAGGTATCTTCGCGGAAAAACTCAGAATTCGCACAAACTTTGTTGAACGATGGCACCGGATTGGACGAAACACAAATAGAAGCCGGCCTGTTATTGTTAAGTTCTTCGACTACACTGAAAAGGACAATCTTCTAAAAAAAACTCAGACAATTAAACGGTAGCAAAATAACACTTGAGCACGTTTATTCATGGGTGATGCTTTAAAAGCGCAAACAAATGTGGGAAAGTAGCAAACGAAATCGTGATAACAGGGAAACTGTTTTTCTGATACATGATAAAATAAACATAGGAAACGACATTTCCGAATGGGATGACACCAAAAAGCAAATGTGCAAAAAAAAAAAAAAAAAAAAAAAAAAAGATCAGCATACTAACTGAAAGAATGTAAAATTACGCCAATTACCTTTAAATAGCACCCCAAAGGAATCTTTGACGATCTTGAGTCTTAATGCTCGGAGCATTGTGAATAAAGTAGATGACCTGGAACTTATCATGCTAACTCATGATACCCGTGCTGTTGTTATAACCGAAACGTGGCTACACAGGTATTGGTGACAGCGAAATTATTCCCCCTTCATACAGGATTATTAGAAAAGATAGGGTATCAAGGGGTGGTGGCGTTGCAGACATATTTAAAGATACGGTACAATTGACGCCATTGAATTGTGTTATCAGTGGCGAGGTGTTCTGGTGTCGCGTCACATTCCACGGAAACGTTTTTACTCTAGGCGCCGTTTACAGGCCACCTAATGCCTTGCCAAAACTTTTAGAACATTTACATGATTACATGGCAATGCACTTCACCGATAAAACTAAGGTTATTTTAACGGGAGACTTCAACCTGCCTAATATTGATTGGAAATCCGGTAAAGTAGGTAAAACAGAAGTCGCATCCTCTGAACTTCTATTAGATATATCTCTTTGTTTTAAAATGAGACAACTAGTGAACGCCCAGTATCAGACACAAGCCAAGCAACGTTAGATCTGCTTTTTGTTAGTAATGCGATCGAAGCTGATGAGGTCGTTGTTATTGACGGGGTCCCTGATCATAAAATGCTGGTATTCACTATCCAACTTTCTAAATCGCCGTTCCAAAACACTCGCCTGGGAAATGTGGTTCGAGACTTTCAAAACTCGGATGAAGTGTCTGTTCTCGACTACCTAGAATGGCATTTTGATGATTTTAGTCAGCTTTTTGAAGTCATTGAGCTATCGGGAAAATTTAAGAATATTGCATCCCACTGTGAATATAATTTTGTCCCATCAAGAAACGCGAGAGCAAAGAGGGTCCATCCTTGGATTACGAGGAAAATCCTACAATTAAAACGAAAAATAAAACGCCGAAGGAAAATCCGTGTGAAAACTTCCACGGAGATAACCGATTTGGGGCGAAAGCTACAGACTCTTATCACACAAGCTAGAGAAAGCTGTTGTGGTAACGCACTCTCATGGTTCTTGAAGGAATCCCCATAAAAGTTTTGTCGCTTCTTTTGATCACCTAAGGAGGTGACTTCGCAAATTACAGGTAATAATGAAGCTATTTCTTCTCCCCTTCGAAAATTGCAGCTGACTTCAACAAATACTATCAGTCCGTTTTTACTGCGTCACACGGCCCATCGGAAGACCTTGCCTATTCTTCTTATCAGTCAGAAATGCAGGATGTTGTTCTGTATAAGTGCAAGGGCGTATCAAAAACTAGGGTTTCTTAGAAGGCACCTGAGACATGCAAATAAAGATGTTAGACTAACTGCATATAAAGCATATGTGCGTCCGATATTGGAATACGTAGGTTGCGTATGGGACCCCCACAGGAAAAAACAGGTCTACGATTTATTTTTTCATAATATAGGCGTACGTCGTCTGTTACTGCAATAAGAGCTGAGTCGCAGCTGAATAGCCTGGAGAGCAGAAGAAAAATTTGTAGATTTTAAGAATCATTCAAAATGGTAAACGCACTGACAAAAGTTGATTCCAAAAATATTTGTTGCTTTCCACAGCCCGTTCCCAAAGAACGAGCAAAACCAAAGCAATTGCACCGTATCAATACAAGAATGATGTGTTCAAATATTAATTTTTTTGCAGAACAATTATTGATTGGAACGCTCTGCCAGAATAACTTTTTAGTTGTTGCAGCCCTGAGCTGTTCGGAGTTCAATTAACTGTTTTTTTTTTCTTAAGAAATTAAGTGCTGCATGTAAAAAGTATGCGATGGCACTTCAAATTGCCTGCGCACCCGCACAGAGTGCGTGAGCGTGTATTTATTATGTGTTTTTATGTTGCCTCTCCTGCCCAGACCGAAAGGTCTGCAGTATTGTAAATAAATAGAAAAATTAAGTAAAAGACAACAGGAAATGCCCACGGACTGTTTGAGGGGCGCACCATGTTTGTTTCGATCATTTCTCCTAACGCGCGGTCAAGGAGCTGTCCATTATGAGCACACAAGCGGCGCGCGTTGAATTGTATTCGTCTGGTACCTCCAGTATCGATTTGATGTTCTAGTATATTAGTCTTCTCGGGAATCTCAGTCAACATGTAGGAAAACGGTTTCAACACTATTACAAGACGTTCCCGCTGAATATCTGTCCCAGAGAATGAACTCAAGGCTACACGTATATTTCGTGCTACGTCGGTGATCAGCGAAACGTGAAACGTCTGCATTTTGTTCAGAATTGCGTGCTTCGCCCCGTGCGAGACGCTCTGGTATTCTCTGAGGTCTCATTGGAGAGCCTAGAGGGGTGGCGTTCCAGCCATACCGGTATTCTCCCCTTGCAAGGTCTAGGATGATGCCCCCTCTTGTCATGCAATCCCTTTCAAGAATGATGCCACAAGCAAGACCCGGCAAATAAGTAAGGTATTGCCGACATTTCCGTCCATAATAGGTGAGTTGCAAGCGAGCTTTCTCGTTAGCGGATATTACTTCGTCTGATGCCATGCGCGACTTTTTTCTGATGATCGCATAGATATACTACGGCCTTTACACAATTGTTTTACAAAGTCCCCAAAAAAAATATATTGTGGCACACGTATCCAAAAGTGCTGCATTTTTCGGCCCTGCCATGTTAACTATGATGTAAGGCTTTCTGACTCCGCTTTTGGTCCGCTGTAATTCAGCGGTATAGGAAGTTGTAGGGGGATCGGTGGCCGGGTGAGCTAGCGCACACCAGCTCGGAGCACGTACAGCGAAAGCTCGTGCTGCAGAACCTATAGGGATCCTAGGTTCAGTCCCCACCCCTGCCCCTTTCGATCTGGATGAGCATATCGTACCGGCGTGCGGTCGTGTATCACTGCAGAGTGGTGCACGTTAAAGTCCCCAGGCTAGCGGTAGTACTGCACTGGCTAAATGGCTCATCTACAGCGAGTGACTTATCGCAACTTTCAAATGGCTGACTAACTACCCGCCGTACAAATATTAGGGATGTCGCGAACCACCCTAGGTTCAAATTCGAAAGGTTTCGGTATTTTCGACCCGAACTGAGGTTCGAATTCGAAAGATCCGATATTTTTGACCGTCCGAGGTTCGAGTTCCAAAAGTTCACAAATTGCGAACACCGTGGAGTTTCGATTTCGTAAAGTTCGAAGTTTTCACGTTTTCTAAGAGTTCGGGTTCGAATATTTCGAATAATTTTTTTGCTTGAGGTTCGAGAAATCCGAAGGTTTCGAACTTTCCTCACTTGAAATTCGAGAGGTTCGAAAATGTTGAATTTTGGGGGATCTGAAGTTCGAAAAATTCAAAGATTTTGAATTTTTTGGATCTCAAATTCGAAAAATTTGAACGTTTCAAATTTTATAGACATAAAGTTCGAAAAAATTGAAAATTTCAAATTTCTTTCTACATAAAGTTCGAAAAGGTCGAAGGTTTCTATTCTCTTTTACGGCTAAATACGAAAAACGTCGAAGATTTCGAATTTGTTTCAAGTCCAAGTTCGAAGTCCGCTTTTTATGTTTCTCCACAGTTTCAGTTTCAAATAATGATTTCACGCCTCACTGGTATTCACGGAATCAAGTTTTAGAAAAGTGCAGCTGTGATATTTGGACTGCGCGAAGTTGTTCAGGCAATTAAATGAGACGACGAGCGACTCGGATGTGCTTTAATATTTGCCATTGCAAGGCGACGTATGACCATAGATCAGTAACTGTTACCGCCAGCCCGGTTTTTTTTAACGTGCGTCACGCAGTAGTGATCACACGAACGCACTGTTTTATGACACTCATCCATTTCGAAACGGACAGGGAGGGGCAGGAGGTTGAGACGTAGAAAAACCTTTGAAGCTATCTGGCAAAAAATGTCTCCACCCCCTTGCACGCTGGTGTCCGATCAAACGCCGCCCGAGTTACGCTGGCATATAGTAAGTTTAGTTTGCAATTGTTCTGGAAGTTCATTTTCCGGGCCGGAGCAAACGCCGGGCAAAAAACACAGAAGCCGACACAACTCGAGGTCGAGGAGTGCTCAACCATGCCAGTGGCGTCGGAAGAGGAGAAACGGGGAGAAAGGGAAAAATAAGAGGGGGGGGGGGGGGGGGAGTCTTCAGCCCCCCCCCCCCTCTCCCAGATATTTTGGACTGTTAAAATAAACAATATGGGAAAGAGGGCGAAGTCGAGATTATTCTAATCAGAAATTATTTATGCATATGTATAGTTACTGTCGCTTTTCACTGCATAAAAGATCGCGTACATGGTCATTGTCGGAAACTCGTTGTCAGAAGGCACTACTCGTGACATGCTTAATGGTTCGGAAGTTAAAAGCTATGTCTTTTCAATCTATATAACTGTGCCACTGGAAAAAAAAAATTAAACATTACAATTAATATGGAAATGAAAAGCTGGAGAGGGAGAAAAAAAAACTATCAAGAACCTGCCGGAAGTGTTGCATTCTAGCATATTCAGAGCCCTAGAACTTCGAAACAGGTTTCTCCTACCAAACTTTGTACAGGCTAAAAGAAACAGTTCCCAGAAACGGAAAACAAAAAAAATAAAAGTAAAAAAGAAAACAAAAAATAAAATGTTTTCTTTGATGACGAGACTTTTATGAGCTAATTTATTCCTCAATGTGAAAAAAAAATACATAATTTTGTATTCTGCAGATGGCAATGCTATGTACTGTCGTGGTGTTAATTTAGATGCGATACCTTAAACGATTTAAACGAAAAAAAAATACAAGGTTTAGGGCCTAATTGCCCGTAGATTCATGTTTGTACATTTCTCAGAAACTCATCTTGAATATCAATAATCATATCTTAAGACGAGACTTATCTAGGCTATACATAGATCATTCTTAAAACGTTTAACATCTCTACCATAAATAGCTTCGGCAAATAGTGCACGTCAAATAAGGCACAAACGACAATCGTCAAAAACTCGTCGTCCTTTTTTGTTCCTTGGGGAATTTATTTCTTTAAAACTAAGCATGCCAGAACATTCAAATAAACGGCATTGTCTTTCGCAGTTAATGTAACACGGCATGTAAAAATTAAAAAAAAAATATTACGAATGTACTATTGGGGAAAAATGAAATGCGAACAGAGGAGCGCGTGGCTCGCGGTACAGGCTGCGCCGCCTGGAAGTGAGCCGAGGAGCGAGGGTGCGTGGCCTACTCCGACGTGTTCACGCCCCTCCCTCTGCGCTCCCCAAGCTTCAACCGTGCGCCTCTTAGTGCGCTGAAAGCTATCGCCGCTATCTTTGCTGGCTCAGCGCGAGCGGTGCAAAGAAGCTCGCCGCACTCGCCGAGCAGGTAAAGATAGCGGTGACGGCTTTCAGCGCACTGAGAGGCGCACTGCCGAAGCTGGGCGAGCGCCAATCGAGGGGCGTGAACACATCGAAGTAGGCCACGCACCCTCGCCCCTAGGCTCACTTCCAGGTGGCGCAGCCTGTACCGCGAGCCACGCGCTCCTCTGTTCGCATTTCATTTTTCCCCGATAGTACCTTACTGTTTGAATCCAAATGAAACCGCCGGCCGGTCTTTCGAATGATTCACATTCCAGAATTCGAAAGTGCGATTTTTTTTCAAATTCTCTAGATAAATAAGTTAGAACGTTCGAAAATTGTCGAATATCTTAGCGCAGGAAGTTCGAAAAGCTTCTAGCGTTTTAGTGCAAGAAGTTAGAAAGCTCGAAAATCATCGAATTTATTAGTCTATCAAGTTCGAAAGCTCGACAAGCATCGAATTATGCCGCGTAATAGGTTCTAAAGTTCAAAAAGGATCACATTTTTTAGCGCAGTACGTTCGAAGGTTCAAAAAACATTGCATTTCTGAACGTGCGAAGTTTGAAAAGCGTCGAACATCTCAATGTAACGAGGTCGAAAATTCGACTACCGTCGAAGTTTTCGATATAAAAGGTTAAACAATTCAAAATCTTTCGAACCTATCGAATCGATCGATTCGATCACCGAAACTTCGTTTTGATAAAAGTTCGCGGCATCCCTAAAAATTATCCACACAACCCCAATTATAGGGAGCTGTAAACGCCGTTCCGTTTTTTCTTGTCGGGTCGTATTAAGCCGCTGCCGCGATGCAAACTGGACTTCTTTTTCTCCGTGTATACAGCAACACATTGTTTAGAAAGAAGTCCGCTTTGCCTACTACCAGGTGTGGGCACTGCGCGTGCGCAGAAACCAAAATCGGAAGGAGCGAAGCGTTTCCGCAAGCGCATAGCCGACAGCAGCGCCACCGCACTGACGTGACGTCAGTGAGTTGAGTTGGCCAATACTTGTCTCAGGACTGGCTCGTTTGTGTTCTTCGCATTAAAACTGCAAGTATGCTTCGTTTCAATGTAAGATCTTACCGCGGTCGACACCGCGATCCGATGGAGCCAATCAATCACCGCCAAGGCTGTGACGTCACGGCACTCATCGCTCCTGTGCGTTCTCCATCACCGGCCAAACCGATCATGCAGTGAAACAAAAAAGCGCCGGATGGGGGCGCATTTAATGTGGGTGATTGGTTGCTTGTGCGATAAAATCAAACGCTCAGAGGCGACTTGCGCCATGACGACGCACTTTTCGTGCTGCTTGATTGGCTACATTAATTGCAGCGCCGGCTGAGGTGGGATCTTAAAGAAACGCTGCAAGGAAAAAAAAACATTTTTTAAAGGGCAAAGATGGGATACGTACTTTTTTCAATGTTTTTTTCAACGAAAAAGATTTTGTTCGCTCAATATTTACGCCATTAGACGCAATTTAGGTGGAGTTCATGGCCAGCTCAAAGCCCCCCACACGAATCAGTGGCCCCACGCATTACTACTGGAGTGGCTTGGCTGCTCGACAGAACAGGATTACAAGCGTAGTGCCTCCCTTTCGCGACACCTGGTGCGTCTCGTCTGGGGGTCAAAGACCGCCTGCTAGTCGTGCGAGCGGACGCGCGGAAGCCTCCGGCATCGTCTGCTATTTCACCACCGTCTATCGTCGTCTGCAATGCTCGTGAGACGCGGACACGAAATCTGCGCGTCGGCGTCCGTTTTCGCCTATGTCCGTCTGCTATTCCGCCCCCGTCTAAAAACGTCTGCAACGCTCAGACGATGCGACCATGAAAGCGGCGTTCTAGCGTTCCATCATACACGAGCCATGGTCCAATACAAACGTATGTCAGCATCTGTTGATGCGCAGTAATAAGCGACCGAAAGGACTAAAGAAATCAACAAAATAAATATGCAGTTTGTTCAACTTTACTGTTGTAGTTGTTGTTTTTTTTTTCTTATTTCATTGGCGAGCAAGGTTCTTGACCTTCATAAGGCAGAATTAAAACGCGACGTAGGAATATTCGCTTTGGTGCGCGAGGTGCACTGCAAAATTTGATAGCTACGTGCCTTTCGAGGTGAAATGACGGGAACATACCTAGACCAAATACGATTTGCCCAGACAAACTTGATCTGAGCCGAAACCCTGATTGCATCCAACCAAATGGTTCGCAAATTCTTACCTGTGCAGGAATCTTCACGGTATTGACACCGTGATGGCCACAACGACGGTTGCGCAATTCGAAGAGCAGTGGAGCCGCTTTTACGGGAACCAACATAATTACTCAGCATTAACACGAGTTAAGAGAGAAATCAAGCCGGAGCGATGAAGATAGTTGATCTGAGACGCTAGGCTTAGGGCAGTCCCGCCACGAGAACAAGCATTCGCACAGCGCTTCCGAAGACTCCTGTAAACCCCTCTGTAAACTCGAAATCACTCGCACTCATAAGCATTGACGAGCTCAACGAGCTTCGTTCTTTCAGAACTCTACAGGCGCCGTCAGCCATGTTTCTTAACGTTTCAAACCAAAGCGCAAGAACCAATCTAAGAAGAGAATTGAAAACAATCATGACATTATCTTGATTGTTTGCTTCTCAAACGTAAAAAAAATATATTCGTTTAAAACACAATTACGGCATGGAGACAAAAATTTACAACCAAATTCATTTTTGACACGTCAATCACCTTTTCGTACAATGAGAGATGTAAGCACATTGTAATCACGGGGCGGGGCTTAGCGATCTGCGACCTCCCCCTTCTGCGCCTGAATTGCATCTAACGGCGTAAATATTGTGGCAAAAAAAATCATTTTCGTGGAAAGAAATTTAAAAAAAATGTGTCCAGTCTATGTCTTAAAAAAAAAAACTTATTTTACTTTGCAGTGTCCCTTTAAGCGGAAACGGGGTATTGTTCGGTTGCGCTGGCTTTCTTGATCGAGAACTCCGGCGAGTGGCCGATAGTCTGGGGCCAGTGGGGAGAGGCTCTTCAAGTGGTTTCTTGCGCTTTGTGTCGAGCACGGGGCACCAGATCTTCCAGAACCCGGGGGCCATAACTGGTCGGTTTCAATTTGTTTTAAAGAATTGGGCGAAGTTCTGTGGTTCGGTTCTGTCCTCAATGCGGTTCGTGCGCGCTTTATCTTCAGTTTTTCATGCAGCATGCAAAGGCAGGCCGGTGGTACGGCGCGCAGAGGTTCATAGCTTAGCATTGCGAGCTTCAGCTAATGTGCTCGGATGAGATTCACTTGAAAGGAGAAACGAAACGATCACCGAAAATAGTTCCCTCGCATTCTGTCCAACTTAGCCTTAAAATAAAACCAAACGTCCTCGTTTCTTTTTTACGTTTTTTTTTTTTTAGGATAGATGTTTTGATTATGAAAACTTTGTGATTTAAATGATGACGTGTCCAACGCTACATGCGGCTATCGGTCAACCCAACACAAAACCGTAATTCACGCAGTGTTTCTGATGTCATACTAATTCTGTGAACCCACTTAAACAGAACATAGGTCGCAGAATGTACGCCAACTTTGGCCTTCGAAACTAGTGAAAACCTCCACTGAACCTTGCTTCAAGAAATTAGCGCCTGCAACCTCCTTGGATTCGTTTTGTTTCTACCACTCGCGCTTCTATACAATTTTCTAGTCTCAACTCAATCGTGTTTTGTGCCTGCTTTTATGTTGCAGTGTTTTCTGGACTCTGATGCTCTACTGAACAAGATCGCTGACTCTTTGTAATTAACGCGCTGTGATAGACTCGGGTACAACTCTCTTTGAAGGAGAAGGAGTGCGCGTGCCCAGCTTTCATCGGCGCTCAAGGTCGCGTTCACTCGCCTTTGACTGCCTAAAACGAAGATAAAAACAATTGCCTCAAATATAATGAGAAAATCAGTCTGTGCTGAGTTTGGCAATTAATCTCGGAAGACTGCTGCTGGATTGGATCTCCTTTGATCAGGTAACCCAGGTTAGCGTGTATAGAAGTGGAAACGTTTGCATGTTCATAATCCGTCTTTCATCTCTAGTGCTTATCGAGCAGAATTGGCGCTCGAATTCAGACTGCCACTTTTGCAATTTGCGAGGTTCTCACGCACGAGTTGCCCCGCGTAAATGAGTTGTGGGAAACATAAAAGATTTAAAAAATTAGAAAAAAGCTATTTCAGCATTTGATGATTAAATTGATGTAATCTCATTGAACTGGTGCCAGCGAGTCTCCTTGAGAGTCAGGTACAGAACGATGATTCAGCTTGTGCGCTAAGGGTTCTTTATTACCATTCAATGCTAGAGTTTTTTGCGAAGAGTCCCGCCTAAATGTATTCATATAATTTTTTATTAACTCGAAAAAATAACAGAACGATTGAAAACGTCGTTTTTCTTTTTCATTCAACCGAAAATGTCATCGAAGTTTGAACATATATTTTATGACAAATGCGCAAAGCAATCGTCATGTTACAGTCGATTCTCGTTTCTGCTTTGATGAGCACTTTATTCTTGATTAGTTTAATGTTAGCACTACAGACATAAACAAATATTTGGAAAACTGTTGGTACCCTCTAAGAATGTGTGGTTAAAAACACTGAAGCCAGCAAACAAAAAAAAACAAAAAAAAACATTTGTGTCCGCGAACACATTTTATAACTTTCTTTGAATTCAACGGCGCGTTTATTATCAACAATATATTCTTATTTACAGTTTACCCGCTGGGGCTATACACGTTTTGACATCAAGAAACAAAATTAAGTTTTGCGCCTCTTTTTATCCGTTGCGGAAAGTAGTTCTTACGAGATCTGGTTTTCGAAAGAAGAAATGACGGTATTGGAGTTTGGAGCATGTACGTCATGATAAAATAACGTATAGCTAATCAAAAATGCACCTACATGTATCTTAATTCAACATATAAAAGGGTAAATTTAAAAAAACTCCACAAAAATCTGACTTTTTTCTTACTGTGGTTCTTGGGGTAAATACGAGTATAGGGGTAATATGTTTTAACGCGTCTGGTAACAAAATGGTAAGTTTTTATTCCATCAATGTATTCACGCACGCAAGTACCCGAATAAAACAGACCGATTGACAAAGGTAGGCGTTAACGTTTCCCCAAAGTTTGTGAAAGAATACAGCAGTAATAACAACAAAGACACTATGCGTGAGAAGCCAGATTCACGAACGTTTTGGGTTACAACTTAGCTACGAAGTTCCTAAGTTAAAAACATCGTAAGAAGAGGAGAAATCGGCATTCACGAACGCGTTCTTAAGCGAGAGGACGAAAGCGACGTTCTCGTATGGAAAAACTAGAGCTTCCGGTGTCCCGCAGGCTCCCGATGCCCGCGAGAGCGGGCTGTTGCTGTGGCAACGGCGTCTTCGGCAACACGAACAACCAATCGGAGTGCTCGGCATGGTTCTGAGCAGTTCGGAGCTTGTGAATTTTTAATAACAAACACAGATGGCCTTTCCCCCGCCGCTTGTCTGGGGTTCGTGTCCGTTCAGTGATATGTCTACGCTAACACTACTTAAACGCGCCAGAATGCCGAGGCCGGAAGAATCACCTTCGTTGACTGCTACTATCTCGATCGCTACGAGGCCAACACAATTGTCATCATTACTAAAAGAAGACGACCCTTGCCAGTCGTTTGCAAAGCGTCGTAGATAGAAACAAATCGCCGCGCCGTTTTCGCGGCCTCGGAGATGCAGGAGCGAGCCGACGTTAAAGAAGATACGTCTGAACTGCGACAGTGTCAGTAAGAGCCACGTAAATACATGTTCACACTCGGAGCGGACGCGCACCTTTGATCGAAGTGATGGATTCGCGCTGTTAGACCACATCTTGGTAAGCGCTTCGGGACTGATCTTTTTGCGATTCCAACTCGATACTGACGTGACACTCGGCAAAAAAAGGTTGGACCGGCATCGCGCAGCTCTCACGAACTGTTACAGCTCGACAATGACGTACCGTCGTGTCAGAATAAAAATGGCTTATTAGTAGCAAAGTGTAGATACCGTGTTGCGAAGGTAATTCATACGGCGTTTGTTTGAGCTCCATAGGAAGTTTTAGCTAGTCGTTTTTCGAGCACACCTTTCCAAAATCACGGACGGTATAGCTGGTCCTTTCTGTGAAACCGTACGTGAAATTTTACATATTTTAGCGCATCGTGAAACTGCCGCAACCGTGTAAACGATGATGATGACTGCGCTTAACGGTGGCGTCATCTTCTAGTAAGCATGGGAAACGTTCTGCAACCTGTAAATCCGTGGCGGCTGGCTCGTGTTTCCGGTGTACGAATGATGTAAACAAGACTGTGGACGTAACATTTGCCGGTCGGAATTTCAAGAACTGCGAAGCTAGACAGAGTAAAAAGTATCTGAACGACCGTAAAGGTATGCGGTGTGTCTACATAATCTTGAACTTGAACGATAGTTCAAGTTGTGTGCCGTCGAACCAAATCATTTCGTCTGCTCGCGGTCGCCACGGCAGCTAGTCTGCTCGCAGATCGCAAAAATTTACTAGCATGCGCAGTTTAGACAGCATTTACGATCGCTTACCATTGTGAGCAGTCCTCGAAATGATTTGGTTCAACCTCTCAAATGAAACAGACTAACAGGACGGCAAATCGCCTCCCGCTGTCCTAAGCCTAACCCTCGGCTGGGTCGGCGAAGTCAGTCGCTGAACCGACCGCCATCTTTTTTCCCCCGAGTCGTGAACGGTGCTGGCTGCGTTGCGGTGATGACTCCAGCGGCCGGAATGGGAGAAACGAACGAGAAGAGCCTACCGACGCCCCGAACAACTCGCGCGCGCATGCACAGTGGCGTAGCCGATCCGTTCAAGGGCGAACCGTTCGTGTGGTAACGACCTGCTAAAACTCCCTTATATCACACAAAGCAAGGAGATAGATTCGAACAGAGTCCCTTTTCGACGACAGCGTTCGTCACCGCTGCCTCGGAAAACAAGGAGATGACAAGGGGAAGAGATAGACCTATAAATCTAAAATTGAGGTCAGCGATCAAAAACGATAATATGGCAAGGGCCCACAAGGGCCGCGCGGGCATATTCCATTCAGCAAGCCAGCCGGTCGTGGGAATGGGGTCTTGGCCAAGGACCGTCGGAGCAACGCTGCGTCGGAGCAGGTCGGAGTGCCTGCTAGGCCTATATTCTGCCGAGCTCGCCCTTGGAGGTCACTTGGTCGATGGGATTGTTACCGTTGTAGCCTTTCCCGGGTGTTTGTGGATCCAGCGATCGGCGTTCATGTTCGTCGTGATCGGTTTCATGTACTTCTTTCTTGTTTCTTGCTGCTTGAAGTTGTGACGCGCGAGAAGAGCACGTAGAAAAAAAATATCCGTTGGTCGTCGCGACCGAGTGACTGAGCGACGCTGTCGGTCATGTTCATATGATCGTAAAACGTTCGCAAGACAGCTCCGGAGCTATCTTAGGGTTCCATCGTAGCCTGCACAAAAGTTACGATAATTTGGTTTCGTAAATACGAATTCGTTCTTACGCTTTGTCGTACGCACATTTTTGGCGTACACTCTTAGAAAAAAAGGAGTCCAAAGGGAGTCACTGCTTCCATGACTCTCTTTGACACTTCACGACTCTCTTAGAGAGTCAATTTTTCGTGTGACTCTGTTTTGACTCTTCCCCTTCTCAGCGGGAGTCACAGGCCAGCAGCATTTGTACTACCGAAAAAAAAAATTATGAATGCTGCTTCGCGGCGTCCATCCGGCAACCCAAGCCCCGCCGTTTCCCTATGCACCTCTAGAAAGGGAGTCCGACACCATTTAGTTCAATGCTTTGTCGACATTTTATTTTCAATAATTGTGCAAAAAAAAAAAATTAAAAAGGAAAGGAAAAAAAAGTAATGCACAAAGTTTCGTCGACATTCATTTTTCTCAAGAATAATTGTAAAAAAAAAACAAAAAAAAACGTATGTTTATTTTTCCATCGAACCTGGGTTCGCTTTGCAAGAAGCGGGCACCTTTCCACATAGCTACACCTGCGAGTACTCGTTTTGAGAATTCGTTTTATACGAGATTCAACAAGTTTCGCGTGTGCACATTATTCGAAACCGAATCCTGCGTCTGCATTTTACATATTTCTAGAACTGTCGTGGGGTGCGTCTCTGGGAGCGAGTGAAGGTGCAGCAGCTTATTCAAGACTATACTCCGTTTCATACGTAGCATGCAACGCAGTCAAAGCTAGCGCACCGGTTTGCATCGCCGACCGTGTCCACGTTCACCCCATAAAATAGTGCGCCCCCTGCGATAACACTTATAAAAAAGTCGAAAAAGGTGCCTCCTTGGATCTAGAAACTGATAGTGGTGTTATGATTTCGACGGAGCACACATTTTTTTCAATAAAAAGGAAACGATAATGTAAACTACTTTAGATTGTTTTCGTTTTCGTCCGTGCGGCAGCAGCTGCGGGTTTTCGGGTTGTGTGGCACTGGCTGGTTTTGAGAAGATGGCGTCTTACGCAACAAGCTCAAGTACTTCTCCTGCTCGGATATGTTCAAAGATTCGTTGTGCGCAGACCTTGAAAGAGTGCAAGCAGGTGATCGCCAACGTGTACGCGAGTAGAAGAACGCGTTTCCCGGAGAAGTCGGTCGTGAAGTCCTGGAGACGGTCAGTAACAACACCGGAGTGTGGGCCCGTACTGTCGCGAAGTACAAGGCGCAGTGTCTATCTGGCAAGCTGGCGTCCCCGGAGCGAAGACCTCGCCATGTAGAAGTTTCGAGCACGGGGACTGTCAAGCATGCCGAATTCACAAACAACGCCATTCGCCTCAAGGTGCATCGCAAGTACCCCGAGAGGGGGATTCCTACCCTTGACAGATATTTCAAGATAAGCTGTTCAGGCCACAACTATTGTCGATTAACGTCCTATTATAAATTTTAGGGGAAGGCTACTATCAGTGAGATTCCTCATTCCACGCTGCACGAAAAAAAAAAAAAATATACCTCGGTACTGCAGGCAAATAACACTTGCAAAGCGGCAGAGCAGATGGTAGAAATGTGGCCTCTCGGCGACTTACAAATAAATAGCAAGAAGAAAGGAGGAATCGAAATATGTAGTTCGGCAATGCGCACAATCTTGCACAAAAAATGGATAAAAAAAAAAAAATCTGCGCGTCTAGAGGGTTTGAACCACTGCCGCCGAGACGTCGGTATCGCCAGAGCAGCCCTACCACTCGTCCACGAAACGCGCCCAGGAACACTTTTTTTTTTTTTTTTCTGTATTTTCATGCGCACCACTTCAGTACCTTTGACAGCTATGCACGCTATGTATGAAAATGAGTATAAGTGCCCATTTTGAGAACCACACCACCACACTGCGAGTTGAAGCAACGCCGAAGGCTCGCGTCTCGCAGCGCCGCCTGTTGAATAACCATTCGAAGAGTTTGCACACTGTGAAGGTAAGAGCGCTCACACCGAAGAGCTCTCTTTACAACGCCTACACACACACAGAGCTCACAATTGAAGGGGGGCCACTGAGGTTTTAAGAGCCACTGATCGTAGCAATCGCATTCCAAAGACGCCGCGTTGTCGTAGATTGTTTTTCACCAGCTAGGTCCTATAGGGATGAGGCCAAGGCCAAGGCTGGGGGATTCATCGCCGGAAACGTAAAGGAACCAAGCAAACGGCGTGAGGCTCGCGGAAGCGGTTCGTGGGAGCCGACGACGTCCAAGCCACGATCCAAGTAGCCCTAGTAGCAGCCTTGCTTCCGAGAAGACTGTATATTCTTTCCGGCGGGCACACAATACTCCGACAGCATGCTTGCGGCTGATGTGGATTGCAAGAGGTGGCTAACAGGACGACCAATGCACAGAAAATAGGTTGAGCACAACACAGCACGCAACGATTGTCGCCGCCATGTTGAAATAAAACCAAGCTGAGACAGGCCAAGCTACAGTTTAGTATACGACGAAGCTGAGACAGGCCAAGGTTCAGTTTAGTACACAACCAACATACTTCATTACAAAGAATTAGATAAATGTTTAAACAAATTTTTTTACGTTTAATAGTTTTAATGTATGTCGATTAAAACAGAAACATTCACGTTGCGTCAAATGAGTTTCGTCGTAACCAGCGAACGTCGCCGCGTCGGCCGCGACGCCATCGCCAGCGTAACCAAAATCAAAAACAAAGCAAGCTGCAAACTTTCGGGCGGTTTCAGGCCTTTAGTGCCTTCGAAGAACGTTCTCCGAAAAACAAAAAGTGTCTCAGATGTCGCCGTGCCCATGGACCGAGCTGTGGGTTTTGTGTCTACTTGGTGAGTACTCGTCTATTCGCTTGACTTTTTCAGTGCTTCCTTTTCGGAGCGTTTGTGAAGTGTCCTTGTGTGTGTGTGCAGGAAGCGTGAAGGCGAACGCGGCGAACGTGTGGGGCTGCTTGTCGCACACGTGCTTTGCGCATGGGATGACCTTCGAGCTTTTCCCGAGGAAGTCCCGCAACCGACCTGTCAGCACGGCCTGTCAATGAGCGAGCAGTCCGATTGCGGGAACGCACACAGAGGCGAAGGTCCCACCGAAGCCGGAGGGGGGGGGGGGGGGGGGGGGGGGGGGGGACGGGACTTCGTAAGTGTATCGGGAGCTTTATCTCGTGGATTCGGTGGACAAGGCGAGTTCTACAAATCGGGTGGCGCCTTGGTACGGCTGTGGTACCACCTAACTAGGCGGTGTGTTTCGCGGAACCCGACTGCTATGGTACCCATTATGTGCTGGCGCTCGTATTTGCACCCCGTTTGCTTTTACTGCGGGTGTTCGAAATCAGGTTCGTTTCTCTGCATTGTTGATGTTGCTTTCGAAGAGGTCTTTTTTGACTAGGGCACAAACTTTTTATACAAAATGCTGTATATGTTGCAGTTATTTGGTAGCCCTCTGGCTGTAGTGTATTGTGAAGGTTGTGGGAAAAAACGCGCATTGAGTAATTACAAAAAGATATACCGGGTGTTTTTGCGAAGACTTTCAAAAATCCCAAAAATTAGGGCGATTGAACAAAGAAGAAGCTCTCTTCGGGAACAAACTACGAGCCACGGCGGACGGCAGGAATTGCCAAAAACCTACTAATTTGCCAGATAATTAAAACTTGTTAATTAACTTTTTAATTAGTGGAAATAGACATATGATTCCAATTAGAAAGTTGCTGAACGTTATTGAAAACCACTAAATCAGTCATTTTCAGAAAGACTTCAAGCGCTTGAGAAGAGTAGTAGCGCACTAAAATTACCACTTGTGGAGCAGGTACAAGGCTGGGGCTAGATAAGAGGCAGAAAAATCGCGCGGGCGCCTTACCGCAAACGCTAGCCTTGTACCTGTTCCACGAGTGGCAACTTCAGTGCGCTACTACTCGTCTCACGCGCTCAAAGTCTTTCTGAAAATGACTGATTTAGTGGTTTTCGATAACGCTCAGCAACTTTCTAATTGAAACCATATGTCTATTTCCCCTAATTAAAAAGTTAATTAACAAGTTTTAATTAATTATCTGGCTAATTAGTAGGTTTTTGGCAATTCCTGACGTCCGCCGTGGCTGGTAGTTTGTTCCCGAAGAGAGTTGCTTCTTTTTTCAATCGCCCTAATTTTTAGGATTTTTGAAAGTCTTCGCAAAAACACCCGGTATATATATAATGTAGTGTCGAGTACCGTCCGACGGCACTCTTGCAGAACGTTCACGTGCCTTGCAGTGGAACTCCACTCACGTCTTCAAGTGCCGTCCGAAAGTCTTATGTAAAGCGAATTGTCAAAACGAGTTTTTCGAAGTTGTAGCGTAGCTTATTGGAAATTGTAGCATAGCTCGCCTGATAGGCAGCGTACCCGGATTCGATCCACAGTGTGGGCTTACTTTTTAAAATCTTTTTCTCAAACATTTTGTTTTGTCGAGGCATTTGGCGATATTTACGTCATTTCTTTTTTACCATTAACACTGGGAAAAAAAAAGGATGTTGTCGACGAAACTTTGCTTAAAGGGGGCCCTGCAACAACTTTTTCACTGGTTCTTAATTAACACCGAATTTGAGCGCACTGAACGTAGTAACTTAATCTTTTCCCAAATTTCGCTTTATTTTAAAAGTTATAGGCAATTTAGAATTACAAAAACAAACAAAAAATAACCTCTTTCATGACGTTGTAGGTCCTAGCTTGAGTGGCCGTGACCTAGAGGAGTAGTGAGCTCATCGAGCGCTCACGGCTGCTGCACTCCGTGTCGACGGCTCGAGAGGGCGCTACTAAAGCATATTCTGGATAGGCTGTATGAGACGGGTGGCCAGGGCGGCTTGCATTGCATTTGCTGCGCGATTAAGGACTAATTTGGCATAACACTTCATTGGCCACAAACTACAGCAAACACGGTGTAAAGATCAGTTCAGAACGTGAGCCACTTCGCGCTGCCATACCGCCAAACGGCCAAATCGCCAGCCAAGCCCGTGCTGAAAGCCTTCGGAACGCTCGGAACCGGTCGATTCCTCGATCCGGTATACGACCGCAGCGCCGCCGCGTACATCCGGGACCTTTCTACGCTCGCTGTTCGTCGGAGCCTCATCCCACAAGCCTTTTCTAGTATGCGCCGTTTTTTCCGCCGCTTGGTGGCGGGTTTGTCGACGAGTCTTTTCTTGTTTCTATACTTTATAAACTGCATTTGTTTCTTTTCTGATCTAAATTACCAAACAAAAACTACTTTCATACATAACTGAAACGGTTCGCGACACTTATATTTTGTATTTCGACTAAAAAAAAGCTTTAGCGGCTCTGACCAGTGGTAAGCCCAGGACCAAAGACGTTACATATTGCGCGCTTTCGGCGATGCCGGTCGCCCTCATAAATGGAGGAGGTTTCCGCATCTTCCGGTTAAAATATGACTCACTGATATTTAGTTACTCTCTCCGTGCCCGCTGACTTGCCCGAACCCCAAAAGACGTGGAAACCGCAAAGAGGTAGGCGCTTAAATATGATTGCAGGGCCCCTTTAACAAAATGGTATGGGCGTCCCTTTCCGGAGGTCAACGGGGGACAGCGGGGCTCGGTATGGGACAGAGGGGCTGGACGCTGCGAGGCGTCATGTGCAATGGGGCCAAGTAGGTTAATAGTTTTGTAATTAGCAGCCGCATACTGTTGCCGCGAGGCGGCATGAATGTATGTGGGAAGTTGGTTAACGAGCTCCCCAGGGATACATGTGCTGTTCGACTTTCTTTCGGACGGCACTTGTAGGCACGGGTGGAGTGCCGTCGGACGGCACTGTAGACAGCCAAAAAAACAACAGAAAATGAGGTGTTTCAAACAACTTTCTTGAAGAGATCGTGAACTGATGTTTCAACTACTTCCTCGTCAGCTTTCCTCCTCAGTACGTAAGCAGAGTGAGAAACCATGTGGTCGTATTTCACTGAAACCCAAAGTTCTGCCAGCAGTCTGAGAGCCGGCATGGACAAAGCCCTACATAAATTTCACACTTCACATTTTTGCAAGTGCTGACAACCATGAAGGGAGCGACGGGACAAGCGATGGCGACCCTTTTTGCTATCGCTCAGCCGCACGACGAGGCACACTGCATGAAAGCAACTGGAGCAAGCGACCAATGTGATGAGCGACGTTTTCTTGTAATTCAAGACCGAGCAGCGTTACAAGCGACAGTGAGAAATCTCCGTCGCTGTTGCCGATGCTCGTCTCGTTGCTCACTAAATCGCTTACATTACGGTCCAGCCTTAATTGTCTGAAAGCGAGAGACACCTGCCACGAGTGAGTACCGTGCTGCCACTCACTTCCAAGTGCCTCTCATTTCAGGGCTACACTGCCATTTGCTTCCAAGTCCTGCACGGGCCTCCTGCTCAGGCGCTTTGATGCCACTTACGAAACTAGCACAAACTCGTCAAGGGGGTTTAGGTGGGGTTAGTCATCCGGTGTGTTTGCCGCACTATTCTTTACGGTGCCTCGACAGTCCACAGTCACTTCACAGTAACAAGTTGGGACGCCATGATGGCAGCGGCACTTGTACCTGCTTGTCTTATTCACTAGAGGTTTGAAGACCAACTACAGACTTTCGGCAGCATGACACTTTCGGTTTTGTAACATCATTGTTGCTTCCTTGGGACAACTCTTAATACATGGGAGGAACAAGATGGCAATTGCGCCAGTGGAGAATACGTCCAGGCACTATACCTGTACTAAAACTTGCTTGATCACCTATTTATTTATGATTATCTTTACACTTGCAGCGTTACCTCCGAGGCGGGGATGCCCGACCAGAAGAAAAATTTGACAGGGCCATAGGCAAGGCCAAGTTCGACTCGCGCTGCTGATCCTGTTGTCCCGGTGCCTCTACAAGGGCGAGGACCTGGTCAATAGGAGTGTGACAGGCCAACCTTCCAGGCGTGACAAAGTATGGCGCCGTGGGAGGGAAGCCCATTACACCTGTCAAAGTGGATGCAACTGCAGGTGCGAGCCTTGCTGCATGTCCGCCTTCCCGGTTCTAAACTATGTAGAAATTGGAAGGTTCAGCATCGTGCATTATATAGGTTTTATAGACCATACGCGAATTAGCTCTTGGGTATCATCATCATGCCGCTCGGAGCGACATGTGGTGGGTTTTGATATCTTGAATGTGCAAATGCCACTATACCTCGTCTCGCCTCAGCATGAACTAACTGCAAAAGCTGTGCAAGCGCAATCGGGTAGCCTTGGCCGGAGGATGGAACCGCAGTATGTGTGCGTCCACAGGTTTCCAATGTCAACGGCAGAAGCTTCCGAGGGTGTCCCAAGCATGCACCAGCAACTTCGGGAGGATACATGGGCACTGCTATCTTGGATTTCCAAGATTAAAGAAAATGAACACAGTTGGCAAAAACTTGAGTCTTAAGGCTCACACTCTTGCAACTGAGTATGACCGAGAGAGACGAGATCTGTTAAAACTTCTTAAAAGTTCTTAGGTTGAGGGTACATACTAGGGGCATTCTGGCACCATCTATGCGTTGACCCTGGAACTGCATTTTACAAGAGCGAAGGTTTCGCGGAATTTCCAAGGTCAAACATGTGTAATACCTGTAGGAAAGGCTTGTTTATAACGTTGACAAAAGTTTTTCGAGCCAAGAAAGAAAGGATAATGCGCAAGAGAAATAGTAAATACCGCCGAGTTTACACTGCTACCCAATAGATGGTGCCAGTGTGTCCTCTCGTTGTAAGAAGTTTTAAGGAACCCAATTTTAAGAGGTCGCAAGAGTGTGAACGGGCCTTTAGAGAACCATGCAGTGAACGGAAAACTTAACAGTTCATGCATTCTTGGCATTTCATCAGGTTGTCGGCAGGCCTCTTCACGATGTATAATATGTGCATTACTTTGGTATTTGTTGATTTTTCTGGAAACGGGTGCCAGCAGGTACGGGCATAGACAATCCTAATTATATTCGTGCATCTGTACAACTTTTTTTGTTATTTTATTTTAAAGCTTGCTATTTAGTTTTGAAAGAACTTCGTGGTTCCCATGGCGAAGTTGCAAACATTATATTGGTATGCTCAAAACCAGTCCAAGGTCAGAACTAATCATCTAAAAAAAATAATGTGACCAGAAACAATGTCATTTATTATGTCGTCCAGCTAGGCCTCGCAAATATTAGCCAAATCAGGTCCACTAGTACCCGCCCATGTAGGAGGGTGTCTTTAGTGCCCATGCTTGTTGTTTAATTAGACCTTGAACATGGTTCCTTACTATGTAGGACTTGCATTACGAATGAGTTTTCTAGTTAACGGTGGTGTTCCTGTTAACAAACCATTGTATTAGGTAGGTAGAAAATAAGAGTGAAGAAGTGAACTTTGGTCTTTAATGGCAAGTAGGTTCATATGGAATCATTTTTGCTTCAGTGGAGGCTCAAGTATGCACGACACTGAAGGGACTTTCCTTTCAGTCAACGGAGACAAGGGTACCACAAGAGCCAGCGAGGGAAAGAGAACGGGACCTCTTGGTGTCAACGCCTTGCCGCCTGCGTGGCTGTGCCCCGAACCGTGCAGTTTTTGCCGAGGTAAACAATTGGGCCATTTGAAAGTTTTGCATTTTTGCGGATAAAAAAAACATGACTCACTTGCATGCCTTGCTGTAAACAATCCATTGCAGCACTGAAATTCTTGAGTTGCAGATAATGTCACAGGTAGGATAGATAACCTCTACATTCTCGGAGTTCTGTAGACAAAGGGGCTGCCCAAAGATTACACAGCAGGATGGTGCCCCGCTACAGAGCACCAGTATATGTCGTACCATAGCCTCCTTTATACTGACAAAACCTGGCAGATTGTCACGAGAAGCGGTCGCCGAAATGGAAAAGGTGAAGTGGCATACAACGGAGAAGAGTCTCGCCGTAGCGGACGCGAAACACGAAAAAAGTATGTTTTGGGTCCTCACCACTGCAAAAGCTGTGTGCTGACGTCCAGGTTCCGCGAGGAATGGCTCTTTAATGCTCTGTGCTACCAAATCCTCACGCTCCAAAATCTGACCAGGCACTCTATGACTCCGTCGTCGAACTGGCAGGCTTTGTGAGTTTAGAGGTGCTATAATCATACTCCAATCCACTTTACTCCTTTTTTTTTTTCAGGGGGAGGGCATCTTTTTGTTTGCATTCTTAAAAAAGAGGGTTAGACTGTTGTGATTAAATTGGTGTGGACAACCACTAACAAGCTCTGTTTGCTGTCGTCAGGGCCTACGCTATTCTTATCAATTCCAATCTTCGCAAAAGACAAGATAGGGGAAGGGAAAAAACCGGAGGAAAGTTGCGCCGTTTACGTGGTCGATGTAACTACTCATGCTAAAGATAAATCACATGTAACTATGGTTGTTTGAGATAAATCTGTTTAAAAATGTGTCTTCGCTATGCCAATCTGTAAATATATTTTTCTTTAAAGCTGGAGACCAAGTGACACAAGTATCATCGCTGTCTTCTCAACTGGTTATTTCAATATTTTATTAGGAGTACTTGGCCATGACTTAAAACAAACCAAAGACCAGATTCGGGCTCATGTTGGCCTTAAGCTGAATTTTGCCAGAGAAATAAATGCTGAAACTAGACAACATAATTCAAAGCAAACTTTCTGCAGCGACAAAGAGTTGGAAATAGTTACTGAAAGAATAGGGGAAGCAGTTTCGGGGCAACGGTATACAGATTGGACCTACGAGAGCCTAACCAGGCTTTTTGCTCTGGAACTAGACAAAGTTCAGAGTAAACGAAAGGGGAAGCAAGGACATAGACCAAAAAGCTGGTGGGACAAAGAAGTGAAGCAAGCGATACAAAAACGTCAAGAAGCCTATAGAGAACACAGGTATTCTAAGCGCAGTGTGGATTCAGAAACGGAAGTAAAGTGAAAATGGGACACTTTTATAACTTGTCGCCGAGAGGCATCCAGTTTGATCAATGCGAAAATTCAGAGAAAGGGTGAGGAATGGATGAGTAATGTAAGCAAGAAAGATAGAAACGCAGCTAAGAAGTTTTGGGAGCACTTGAACTCACTCGGTGAAACGACGCAAGCTAGACAGAGGTTCATACTCTCGCGTCAGGGAGATCAATTAGAGGGAGATGATGCGTTACGATATATAGGAGCAGTGATAGAGGAGAAATATCGGGAACGGGTACTTGTGGAAGATAGGTGAACCGAAGGAAGTAGCAGTCCAGCTTGTGATATCGCGGATTTTGGACAAACAGAATGGGAAAAGGCAGAACGAAGAGTCCCTAGTGGCACGTCGACAGGCACAGATGGGATCCCAATCAAGCTGGTGAAGAATTTGGGTCCTAAATCTATGGCAAAACTAAGGGATGTAGTGAGCGCTATGATAACAGAAGGAAATATTCCAGATGAATGGAGGTTTAGTAGGATGAGTATGATATATAAGGGAAAGGGAGATATTTCTGATATTAGGAATTATCGCCCCATAACCGTGACACCAGTTATTTACAGGTTGGTAATGCAGATTATAAAGCACAGACTGGAGGAATGGGTAGATTGCGAGGGCATACTGGGCGAGTTACAGAACGGGTTTCGGAAACAAAGAAGGTTGGAGGACAATATATTTTCTCTAACACAGTGTATAGAAATAGTTCAAAAACAAAACAGACAGCTCTGGCTGGCATTTCTGGATATCAAGGGTGCCTATGACAATGTGAACCAAAGGAACCTGTGGGACATACAGGAGAGCTTAAACCTAGATTAAGGACTAACAGCCCTATTAAGGAACATTTACAAAGATAATAAGGTGATTATAACAAGGGAAGGAAAGGAGACGGGGGAAATAGAGGTAAGACGAGGCCTTAGGCAGGGGTGCCCATTATTGCCTTTGCTGTTTATGTTGTATCCGAGAGGATTGGAGGATAGACTAGAGAAGAGTGGGCTTGGATTCAACCTTTTGTACAGTAAACTAGGCCAAAAAATTTAGCAATCCTTACCGGGATTGATGTATGCGGATGATATTGTACTAATGGCTAACAACAGGACAGAGTTGCAGGAATTAATGAGCATCTGTGGTAAGGAAGAAGAGGAATTAGGTTTAGAATTCAGTAGTGAAAAATCAGCAGTCATGATTTTTAACTGTGATGAAGTTGAGAGGCTGAAAATACAGAATATTACAGTTAAGAGAGCTATTAAATACAAGTATCTAGGAGTATGGACATGTGATGGTGCAGAATATCTCAGTGAGCATGAAAAGTATATAATAGGTAAGGGCAACAGAAATGCAGCTGTAATGAAAAATAGAGAACTTTGGAATTACAACAGGTATGAGGTGGTGAGAGAGATCTGGAAAAGGGGTCATGGTGCCTGGCTTGACTTTTGGAAACGCAGTGCTATGCATGAAATCCGAAGTGGATGCAAGACTAGAAATAAAACAGCGCGGAGTAGGTAGACTGGCTTTGGGGGCACATTACAAAACGCCAAACCAGGGAGTACAAGGAGACATGGTTGGGCGTCTTTTGAGAGCAGGGAAGTGGTGAGCAAGATAGGATTTGAGGATCGGTCGAGGCAAATGGATAGGGACCAATGGGCACGAAAGGTTTTCAGCTATTTATGCATGAGTAGTATAGACACAAGGTGGAGACAGCGCACTAGGAAATTAAGAGGAAAGTTTTTAGGCTATAGTGGAGATACGGAAGAGCAGGTCTCAGTTAAGAAGAAAGTTAAGGCCACAGAAAGAGGTCGGTGGCTAGACGGAATGCAGACAAAGACGGCTCTGGAAAGCTATAGATTAAACAAAACAGTTATTGCCAAAGAAAGCATTTATGACGACTCTACGGGAAGCTCGTTGTTTGAGGCGAGGACGGGTGTTCTGCGAACCAGAACATACAGAGCGAGGTACCAGGAAATGGATACAGTGTGCACTGCTTGTGGAGAGGAGGACGAGACGGCTGAGCACTTGATAATATACTGTAAAGGGCTTCACCCTATGCCTACTGAAGACAACATGAATTTAATAAAGTCATTGGGTTTTAGAGACAGCGAAGGGAAAGTGGATTTCAAGACTGTAGAGATTACCAAGCCAAGATTAAGTGAATGGTGGCAGAAAGCGAGAGAAAACTAGGTATTTTCTTATTAACTGATGGCAAGGGGTTTCATAGCCCCACTTCCTTTGCGGTGCGGAGTGAATATAGATTTCACATATAAATATTCTAAGCTTAAATGGTGAAACAAAATGGCTAAGTGGCATAAGCTACCGTCCGATCCAAAGGGCTCAGCCGGATTCATCCATCTATCCATCCGTTGTAAGAGGTTTTGAGGAACCCAGTTTTAAGAGGTCGCAAGAGTGTGAACGGGCCTTTAGAGAACCATGCAGTGAACGGAAAACTTAACAGTTCATGCTTTCTTGGCATTTCATCAGGTTCTCGGCAGGCCTCTTCACGATGTATATTATGTGCATTACTTTGGTATTTGTTGATTTTTCTGGAAACAGGTGCCAGCAGGTAGGGCATAGACAATGGTAATTATATTCGTGCATCTGTACAACTTTTTTTGTTATTTTATTTTAAAGCTTGCTATTTAGTTTTGAAAGAACTTCGTGGTTCCCATGGCGAAGTTGCAAACATTATATTGGTGCACTCAAAACCAGTCCAAGGTCAGAACTAATGCCAAGGCATCTAAAAAAAATAATGTGACCAGAAACAATGTCATTTATTATGTTGTCAAGGTAGGCCTCGCAAATGTTAGCCAAATCGGGTCCACTAATGCCCACCCATGTAAGGGGGTGTCTTTAGTGCCCATGCCTGTTGTTTAATTAGACCTTGAACATGATTCCTTACTACGTAGGACTTGCATTTTGAATGAGTGTTCTAGTTAACGGCGGTGTTCCTGTTAACAAATCATTGTATTAGGTTGGTAGAAAATAAGAGTGAAGAAGTGAACTTTGGTCTTTAATGGCAAGTAGGTTCATATGGAATCATTTTTGCTTCAGTGGAGGCTCAAGTATGCACGACACTGAAGGAACTTTCCTTTCAGTCGACGGAGACAAGGATACTACAAGAGCCAGCGAGGGAAAGAGAACGGGACCTCTTGGTGTCAACGCCTTGCCGCCTGCGTGGGTGTGCCCCGAACCGTGCAGTTTTTGCCGAGGTAAACAATTCGGCCTTTTGAAAGTTTTGCGGATAAAAAAAAACATGACTCACTTGCATGCCTTGCTGTAAACAATCCAATGCAGCACTGAAATTTGTGAGTTGCAGATAATGTCACAGGTAGGATAGATAATCTCTACATTCTCAGAGTTCTGTGGACAAAGGGGCTGCCCAAAGATTACACAGCAGGATGGCGCCCCGCTACAGAGCACCAGTTTATGTCGTATCATAGCCTCCTTTATACTGACGAAACCTGGCAGATTGCCACGAGGAGCGGTCGCCGAAATGGAAAAATGTGGGGTGGCATACAACGGAGAAGAGTCTCGCTGCAGCGGACGCGAAACACGAAAAAAGTATGTTTTGGGACCTCGCCACTGCAAAAGCTGTGTGCTGACGTCCAGGTTCCCCGAGGAATGGCTCTTTAATGCTCTGTGCTACCAAATCCTCACGTTCCAAATCTGTGACCAGGCACTCTATGACTCCGTCGTTGAACTGGCAGGCTTTATGAGTATAGAGGTGCTATGGTCATACTCTAATCCACTTCACTCCTTTTTTTTTTTTTTTTCAGTGGTAGAGCATTTGTTTGTTTGCATTCTTAAAAAAGAGGGTTAGACTGTTATGATTAAATTGGTGCGGACAACCACTAACAAGCTCAGTTTGCTGTCGTCAGGGCCTACGCTATTCTTATCAATGCCGATCTTCGCAAAAGAAAACAAGATGGGGGAAGGGACAAGAGCAGAGGAAAGCCGTGCCGTTTGCGTGGTAGATGTAACTACTCATGCTGAAGATAAATCACATGTAACTATGGTTGTTTAAGATAAATGTGTTTGAAAGGGTGTCTTCGCTATGCCAATCTATAAACATATTTTTTTTAAATCTGGAGACCAAGTGAGATAAGTATCATTTGCTGTCTTCTCAACTGGTTATTTCAATATTTTATTAGGAGTACTTGGCCATGACTTCAAAACAAACCAAAGACCAGATTCGGGCTCATGTTGGAAGGCGGGTCTTTCCTGCCAAACTTCAGAAACATTTATCTAAGCAAAGATGATAAACAAATTACTATTAGTTTTAGTGTCCCGCCATTTCTGCATGCAAAAGATGCCTATATAGGTACAGCACACGAAAATTTATAAGAGACTTTGTAGTGCAGAGATGCATTATGTACTCTTTTTTTTATTGTTGATGAGTGATGATGGAAATTGTAATGATTACTACCTTGTAGTAGGCCTTGTACATGAAGCATTCCCTCACATGCACACAGATGTTAAAGCAAGCTTTAAGCCCTCTCTAAATTCCATCGTGGCTTGCTTTCGTTACAACTCAAAAGGAAGCACAATAAGACGGGGACGAGAAAGGAAGAAACAAGCGCTCACTACCAACTAGTTTATTCAGAAAAAAAGTCTTCCCTTCCTTTCTTGTCCCTGCCTTAATGTACTCTTTTCTTTCATTGCAGCCGCGAAGCACCTTGCCCAGCAAAGAATTTTATATTGCTTCCTTTGACTGTACTAGACACTCTCAGTAGATAAGCCCCAGTCTTGCCTAGTAACTAGATTATGCAGGGTGCTGCAGAACAGGTTCAGCTAGACTTGGTATCCTCCCCTCTTTCCTCAGTAGGGACCGTGCCCCTTGTGCTTCAAGTGCTCTCAGTGCACTTACTGATTTATTATTTACGTTCCCTTTGAGCCTTAAATTGATATTCTTTTAAAAGAAAAAGCAGACAATAGCAGCAGCAGCCTCCCCCGCCCCTCCACTCTCTATCTCTCTCCATGGGAATATTTTAAGTTCCTCCTGATGGCTAAAATAATTTTGAATGCAATAGTCTGCATTTTTATGGTGTCCATCTGTAACCTGATACATCATCAGGGTGTCTACCAACCTGAAATTCTCAGGGAAATCGTCAAAAAGTTGGCTTCATCAGGGAAAATGACCACTGAGAGTGGAACGGCGATACGAAACAAAGCTTGATGGTTGCACATGGGCACGACTATGCTGAATAATGTTTCCGAATTATGATCCTTTGACCCAGGAGTGGTCAGGAAGTTTTTATCAAAATAGTCAAGGGAAATTTTAGAAAAGTCGAGGAATTTGAAATCAGAAATTTGGTAGACACCCTGATGCACTAGTTCCACCGTACAAAATGCTTCACAATCAAGTGAGAATTGGGGAAAGCAAAATATAGAAAGGCAGCAATGGGCGTCTGCCTCACTTGCCTTCACCCTGTTGCATGGACTTTCCATCTATGACACTGCGGGCACTTAACATGTCCTCGACAAGTTTACTTTGCTCACCTACAACTTCGTCCGACTTCCAGAACTTATTTCTTATCATTGGCTTTTTTTTTCCCAGGACCCACCCGGTAAAGACTTTCGGGAACCCGGCGTTACTTTTCACTGGAAAGCACCCATGGACATCTGGCAGCATGTGCGTTGTCTGCGAGGCCCTATCAATCGACATCCTGGACTTTTCAGCAGGAATCTCTCGGGTATTAGCCATGTACTGAGCATAGAAAGGTCAGTATGTGGGGGGAATCGACGAAGCACACTTTTTGTGTTTGAGCACCCTCATGGGTAAAAAAAATACAAAGATTTCGGTAAGAGCTGTGAAAGTTGTGACAGCACTTAAAGCACATTCCTAGAACAGGGAAAAAGAATTACCAATATTGGTTACTCTTTTAATGTTTTCCATATGTATTTGGTGAATATTCCAGCTATAATACAAAGGTTTGTGTGTTCCATTGTGTATCTAAACTTCTGTTAGATTTTTTTTTTTGTGCATCTGTTGATATGAGGATTCAAACCATAGAAGAAGAAACTGCAAAAAGAAAAACAAAGCTTTGAAAAAACAGCAAGTAGGCAAACAAAGCTTTTAGGAAACTTGTTGTAATTTTTTTTAATTCTAATTTAATCCTCAACATCAAGCAGGCAAAGCAAGCCTTCACAAAACTTGTCATTGTAAATTATTTTCGTTGTTGTCTAATAGTTATACCAGTTTTGTGTATTAGTATTATTTCTTATGATGTTATTTGTTTAGTGTTTGTGATAAAACCCCTGTGATAAGCCGAAGCAGGCTTTTGAGCCAATATGTATCACATTAATTTCTAATAAAGTAATTGTTTTAAATACTTGTGGCTTGTTTTGCAGTGCCTGCATGGTAGGACTCATGAAGTTTCATTTCCACAAATGGCAGTGATATGAGCTGAGAGAAAACAGCTATCTTTATTGTTAAATTTGAAGATTCCTGCAATTTATTGCCACCCACCTGCCCACTCAAAGCAGGCATAAAGCAACAGAACATGCTCGTTCACACCAGCTCTTGCCAATAGTATAGACATGTGGCAAAAAAGATATACAACCTATTGTAAATGATAAGTATAACCAAACTAATAGAAAGTTAAGCTGCCGATTAAAAAAAAACTTTTACTTTTTTTTTGTTGTGTGCAAATTCCAATGTAACAAAACAATGCTGTCCTGAAAGCTTCTGTTGTGTTTCATGATAAATTTTAGAGCAGCATTCAGTTCAGCGTCGTTAAGGCCACCATCGTTCATTTTTCTATGTTTCATTACAGGAAATTGTAAGATATCAGTTCTGCATTTCGACGTTTACACTTGCAGACAATTGATGTTACCGCTTCTTTTAGGTGGAATCGAAATTCCCATTTCAACTTTTATATTTTCACACAGTTGATGTTACTACCCTTGTTTTAGAGTAATTCAAGTTGAACCTCGCAGGCGACAAGAAGTCTCCTAGCGATCACAACGCCTCCCTTTGTTCAACAAACTGATACTTGACTAGGGCTGCTATACTCCAGACAAAGTGAGAGCCAGCACTGACTATCTTTCGGAGAGTCGCTCATACACTCCCATGACTCTTTTGCGATAGGAGTCGGGGGACTCTTCATAAAAGGAGGGTCCTCACAACTCTTGTTAGAGAGTCACGGGGATTACCAGGATGGAGTCGTGTGACTCTTTTTCTTCGTTGGATAAGAGTCGTTAAAGAGTCGCAGTTGACTACGTCACCTGGAGTCGCCCATACACTACCATGACTCCAGTGTGATGAGAGTCGCGGGACTCTTTTTTAAATAAGAGTCAAGTGACTCTACAAACGAGTCGTGGAGGAGTCAAATCTGTAGCGCGCAGAGACCCCCCACGGGGAGTCGTGGCGACCCTTTTTAAAAAAAGAGTCGAGGGACTCTACAAACTGGAGTCGATTCTGCGGCGCGCCAATACACCCCAAAGAGAGTCATAGGGACTCTTTTTTTTTAAGAGTGTATGATCGTTTCGTGAATCTGGCCTCTGATCTGGACGCAGTAACACATAGGGAAAAAAAAAACAGGTGAAGCGAAAGTGACGCTACAGGCGGCACCATCTCTTTTGAGTTGCGCCCCAGGCAGGTTTTCGCCCTAATGTCCCGCGAAAAAAAAACCAGATGTTTGTGGCATTCGTACAGGCTACCATGGCAACGAAATATTCTTTTTTTTCTTAAATTTAGCTCTTGTCATTTTAAGTTACGTGAGAACGGTGAATTCCCATGATGATCTCTTTAGCTCGCAGGCTCGTGAGGCCGGCTACTGCACCAGCCGTCGCTGACCTGCGTTAATAAGGGTTTTCAGCCTGTCCTATCGCTTCCCTGCGGATGTTATCAAGAAATGTAGCCTACCGTAAGGCACCGTACTAGGCAGTGAACTAGCGAATTGTTTCAATGTAGGGAGCCAATACGCCAATGTGTTCCAATACGCTCAATTACTTGAGCGTATTGGAGGACGGAATCCGCGACGCTTACCTCCTAAATCAAGAGTCAACTCCTTTTTCGACGTATGTTTATTAACGTGAACGTACTTTGGACAGGTGTTCGGCATCTCGTGAAGCCCAAAAGTGAAGCCTGGATAAGAGCGTGGCCGCGAGGCTCGACACTGATTGGTTGACGGGTGGGAGAGGAGGAGTGATGTGCTGGACGCTCATTGCTTAACGGGAAGATCAGGTGACCTGGGGTGGAGTGACGAGGAGAGGTAATCGAGGAGGTGAGGTGGGGGAGGAGGAGTTTTGTATAAGGTTCTGGGCGGTGTGCCGTGAACGTAGGCGCCTGACGGAACAGGCTAGACGCATCGTTAAACAAATATATAAACGTTCGTGATGCTAGAATGTTTCAACTTTCAAGTAACACAGTTACCAAGCAAGTTGCCGTACATACTTTTTAGCAAAGTCTGAATATTTATTTTCTTTACGCTTTATGTTATGCCCGGAGAAAAGTGTTGTTCAATCAAGTGCACCTCATGAATGTGCATATAACATATGTAAAATGTCAAAGAACATTAGAAGGGCCGTGCCACGATATTGGGAAGGAATGTTTCTCCTTTTACACTAGCTTGCAGGCGCTAATGCAGGGGCCTCAAAACGCGGCCCGCGACTCTCTGGAACGCGGCCCGCAAGTGTCCCCTGGTTGCGAGTTTCCGCTCCTATGTCTCGAGTGCTGCATAAGCCATAAATAATGGCCTCTTGTCGTCCCTTCACTTTCACTGGAAACGTAGATTTTGCTTTGATGACATGTCAACACATTTGGCACTAATGTGTTGTTGTGTTTTTAGATCGAGGATTGTTTGGTCTTACCTACCGTTACGACGCAAGTATTTTTGTTTTTTCTTGCAATAAAAATTATCAGGAAAGTAGAAACTTGCATACGAAATAGAAAAAAAAATATTTTTCGAGACATAACGAACTTAGGTACTTTCTGAGTAAATTGAGAGACATGGTTACGATTTTGTACTTGGTTTTTAGTTGTATTGAAGCTTTCCAACATCGGCCATTGTAAAAGCTCTTCAACGCCCAATTCACTGACTCGGAATCTGGCTAAGACAAGGGAAGGCCAGCAATAGCAGCTGTAATCTGGCGCGTGTGAAAAGCGGCATAGTGTCACCTCCAGATCACGTGGCCGCTTGTTCTGGCTGCGAGTTGAGGGGGTAAGAGGTGCTCGTTTTATGGGGGATTTTTTTTGCGACTGCCATCGCGCGGAGAAACAAAAACGTGTGTTTCATAGGTTATAAATGTCAAGGAAAAATATTAAGATGTAGTTATTGAAAGTGCCAAAATTGTTGCATGGTGCTTTTAATAAAAAAAAAGGTGGCCTCATAAACGTGCTAACAATACTTCACGAAATGCTTCAAATTTATTGATGTGCGTATTGCAAGCACCTACCTAAAATATATGATAAATATATATTAATAATTGACAAACCCTAGACAGTCGATTTTTTAGAAGTCCGGAACACCCCCATGATCCCGGTGCTGGCGCTCTTGGTTCTGAAGACTACAATGACAAAGCCGTAATCGCTCGCAGGAACAAAATTACAGTCACGCATACGCGGTCAGCAATCTTGAAAACATACTCTTGTTATATTCTTGGTTACATAAACATTTTCTGATTAAAAATATTGGATAAATAAGAATTAAAAAGACGCAAAACATTTTCGCGCACAAAAACATGAACAATTTTTTTATTTTTTTTTATTTTTTTTTTTTTTTTTGGGGGGGGGGGGTAAGGCTTGGTAAGGCTTGAATTAGCTTCGAATAGATCCAGCAAAATACTGATGATAGAGTTCCGAAGCTTTTATAGGGTACTTCATTTGTCGACCTGAGTACAAATTCTTAAAAAAAATATACGCTTTTTTTTTAAATTCATTATCAATTTTGATCACCGAGCTCAGGGGGTGTTCATAAAAGGATGTGAATGAAAGAAGTCGCGTCAAAGAAGAAACGTTTCGAGCGGGCAAGCTTTTCGAGAGTTTCGATATTCTAACAGGACGTTATCTAAGTTTACAGCTGTAGTGCACTTCGTTCGAGCTGCACCCTATATTTCTTTGTTCCTACTTTCCCTTTTTCTGTCTCTGGTCCTAGAACATCAGAAAGTAGAGGACGACACTGGCGAGGTGTTGAATGTCTGATAAAATCGTTCAGACTGAATTATAAAACGAGTTTATGACACATTTTTAGTTGTTTGGGCTCTAATATTATTATGTTTCTTTAAACGGCTCTTGTTAGTTCTAGAATAAACTGGGCAACCGGGCCAGTAGACGTGCCGAAGATGTGGGAGTGTTGCTACTCTACTTCCTATTTGGGTTATCGAATTTTTATTAATTTTGATTTCCCCATCTTTTGTCCCGATTACAGGGTTGTGCGTATTGTACGGTGCTAAATTAAACACCCTATGTTATAAAGCAAAACAATATTCATTTAATTGCGTGAGCGTTTGTTGCCCTGGTGCATGCAGCCGTCTCTGGTTTTTTACTCAACTAAACTGAACCACAGACTGCACATTGAAAAAAAAAAAAAAAACAGTAGACGACGGACAAAAACAGGGGCAAACTCAAAACATAAACCAGCTCGCCTGTGTACTCGCTCTATCTTCAACCATGGACCGGACTGGTTTCCTAAGGCCGCGACGCGGTTCCCGCCGTGCTCCTTTGTTCCGCTTCTTTGCTCGTTGCGCCCATTTTGTCTTTTACGTAAGAGGGAAAGAGTCTTCTCTCACGCTTCTAATGACATGCCGCTGTTGACGCGCATTCCTCTTATGTGAACACCGGTGCGTGGGCACGTGGTTTTGTTTCCCCAGTATGCACAAGTTATGTCGTATGCAACGTAAAAGCGAGCCTTAGCGACGACGCCGTTGACGGCGGACAGCCGGGAGGAAAGATTGGCTCTTCGAAGACAACAGCATGCGGACCGTTGCGAGGTTGGAATTCTCATGCTTCGTTGAGTCAGAACCCCTGCGCTAAATGCTCACGCATTTCATCGAGAATCAGTGCAGCGACAGCAGCGACTTCAGCATCGTGTTTTTAATTAGTTTTGTCCTTAGTGCAAAATACATTGTTGAATTGGTTTTATTTTTTTCATTCAGCACCCAGAAATAAAACGCCCAATACTGAAGCAAACATGTAACGTACTTCTCTAGGTTTGTTGTCGTCACGTTTGAAGTGCTAAAGAGCGTCTTCAACATTTTTCTTATTTTCAAGGCTCATTTCTTGCGCGTGAGGTAGAAACAAAAAGGTTGGGAATATTTTTTATACAGACGACGTAGCGATGTTTCACCGGAAAAGAAACGTCGCGACGAACATCTAAGAAAACAAAAAAGGCAAGGAGACTGGAGAAAATATACAAAAAAGAAAAGCCGGTAGGCTCTGAACACGCCAATTTATTTGTCTTTGGAATTTTTTATGTTAAACTTTAGACTCCACACTCAAAAACAGTTTTATTGTGGGTAATAATAAATATTTTGTTTTCTACAAAAAAAAAAAAAAGATGTTTGCGCAAGTATTTCGTTTCTTCTTTATGTTTTGAATTATGTTTTGGGGATTCACCATGAAAATGCAATCAAGCACATTCCGGCGGTAGTGCTTCTGAAACGAAGCTTGGTAACGGAAAGACAACAACCTGATCCGAGGGCTGCCTCTGTTCGAACGAAAAAAGGGGCACTTAGATGTTTCCGAGAATAAACAGACATCGTCATTTGCTCGTTGATCTTGTTTTGATTCATTTTAGTATTTTGAGAAGACGCGGGGATCCCAGCAAACGACTGTTTTTGGGAGTGCTTGGTTTTAAGCACGCTCCCCATATTGTATACTCCGTGTTACTAGTTGTGTGCCGTTCATGCGAAGACAACGCCAGGCGAAGAGAGAAAGGGCGAGCACCAGGAAGGCCGGACGGGAGAGGAGGGCAATGGGGGGCGAGGGGAGAAAGGAAGTGCACTTGGAACGTTAGCGAGGAGATGACGTTTCTGTCCACCTCCCCATCCTTCCTATTGGCTGTCCTTTCTTCCCTTGGCTGGCGTTGCTTTCGCCTGTACTGCATGCAACTAGTAACACGGAGTATACGTGCAGTACGCCGTTGTCATCACGAAAGGACTAGAAAAACGTCATCAGATAGAGCTTAACGTTCCAGACTCCAAGAAAGCTTTCCTTAAAAAGAAGTTGGTAAAACAAAAAGAGTACGCGATTTTCAAACAGTGCAATTGTTACTGCCCAAGATCCGTAACTGCTAAACTATCTAAACGACGGTTGATGGCAGGTAAGGTTGGCGCTGGTATCGACTTTATAAGAACGGTTTGTTTATTTTCTATCGTTCGTCGAGGAACACAAAAAACACGAGTTGTCGTTCTCTTTTCGCGATACTATACGCCTCGCAAGTGGGCTCATTTTTGTCTTCTGCGCATAAGAAAGGAAGTAGCGGTGACATCAGAACGCCGAGCCCTGATTGGCTGATCGCGACCCCCTATCTGAGCGTCGTCTGCTCCTTGGCAACGTCGTCTGCTCGCAACGTCGTCTGCGTCTGTCTTACCTTTCCTGCGACTTTCGGAGCGAACTCGACTTCGCCTTTAAGAGAGGGCAGACGAAATAACTCGAGTGGTACGTTGTTTTTGTCTAACAACTAGCAGACGCGCATCAAGGAGGGAAGTCAAACGACTCACTGGCGAGGTGTCCCGGGGCGCCGAGGTTTTTTTGCTTAGAACCGAGAGTGAGCGTGTTAGTGTCCGCAAGTTCCCTCCCAAATACTTGTTCCCTCCATTCGTGTGCGGCGAGACCCCTCACTCTTTAACGGCGTCGGCGGATTGGCGCAGTTAACGTCGTCTGCTTTACGTCTGCTAGTCAAAGCGGTCAAAGCGATGGCTGCTTTACCTTTGCTGCGTCTGTCGGAGATTCACCGCTTTTTCACCGGCCAGAGTCACCGTTGCCTCGGGAAACAAGGAGATAACAAGAGGAAGAAATTGACCTCATTAATCTAAAATTGAGGTCAGCGATCAAAGTATAATACGGGAAGGGTTCACAAGGGTCGCGCGGGCATATTCCACTCAGCACGCCAGCCGGTCGTGGGCAGACGGTCGCCGAGTCGCGGAGTGCCTGCTAGGCATAACTGCCCAGCTCGTTTGGTCGCGTTCGGTGGAATCGTGGCCGTGGGAGCTTTTCCCGGGTGTTTGTGGATCCAGCGTTCTTGTTCGTCGTAGTCTATTTCAAGTACTTTTTACTTTTTTCTTACTGCTTCAAGTCGGGACGCGTCAGAAGCGCACGTAGAAAAATAAACGTCCGTGGGTCGTCGCGACCGCGACGCTGTCGGCCATGCTAATTTGATCGTAAGAAGTGCGTAAGACAGCTTCGGCGCTGTCGTAGAATGTCGTCGTAACCTGCGCAAAACTTACGAAAATTTGGTTTAGTGAATACGAATTTGTTCTTAAGTTTTGTCTTACGCATATTTTTGGCGTAAGATCGTTTCGTGAATCTCAGACGACGTTGCGAGCAGACGACGTTGCAAAGGAGCAGACGACGCTCAGATAGGGGGTCGCGATCAGCCAATTAGGGCTCGGCGTTCTGACGTCACCGCTACCCCCTGCGCGAGAAGCAGAAGAACTTGCCCTCCGCATTACTTTAACTTTAGTGAGTATCAACACGTGACAGTGAAAATTAAAAAGAAAAATCTTAAGACATGTCTATACATTTGTTTTATGGACCTTTCTATGTCAGATTTTTTTTAAATAGGTTTTTTTAGAAGCCGGATGCTATCTGCGCCGCAAGATATATGACCCATCCTGTTGTAACGTTTTCTTTTAAACTACTAATTCTCGCGCGCTCAAGACAACGTCCAACACCCATTCACATCGAGCTCCTAAATTCCTCAGTTCTGCAGCTAATGAAGTTATTTCACTTTCGATTTAACTCGATTTCACCGCGACACGCCCTACCGTAAAATTATAATTTTAACCACATATTCCCGCTTTGTACCATTCAAGGTCCGTTGGACTTCCTACGTTTTCTACATTCTTTAAGACTGAGTTTAATCGGTAGTTTTTTGTTTTTTTGTTTTTCACTTTCTTATACCGTGCGCAGTGTTCCAGTTGACACAAACTATCGAAGTGAGACGCATTCTATACTGACCTTGTTCGGATCTGTTGAGAACTCGAAGCGCTAAAAGAATCTTCTTGCCCATCTAAACAGACAAACGACCAGAACAATCGTCTGAGACATGTGAAGTTTCGCCTTCATAATAACTTCACCTTATTTTTTTTTTTTTTTTCGCGTCTTCAATTGTTTACGAAGGAAACGGGTTTATGCACAAGCAGTTCTGCGGAAGACAGTAGTACGGTGCCTGGAGCGCGCGTCTCCGACTGGTGTGTTTAGCGTCCTACTCCACCCATCCACTGAATGTAGTCCCGAAGTGGCGACAAATGACGTCACAGAAGTCCGAGTGTCAGGCTGTCGGATGATCGCGATTCTGGCGGTGGGTCGTAGAAAATTTGGCGAGAAGCACGAGCGAACGTGAGTGTCGCTGTGGTCGCGGCGTCCCAACTCCTGGCTGCCGAAGCTTCCTTGGACTCTTAACCTGGAGAGCGACCTGCAACGAAACAGGCGTCTGTCACATACAGCACCGCTGCTGGGACACCGCCAGGATCGCGACCGGCGAAAGTATGACACACTGTTTACGGCAGCGAAGCCGTAAACGACGCCCACAACGATTATCCATTGCGACGTCACTTGAAAAGCGTGGTGACGTCACTTCGTGATTTCTATGCTGTTGGGTACTTTTCCACTCGGAGTAGCTTACGCAACCGTAATCTTTACCGGGAAACACACGCGGGGAGAAAGAACGTGCTTCGCATTGTTCGCAGGCGCCGTTATCATCCATTATGCGGTTTGCACTTCACACGAGGGCTGTGTTCCAAATCTTACCCAAATGGATCTGAGCTACTCCGGTGGGTCGTGTCACGTGACATCACAGATTGAAAAGCGCTAGACGCGGGTAGGTTTTGAAATGTCATGGTACAAAACCCTTACCCTGGAGTAAGATCGAGTAAATTTTGGAACATGGCCGAGGACTCCGAATGACGTCGAGCCCTTTCGAAGCAGCTGCGTACGTCATCTTTACCGGAACGCGTGGGAGGGGGTTCGTATCGTTAACACGCGCCTTATCATCCATCATGTGATAAACGGGCGCAGCCTAGCCCCCCCCCCCCCCCCCCCCCCCCCCTTTGAAATTATTTTAGCTTTTTTTATTTATTTGAACACAGCGCCCTTCGTTTTTCGAATGCGGTTATCGCCTGACGAAACGCTCATGTCGGCCCAATACTCACATGTTTACTAACAACGTGATTTCCCACCTTGTACATAGGGGCGTGCAAAAAAAAAAAGGGGGGGAACCATGGCCGGAGTTCGCCCAGGGCGCTTGATGATGTAAGGTCGGGCCTGGTCCCCGGAAGAAACGCTTTGTGCCTTCAGCTCCAGCGTGGCTAGGACGCGAACCTTCGAATACTTTTTGGTAAATGGTAATTTGATCAAAATATGTGCGCAGAATGCTTCAGAAAACAATTTGTTTTTCATTGACTGTAACACTCTTAACTAAACCTCGTGCTAATGAACCGCTATTGGGCGCTGTTAAGAAGAGGGGTAAAAGGATGACGACGAGGACGAGATGAGAAAGGAAAAGGAGGAGAGTGAAGGGACGAAAATATATGATAAAGAAGAAATATTAAATTTGTAGCTGAGGGTATTTATACATGTTAAGGTTTGTCGTCCTTCAGCCGAAGCCGTACACTTTATTCTTTTTCCCCGAGGTGTCAGCGACAGCTCATTCAATGGCAAGGAAAGATGTGTAGTAGTGACTAGTGGCGTATTCCGGATCCTTGCTTTGAGCGGAAGTCCAACGAGGAAGGTAATACCGAAAAGGCAGTAAATTACCCGGAGCCAACGCTCAGTACAGTCTCTCGCGGTTCTTGCTTTCTTTCATAATTTTTTTTTTGCTAGCTATGTTATTTTGGAAGGAAAAGGGAAAAATAAAAATTGCGGTGGCAATTAGCTTGGCTTTGCCAGGATACCCCCTCTGTACCCCCTCTGTAATGCCCTCTGGGCCCTGAGGGTATTGAAATAAATAAATATACGTAGCGTGAGCTTATGCGCACAAAATGAGAGGTGCTATCAGCGTCAGACGTGGCTACTGCGCAACGGAGGCGCACAGCTGGGCACACGGCGGCGCCAGTGCGTCTGCCGCGGCTATGACGTCACTCCTCTGGAATGCGCACACCGGCGAGGCGGGCGCGGTGGCGGCGGAGTGCGCAGCGGCGGAGGCTCCGGCGCGCCAGCTGTGCCCCGTGTGACGTCACTGCTCCAGGCGCATGCGCAGCACGGAGCACGGCTCATTATGCAAGCCACGCGAAACTGCTCAACCTTGGCCAGTGTAGCTCACGCTACAAAAGCCTGTAAATCATGCATCGCGTTCAATCTTTAAGTGAATTCGGATTATGGCGCTCATTTATCATTGGGTGTCGTGTGAAAGTCACGAAACGTTTTAGTAAGATATCTAAGAAGGCAAAAGGCGATTTTTGCAATTTTTTCAGAAACTGTCATTAATAACCATAACCCGCCGTATACAAAATAAATATTTTCGAATGTCTTTTCGACATTGGTACTGGGTCCTTTCATTATACCAGAAGGCTTGACTACAGTGGACGTAATAAAGTCACTTCAGCATTTATATAGCTTTACTATTGTTCAATACGTTACTCACTTACATGCGCAATGATGGAATTGGTGCACTGAAGCATCTTTAGAACGATTAAATAATGGCAACGATTCCACACGTCTTTTTTTCTGAGATGTGATCAGAAAGGTTCGTGCAACCAGTCAAACACGTTTTTATATCGTTATAATTCGGCTAATTACTGAGGTTTTCTCTCTAATTCCCGATGTTTGCTGTTCCTAGCACTTTGTTCCCGTAAAGAGTTTTTGTTTTCTAAATTACTTTGTTTTAAGGATTTTTGAGTCTTCGCTGTAACAGCCATTATAAAGCTGAACCAAGGTAATACTAACACTTTCGCGACGCGACAAAAAAAGTTTAACGGAGTTCAACGTTATCAAAAATCGAAAATGATTATTGCCTACGTGAAGGGTTGTCTACGCAAAACAATGTAAAAGTTTTTTTTCTGTTGTTGTTTCTCTTACTAGAAGTAGATGTAGAAGCATTCAACTTGCATTAGTCTGTTGTTTTCTTTAGCTCTGTGGTTAAGTTGGGAGCCTTAGATGTCACTAGAATAATAATAATAATAATAATACTTTTATTGAATGAAAAAATAGCATGTACAGATTCAGGCCTACCGAAGCCTCATCGGGCTTGAAAGGTAGTGCCTGGCAGACAGTGACAAAATAAAGCAATGGCAGTAAAACACAAAAACCCCACATAGATAAATCAAGCTATGACACACACAGAAAAGAAATCTTTATACAATTCTATTTCTGAGCGCTTTTTTCAGTTTGTATTTTGTACTAGCACAAAAAATACTCATAGGAAGCTTGTTAAAATACGAGGGAACATAGTAACGGCGCATGCGTTCGCCATATCTTGTGCTGCACCGAGGTATACAGTAACGTTTTTTTGGCCTTAGGCAACGGGCTGGGGCATAAGGTACTTTAAAAGAACTATTCCAGAAATGACGGAAAACTACAGTTTCTATCAACAGAGAGTCGAAATCCGGAAAGCATAATGCTCTAAATACGTCAGTATCTTTATCAAGGCTTAAATCATAAGAAATAACTTTTAACAAAGAACGCAAAATTGAATTGATTCTTATTTTCCATCGAAGGGCGCAGTGGCCGTACACAGTTATTCCATAACGAAGCACACTATAGCCCAGGGCATGAATGATAACCTTACGAACGGATAATGGCATAACGTATCTAACACTGTACATCAAACAAGACACCGCGCGAAGCTTCTTACAGATATGAGCGAGCTGTGAATTCCAGGCAAGATCGCTATCAAAAAACAAACCAAGGTATTTAACTGTTGATGTGTAATTCACAGGGGTACACGCGCAATTAAGACAATTAGACGTGTGCAAAAAAAGCGGAGAAGTGAGACTGACTCGTTTTAATGGGCTATGAAAACAAATTAGTTGAGTTTTTGTCGTATTAATAGAAATTAAATTTGCATCAAACCAGTCCATTGCCCTATTTGCCGCATTTTGAAGCAAAGAGATTGCGTGCAAATACTTAGAAGCGCAGGCTACAATTACAGTATCGTCCGCATATTGAAATATTGAAGTGGGCACGGTATTAGAAAGATCGTTCACATAAATATTAAATAATAAAGGACTAAGTACTGAACCCTGCGGAACACCAGCTTTAATTATCGAGAGGTTACTTCGAAATTGTTCAATCGAAACACATTGGCGCCTATCCTGAAGAAAATTTTGTAACAGCAATAAAAAGGAACCGCGAAATCCCACCATTGACAGCTTATTTAGCAACAGACGGTGACATACACTATCGAATGCCTTACTCACGTCTAGAAATAACGCGCTCGCGACTTGATTCCGCTCAAACGACGAGTTCAGCAAATCAGAAAAATCTTCAAGTAACATTTGAGTGCCTCGACCTTGCACGAAACCGTACTGAGAGGGCGACATAATACGATGCTTATCCAAAAAGCGTGTCATGACCAAGCACAAGTGTTTTTCTAACAGCTGAGCAATTCAAGGTAAAATTGAAATCGGACGATAATTTTCAATATTATTTCGCGCTCCAGCTTTGAAAAGCGGGATAACGATTGCCGTTTTCAATTTTCAGGGAATGACTCCACTATAAATGATACCGTGTAAAATTGATAGTAAAACAGTTTTGAGGACTTCGAACGACCTACGTAATTCATTGATTGAAATTCCGTCAATACCCGGCGACTTATTAGATTTTAAACTGAAAAGAACGGTTTTAAGCTCATCTTCGTCCAAGAAGGGTAAATAAGCAGATTCCAAAACGCTATTGCGTAATGTACACGAGTTCGTGTGTTGCCTCGCGGTACCCGATACTTTAGAAAAAAGATGGTTAAAATCATTGGCGATACTCTGTCCCCCTGATGATAAAAGGGAGCGATAATTGCTATGGCTTGTAGCCTTTGTGTTTGTTCCTCTAACATCATTGATTAACGACCATGTTTTTTTGGGGTCGGTACGAGCCTCGTTAAATTTGCTACGAAGGTAAAATCGTTTAGCGCGACGAATCATTTCATTGGCCCTATTTCTACACATCTTGTATTTTAGTTGCAACTCGGTGCACCTGGGAGAGCGCTTTAACTGAGACCATAGAAGGTCCTTTTCCTTAATTGCAGCCAAAATTTCAGAAGACATCCATTTGTGGTTTTAGTTCCGTTGCTTGATTTTTACAATACGCGTAGCTGCTTGCCTAAAACGGTTTAGTTGGGTAACAAGCTGTTCATAACTGTCAGCAGGCGAGACGGTAAGCAAAAGAGTGTTCCAGTCATGCTGCGCAACAAGTTTATCAAAAATTCGGGGGTCAACTATTGAAACTTCCCTCTTATCCGTGGCTGAAGCCGGTAGATCAGATTGCTTCATTATCGAGCAACAAACAAAATAATGATCAGCAAGTTTTTTTTCCACAATCGCTGACTGAGTAGCTAAGTTTAGGGCCCGAATATTTACGTGGTCGATGCAAGATACGGTTAGCTGCCCCGATAAAAACTCTTCACGGGTAGGCTCGCGAATAGTATTTTGCAGACCCCATTTATATAGAACATCAATATAGTCCCCGACTACTGCTAAAGTAGGGCGAAGTGTGTTAATATTAATATCCCCTATCATACAGACGAGATCTTCATAAGAGAGTGAAGTCAGCACTGAATCAAGCTCAGCCAAAAATAAACGCCCATTGAAACATGGAGGCCGGTAAACCGACAGCAAAACTAACGATAATTCAGGTGTACTTAACCGTAATACTACTGCTTCCGCTTGGTGGAAACAAAAACCTAGCTCAGACACAGACCATATATCTCTTACAAATACTGCCACCCCCCCCTCCTTTCCCCGTCGGCCGAGTAAAAGAAAAAGTTTGGTAGCCTGGTATTGAATACCCTGCGATGCAATCAGAAGGAATATTAATTTCAGTAAGCACTAAAGCATCAAAAAAGCCATGAAAAGGGGAAGTTAAAGAAAAAAAATGGTCCCAGTATTTCCCGATACTGCGAATATTAACGTGAGCTACTCGGAAAGCATGTCCTTGGGAACTTGTAAAAAAGCTATGAACTTCCTGAAATGTATCACAAGTACGGAAAAAACCAGAGTTCATGCTCAGACAATTCTTTCCAGATCGGACATCTTCTGAACACGAATAAGAGGTGCGCCTTCAGATTTTTTGGCCAACACCTTGCCGTCTCTTGTCCGGACAAATCTGAAATTTTTCTCTTTACCTTTTGATCTGGCCAACCGGAAAAGCTCTCGGTTGGCCCTCGATAAGTTGTCGTTAAAGTAGAGCCGAAGGAACAAACCACCCTGGACCAGTCTACCCTTACAAAAACGGGTCTCAACATTCTTTTTAATTTTTTTAGACTTCTTATTGACTTTCCGCGATCCTACTGAATTCCTTTATAAACTCACTTTGTTTTGACTATTGTCAAAAAACTTTCAAAAGAAAAAATATTCAATTTTTTTGTAGACTTATTTATAAAAAAATTAAAAAGAACTTGTAAAGACGTTTTTCTATAGGATATTTTCTAAAAAAATTCAAAAGGAAAAAACAATAGATTTTGTTTTGTAGACTTATTTATAAAAAAATTAAAAAGAACTTGTAAAGACGTTTTTTCTGTAGATTATTTTCTAAAAAAATTCAAAAGGAAAAACAATAGATTTTGTTTTGTAGACTTATTTATAAAAAAATAAAAAAGAAGTTGTAACAACGTTTTTTGTAGGTTATTTTCTAAAAAATAAAAATAAAACCTATTGACATTATTTCTTTATAATATTTTATAAAAAGAGACATTTTTTATTATTTTATTTGGTCTGCGGTCGTGTGCGGGGTCCGATATGACGGTTTTTTTTTACTTTTTATTGAAAATGTGTTGACTTCATGTTCACCTTGATTACTTTATTTCGACTGACTTCCTGTTGACATGGTCAACAAAAAGTTTGTTGATTTTGTGTTGAAACTTTTTTATGATTTTCTATTGACTTTCTATTAACTCTACGTTGGATCTTTTTTCTGTTAACTTCCTGTTGAAAGTGTTATCAGAAATACTGCAGACGTTCTATTTACTTCGTGTTTAAATTATTCAGTTGACTTTCTGTAGCCAGTGTCAAAAGAAAAGCTACAGACTTTCTGTTGACTTTTTATTGAACATAATACATCTTGACTAAATGTCAAAAGTCACTAAGTTTCTCAATAGTCTCTGACAAGTTGAGAACCACAGGGAGGAGCTTCCGTTCTCCTGCCTTCAGCGCGAGCCTTCTATCCTTGACAACTCTTCGACGTCTCGCGCCCCTCGAGCTCGACTGCGCAGTCAAAGCACGACGGAAGGCATGCGGCGCGTGCTGGAGGGCAGGCGTTCGAAAAACACGCCCTGCCGTTCTCACTTTGTAAATGACAATCGTTGCATTATTGACCCTATTCAACTAGTAAAGAAGAGCAAAATAACTATTTTAAAGTGGAGCAACCGCCTTGACTGGCTTCGTCCCGAGTGGTGCTATGCAGAGAAGCGAAAAACATTTGTTCTATGAGCCGTTTTTGTGGCTGTTGTTTTAGCGACTACACGAAATTATTATTAGTTGTACCAATGCTTTTTAGTAAGAGATAGTGTCCATGAACTTCGAAACACTGTCTTTCCTTTGACAGAGTTTCGAGAAGGAGACCAGAGACTTGGAAACTTAGTAAGTGCCGAGGTGGTCACCGGCCAAATGATTACCTTCAATATGTAGGCTATATAGGGCTCTGGTGCTGTCAACAGGACTGTGTAGTGTTTCTGGTGTTGAGTGCTTGATGGTGTTTGTGTTTGTTTGCATTGCTTATTTGTGGGATGTGTATGTATCAAAAAGACACTATTTCGTAACGAAATTAAAAATTATATGAAAAAATTTAGTGTTTTTTTTAAACGTTGATCTGCGGTTTTGTCAAAAGGAATTCAACAAAATTTATGTAAGAAGGAATTCAAAAGAATGTATGTAAGAAGGAATTCTAAAAAATTTAAGTGGCCAATTTTAACTAGGAGTTCAATAAGTTGTCAAAACAAAGTCTAAAAGACATCAAAAAAGTTTAAAAAAAAATTCAATAGGACTCCAGAAAATTTTCAACAAAAATTCAAAAGAATTTAACTACAGATTTTTGTAAGGGTAGGCAGGAGCCTTCGAGCACTAAGCCATTTTTCTTTGGCCGTAACATTGTGCATTTGCACAATGACAGGTGGGATAGAGTCTCCCCGGCTCGGTAAACGATGAACAGTTGAAATATCAGCAGTTTTGAATTCAGATATGTTGAGAGCTCCGGCCAAATCGGAAATGACAGATGTCAAATCTTCGTTAGGCTTCCTCGGAAGACCGTGAATTTCAAAGTTAGACCTTCGGCTGTACTGTTCAAGGTCATTTAAATCACTGCTCAACTTATCAATCAATGCTGCCCGAGATACTACTGTCGCAGACAGTGACTCCGTCCGAGAGCGCAGCTCAGCAACTGCAGCCTGGCCGGCCGTAACAGTGGAAAGAACGGTGTCATACTTCGAGGACAGGAAGTCAATAGAGCTCTGTATTTCGGCCACAGATTCAGCGACCTTTTCGCCCGTGGCCTTAAATGCCAGCAGCTCTTCTACTTTCCCCGCAAGCAACTCAACCGTTGATCTTAACTGATCCAGTTTCTTATTAACAGCAGTAAACTGCTGTGCGAATGAGGCATCACCCGGATTGGAGTCTGTGCAAGGTTGTTTTGCAACAGCGGATCGGCAAGGCTGGCAAAGCCAAGTTTCACGCTTAACGGTAGTCATCTTTGTGAAAGTGCCCTCTGCAACCGCCGAACAGCTCTTTCCAAGATGATAAGCCCCATTGCAAGCAGAACAAGTCAAAAGTTTCCCATCTAAAGGTAACGCCTTAGAACAAGCCACACAAACAGAAGACATTTCGGTGCAGTCAGCGGCAAATACAAAACAAGTGCAAGCAGGGGTTTTTTAAACTCACCTGCCGACAACAAAATAGGGGTTTAGTCCCAGCGAACGACTGGCCGCTGACTGCAATGACGGCTCTCGATGGCAGGCTATTTGTAGACAGCGATGGCCACCAGGCGAACTGGGTTGGAAGATATCGGCACCAGGGAAAATGCAGTCGATGAATCAGCTGAGCCCGGAGGACCAGCCGGCGAGATGATCGCAGACGCAATGCAGATTTCCCGGCATATGTGCTCGAGATAGCAGGCGAAGCAGCCCAACGGTATGATAGCCAGGCACGTGGCAACCCAGGTAGCCTGCCGACAACAAAATAGGGGTTTAGTCCCAGCGAACGACTGGCCGCTGACTGCAATCACGGCTCTCGATGGCAGGCTATTTGTAGACAGCGATGGCCACCAGGCGAACTGGGTTGGAAGATATCGGCACCAGGGGAAATGCAGTCGATGAATCAGCTGAGCCCGGAGGACCAGCCGGCGAGATGATCGCAGACGCAATGCAGATTTCCCGGCATATGTGCTCGAGATAGCAGGCGAAGCAGCCCAACGGTATGATAGCCAGGCACGTGGCAACCCAGGTAGCCTGCCGACAACAAAATAGGGGTTTAGTCCCAGCGAACGACTGGCCGCTGACTGCAATCACGGCTCTCGATGGCAGGCTATTTGTAGACAGCGATGGCCACCAGGCGAACTGGGTTGGAAGATATCGGCACCAGGGAAAATGCAGTCGATGAATCAGCTGAGCCCGGAGGACCAGCCGGCGAGATGATCGCAGACGCAATGCAGATTTCCCGGCATATGTGCTCGAGATAGCAGGCGAAGCAGCCCAACGGTATGATAGCCAGGCACGTGGCAACCCAGGTAGCCTGCCGACAACAAAATAGGGGTTTAGTCCCAGCGAACGACTGGCCGCTGACTGCAATCACGGCTCTCGATGGCAGGCTATTTGTAGACAGCGATGGCCACCAGGCGAACTGGGTTGGAAGATATCGGCACCAGGGAAAATGCAGTCGATGAATCAGCTGAGCCCGGAGGACCAGCCGGCGAGATGATCGCAGACGCAATGCAGATTTCCCGGCATATGTGCTCGAGATAGCAGGCGAAGCAGCCCAACGGTATGATAGCCAGGCACGTGGCAACCCAGGTAGCCTGCCGACAACAAAATAGGGGTTTAGTCCCAGCGAACGACTGGCCGCTGACTGCAATCACGGCTCTCGATGGCAGGCTATTTGTAGACAGCGATGGCCACCAGGCGAACTGGGTTGGAAGATATCGGCACCAGGGAAAATGCAGTCGATGAATCAGCTGAGCCCGGAGGACCAGCCGGCGAGATGATCGCAGACGCAATGCAGATTTCCCGGCATATGTGCTCGAGATAGCAGGCGAAGCAGCCCAACGGTATGATAGCCAGGCACGTGGCAACCCAGGTAGCCTGCCGACAACAAAATAGGGGTTTAGTCCCAGCGAACGACTGGCCGCTGACTGCAATCACGGCTCTCGATGGCAGGCTATTTGTAGACAGCGATGGCCACCAGGCGAACTGGGTTGGAAGATATCGGCACCAGGGAAAATGCAGTCGATGAATCAGCTGAGCCCGGAGGACCAGCCGGCGAGATGATCGCAGACGCAATGCAGATTTCCCGGCATATGTGCTCGAGATAGCAGGCGAAGCAGCCCAACGGTATGATAGCCAGGCACGTGGCAACCCAGGTAGCCTGCCGACAACAAAATAGGGGTTTAGTCCCAGCGAACGACTGGCCGCTGACTGCAATCACGGCTCTCGATGGCAGGCTATTTGTAGACAGCGATGGCCACCAGGCGAACTGGGTTGGAAGATATCGGCACCAGGGGAAATGCAGTCGATGAATCAGCTGAGCCCGGAGGACCAGCCGGCGAGATGATCGCAGACGCAATGCAGATTTCCCGGCATATGTGCTCGAGATAGCAGGCGAAGCAGCCCAACGGTATGATAGCCAGGCACGTGGCAACCCAGGTAGCCTGCCGACAACAAAATAGGGGTTTAGTCCCAGCGAACGACTGGCCGCTGACTGCAATCACGGCTCTCGATGGCAGGCTATTTGTAGACAGCGATGGCCACCAGGCGAACTGGGTTGGAAGATATCGGCACCAGGGGAAATGCAGTCGATGAATCAGCTGAGCCCGGAGGACCAGCCGGCGAGATGATCGCAGACGCAATGCAGATTTCCCGGCATATGTGCTCGAGATAGCAGGCGAAGCAGCCCAACGGTATGATAGCCAGGCACGTGGCAACCCAGGTAGCCTGCCGACAACAAAATAGGGGTTTAGTCCCAGCGAACGACTGGCCGCTGACTGCAATCACGGCTCTCGATGGCAGGCTATTTGTAGACAGCGATGGCCACCAGGCGAACTGGGTTGGAAGATATCGGCACCAGGGGAAATGCAGTCGATGAATCAGCTGAGCCCGGAGGACCAGCCGGCGAGATGATCGCAGACGCAATGCAGATTTCCCGGCATATGTGCTCGAGATAGCAGGCGAAGCAGCCCAACGGTATGATAGCCAGGCACGTGGCAACCCAGGTAGCCTGCCGACAACAAAATAGGGGTTTAGTCCCAGCGAACGACTGGCCGCTGACTGCAATCACGGCTCTCGATGGCAGGCTATTTGTAGACAGCGATGGCCACCAGGCGAACTGGGTTGGAAGATATCGGCACCAGGGGAAATGCAGTCGATGAATCAGCTGAGCCCGGAGGACCAGCCGGCGAGATGATCGCAGACGCAATGCAGATTTCCCGGCATATGTGCTCGAGATAGCAGGCGAAGCAGCCCAACGGTATGATAGCCAGGCACGTGGCAACCCAGGTAGCCTGCCGACAACAAAATAGGGGTTTAGTCCCAGCGAACGACTGGCCGCTGACTGCAATCACGGCTCTCGATGGCAGGCTATTTGTAGACAGCGATGGCCACCAGGCGAACTGGGTTGGAAGATATCGGCACCAGGGGAAATGCAGTCGATGAATCAGCTGAGCCCGGAGGACCAGCCGGCGAGATGATCGCAGACGCAATGCAGATTTCCCGGCATATGTGCTCGAGATAGCAGGCGAAGCAGCCCAACGGTATGATAGCCAGGCACGTGGCAACCCAGGTAGCCTGCCGACAACAAAATAGGGGTTTAGTCCCAGCGAACGACTGGCCGCTGACTGCAATCACGGCTCTCGATGGCAGGCTATTTGTAGACAGCGATGGCCACCAGGCGAACTGGGTTGGAAGATATCGGCACCAGGGGAAATGCAGTCGATGAATCAGCTGAGCCCGGAGGACCAGCCGGCGAGATGATCGCAGACGCAATGCAGATTTCCCGGCATATGTGCTCGAGATAGCAGGCGAAGCAGCCCAACGGTATGATAGCCAGGCACGTGGCAACCCAGGTAGCCTGCCGACAACAAAATAGGGGTTTAGTCCCAGCGAACGACTGGCCGCTGACTGCAATCACGGCTCTCGATGGCAGGCTATTTGTAGACAGCGATGGCCACCAGGCGAACTGGGTTGGAAGATATCGGCACCAGGGGAAATGCAGTCGATGAATCAGCTGAGCCCGGAGGACCAGCCGGCGAGATGATCGCAGACGCAATGCAGATTTCCCGGCATATGTGCTCGAGATAGCAGGCGAAGCAGCCCAACGGTATGATAGCCAGGCACGTGGCAACCCAGGTAGCCTGCCGACAACAAAATAGGGGTTTAGTCCCAGCGAACGACTGGCCGCTGACTGCAATCACGGCTCTCGATGGCAGGCTATTTGTAGACAGCGATGGCCACCAGGCGAACTGGGTTGGAAGATATCGGCACCAGGGGAAATGCAGTCGATGAATCAGCTGAGCCCGGAGGACCAGCCGGCGAGATGATCGCAGACGCAATGCAGATTTCCCGGCATATGTGCTCGAGATAGCAGGCGAAGCAGCCCAACGGTATGATAGCCAGGCACGTGGCAACCCAGGTAGCCTGCCGACAACAAAATAGGGGTTTAGTCCCAGCGAACGACTGGCCGCTGGGACTAAGCGGCCAGTCGAAGCGAAACGGTTCAATCAGCCAGCTACGTAGCTACAACTTTCTGACATTTTTTCATATTTTACTTTTTTTGTGTGTGGGGCATAATATATTTAAAGATTTCACGCTCGACTTTCCATGTCTTGCCGTAACGCATTTTGATTAAAACGTTTTAGAGGGCGCTACGTTATGAAAAATGTCAGACATGTACAAGTTACCCAAAAAACTAATTAAGTTAAGTAACTGAGCATTGACGTCAAAAGTAACTTAAGTGGGGTAGAAATTAATCAAAAAAAGGTATTGAGAAAGTTACAAACTACTGTAAAAAAAGTAGCGAATTACTTTCGAAGTTATATTTGAAGTTTATTTTATGTTTTTTTTTTTTTTTATGGTAAAAAGAATGTACAGAAGTTTTGATCCGTTAGCGAAATTGTGCTCGGGGTGTCGAACCTAACTCGAACCCGAACCGAAAACCGGATCAAAACCGTTATTTTTGACCGAACCGGAACAAAACCGAAACCGAAATCGAGCGCCTCATATTGAACCCGAACCTGAACGAAGCCATAATCTGATGTGGCGGTTACCGGTTCAACGAAAATGGTTCAGGGCCAATTGTGTCAATAATTGGTCTAAGTGTGAAAAGTTGAAGGCGTATATTTTTCTTATGTTACCAAGACTAATCCTACATACTGTAAGATATTTTTACAGTTCGTTTTTATTGCACACGTAATAAAATACACATCATCGTCTGGAGAGCTTCAACTTTCCCTTGTTTCTTTGATTGAAGCTGGCGGCGCGGTAGCGGCGGCGGTGATTTCAAAGCACCGCTTGGCCGCTTGGCTACAAAATGTCTAAGTGTCCGAGCGGATTCCGCCATTGTAGGCACGGAGGCCTACGCGTTCGCGAATGTTTGACCTCAAGAAAGACTGCAGTTGCAGTCGATGAGCCACGAGAACGCACCACGTGACCTTCCGCCTGAGTGCAGCGACACCCTGCAGGAAGGAGGGACAAGTGTACCGCGCTGCATCGGCAGTATAGTTGGTAGGGTCGCCTGTGGTCCATTTCAATGAAAAACAGTATTTTCTTTTACGTGCTCAAAATGTTACCTTACAAAAAAAAAAAAAAAAAAGATGGGTTTGTCAGAGGCAATGTTACTCGGCGCGCCGACGCGCCGCGCCCTGGATGGAGGCAAGGGGGAGGAAAAGGGGGCGGGGGGGGGGGGAAAGGGGGGAGAAGAAAATGTTTTTTTTTTTATGTTTGTCAGACTAGCAAGGCAAACATTTTCTCATTTTTGTTCGAACTCCTCTTTCATTGTCTTCAACTGAGCATTCGAGAAACGTCGTTTGCCGTGGTGGCATTACCGGAACTTAGTTCGGTGGCTGACAGGTACAAATGACCCGTTCTGAGTCTCTCAGACCGGGTCATTTGCATAGAGCTTTGTTTGCGATAAAATGCCAAAGTGACTAGACAAAGCATCCCCACGATATTTCTAGAACAGCGTTTTTCCACCGGAACCCGAAGCGCTGTCAAGATGTAGTCACATTTCATCATACGTGCGTGTTCACGCGCCCGGTCATTCATCAGCCACTCTGGCCGATGTATAGACGCTTTACAGCAGCTGTGCATGGGCGCCGCCATAACTGACCTTCAGTTTTTGTTCCCTCTTATTCCGTTCGCTTCACTTCATCATTACCACAGCAGGAGAGGTTATTGCCATTTTAGATGCTACTGTGTTCTAGTGCCCAGCATAGGCCCTTGTGAAGACCCGTCGACACCCGCTTCAGTGGCTCGGCATCTCGGTAAGACAAGAGAAGGGCGGCTATGGCGGCTCAATCTGGCGCGTTTGTAAAGCGTCTATACACGACCACAGCTTAACGGGATTCGATAAATTACCCCGACTGCGCACTCGACGTCCCTGTTTCTGTGTTTTACGGCACACTTGTTTCCTCCCATTCCCTTGTCAGCCACTCTAGGGCATAGCGGTAGATAGCATGTATAAACAAACACGTGTGTGTGCAAAACAAATGAAAACGTATGAAGGGCAAGCAATCTAGCCAGAGACCTTATTACTGTTTACAAAATCACAGCCCAGCGTGTGATCTTCACAGCCCAGCACGTGCGTGTTTGTCACTTTGGAAAGCGAGCAAAGCACGCGCTATACGCCCGAACACTAAGGATGGCAGCGGCCACAAGCTCCTTTTTTATTTTTTTGAAAGATCTATACACCCATCCCGAAAATACGCCCTCTTCTGGCAGAGTTTGAAGTACTACACAGCTGTGTGTGCAAAAGACACCATAAAAAGGGAAAGCCGATTGCTTAATATAGTTCACCTAAGAACAGTTATATACAAGTAATAGCCTTGCCACATTATTGATGTCTTTTGCGCACGTCACTGCGCAGAGGTTTCATATCTGTCTGAAAAGGGAGTAGTATTGAGATGGGTCTATGGCAAGTATCTTGTGTTCAGAAAAGGCTGCAGGAAGAGCTCTGTCAATATTCAAAAGTCGAGTTAGGAACCGGTTCGAACTTATTAAAACCGGTAACCGGAGTGATATTATATGCGCTATCCTAGACCGGAGCTGAACCGGAACAAAATACAATGCTACTGAACCCGAACCCGAACCGAACCGAAATAATGACCGGTTCGACACCCTGATTGTGCTAGCCAATAATGAATCGGCTTGTTTTTTTTGTTTTTTGTTTTTTTTTTTTGTTTTTTTTTTTTTACAGAAATGCTTTAATAGCTGGTTCTGCTTCTGCGTGCCTGATTCTTTCGTACTTTCGTGTAGGATTGGTCAATGATGTACTGCGAATGTGCCGTTTCTACTTTAAGGTTTAGCACTGTCGGAGCTTCATTTTTTAGACAGTGTTTGCTTGTTTACAGTTTTGCGTAAAGTACACCTAAAAAGTACTTGAAGTAAAGTACAAAGCAAATGAGAGGTTATGTACTTCAAGTAAAGTAGTAAGTACACCGGGTGCAATGTACTTGAAGTAACGCATATCAATACAATATATTTCAATGTAAAGTGCAAGCACTTTTAACCCAATCTTTCAATACGCCCTTTCATTCCCTATACAGTGTTTTTAACTGGTATGCATTGCTCCAGGGGTAATCGGGGGTGCATCAGGCTTTTACAGAAATGGCAGCAAATATTTTATAAAGTCAAGTCTCCGCAGCGTAGTTGTTTTACCCTCGCTGGACGAGCTATTTGACGCAATCAACTTATAAGGTACTTTCTTCATCGGTCTTGAAGCCTCCATTACTTCACTCAGAAAATGACCGGATGACGTCTCGAAAGAGCGCGTTTTCACATAACAATATCGCCATTTCTTTTTTCCGAATTCTGGGAATATACCCTTAAGTCGGAAGTTTTACTTTCCTCGGACAATACAAGTACATGTGCAGAACATTTACTTCAAGTAAAGTGCAATTTTTCTAAACAGTAGTACTTTAAGTACCATGTATAAAGAGTACTTCCCAACACAGCGTGTTTATCATTTTTTTTATAAAAAAGTTGAGGAATTACTACAAGTTTCTCGAACGATCTTAAAAGGTTTGAAGATCTGCATATTCTGAGGTTTAGAAGGAAACGGAACGCAAAAAGGTAACCTTTGCGTTGCCCTTTAGCACGCGATTCTTCGAATACAGCACAAACTACGTGAGCACCAGATAAGTTTCAGAGCAGGCGCTGCATTTTGTTGCCTTCTTTGAGTGGGGATGCAGTGTGTGCACCACCTACAGTGCGCGAGAATTTCTACGTTGGAGAGAAGCGGGGACCAGCCCTTTCTTCGAATGGGTCAAGTCTCCTTGAAGTTCGGGACATTGAGAAACGCCAGTTTTCGGCGCAAATCCCGCAGTTACTCGGCCTCTCTTTCGTCGTGTCTGTTCGCTCCCCGCGCCTCGTAGCAGTGTTGTTGCAGGGGGGGAGGGGGGGTGGGGTTGTGAAAATTTTGGGGAGGAGGGGGGGGGGGGGCTCGGATTCTCCAAACATTTTTCTCCCCCCCCCCCCCACACACCTTTTTACGCCACATGCTTTTCTTTCTTTGCAAACGTCAGCTGATCTTCCAACATCTTATCTCCTTTGTGCAGGAATGTTTGTTGATAGGCAAAACAAACACTAAAATTCGAAAGTAATTTGTAACTTGAGTAGAAGTTACTTAAAAAATTAATTAAAGTAAACTACTAATTACCGAAATAGAAATGTAATTGGAAGTTAGTAAACTACTCCGAAAAGTAGTTATACTACAGTAAGTTGAATAGAGTAGTTGGACTACGTACAGGTCTGAAAAATATCACCCTTGTGCACGGCTTCAAACGCATACTAAAGCAGCGAAGCGCACCTGTGACGTCATCCCTCCACTGTGTGCTCACGTCGCATTGCTCACGTGACCTGCGGTTCGGACGCGTGCGTCAATCGACGTCACAAGTGCAACTCGCTGGGTTAGTTTCGGTTGGAAGCCGTAATACAAGGATGATATTTCTCGTTCCTGAGCACCCACTACGAATGTTTTAACCAACATTTTGGGTCATGGCTGAGTTATAGGGAGGTTGAGAGTTAATTCTCCAAATATATTAGACCTCAAAAATCGAAAATAAAAAAAATAGTCAGGACAGTGTTTTAGTTAATTAGTCAACTAATTAACCCATTTCGCCTTATTTCAAGTGGGTCCCATGGCCCCCAACATAGCCCCGAGACAAAATCCTCAACAAATTCTTGCTTTATCTCATTTTGATCCAACCAAAGAATACACCAAGCAAATATTTTTTCTTCGTTTTTTTACGCGTGCAAAGCGGATACTGTTCGCATCTGTTATTTAATAAACGAATAACCTTTAATTAATCACACCGTCTCTTTCTGTTTACTGTTTTTGAGTAGCGCTAAAAATCTGACATAAGTATATAACTTTTTGTGTAAATGCACACGTTTGTTGGGCTTAAAGCATGGACGGATTCTTGAGATAAAACATTATTCTATATAGATCTCAATCGCAGCACACGGAAAACTGCATCGATTTAATAATTCTTGCAACTTACGAATTATTGATAAGTTTAATTAAAAATTTGGTTAACCAGAAAAAAAAAGCGTGCCGTATTGTTCTGTTTTTATTAATTAGTAAATGAACCGGTCATAAAACTTCGCGCGCGTCGATTTCTCGTGTGCGAGAGTCGGTTGGATCGCTATATACAGACGAATCTAGCCGCATAATATAATAAAATAGAATTCAAAAATATGGCTGCGAGACGAAGAAGAAATTCAGATTTTGCTCATGCCTCTCTCAGAATGTTAACAGGTTTTGCAACAATCACTTCTTGATGACGGAAGCCGTCTCTAAATTATTTATCTCGCTCTCTTTTTTTTTTTTTTGTCTTTCATTGGTCATTCTATTGTTTAGTTTTTTGGTTTTGGATATATGACCACCTGCCGCTTTCGTTGGATAAACCAAACATATTGAAACGTTCTATCTTATTTGCTTCATCACGCCAAAGGAAGTCATAACGTCAATAATAAACCTGCGTCGTTGTTGTTGTTGTTTTTAACGGATCATTAGGAGCTTCCAGCCCCTCAAAAACAATTTATTTCCATATGTACTGTCAAGAACCGTCTGCCCTTTGTCGAACTACGAATTAACGTAATCCCATCAAGATACGTAATTTGGGACACTCGCTGCCAGTCAGCAGCCTTGGTGGAACGTGATGGACCATCAGACGTCATCTGATGGTCCATCAGATGACGTCTGACTGCCACTGCCAAGGGAATTTTATCAACAAGGGCAGCATTTATACAAGAGTAAAGCTAGACGCACTCATAAATATCGCCAAATGCCTCGACAAAAGAAAAGGTTCGAGAAAAAAAAAAAAACCAGGACCACCGCGGATCGAACCCGCAACCACTTGCGCACAAATCGGACACCTTAACCCCTATGCTATGCCATCTTTTTTTTTTTTTTTTTCTTTATTGCCGTTTTTTTCAAGTCATTATATACAAGTCTGAGGACGAAAACAGCAAAATTGGCAGTGCTAAAAAACTACCAGCCGGCCTTTCAGCTAGTAGTATAAGTTAAAATCTTTTTAAATTCCTAACTGCTTCCAGTTGTTGAATTCACTCTGGCACACAGCTCTGAGCTTTGTACACTTCAACAATCGAGGCAATACTCTCGCTGAAATATTCCCGAGCCTCGCGCGCGTCAATGTCGGCATGGCGCGTAGCCATCCGTGACTTCCAAATACTATGCAGGCCCAGTAACATGATCATGTCGAAGGGCACGCCGTCCTTGTTTTCAACGGGTAGGTATCTTATACCATGCATGTCTAACGGAAAATCTTTTTTGAGGGTGCGTTGGAGGACGTCCCAGAAAAAGACACCATCCCAGCACTCCAGGAATACATGCTCAATTGTCTCGGGCTTTTGACACAAAAAACAGTGGTCGCCCCACGGGACGAACATTCCCTTTTTTTTCATCAAAGTCTTTACAGTTAAGGTGCCGGTGTGTAATTTGAAAAAGAATGACTTAGCCCCAGGTGGAACGAGCATTCTCTTAACACGCTTTAAGACATCTTGTCCTGGGCCTGCACAATACAACGCTCTATACAAAGGTACGGGAAAGACAACGTCAGAAAGATCCCTATACAACGTTTTTCTGGATACTTCGCTCAAATATTCAAAAGAAAACCTGGCTGCCAAAAAATTACATGACGCGACAACTTCCTTGAGATATCCGTGGATGCCGCCTGACACACATGCCGAAGAAACAATAAACTCAGGCAGAGTTCTACACAGTCTCCCCTGGTAGACGGTTCGTAAAAACGGGTCACTAACATCTCAAAGATAAATAAAACGATTCAAAACTTGGCGCAGAAATAAATGTGACAATCCTAGTCCGCCCTCGCGGACGCGCCGGAAAAGGTTCATACGACTCGTCCGTTCCCTTGACGAGCCCCAAATAAAAACAGCGAAAACGCGGTGCAATTTTTGAACATTAACACGCGGGCAATGCAACACTTGTAGCACGCACCACAGTTTGCTAGCAAGGAACAAATTGCAAACTGTCGCACGGGCAAAAATAGACAATTCCCAACCTTTCCAGCTTTCCGCTTTCTCGCGGAGTTCTAGTGCCTGCCTGCGCCAATAGGGCTCACTGTCACGGTAGTTCTCGAGAGGTACGCCCAAATATTTTACAGGGGTGGTTGACCACTTTATATTTTGAAAAACACTAGGAGTGGAACACCACTGGCCATGCCAAAAACCTAAACACTTATCCCAGTTTACAGCGCTTCCACTGACAGCACAAAAACGTTTCACTATGTTCACAACTTCAATTATGCTTTCTTGATTTGCGCAAAACAGAGCGATATTATCAGCATAGGCTAAAATACGTACTTCCGATGCAAAAACGTTAAACCCACTGATACTGTTACTTCTTATGATGCTCAAACAAAATGATTCTATATAAATGCAAAAAAGAAGGGGTGAAAGAGGACATCCTTGGCGTACGGAACGCTCTACCTTTATGCGCTTTCCAACCGACTTATTCACTATAAGACTGGTCGTACAACCGCTGTACGCCATCCGCACACCTTCGCGTAAAACTGAACCGACATTTACATGGTCTAAGACAGATAAAAGAACTTCATGCGGTACACGGTCGAAGGCCGTTTCGAGGTCAATTTGTAGCATAGCTACACCCCTGTTCATAACATCACAACACTCCAGCACGCTCCGAGCTTCTTGAATGTTTGTAAAAATAGTTCTGCCTTTTATCCCGCAAGTTTGGTGGGGACCGACTAGTTCTGTTATTACCGATTGTAATCGTCTGGCCATTATTTTCATTAGTACTTTTTAGTCGACGTTAGTTAAGCTTATGGGACGATAAGCTGTGACCTGTCTTAGTTTGATTTCGTCCTCCGTTTTTGGGATTAAGACAGTGTGCGACGACAAAAACGTTGGTGGAAGGACATTCAGCTCAAAAGCTTCGTTGAAAGCAATAGATAAGATAGGCGAAATTTCATGTTTAAACGACTTATAAAAAGCTGCACTTAGTTCATCAGGACCTGGGGACTTCCCCGGGTTTAGGGCCTCGATTGCTATTTTAACTTCCTCGTGCGTAATGGGTTCCTCCAACACTTTCGTTGTTCCGTCGTCAAGGCGGGGCATAGAAGACAAAAACTCTTCTTTAAAACGCTCCGTTTGAACGGAGGTATGCGCGAACAACGTGCTGTAATAGTCGTAAAATGCGCGTTCTATCTCTTCTTTTTCCTTAGTAACCACACCACAATATTCTATTTCTGCTATCTCACTGCGGCGCGCGTTCCTTTTTTCGAGGCCTAGGGCGCGCTTAGTGGGCGTCTCCCAGCTATCAGCCTACCAGCCCGCGCTCTCACCAACGCTCCGCGATAACGTTCTCTATCAATTAGTTCAAGCTTTGCCTTCAAAGCACAGATGTCATCTTTGAATGCACCCGGCATTTTGCACTCTTCTTTTATCAGCGTTTGCATGTTGTAACGTAGTAACGTTTCATTTTTTTTTTCTTCATTCTGAATTGCGCTCGCTCTTTCTAAAGCTTTTATCTTTATTCCCTGCTTAAAAAGTTCCCATTTCGCCCCATGCTCTAATTTTTGCCCATTTTCTACTTTTTCTATATAAGCCTGTACGTAGGCTCTGAAAAGGTCGTCCTCTAAGAGTTTGGAGTTGAGTTTCCAAAGCTCCCAGCTAAACGAATTTTTCTTTTCTTTGTTACCTTTAATGCAAGCAGATACCAGACAGTGATCACTGAAAGACACTGGGCGTACACTGTACTCGTAACACAAAGGAAGAAGCTCCAACGAAACATACAATCTATCCAAGCGGGCGTGACTTGCCCCTTGAAAGTGGGTAAACTGTACCTCCCGCCCATTTCTGAGGCATTCACCAACGTCGTCAAGGCCATGCTCATTAATTATGGAAATCAAACTCGCGGTGCTCGCATCACTATAAGCAGTAGAACTGATTTTGTCGTTCGAAGAACACACACAGTTAAAATCGCCCATGAAAATGAGACGCCGCTCGCAGTTACAGTAATGCTGAATGCCATCAAAAAACCTGCACCTTTCTTCAGTTCTATTTGGAGCATACACGCAAATAACACGCCATTCTAAGGAAGAAAAACTAAAATCACATAAAACAAATCGTCCCGACGCACACGTAGTCATGGACTGGACTGTAGCTCCTAAACTATTACGAATAAGCAAAAAGCACCCCGCCGACGTCCGCACCGCATGGCTGACACAGATATCATATCGCGCCGTAAAAGGCCCCCTATGCAATGCAATCGCTTAGGAAACTCGATTTGACCATTCGTTTTATACGAGATGCTTCGGCTGCAAATGCAGTTAAGCCTTCAGCATTTTATGCAAAGCACTCGTACATCACTCGCCGTACTTCAGTTCTACTCACCTGCCATGTAGAGTACTTTCGCGCCGTAGAACGATCCTTTTGTTCGCGCGTCTCCGGCCCAGTAGACCTGGTACACCTTGTCGTCTTCAACTACACCGCTAAAGTCCCTTACATCGTCGGAACTCACAACAGGCTGGGTCTTGTCGAGTAGAAATGTTACTAAAACATAAGACATTGTAGAGCCCGGGCAGGATCGACAGGCTGGAGCAAGCGGGCAAACAGAACGAGTCGAGAGTGATCGTTCATGAAAGCTTGGCGAAGCGGCGAAGCCTCTATGGGCGAAGCGAAGTGGCGTGTTCGGCGGCGTTTCGGCGGGCTTCTGATCAAGGTTGTCGGTCGGCTGCGTGTCATATCTCTAACATCAGCGGTTTTATGGGCTCACGTCCCGAAATCGTTTTCTCGTGCATAGATTATTTTTCGTATTCATCGATTTGACGAAATAGTGGTATCCGAACGAACTTTACGTCCTTTGACCGTAAGTCTGTCTGCACGTCAAAGCTTTTTGACGTACAGTCAGAGTCAATCGATGTAATCTCAGAATCGCCACCAAGACATCTTGATGGCATTTCGCGGCGGCCGACTGCCACCAGGAAACCATCAGAAAGGCGACAAGTGGAGTCTGACTGGAGTTTGACTGTCGGTCAGAGTAACTTGTTGGCCAATCAGACATGCTTGACGTACAGTCAGGCACAGTCAGCGGTCCACTAGAAAACATTGACTGCCAAACAGGGTTACATTGATGGATTTTTCCTTCGGGGTGCTCTTTGATGTGGTGTGCGGACACGCCACCGATCCCCGGTGAGACGCCAACTTGCGCTTTACGGACATTAACCTTACCTATTCCGGAGGAGACGGCTGCCTGTATAATTCGCGCCTTGCGGAAGGTTCCCCAATGGGAGGTTTCCTTACGAAACGATCTCGTGAATGACTACCGAAACCGCCTCTCGCTTAAATGTGTTATACGTTCGGTTAGTACGGAACAAATCGAACCAGCCTCATTTTCAGTTCAATTCAATGTTTTTTATTTACTTCCATAATACAAAAATGGGCGATGGAGGCAGGAGAAAAAGCTTAAGAATTGCAGCTTGACAAAGCCCTTGCCCCGTATACAGGAAGATCGGTCAGCGGGATATAATTACATCATTTTAAACAAAAAAAAAAAAAAGGGCATTTATGCACCACACCGAGAAGTATGTTATTAGGAGGATAATATTTCACGCAAACAATTCTTCTTTAAATTTTCAATCCAGACACATTGTTCATTGAAAAAAGATCAATACTGTTAAAAGTGTGTGCTGAATCATCTGAAGCTCGTAATTAGTTCTTGGACGTGGTACTCTCAAGGTTCCGGCACCGCGCATGTCGTATGCAATATTTTTGTTAGCTAAATTGAAAATTAGCCATAATGGATGATTAGGAAATTTAAGTGATGCCATGTATATAGGTGCTGGGTTATATATAAATATTCTTTGATGTTTATTACTTTATGTTTACAGAAAAGACGTCCAGTCTGTGCGCCATACGACTCATTAGTAACGACGCGTATTGCTTCTTTCTGTAGCAAATACAAATTAATAAGGTTAGTACTTGTGGTAGTTCCCCAAACTAGATGACAGTATGATAAACGAAGATTAAATAATGCATTGTAAGTTAAAAGTTTTACACGAGCTGGTAATATACAGCCATGCATATATAGAATACCTATGATGCTCGAAAGTTTGAGAGTAAGATTTTGAACATGTGAGTCCCATAACATATGTCCATGAAAAATCAAGCCTATGGTTTAACAGTAGTTACAAACTTAACCTCTCATAAATTCATCATTAATTTGGTGGTGGCCTTACACACTGTACTTTTCGATTTAAAGATAATTGCATTTGTTTTACCTTCATTAATTTTTACAGAATTAGAAACAGTCCACCAACTAAGTTTTTCTAGGCATATATTCGCATCGGTAATTAAACTATCAATGTCTTTTCCTGGGGAAAATATACAGGTACCATCTGCATAAATGAAAAATGAGGCCTTATTTGTGATAGTAACTATATCATATCATTTTATGTGATGTGCCAGTTCAGCGTCTTCGATTAATTATTCTTTCGTAAACGTCAAAAAAGGATGTAACACCCCAACGTGCCTAGCCCCGACTTACAAAAGAAAAAGTGTTTGTAACGTGTATAAGAGAGAAAAAAGAGTCGACAGCGTCGAGTTTCCACGTCTCAGTTAATGATAGAAAAGGGAATGGTTTATGAAAGCAGCCCGAGCCTATGTGCCTCGTTTCCGGCAGATCAAAAAATAAAAAGGAGACATTTTAACCGCTAGGCTGCGCTGTCGGTATACTCTTATTTAGTTCACACGGAGACAAAACATGACACTCTGGTTCAATTATCGGGTAGGAAAGATGTGCTCAGAGTTCAGCCGCCTCGCTTAAAAAGAAAGTGCTGATTTTGCGAGACTTTTCAACGTGTCGTCGCGTTTCCCTTTCCAATAAACTAAAAAAAGAAAAAAAGAAATAATACAACAAATAAAGAAAAGGCGCTCGCGGTACTGATCGTCCCCTCGAAGTACTCCAGTGCATTTCTGTTTATAGACCGCTTTATAAACACGTCAGCGGAGGCGGAAAAACACTGAGGACAGCGAGAGAGTAGTGACGCCTAAAACAAGAAAAAAAAAGCACCTTAAGCAATTTAAACATTTCGGAGTGGGTTTTTGTGTGTGTATGTGTGTGTGCCTGTGTGCGTGTGTGTGCGCGCGCGTATGTGTGTGTGTGTGTGTGTTTGTGTGTGTGTGTGTGTTTTTACGTATACAAAAACATTTTTGAGCGTTTCGTCCTCCTCATTAATCTACATTCGGTAAGTTTTGCTGTTCGCAGAAACGCGCCGATAAAGCAAACAGCGTTGAGTGTACTTGCTGTCACAAAAAAAAAAAAAAAAAAAAAAAAAAGCTCCTTTCCTGCTAAAAAAATTAAAATAGAAAACTAAGTTTTTTTTTGCGTTTTTTGTGAAGGTTTAAGAAACGCGGTGCATTGCGGGTCCCAAGCACATTATCGCGTTGCCGCCAACGGCAAAATTAACCGATAAAAACTCCACAAAAAAAGAACACAATCACCAAGAGGCCCCAAAATAATAGTCCATTCCCTGCGTTTCTTAAACTGTCGGCGACTCGAGTCATGGAGAGCTTAAACAAGCGCAAGGCTTGACTCATTATGCCCGCTCTCCTTGTATCGTAATTAATTTTTCGGCCTTCTTATTGGATGATTGACCTTACTCTCATGAACTGCGAAGCGACAGTATAGATGTTCCGTACCTGCCACGACCTGCGTTTCTTAAGTTGTCGGTGACTCTAGTGATATAATTTTTTATTCGGGGGGGGGGGGGGGGGGAGAATTACCTCAACTATCTGACGTCACGCCAGTGCGGTGGCGCTGCTGTCGGTACCGCGCATGCTCAGACGCTTCAGCTCTCACGCTAGCTTGTTTGTAAACAGGGTGTTGGTGTATGGGGAGTGCAAGTTCGTCTGCTCTTTTGCGGAAGTTCTAGTGACGTCAGAACGCCGAGCTCCGATTGGCTCTGATCGAAAAGTAATGGGTAGGCGCGAAGGCAGCTTGCTTCGAGGTCTACCCACTATCCTTCCGTCAGAGCCTATATATAGCCTGACGTTCGGACCTCACAGCCGCCCTTGCAAAAAAAAAAAGCGGACGAACTTGCTTTCCGCATAGCCGCTATCATGAGTTCTGACAGGCCATAGATCCGGGAGCAAAATCAAAACCTGGTTATTCCGGCAGTGTTCCCGATTCATTTCCTTGCAAACGAGATCACGAGGCAAAGAAAGAAAGAAAAAAGCGTAACTTTATCAACACGACTTTTTTTTTTTTTTAACGCGGTATTATTTGCGCTTACCGCCGACCCTCGGGAGAGCTGTCTCTCCGAGCCCATAGAGTGCAGGCAGCGCCTTTCCCACGAAACGTGCGCAATCTATGTGGGATGAGCACTCGCGGGGGCAGCGTGTGCAGTTAGCATGGATGGATGGATGAATACGGCTGAGCCCTTTGGATCGGGCGGTAGCTTACGCCACCTAGCCATTTTGTTTTACCATTTAAGCTTAGAATATTTAAATGTGAAATCTATATTCACTCCGCAGTGCAAAGAAAGTGAGGCTATGAAACCCCCTTGCCATCAGTGATTAAGAAAATACCTAGTTTTCTCTCGATTTCTGCCACCATTCACTTAATCTTTGCTTGGTAATCTCTACAGTCTTGAAATCCACTCTCCCTTCGCTGTCTCTAAAACCCAATGACTTTATTAAATCTATGTTGTCTTCGGTAGGCATAGGGTGAAGCCCTTTACAGTAGAGTATCAAGTGCTCAGCCGTCTCGTCCTCCTCTCCACAAGCAGTGCACACTGTATCAATTTCCTGGTACTTCACTCTGTATGTTCTGGTTCGCAGAACACCCGTTCTTGCCTCAAACAGCAATGAGCTTCCCCTAGAATTGTCATAAATGCTTTCTTTGGCAATAACTCTTTTGTTTAATCTATAGCTTTCCAGAGCAGTCTTTGTCTGCATTCCCTCTAGCCACCGATCTCTTTCTGTGGCCTTAACTTTCTTCTTAACTGAGACTTGCTCTTCCGTATCTTCGCTATAGCCCAAAAACCTTCCTCTTAATTTCCTAGTGCGCTGTCTCCACTTTGTGTCTACACTCCTCATGTATAAATAGCTGAAAACCTTTCGTGCCCATTGCTCCCCATCCATTAGCCTCAACCTATCCTCAAATTCTACCTTGCTCACCGCTTCCCTGCTCTCAAATGATGCCCATCCCATGTCTCCTTGTACTCCCTGGTTTGGCGTTTTGCAATGCGCCCCCAAAGCCAGTCTACCTACTCCGCGCTGTTTTATTTCTAGTTTCGCATGCACTTCGGATTTCATGCATAGCACTGCGTTTCCAAAAGTCAAGCCAGGCACCATGACCCCTTTCCAAATCTCTCTCACCACCTCATACCTGTTGTAATTCCAAAGTGCTCTATTTTTCATTACAGCTGCATTTCTGTTGCCCTTACCTATTATATACTTTTCATGGTCTCTGAGATATTCTGCACCATCACATATCCATACTCCTAGATACTTGTATTTACTAGCTCTCTCAACTGTAATATTCTGTATCTTCAGCCTCTCAACTTCATCCTCGTTAAAAATCATGACTGCCGATTTTTCGCTACTGAATTCTAAACCTAATTCCTCTCCTTCCCTACCACAGATGCTCATTAATTCCTGCAACTCTGTCCTGTTGTTAGCCATTAGTACAATATCGTCCGCATACATCAATCCCGGTAAGGATTGCTGAATTGTTTGGCCTAGCTTACTGTAAGAAAGGTTGAACCCAAGCCCACTCTTCTCTAGTCTATCCTCCAATCCTCTCAGATACAACATAAACAGCAAAGGCGATAACGGGCACCCCTGCCTAAGGCCTCGTCTTATCTCTATTTTCCCTGTCGCCTTTCCTTCCCATGTTATAATCACCTTGTTATCTTTGTGAATGTTCCTTAATAGTGCTGTTAGTCCTTCATCTAGGTTTAAGTTCTCCATTATGTCCCACAGGTTTCTTTGGTTCACATTGTCATAGGCACCCTTGATATCCAGAAATGCCAGCCAGAGCTGTCTGTTTTCTTTTTGCGCTATTTCTATACACTGTGTTAGAGAAAATAAGTTGTCCTCCAACCTTCTTTGTTTTCGAAACCCGTTCTGTAACTCGCCCAGTATGCCCTCGCAATCTACCCATTCCTCCAGTCTGTTCTTTATAATCTGCATTACCAACCTGTAAATAACCGGTGTCACGGTTATAGGACGATAATTCCTAATATCAGACTTATCTCCCTTTCCCTTATATATCATACTCATCCTACTAAGCCTCCATTCATCTGGAATATTTCCTTTCGTTATCATGGTACTCACTACCTCCCTTAGTTTTGCCTTAGATTTAGGACCCAAATTCTTCACCAGCTTGATAGGGATACCATCTGTGCCTGTCGACGTGCCACTAGGGACTCTTCGTTCCGCCTTTTCCCATTCTCTTTGTCCAAAATCCGCGATGTCACAAACTGGACTGCTACTTCCTTCGGTTCTCCTATCTTCCACATGTACCCGTTCCCGAAATTTCTCCTCCATCACTGCTCCTATATATTGTATCGCATCATCTCCCTCTAATTGATCTCCCTGATGCGAGAGTATAAACCTCTGTCTAGCTTGCGTTGTTTCACCGAGTGAGTTCAAGTGCTCCCAAAACTTCTTGGCAGCATTTCTATCTTTCTTACTTACATTACTCATCCATTCCTCACCCTTTCTCTGAATTTTCGCATTGATCAAACTGGATGCCTCTCGGCGACATGTTACAAAATTGTCCCATTTTCTTTTTACTTCTGTTTCGGACTCCCCACTACGCTTGGAATACCTGAGTTCTCTAGAGGCTTCCTGACGTTTTTGTATCGCTTGCTTCACTTCTTTGTCCCACCAACTTTTTGGTCTATGTCCTTGCTTCCCCTTTCGTTTACTCTTAACTTTGTCTAGTTCTAGAGAAAAAAGTCTAGTTAGGCTCTCATAGGTCCAATCTGTATGCCGTTGCCCTGAAACTGCTGCCTCTATTCTTTCAACAACTATTTCCAACTCTTTGTCGCTGCAGAAAGTTTGCTTTGAATTATGTTGCCTAGTTTCAGCATTTACTTCTCTGGCAAAATTCAGCTTAATACGTTTGTGATCACTACCAAGACTTTTGGAACCTTCTTCATCTATTTTCATTACTTGTAACTTACCATATATTTTGTGCGACATGAGTACGTAATCTATAGTTGAATGCAGATTGCCAGTTTCCCAAGTTATGTGCCCGTCACACTTCTGACTGGTATTACATAAAACTAAGTCATGTTTTTCCACCAGTTCTAGTAATATGCTTCCAGTTGAGTCCGTATACCCATCCAGACCCTCAATATGGGCATTCATGTCTCCCATAATAATTATTTCGGAGCCTTCCCCTAGTTCACTAATGTCTCTTGATATGCAATCAATCATTTTTCTGTTTTCCTCTTTAGCACCTGTCCCTGTCCATAAGTAAACCACTCCAAGGACTGTTGATTCCCCAGCGACTTTTCCTTTCAGCCACAAATGTTCGGCGCACTCCTTTCTGATCCTTTGAAAGTTCATATTCTTCTTAATGAATGCTCCAATTCCACCTCCCTTCCTCGTTCCCTCCATTCTGTTGCATTCTTCCCACACATAGTCAGGGTTGCAAGGTGGCTGCTCCATGTCTCTGAGATGTGTTTCCACAAACCCATACACCATTAAATCCTCCTTTCTTAGTTGCTCCTCTACCTCTTCCCATTTTAACCTATTTCTACCACCCTGCATGTTAATATATCCAATGTCTGATTGTGCTGATTTTTTATACCTGTTCTTACGTTTTCTCCTCTTTTTAACCCTGGGTGCCTCTCCTGACTTTGTTGGGTTTTCAGTTACTTCAGTGCCCCCAGGGCCCTCGGTCCCCCCAAAAAAGCAGTCACCGTGCGGCCCATCCTATCCCCCACCCTGTAACCCGTGGCCTCACTGTAGTGAATGCCATCTGCAAAAGGGCGGGAGCCAGCCTCGTACACTTCTCTGTTTACTTCCATTACGTCGTACCGAAGCTGTCGACTCATACCCTTAATTACTCCGTTGGCTTCGACAACCCTCCTCTCCGTTAACCCGGACTGCCCCCGAACTTCTGGAATGGTGCACACAACCACATGCACATTCTCAGACACGTCCCTCAGCTTACGTATTCCCACGTTTAGCTGCTTTCCGAGGTTCTGGCTCCTACCCTTCAGCACATCATTAAGCCCCGCATGAACTATTACTAGGTTCCTTCCCTCCCGGTTATCCCACACCCCCTCACGTGCTGCGGTCATAGCATCCACCATACACTTCCCTGGCTGGACCTCTACGGTTACCCTCTGGTCTCCCTTCACCCTGTTATGTACACCCCTCCTAACCCGTGCTACGTTAGAGCTCCCCACTACCAGTACCCTAGATCCCCCTGGTGCCTGCGCGCCTTTGTCCTGCGACTTATCTCCTGTCACCTGACTGCCCGACGCCTGCTGCTCGAAGGCGCCATTGAGCTGAGGTTCAATCAGCTCTCCAGCGTCGTCGAGCCCGCCTGCCAACAGGCCGGACTCCCGACCACCAGGGACCCCAGCCTGCAGACTGGTGGTTCGTCCCGCTAGAACTGACACTTCCTCCTTTCTTCCCTCGCTACTCTCACTCGCTCGAATTACCCCTTCCAGGCGCTCTACCCTACTGTCACACTCCCTCTTACGCTCCTCTAAACCCGCCTTCCATACTTCCCCCAGCTCTTCCGCCTGCTTCTCGAGGCCGACCCGCTGCTCCCTCTCATGATTAAGCTGCCTAGTCAGCTCCTCTACCTGGGCCTCGAGACCCACCCGCTTCTCTCCTTCTGCCTTAAGCTGGGCCTCAATCTCCCGAACTCTACCCTCCCATTCCCCAGTTACCTGCTGAAGCTTCACACAAAGCCGACACTCGAAACTCACCTCCGCCGCCACCTCCAGGCTCCCGAAACCCGTCTCCTCCAGGTAACACCACCTCCCACACCCCTCGCACTGCACCAACTCGTCCCCACCCTTGTCATGCCGACCCAAATCTAGACCCATGTCTAGACCGGGAACAAACCGTCCCTTCCCGCCAAAAATTCAAACAGAGCCTACTTTGCGAAACTAACGTTAACTGCTGCTGTTCAAACCTAATACTGCTACCGCATAGTCACTTCCAATCAACTCTCAAAAAAAGAGAGAGAAAAGAAGAAAAACTGGCACTTAGCTTCGGATGCTCGAGGAGAACCAGGAAACACGTCCGCTCACCGCAACTCAGTCGAGAGCACGTCGCCGACGCGAGCGCCACCACCGGCCGCTTCGCAGGGGCTCCGAGTTGGTCCGAGGCTCAGACCTGTTTCGCCTAGCACGCCGCGCGCACACCGATCCGACAAAGTCCGCGGAAAGGTCCGCCCGCGTCTTCGAAGTTGGTCGTCATAACTCCGGTCCAAGTTCCTGGTGATGCGAAGTGTATACGATGGATGTCACCTCGTGCCCTTTCCTGCTGTGACCGAGGTACGTTCGTTTTGTTTTTGTTTTTTTCCTGTGGCTTTTGTGCGCAGTCGTGTTTGAGAAAATTGCAAACTGACGTCATGTTTGACATCAGGGAGTTTTATTACCGTGCCAATAATGTCTGTATTCTGAAATCTTAGAACGGGTAAAGCGATGTTGTGCAACGTGGTTAATAAGCTGCTTACCGATAAAATCGTCCATGTGCGTTTTCGGGCATAATTGATTATATGGTGTGCATATTGAAGTATAGAGGAAGAAAAGAAACTCGGATAAAATTGAAGTTTTAAGAATCAAAAATAAAAGAGCAACTTTCATCTTGAAATTTTTGTGCGTTTATGTGTGCGTCAAGAGGTTCGCTGAGTTCGAGGAAGATTTTTGAGTTATTTGCTAAGCGATGAAAAATTAGTACAAGTTGATTGCACTATACTGCGTTCAAGCATAAAATAAACTGTAGCCTACGCATAATTTTTGAAAATGAGTTTTAGTTTTCTTTTTGTTTTCGCGCTTCGATGGCTTTTACAAGTTTTAATCCGGGCCATAAATAATTGAAGGACGAGGTAAATCTTACATATATTTTGTTTTGTTTTTAAGGGGAAATTTTTTTTTTTATATAACGTTTCGCTATCGTGATTGATACTCCAATCGTAGTGCATGATTATGTATAATATGTGTAAAATTTTAAATCATAGCAGAAAGTGGCGGCACGGTGTCAAACAAATATTCAAGTAATATTTCATTAAGATTTCGCACCCTGATTTATACAAAAACTTGTTTTAGGATACGTAGCACATTCAAAAATGAGAAGAAAGAAAAGGAAAATAAGATTGTGGAGAGTTCAGTATATTAGCGTCTTTACATGAGAGCTTGGCTTCGATTCAGTTTTTACGCCGATTAAGGGCCACCGAATAGTTTATTACTTCATCAATTAGTCTACCTCGTTTATGTTGATGCATACTTAAAAAAAGTAAACAAAATAATTATTTTTTTTCTGTCGATTATATGATGAACTGTGTAATATAAATTCCGATTTTGAATCATCTTAACGTTCACCACATCTTTGTGGGGAAAGCGTTTTATTTTTATTTTTTATTGGTTCGTTCAATTTTTACCGATTAACCGGTTAAAAATATTAACGCGAATACAGTATTTGGTGAATAATCAGTAGGTTGAACGATGAATTGCCCAGCCCTACTTTATATGGGTCTGTTTGCGCGATGATGCGTCTCCACAAGTCATGTGCGGAGTATCAACAATGAGAAGATTTTGACGCAAAGTTCATAGCGATACCTTACTTATTTATTTAAGCGAGAGAAAACAGAACAAAGCTTCTGCATCTTCCGTTGTGTCGTGCACTCACTGCTCTAAGGAAGTATGATGCGAAGCATCAAGTACCGGCAAGTAGAGACAAAACTGATTATGAGTTCCAGAAGGAATGATAACAAAACTCTTCGTATTGCGTTATTTTTGCCTGACGTTCACAAAATCTAATTACACGTTCTTCTTCCCTCAAAGTGTTCATTCGCTGATAAAATCATCCGCTTCTTTCGCTATCCAGGTTTGACGGGACCTTGAAATCTCCTTATCAATCCGCACCAAAAAATATTCTTCTTATAATTTTTTTTTAATTTTTTTTTAGAAAAGATTTTTGCTTTCTGGTCAGCTCATTGCAAATTTATGTAGTCAACTAGGAAAAAAACGTTCGTGTTTCGATTGCCATACTCATACGAAAATTCAGCATCGATTTGTACGCCATCCTTACGCCGTCCAGAATTGGCGCGTACTTGATATAGTTGGCCCCACATGTGAATTCTACGCTAAGGTACCGGGTTCGACCACCAATTGACCAAATTTTTTTTACTAACGTTTGATTATTTTAAAAGATCCAGTTTTTTTCTCGGCTGTGATTGTAACTTTTAGTTTTAAACGTTCACGAATATAGCGGGTGCGCGAAAGCTGCAGTATAGCGTGCAGCTTCTGGGCAGTCATCCTTCTCCGGCCGTCGCAGGACGTACCGCACTTTCTTCTTTCCATGGTCACTTGCAGATTAAGAAATGCAAGTAGCGAGCACCTTAACCTTGCTCGGGCGCCAATCAAATTAGAGAGTCGGTGAATCCCAACGCCGAAGAGTGAACGAAAGCGCAAGAAGCGTAACCATTCCTTAATTCATCACCGACCGTAGTTTCAGGCGCGGTTTCGCCTCGTCAGACGTCAATCGTCAAAAGTACACCCGTCCACCATTTCCTATCCGTGACAATATATTGTCACGAATGACAAGTGATGAGGCAGCGAATGACTGAGTAATCTGAAGGTTTAATGGGGGCGAACTTGTGCCCAAAAATAAAAGGAGAAAAAAAGATAACAGCAGAGCGTCGCGGGCGTCGAAGTCGGCGTAACAGCAGAATCGAACGCTGGGGCGAAACTGACTTCGGTTCGCCACGCGGAGCCCCTTATGTACATGCGTGAGCTTCTGGAATAATCGGCGTAGAATGTTCGACGCGTAGAATATTGGGACCTCGAACAAGCACCAGGGTTCTCGAATTTGCCAGAACACTAAAATGCAGGGATAAACAAAAGAGTCGCTCGCAGGAATGGAACCCTGGCTTTTCGCGTAGGAGGCCAGTGCGATAACCATTAGGCCACGCGCGCGCTGCCTATTTGGCCAGCTGCGCGCGCGGCAATATTTAACTACGTGCTTACCCCCTGGATAGCGATAGCTTGCCGCAGAAACGTCAACGACGGCAGACTTTACGATAGAGTTCATGCACAGGTTATCCGACTTCTATACTCTAAAAAGAAGTCCGTGCGTCTACTTTCGCGCACAACACATGAAAAGCCAATCACCGCAACTTACGGAGGCGGCTCGGCGAATGACAATGCCGAAACATACGTTTAGATAAAAAAACACAGTCTGAGTTCGATTCAATTGAATTCCAATTCAATTTTTATTCAAAACTAAAATAGTCACAAATCACACTGCACAAACGCATCTGGATCCATAGCCTATTTCGCAAGTCTTGGATTCATTCCAAATGTACAGAAAGAAATATTGCGGCGGTTACCTGGCACCCAAGCATGTACCGTACAAAAATATTAGTGGTTGAAACATTGTTTCCAAATAAAATGTTTTAAGTGTACTTTTAAACGTTTTGCTTTATTTTATTGGGATGCATAAAGAATTTCATATTTTTGTTCCACTGTACTGTATCATTCTTTGACCGTACAAATAACGAGACAATGGAGTGTTAAAATTGATGGCGAAACCATTTCTAGTGACTGTTTCCGATTATGAGAAAATGCTTAATGGTAGTGGTGTATTCGTTGTCAAAATGTTATGCATCATAATAACAGCTTTGTAATCTCGTACCAGGCGAAATGGCAGAATCCGTTGGCTTTGAAATAATGTAACGGAACGGGAATATATTTTGTGTCGGGTAATATTCTGATTGCTCGCTTTTGAAGTGTTACAATTGATTTTGTGTAGCTTTTATAAGTAAAACCCCAGGATTCCACACAGTATTGGAGGTGAGTGTGAAAGATGCTAAAATATATCAGCTTAAGCGTTTTACTATCAGAGTATTGACGTTTTTTAACTAGGATGTAAGTAGAATATCCTAGTTTTTTGCACAATTCTTCTATTTGCAGCTTCCAATGAATACTCGAGTCAAGTATCACTCTAAGATATTTAATACTTTCAACCCTTTCAATATGTTTATTTCCTATTTTATATCACTCACCCCAGTTGAAATATCCTTAGAGGGCGACGAAAATACAATGTATTTTGCATTTTGTAAGTCAAGAGCCAATATAATGTCTAGGAACCATATCTCAATTTGCTTGAGTTCGTGTATCATTTCAGATTGAATTAATTTTGGCAAGTTTCCAGAGACTAATACAGCAGTATCATCTGCATACATTATCGTTTGCAGTTTGGTCATAAGATTAGCTACCCGGATCGTTTCTAAAGAGAAAAAGGGATGGGGCCTACCACCGAACCCTGCGGGACTCCTGTCAACACAACTCACTAGTTGAGAATTGTGCGTACTTGCGACATTAAGCAATGCAAAACGTCACGCTTGCATTGCTTAATGACACAACTCTGCATTTTGGGGTCTAAACATATGCTTCGGCAGCGTCATTCTCTGAGCTGCCTCCGAAAGTTGCGGTGATTGACTTTCCGAGTGTTATGTGGAAACGTAGACGCACGGGCTTTTCTTAGAGTGTAACTTCAACGAAGCTCGGCACTATGTCACTTTAGTATGGCGCTGTAAGCCTCTATAGTCACTGCAAACTTAAGAAAAGCGAGGGTGTGGCTCATTCTGCTCACGCATCTAGTTTTGTGATTGGTCCTTCGGAATTATTATTGTCTACTGACGCCATCTCATTGGCCGAGGAGTGATAATACCACCCCGCGTATTTCTAAGCTGTCAGTGACTATAACGTCGTATTTTCTCCGACCAAGGGGGTGAAAGAACTGACATGAAAGCAGTATCGAGGATATTTTTGTCGCGTCCATAACCTGCGCGATGAAAGTGCTTCACATATAGACCTTTTCTCGTGTACTCTCGTCACCAGCCACCTAATAGGCGTATCCGGTATGAGCGACGAAAAAATAATACAACGTTTCAACCTGCAAATAGTAAAAAAAAAAAAGTACAGGGGATGCAAAGCGAGAAAGTGTGGCGGTTACGCTTATATCCTAAATGCCTTCTATTGACGTGGCGAAAGTGAAACAATGTTATCGCCCATACTGGAAGCGACGACAATTCAAGATGACGGTGCCCTTGGGGAAAAGGTCTATAGACGCGAAATTCAACTTCGAATCGTGAAGTGAGTTTGAAAACGGAGATACCTACCTGCCAGTTCACGAGGGGGACATATCCAACATATCACACGGCGGGGTCAGCGAAGCTATTGTTCACCCATCATAAAATGTATTCTTAATACAAAGAAAAAATTATATTGGCAGTTCTTTTTTTTTTATTGCCTAGAAATTACTTAAGAGAGCTTGGGATTACGCCGAAGCTCATAAATAAAGGCACGAAAAGTAACTCCCTTACAAAAGTGAAGAGTGAAGCGAGGTAAACTCTAGCCGCCTTAAAGAGACAGATCAAAATGTTATGCTGATTTTGTTTAATACAAAATAGATAAATAATTAAATTCAATTATTTCACGTTAAATATTGATAAAAAAACAAATTGAGGAACTTAGATCCGCACTAAAGTGGATATTGAGATCGTTCTTTATAGCGTGAACTCAATCTACGCACCCAAAAGCGTCCCATAAACCCAAAATTCAATCACGCGTGGGTTGTCTCGGTGTTTTGTTGCGTTTCAAAGGGCCAAAATGGTCACGCTCAATTGTAATTTTACGTTTGATAGGATGCTTACAGGACGCGCAAATTAAAATTGCATCATAAAAAAACTATCTCAAAATTCATTTCAGAGCGACTTTGCATCGAACAAATAAATCTGTCATAATGACTGGTGTTCGTTAGAGTAGAGAAACACAATATCGTCAACGTAAAACGGTTTTCCCAATGCCTGCGAATCCACAGCCCAGCCACGCGCGTGTTCGTCGCTTCGGAAAGCGAGCAAGCAACTGCCGTTCGCACTAGAGCCACTACATTAGCTGCGCTTAGAGTATCGGCACTCCGTTCCAAGACATTGTTGAGGGCGCCGCCATTTTGGCTCGTATGCCGAGCAGACGCAATGCCAATCATCATGATTCAAAAGTGCGACTTCCGCAGCATTAGATTCGGTGTTAGGAAGCTCGTGTAATATTGCTTTGCTCTGTAGCGAACTCTTTAAACATTTGTGGAGGGCGGAAAAGCGTTTCCTGTGATTTCGGACGAGCTTCAGATAACTGGCAACCATGATTTTAAGACACAATAGGGCCAAGTATCGTTACTTTGAAGCGTAGCTTATCTAGTGGCACTAGTTCGCACTAACACCGAATATGGCGCCAGCCCGGAGTCTTTTTCTGAAACCGCCTATACACCGAAACACGCGTATCTGACGTTACGCACACGGCAGCGGTGGCGCTGCTGTCGACGTGGCGCATGCGCAAAAGTATCACTTGACGCCTGTCTGGTTCGTGTGCACGAAGAGCAATGCCCCCACCCGGTGTGATTAAGCGCCGACTTTTTTGTCAAGAGTTTGGCGGTCGTATACAATGCTAAAACATAAAAAATGAACCTAAGCACCATAGATAGTCAATAAAATTACTATAAACTACGTTTCAAGCTATGATTAACGGGATGGTATGGAGGTGTAAAGAATAGGGAAGGATAAAATGTAACTCACGGTGATAAAACAAAAAAATGTATAGAGGCGCAAGGTACATCTGCCGTAACATCAGTGTACCTCATGGCATATCACTAACCATCTGTTACAATCTCTATCTGGCTGCTAGCGCTACCAGATTTCATAGCGGTAGTCGTCGGTTACCTCGATTGCCATCACGAGACATTAAAACACTTCTTCAGTTCCTGAAGCGAAAGGAACGACGGCGTCATGTTTCTGCTTAGCCGGCCACGTCCTGCCGGCCGTGCGGTCTATCCCCGCTTGTAACACCATCTTTTTTTTTTTTTCATATCCAATGTAACAATTTTTTAAGTTTCTAAAATTCTTAGGTTAAGTTTTCTTTTGGGTTATTTGGGCACAGGTGAGGGGAAACGCATTACCTTTCGCCAGAATAGGTAAATCCTACAGCGTAATTGCAATGGGAAGGAAACGCACTATTTAGCGATCTGCAGCCACGTGTGGCGGCTGTGGAAACAAAGGTGTACCATCATTGGAAGTACGCGGATGTCAAGGAAACCCTTCCCTCTCCGTTGCAACACTCGCCGTCAACCCCGGTGCAAACCATTTTCTTCTTCTTCACTTTTTTTTGTTTTTGTTTTTGTCTTGATTGTTTTGTTTTTTGACGACGCCACCACTTGGATATTCGCCAATCGTGGAGGGAGCGATACTGGGAGACCTGAAGACGGAACCCCAAGAGAACCAGATGGTACTCCATCTGACGACACTCAACAAAACAAGAAACGATGCGACCTTTGAGGGGTACTTAAACCTCTGATTTCTGTTGTTTGCTTCAACAAAAACTCACGCACGCAAGAAAAGCTTTTTTTTTCGTTCTATATGTAAAACAGACAAATTCCCACAGTTAATTTGTCAAAGTCCGAAAATCGTTGCACCGCGCATTTGAGATTGCCCCTAAGGCAATGGTAAAATTTCCGGAATAAAACATTTCACGCAAAGATGGAAGCGGTAGCGATTGAATATATGCACGCTTCGTCTGGCGGAAAAAAGGACACAAAAAAAGATAATGAAATTTACCACTATACTCGGGCACAACTGTTTTTGGCATCGTAATCAAAGGTACGGGCGGGCGCACCCTCGTCCGTTTGTAGTGCTTATTAAAGCTGTGCGCGCTCTCTCCTTTCCTCGGAATAGCCAAGAAACGTCGTCTCCGAGTGCAGAAACTGAAAACTCTAATCGTCATTCGACACTGTCCAGCAAATCAATGAAGCATCAAAAGCGGTGGTATCTTCGGTAGCTCTCGCCAGTTTTCCACTTTGTTTCGCCATTCATAACTGGTAAGGTGTCTGCTAGAAAACAAAGGAACAAAACAATCAACCACAAAGTTTCACTTTTTATTGAATCCTTGCAAGCATTTCTCTTTTTAAAGGGCAGTGTGTACACTCCTAATTATTGGCGCACATAACAGATTCATGCTTTCCCCGGCTCTGTATAGTTTGGTGACTTTATCCTTGTACTAAGCATTAGATTACCTCATCTTTTTTTTTAATCTAAACATGGCTTTTACATACAGTCTCAGCTTCTGTTCTCACTCTTTTTCTTTAGATAACAAACTAACTTCTCAAACTTTTGGGTGTGTAAGACTGTGTCCTGTTTCTTACTCTTCTTAATATAACAAAACAAGCAAGATTACCCAATAAAATCCTCCTCCAGAGGAGATCAACAACACATCTCGTGATGCCAGACGAAAGATGAAAAATCGCCGAAGCCACATTTCGCAAAACCTAATGCCATGGGGAGTTTTGGTCTGCAAGGTTAACTAACCTACGCGAAGGTTTCGGTTAATAAATATTTTTGCTTGTTTTTCTTTTTTTTGCCTAAGCACACAACTAAAATGGGCGGTTCTGGCATCTTATCGATTACCTGGAATTAGCTAATATTTCCACACAACAACGCAGCCCTTGTACAACTTTGCCTCCATTGGTTCGAAATTCCGAAACAAGCTCTGGTCAATGTGTAGTGCTCGACTCGGGTTTCATTGATTCGAGGCCGAGAGCAAAGAAAGGGATTAGCGATGAAAATAAGGAGACACTGTGAATGAAACACGTGCTAGACGGATTAACGTCTCCACTAGGCGTCCGCTGCAAACGTCTTTAATCCCGCTTCGTCCAGACGTGCGTATAGTCTCAGGCCCGTGTGTACCAAAGCGTCGTCTGTAAATGCGGGCTAGACGTTGAGTAAACCATATGATTAGCAAACCGAAAACACCGTCCGCACGGGCGGATGTATATAAGGGTTTCTTCGAGTAGGGGGTACCGTTAAAAAAGAATAGTACGAATTCATGAATCAAACAATATTTATTATTGTGTTCAGTAAGAAAAAATATAATTAAAATAATAATAACAAAGAAAATAATAATAATAACATTAATAATAATAATATTCAAGAATCAAGAATAATTTTAATTAGGGGTCCAGGAACGACCACGCGGTCTTGGTTCTGGCACACCAAAACTTGCACACTACAGAAAAGTGGTAAAAATATTAAACATAAAAAACATAAAAACTCAAAGCATTGAGTAAAAGACATGATACATATAACGCATGCTGACACAAAGATACGATGTACGCAAGAAGGAAAGAACGCAACACAGGGTCCAAACGCAGGGTAGAAGACTACCACAAAAACGAATATACCTTAATAAAATAATATATAATAACATCACAATCACGACAGGTTCATCGAGACTCATACAAGGGTCTGAGAGATCTGACAATATTAATAAGAATAAGAATAAGAATAGTAATGTTTATTTTTACGTGTCAAAAAAACATTCAGCAGGTTTTTGCTTTGGTAAACAAAGATACGTAAAAAGAAAAAAAAAGAACGAGAGCAAAATGAAGAAGAAAAAAGGTCAGGAACCGACCATAGATTCAATTCACAAAGTGGCAAAAAAAACCTTCCACTTGGTTCCTGAAAATAGTGAAGTCGCTGATTAAGTCTATTCTTACACTATCCAAGAAATTAAAAAGCGATTGCGTGCGCGTTAAAAATTATGAAAAAAACATGATATGTAAAATGTTCAGGTGATGTAGTTTGAAACACAATAGACAAAGTATTTGACCTCTTCCTTGTTTCATTTGTTTCACCTTGTTTGCTCATTGTTGAACTTTAACCTTTGACAAAAGTAATATCCTAAATATATACTGAATTGTGACGTTTTATGAAACAAAAGATATGCTTCGGAGAGTACGCTCATCTAGCTTACAAATTGTATATTAAAATGTATTTTGAGTGTGAAGACTTTGCTTTACTAACGAAGTCGACTGTAGAAGCTGGACGTGCGCACATCGCACCAGTATACATTGAAAGCCTAATAAATGCATACTTCAGACATTTAAAGAAAGTGGCAGCTTGCTCAAAATATATGCACATGGAGTTATTAACCCTGTTTAATTAATCTGAGACTGGGGTTAGAGGAAACAGGCAAAAGCTAGAAGAGACAGAAATTACACAGGACGAAGTCTCTTCTACGTTTTGATGTTTCCTCTCTACTCCAGTCTTAGGTTAATTCAACATGTTTAATATTTACCAGCTCGCCTGCACCCTTACGATATTTTCTACAGAGGTATGTTTTATGAAAATGTTTCTATTTTATTATTAAACGACTCCACTGATTTCTGTGTATCTGGTATCTGGCGTCCTAATGCGCGTTAGATTAGCGCAGTACACCATTTCAGCTCGCTGTGCTTGCACCCCAATGCGCTGCGCGTATGCCTGGTGCAATGGGGTGAAAGCAGTACGCACTTCGCATTCGCACCCTCTTCGAAGGACCTGAAAACATAGACGTCGTTTCCGACGTTGTCCTAGACGTCGTTTTTGCCGTCGTCCTCTAGGACGTCGTTTTCGATGTAGTTCTTGAGATCCCCCTAGAGGTCGCCCTAGAGGTCGTCCTTGAGATTGTCTTAAAGGACTTTCTAGAAGTCGTCTTTGACGTCTTAGAGGACGATGTTCAGAACGTCTAGAACGGCCTCACGGACGACTTCTAGGGTGATATCAAGGACAACAAGGATTTAGCGTCGTCCTAGAGGACGACACTAAATTTCACGGTGAGTTTCCCCACTAAATTAAGCGGAAAATTGACGTCATGATCTATGCACCAATTCAGTTTCCCCGCTAAATTTTTCGGTGTGCAACGATAAATGCTTTCTCATTCATAGATAGTCGCCCCTGTGGTTTTTACAAATTTGTCTTGACCATAAATTTGCTGCCCTGTAATTTTTCCCCTCAAGGTAGATGCCCGCTAGACACCTATATTCAGAGTGAAATGTCTCTCTGGTTTTGATATGACAATTCCAGTAGTGGCTAATATATATGTAGGGCTCCGTGTTTCCGGAGTTTATTTTTCGTCAAATTCGGAGGGTGTTTTTCCGAGTTTATTTTTTGCCGAAGATTCGGAGTTTATCGGAGTTCAAATTTTTTGATTCCCCATTCTCCGAAATTCGAAGTTTAATTTCGCTGGGTTTCCTATTAAAAATGAATAAATAAATAATAACCGAATCTATGCCAGATAAAAAATGAAACGCGCTTGTATCAATTGAAATATCTTCAGTTGAATTTGGCGTTGCTGCCATTGCCATTGGCAATACTAATTTATCCAAGACAAAAGTCAGACACAAGTGGCGCTTCGATAAACGCCCATACCTTAAAATCAATAAACTCCCGGAGCTAGTCGCTAGGAAGCTCGTAGTCATCCCATCCTATTCCATCAATCTAGCCCACTGCCGCGCAAGGTGGAGTGGTTAAGGAGGTAATAGAGAGTTTGAACTGCCCCTCTTCCCAATTTTATATAATCCCTAAGGTCCATAGCTTTCACTGCTACTAAAGCATACACTTACCTTTCTCTAAATCACAAATCGCATGACCCAAACTGGAAACCAAAAGAGTGGCTTTTGTCTTGACGCGAATGTACAACGAACGACCTGTTGCCCTGAATCAACCTCGAAGAGAGAAGCGCTAAGACCCCTTTTGACAACGGTCCGAGATTTTAAACATAATTATGGTGGAATTTTCCCAGGAACATTGGCTCTGTGCTTATCACGCTGTAAAAAAAAGAAGAAAAAAAAAGAAAAGCATTTTACTTTTGTTTTTGTCAGGGAAGGGGGGGGGGAGTGGCGTTGACACAAAAATTTTCGGAGTTTAAACTCTTACCGGCGGCTGTTTTTCGGAGTTTTTCGGGTTTATCCGAAAACACGGAGCCCTATATATGTTTAAGAACCTGGGTTAGCTGCAATGATGCGCTGGGGAAGCTCAAGTCTCACTACGGAGGAGTTGGCAACTTCAGTATTCCGAGATATACTGTGTGTAGACTTCCGAATTTGTTAAACTTTAAACACCAGTACAAAATTTAAAAAAAAATGTCGGCTCTATACCTCAGTAGATTCTCGTCGCTTTATTGAAGCACCAAAACGAGGTAAGGTATAACGTCGATAGACGGTGGTGCTTCTCTGGCATCCGACGATGGGCGGTGCGAACTCATGGCGCAGGTGATAAAATATAGAAGTCAGCGTGGTTCCTGATCGTGAATCGAAAGAACGCCTTCGCTGGCATAAGACCTCGATGCTGAAGCAGATGCCAGACGATGTCCTGCGACTCTCGGGAGAAGTTATAAATGGAAGCCCCGAGGAGAGACCCCACGTTTCTTGTTTTACCGTTGAGTCGACGCGGTCGCCATCCGTTATATACTAAAGCTAGCTTCTTCTTTTCTTTTTCACTTTTTTTTTATCAATAACAAAAAAAGGGGTCATCTTTGAACAGCGCCAAATTGTTAGCTTTGACGTGCAGAATGCTGGAAATGGTACCCAATAAAAGCATGTGAGTCGTTACACTATAACATCAAAATAGCCGCTTTCATTCCAATGCCTAAATCGGACCGACTAGAGCAGGTATAGAGCTAAGCTCGGGTCCATCAACTCGCCTCCGCCAACGTCATATTCCTCTTTGCTGTAAGGATCTACTAAAACAAACATGACCACCTTAAACTATAAATGTTGCCCTAAAAAATAAAAAAAAAAGCTTCACGGAGAACATTTTATTTAAAATATGGCAGTAGTTGAGCAACTGTGGCCCGTAACATCTTTAGCCAAGATAGAGGCACTGTTGTCCCTGTTTATTTTTCTGCCCCTGTCAAACATTTTCCTCATTCCGCCTCAGCCTCAGGCTAAATTCACTGTGATAAAAATAAGTAGGTCAACGTATGGACGAGAGTGAATAAACGACATCTTATGAAACGCAGAGTAGGGCGCGTCCCAAAATCTTATTGTTACTCCTCAGCCTATAAAATCGTACCACCAGCCGCAAAAAAAAAAAACGCGAAAGTACCAAATACCTACGCGGCAGGAATCGTAATCTTCGTAGGCTACACGCCGCTCTTTTTCGGCTGTCAGTAACTCTAGTGGATGTTTGCTATGAGATGCTGTAAACGCAAGTGCTTCGCTGTACCTTCTCTCTTTTCTTAAATCTAAATCAAAAGAAAAAAAAAATACGGAAGTTGTCATATGGGCCGTTTTGTACGCGCGCGCTGGCTTCGTTCCCACTTTACCCCGGTATCGGATGTTTTATCTGTCAGGCTTCGCGCATACATGAGAGTGCCCCAAGTAGCACAACTCGCCGGTTTGGGAATGGGGCGCTACCAATCTGCCGGTAAGCTCCTACTGGGGTGACACTGGAAACGCCCCATGGGGCGACAACGGGCCATTGAGAAAGCAGTCCCTGGCCAGTGACTGGGACTGTCTGGGACGCGCGGCACTGAGCGTCTCAGCAAGTTCCCGGGATGCTGCCAGCACAAATCCCCAGCGTAGTACCAGAAATACGGTAATATACCAGCAAGACCTTAGGCCAGCGGGCTGAAACCGTGAAGTTCCCGGTCTTGTTTTACAGGCTAACATTTGGTTTCCTGCGTAGTGCACACCTTTTTGGTAAAGCAGCTCCCACATCCATTTGTCACTCATACATAGGCAGTAAATGAAACATACAAAATTGTTACCGTAATTGTTTATTGCCAGTTCCAGTGAAGCTACAGCTCGGCTGGTAATCATGGGTTTGCTGCCAGAGGAGTGCGCTGGTTAAAAGCGGCTGAACGTCACGGGCCTAGGAAATTTTCTTCCCACTTCTCATGCAGCTTGTGATTCAAGTCGACCATGCACCCGGGAGGGCGAGTCCTTAATTACAGCACCTGTAAAAAGAATCGACACCACAGTAGAATGGCAGGGTAAATCAATACCAGCTGTACGTGATAATCCAGAAATTCCAAACTGGGGTGAGGGGCATGAGACGAACAGCCTATGTAAGAAAAAAAAAAAAAAAAAAAACTTTTTGTAGCTAATGCACTAATTGTCGTTATTTTATTTTCAATCTGGAGTCTATATCAAAACAAAAATACTTTGATTGTCCTAAGGGACACACCTGTAACAACACACTGGATGACCAAGAGCGAAAATGGTCCGGTTGTCTCATATTGAAGGTCAGCTATTTGTACGAAAAAGGCCCACTTCAGCGAAAGGCTGGTTGAAATCATCTATTTTATTTCAGAAGGGCATGTCGAGAGACCGGCGAGCTCGGCCGAGTAGTCGGCATGCAGTTGAACATTGTCTTTCGTCACGACAGGTACGCAATATCCAGCATTTTTAGGTAAATATAGCGATTCATTAGTCTTACTGAGACAACGACAAATCATATCCTTGACATATACAGCTCATTGTTGTACACATACTAATGAGACTGGGTAGACACAGGTAAACATAATGTATTGCAGAGTATAACCCCTGTGTTCCCAAATGATGTCAACTTGACGACTAAAACTCATCTGTAGACTTCATGAAATAAAATATAGCGACTTACACACAAACTAGTACATATTATCAGCGTCCACCATCAAAATCACATTGAGTGTTTACTATCGGCTTGCACGCAAGCCTCACTTACTTTAAGCACATGACATCACATGACAAGAAACTTTCCCTCGTGATCATCATCAAGATGTCTACAGGCTCCAACAGTTCAGGCAAATCAATTGAAAGATACAAAATCAGTAGTGAGGCAATGTACAGTGGTTGACAGATGCAGGTTAATATGTATGGGACATCTATTTTATTTAAGTAACATTGTTTATCTGGTCAATTTTCTTCGCAGACCCATCACATACTGAGACAAGGTTCTGAATACAGTAGGAAACAGGAAGGAGGAGTGTGTTCCAGATTTAGTTTTGCACAAGCTATGTGGAAACTGACTTCATCCTCTTAGAATTTATTGGAGTGAATCTGGGTATAATAATGTCTAGCCCGACAATGCAGCCAGACGCACATGTCTCAAGACCTGTCAGAAAGCTAGGGGTAGAGGAAGTTTGAATCATAATTTACGTATTGCGGTAAGAGCTGCATTCTCATACCGAGAACTGATGTGAGCAATGTCGGCCATCCTTCTGCCTGAAATATCTATGCGTCAGCTACCCCCTATAAGAAAAACTTTTAGCTGAGCGCTTTTTACGGCCTGCTCCGCTCAGTCACTGAGCGAGGAAGCCACGAGGCATGCGCTTAACGCTCAGCCGGCAGTGGCCATTGGGGTGCAGGAATTGTCTGCTCCATCGGCATCTGCGCTACGATTGGTCGTTGCTGACTGAGCGTTGTGAGCAGGTACTTTCCTGCTAAGTGGAGCGGGTCGTAAAAATGTTCGGCTAAAACTACCGTATAAACCGGAATATAGGTCGAATTTATTTTTGAAAACGGACCTGAAAAAGTCGACCCATGTCTTATATATAACGGTAATTAGCGGAAACACAAAAATCATCTCGCAACACTGGGTGGCTGAAGCCACTACCTTGTTTTTCTTTGAAATCGCTTCGCTGTACAATCGCCTTGCACTCGTCCACTTGTCACGATGTTCACGATTCATTTTCACTTGTGCTCCTTGATTAGTTTAATCTAGAGTTGCCACTCCCGGAGTGATAATGAGCGGAAGTAGAAGACAGTTTCCAGTTAGTCTTCAAGAAGGCAATCAGCAATGCAGAGATCCACGGGAATCTTGCAGCGCAGCGAGAGTTCGGTGTGTCGGAGTGAAGCTTACGCTACTGGCGAGGCCAGAGACAAAAACTGGCGGCGTGGGGCAAGGCGAAGAAAACCACATTTCGTGGAAGGACTGCGGTGTCCCCGAATTGAAGAAAAAGGTGGCCAATGTTATTTGGGATCTGCGCGCCAGATCGCTACCTGTGACGTCGGAGTGCATCCGTACGAAAGCCGTCGACGTCACTCGTGCCTACGGGCTCTGGAGGGCACAATTCAAAGGGACGACGTAGCCCCTTTGAATTGCGTTAGCGAACTCGTCGTCGGACAAAGGTTCGGATGAATCCCATTAGTAACGCTCGCGCACTTCCTGCTTAATTACGTGCGAAGCAATTAAATAAATGTGCCATGTTTCCTCGTCCTTCCGTATAGTTGGCCAATTTTGTCACCAAGGTAAGGTTGCAGTTTTTTGCCGTAAAAACTTTTTTTCACGTTTTGCAACTTGTAAATTAGAGGGTCGACCTATAGTCCGGTTCGACCTATATTCCAGTTTATACGGTATCTAATGTGTATCTCGCAGCCACAACTGCAAAATGTGCAGTCTCTTCTTCCTCGCTTGCACAATACACCAAAGTTGCACTGCATACTGCTTTAGAGGCTTGCTGGCATGTTTCACACTCACTCTCTGCAGACAGCTAGAACTGTCGATAAATGAGGGAAAAAAAGTGTGAACACCATATCATGCACGCCAAAACAAATCGTCAATGGGACTACACGAGACTGCATTAAAGTTGCCAATTGGCGTGTTTTATACCGCACAGCCACTGTTTGTACACAAGTCAACTAGCTCTACGCATACCGCTTATCACACCACAGCTTGGCTGAATCAGATAAGTGTTACACTTACCGAGCTTGAAGTACAGTCGTGATCTATATGAGTGTGAACAAGTGATCGTCAACTGCCCAGTACTGGGAGCATCATGCAGCAGCTGACTTGCTCTCCTTTTTAAATGCCTTGCGAACCAAGCGTGGTAAGTCGTCTCATAAAGAGAGAACGTCACCACGGACAGCACTGAGCAGTTGATAATCACCTGCTTACCTTCATATGAATCAAGTCTCTACCTGGCCGAAGTAGGCAGTGTGTGCAGCAAAAACGGCTGTATTGAAATCGCAAGAGGATGAAAGATCAAAACAGGCTTGGTAATGTTTCACATTGCAAGTCTGCTCATGCAAATTTTAATTTCTGAAACATAAAAATTAGGGGTGATCAAATGTTTGAAATTTCGAATAAGAATCGAATACTATACATTTATTATTCGTATTCGATTCGTAAACTAAGTCTGGTATTCTTCGAATATTCGTCATAACACGGATATTCGAAATTAATTGAATATTCGAGAACGTATTCGCAAGTGTAAGTTTTGCTTTCGGCTTTGATTTCGGTAAGTAAGGCCCGTTGACAGCAAAATAGCTGCATGGCGGCTTCAGCCTAATCTGTGGCGTCGGTGTCGGCAGCGGTAATCTGCGAGGTTCTGTGCCGTTGTGACTCCTGACTTTTTAAACTGCTCACTTTCGCGTTCGCTCATCCGCGTAATGGCGGATAGAGGTTTTTTGAGGGGAACCGTCTGCGAAGCGGAGAAACAAAGGAGAAACGGGGCTAAAACGAAGAGAGAGGAGCGCTATTTGGAAATATTTTGCGAGGGACAGGGCTTTGATGGCGCAATGTACGGCATGCGAGTCAATGCTTAAAGCGTCCACAGATACAACAACGACCCTTGTCAACCATCTCAAAGTACATCCTGCGTTGTTGAAAGAGTATCGTGGGATTACCGCTGGTACGCCGGGAAAAGGTCAACCGACGCTGACGGACTTTGTGCGCCGCACGGAGCCCCTGCCAGAAAAGGGGGTGCGAGCGCTAAATAATAAGGTGACCGCCATGGTGGCACCTGATTTACAGCCTTACAGCATTGTGGAAGACCGCGGCTTCAAAGAACTTCTGACAGAAGCCGTTCCCAACTATCGCCTTCCCCCCGCTCTACAGTCTCGCGCGTGCTTGTGCCATGATGTATGACGACACCCGAAAGGTGAAAGGAGAGTTCAACAGTGCCATTGAAGGCGGCACTACCGCTGTTGCTTTTACAAGTGACTTCTGGACATCGCGCGCTAACGAATGTTATGTGAGCTTCACCTGCCATCTTCTAACTCCAAAATTCATGATGAAGCGGGTCACATTGAAGACTCGACACATGGCTGCCAGTTACAGTGCTGTGAACATTACAACCATGCTGGACGAAATGTGTCATGACTGGGAGATACCCGATGAATGTGTGAAGTTCATCGTAACCTATAACGGGCGCAACATCCGTGCTGCAGTAAGGGAACTTCTGTGGACTGAAAGAGCGTGCTTCACGCATACGCTTCAACTGGCGATGTATGACGCGAGATCCCGATCGCCGGCCATTGATCGCCTGTGTAAGAAAGTGAGCCATATTGTGGGAAAATTACAAGCACAGTTCATAAACTCAGAAAAGACTTGAGGAGTGCCAAAAGAAGATAAAAAAGGACACATTACTTATGGTGCAAGGCGCGGAGACGAGATAGAATAGCCAGTATCTAATGTTGTCTCGCCTTCTGGAACTCAAAGAAGCAGTCACTATGGAGCTTGCTACCTCGTACTGTGAGATCAATGGACTTGATTCATCACAGTGCAAAGATGCTTCTGAATATGTAGAAGCATTGAAGCCATTGTTTAATTACACTGTTATTGCCAGTGCTGAGAAGCATCCGTCCTTGTCCTTCCAAGTTCCTGTGATTATTGTTATGCTCCAATGTCTAAGTAACTGTTCTGGGGCATCAGAATTTCCCGCAGAACTGCTACGACCCATCAAGGCAAGGTTTACTCTATATAAGGAGGACAAGGAAGCATGCCTTGCTATGTTCTTGGACCCACGCTTCGAGTACACTATTTTTAAAGCTGAAAAAAAATTGTCTTGGCTAAAAACCTCATGTCATGCTATACTGAAGAAACCCAGCCGGAAGCTGCAACACAGTCACAAGAGCAAGGCTCAACGCCGTCATCAATGTTTGGCAAGCATTTGACCACTTATCCTAAAGTGCAATGGAAAGCAAAGGGGTTTCAGCTTCAGTATGGGAAGGTATGGTATGCGGCGGAGGCACCGCTAAAGAGAGAAAGTCATCCGTGTGCGTGGTGGCGAACTGTTGGGTGCTTAAGATATCCAAGTCTGGCGAAGCTTTGCCTCGGATACCTTGCAACACCTGCTACTTCAGTGCCGAGTGAGAGATTTTTTTTCTGTGACTGGAGGTGTATTTTCCGCTCGAAGGAAGCGCCTTCTACCTGGCCATGAGCAGCAGTTGATTTTTCTGCATAACAACTTGTCTTCTCTACAACTAGAATTTTCGTTTTAGTGTTTTTATTCTCGTTAACACCAGCGCCTCAGAGGTGCTAACGAGAATAAAAACGCAAAAAAAAACGAATGTTCTAATTGTAAGGAAGATTACAAGTTGTCGTGCAGAAAAATCAAGTGCAATTCAAAAATAAAAACAAAAAACAAATCAAAAAAAAAATTAACTGCAGTTCCAACATGTGAAAATAGAAATGCTGTGAATAAATGCACCTACCTTCGGATATTCGATATTCGAAGCTAACTGTTCGTATTCGATTCGTATTCGAAAATATTAATATTCGCACACCCCTAATAAAATTGCATTTCAAATTTTCACCCAGGACAAGCTGCTACTACACAGCTGTATATATAAGGCAGCTTGCCAGCAACTACCTTTGCAGACTGCCATGGATTTGATCCTCGGCTCAGCTGGTGATGCAGGAACGAATCGGCCTAGTCGATGCTAGCTTCTGTTCGACGAGGGCTGCACTGAGTATAAAGGTGAAAAATGTGTGTTGTAGATGATGTGAAACAAACAAAAGCAATCCTAGCATGCACAATTCGCTAGAGGCACTGACAAATAAAAATCAGAGGTTGGGTCAATTATGTTAATGCAATATACTTCGGACGCGTCCCATGACTGTTGTTAGGATGTTTTATGCCTTCAATCTAGATAAGCTTGTAAATTTACAAGCCAAATAACAAATATATTATAAGCTGAAATATATTTCGATGGAACTACAAAATCTGAAGGCTAGCTCTGCAAATATGGGGCTTCTAGTACACCAGGGGTGCTATGTTCGACAAATGTTTCGTTTCTCCTAAAAAGAAACGGAAATGACGGAAGGGACGATATCGCATCTGATTCGTTAGAGGCTCAAATGACGAAAGCTCTCTCTTTCGTCATTTGAGCCTCTAGCCAATCAGACGCGATATCGTCACTTCGGTCACTTCCGTTTCTTTTTAGGAGAAACGAAATATTTATCGAACATAGCCTCCCAGAAATGAGTAGAATCGGGTTACGGCATCCCCCTTTCAAACGATTGAAGCAAAACCAGTATAGAGTCTGGCTTGCCACTACAACAGAAACGATGATACTGTGGTCTTGTGGAGATCAGAATTCGGAACAGGTGTGACAGACATTGGCACGACAAATATGCGAATGTCATTATTCATTTTTTCAACATTAAAATTACTCTGAAAGTGCGACCAGCTACAGGGTGTGCTTACGCAAGCCTTGCGAGTGTTGAATTGTAGGTACAGCGCCCTGGTTGTGTTCATGTGCGACATGTGACCAAATACCATAGAGACCAATACTGCAAACTTCTCCGAAAACCAATGGGCGCGGTGGCGAACGGCGAGAGTGGCGCTGTTCACCCCTCTTGCCGTTCGTTCGTGTTTGTGTGTTGCCACTAACAAGCGCACCAATGGGAAGGCTTCAGCCAGTATTGAGAACAATGAATAAACAAATAACAAATACAAATACAACACGCACAGCAATACTGGCAGAAAGTAGAGACGCACTTCTGTTGTAAACTCGGCATTCCGAATGGAATGCGCAATTCCCCAATAGGATTTCATTCCACGCGAGTGGCATCGGAATCGCTAAAGGCCAATCCACAAACACCGTCTGTGTTAAAAACAATCCTAGCAGCAATAAGTTGATAATATATTGCTCAATATATGGAGAATCTTACCATGAACAGCCTTGGCAGTCTTCCATGATGTCTGGTTTCAACAGAGGAAGCTGCCATCCTGTGTCGTCTCGATCAGGACACTCGCATCAGGATGGCGTAAGTGAGCGCCAACTTCTACTTGGCAAGGGCTGCAGTAAGTATAAAGATGAAAACACAGAGCAGAATATACGATAAAAAAAATATCATGGACCAACTTGAAAGAAAGTGCACAAAAAGACAAGGACAAAAAGACAGGAACACGTAGGACGCAGACTAGTGCGCACTCGAAACCCGATCAATTGAGCACAAAAGAAATGAAGAAAGAGGATCGGAGAAATCAGAAAAGCTGTTTTCGGAGAACGTGAGCTTCAGGAACCGGGGCGTGAGGCAAAGGTGTCAAGTAGATTGTTTTACAGACACTTTGGAATTAGCAACAGCATTTCCATGTAGTAAGGTGGTGAATTCATACTGATTGAATATCTTGAAAAATAGCACACAAAAAACAAGGAATAAAGGAGAGGAATACATACACTACATACGAGTGCAGGCTCCCAACTCATAAAAATTAGAGACGAAAAAAAAATGAAAGCAGTTTACAACTTCCTGTAATGCCGAATTATAGCGCAGCTCTTGAGGAGAGGGAGGGGAAGGTACGGAGATGAGGCTATGCCCCTCCTCCTCTTCTGCTCGTCTTCCATTTAGGGGAAAATTTTTTCCGCTAAATTTAGCGGAGAAACTTTTTTCGGTAAATTTACCGGGAAAATTTTCCCGCTAAATTTAGCGGGGAAAATTTCCCGCTAGATTTAGCAGGGAAATTTTTTGGCTAAATTTAGCAGGGAAAATTTTCTGCTCAATTTAGTGGGGAAACTTTTTCGCTAAATTTAGTGGGAAAACTTTTCCGCTAGATTTACCACGGAAAATTTTCCGCTAGATTTAGCGGGGAAAAGTTCCCGCTAAATTTAGCGGAAAAAATTTGCCACTAGATTTAGCGGGGAAAATTTCCCACTACAATTTAGCGGAGAAATTTTCCTGTTAAATTTAGCGGGGAAAATTTTCCGCTCGATTTAGCGAGAAATTTACCCATCATGCACCGATCCGTTACGCCGACGCCGACGCCGCTCAATCCGGAAACGGGCGCCTCAGATCTGCGCTCTAAACATAAAGAATGCGGAAGGAGCTTTAGCAAAAGTTCAAACAGGCTCATGTGGAACGTGCTAACTCACCTATAGACGCTTTCAGCGAGTCAGTTACTCGAGCTGCCACCAGTCGGCGCGCCCTTCGCGAGCTTTCCGGGCCGCCATAGCCGACCTTCAGTTTCTCGCCGTTGCTCCGCGCTGTGTGCTGCACAGGCCAAAATTTGGGGTTTTTACGTGCCAAACCTACGACGGGCATCTGGCACGCCCCAGCGGAGGACTGAGGATTAATTTCGACCACCTGGGGATCTTTTGACGTGCAACCGAAAGCTCGGTTACACGGCGCCTTCTCCGCAATAAGCCTCCGTCATATTGCGGGCACCTCGGTCGGGATTGCTGCACAGGCCGCTATCGGAGCTTCGTGTTCGTGTTCATTTACGTTCCGCGTTTAAATCTTGTTTCTTTTTTAGGTCTTTTCGATATTTAGGTTTCATTTAATCATTTGTTATTTATATTTTGACTTAGCTCTTGTATTTTCTTATTTATGGAATGGAATCGGACAGCGAATGGGTCGACAATACAAGATTATGAGACTTCAATGACCATGTAAGTTCATGGCATTCTTACGCTTTTGTTGCTAATAAAGGGCAGTCAACACTATTGCGACATATGTAAATTTCAACTGACGCAGTAAGGCTATCACAGTCGTGCTTCTCATTGCATGTGCGCGCTCCTTTCCGGAAAGCTGACCCGCATGTAAGCGATTTAGCTTGCGACGAGACGAGCGACGGAGATTTCTCACTGTCGCCCGTCGCATCGCTCGGTTTTGGGATTTCTAGAAAACGTCGCTCACCGGCTTGGTCGCTCGCTCCGTCGCTTCCATGCGGTTCGCCTCGTCGCGTGATTGACTGAGCGACAGCGAAGCGGGTCGCCGTCGCTTATCTGGTCGCTCGCCAAATCGCTTACATGCGGTTTATACTCGATTAATTTTCATGCACACAGCATTGAGCCATTGGCGCCTCTTTATTAAGTATAAACCGCATGCAAGCGATTGGCGAGAAACGAGACAAGCGACGGTGACCCGCTTCGCTGTCGCTCGGGCAGTCGCGCGACGAGGCAAACCGCATGGAAGCGACGGGAGCAAGCGACCAAGACGGTGAGCGACGTTGTCTAAAAATTAAAAAAACCGAGTGATGCAACAGGCGACAGTGAGAAATCTTCGTCGCTGACTCTCGTCGTTGTCGCCGTCGCTCGTCTCGTCGCACGCTAAATCGCTCACATGCGGGTCAGCTTTAGGGAAATAAGCGCGCACATGCAGCGAGAAGCACGACTGGATAGCCTTACTGCGTCAGTGGAAATTTGCATATGTCGCAATGGTGTTGACTGCCCTTTATTAGCGAGAAAAACGTTAGAATGGGATGAACTTACATTATCTCTGAGGCCATAATATTGTATTGTCGATCCATTCGCTTTCCGATTCCATTTCATAAATAAGAAAATACAAGAGGTATGTTGAAATATATATATGAAGTGATTAAATAAAAGCCCGAGATATTGAAAAGACCTAAAGAAGGCACACGATTTCAACGCGGAACGTAAAAGAACGCGAAAACAAAGCTCCGGTAGCGGCCGGTGCAGCACACAACGCGGAGGAATGGCCAGAAACTGAAGGGCGGCTATGGCGGCAGGGTCACGTGCCATCAAGATGGCGGTGCCCATGAAATGTTGTCTGAAAGGGTCTATATGCATAAGAGTGTAAGCCCGATTTTCTTGGCAGCTCAGGTAACATACGGATGTGCGGACCCATTGGTCGCCCATACTACGAATCAGGGATGGGCAAAATACATGCAAATATGTATCGAAACACAAATACAAAATACTTCGTCAAAAATGTATTTAATTACAAATCTAATTACATTTCCGAAAAAGCATTTAAATACGAGATACAAATACAACCAAATGTATTTGGTCTCCTCCAAATACTTTTCCAAATACATTCCTCAAAATTTGCGTCAGCGTCTTCAGGGCACCTGCAAAAGGTTTCTGGGTATCTCATTTTAATTTTGCATCGCACACTCGGAAGTTAGTGTGCGAGGCTCTAGTAACGTAATAAAAATATAATCACAAAAAATGTAATCAGCTTGGACGTAATAGGAGAAAAAAGTAAAGAGCTTCAAGCAGCTTTTTTGTCGATTACCTTTTGGAACAGACCAACAAAGAACCGAGACGACCAAGACGCGTAGCACTAGCTAGATAATTTTTTATTGTTGCAACTCGCATCAGTTACGAAAATCTGGATGACCCGCGCATTTAGAATTTTCCAGACAAAAATATGGATGGAAATCAGGCTGGAAAGAATCACAAGTTGTCACAGGCACTTATTTAGCCAGTCGGCCTGTGAATGTCGATTTTTTCACTATTCTTGCCCTGGACTAGCACCGTAATCACAAAATAACTAAACGCATTTGCTTGATTGAGAGACACTGCATTCGGTGCAGAGCGTAGTTTTCTTACTGCTCTGGACAGTGACAATAAATTTGAGAAATGTATTTTCGCACACAAAATTGTATTTAATTACAATTGTATTTGAAATACCCTCGTTTTAGTATTTAAATACACACGTCAAATACATTACCCAATTTGTAATTAAATACAAATGCAAAATACACAAAGTATTTAAAATACGTATTTCAAATACTTGTATTTGAAATACTGCCCATCCCTGCTACGAATAATAAAGGCCTAAAAAATCTTGTATGTTTTTTCATAGCATCTGCTAATTATTCACGATTTTTCTAAGGATGACATACACGAGCAGTGTAAACAGTGCATCAGTAGGTGATAGTCCATTGTATGTAGAGAGAGACTGAGTTGTCTCTATGTGTTAGCCATCCATCTGTTACCTTTACTGAAAAGGAGATTATATGTGTTTTTTTTTTAATCTGCTCTTGCTAAAGGGTGAATCAGCGCGTTCCACTTGTGCCTGTGCTCAAGCTCCTTCCGCATTATTTATTTCTTCCTTCTTTTCTGTTTATGCGAGTGTAGTCTGCGCGTGTATGTGATCTACGTGTTACTTTCCTTGTCTCCTTGTTAACTATTTTTCAATGTGTTCAATTAGTACCACCTCATCACCTTACTACAATATTGCAACAACCAAAAACAATTACAACCTACACCATTCGCTAAAAGCAGTACTAAACAAAAAATGAAAGCCGTTTACAACTCCTTGAAACGCCGAATTAGAGCGCAGCTCTTGAGGAGGGGGAAAGAAGGGTACTGAGGTTCACGTGTTTTCGGGGGGAGGGTCAAATGACCTCGGGGGTGGTCACGTGACCTTGGTGGGGTCATATGACCCCCTCCCCAAGGTCACGTGGGGGTCACGTGACCTTGGGGGTCAGGTGATCTCGGGGGGTCACGTGACCCCCAGAGAAATTTTTCCGCTAGATTTAGCGGGGAAATTTTTTCCACTAGATTTAGCGGGGAAATTTTTCCCGCTAGATTTAGCGGGAAAATTTTTCCGCTAAATTTAGCGGGAAAATGTTTCCGCTAGATTTAGCGGGGAAATTTTTCCGCTAGATTTAACGGGGAAGTTTTTCCGCTAGATTTAGCGGGGAAATTTACCCATAATGCACCGCGCGGTTACGCCGACGGCGACGGCGACGCCGCTCAAGCCGGAAACGCGCGCCTAAGAGCTGCGCTTTAAAAAAAAAAGGAATTCGATGAGGTATGTTTAACGCTATATGCTTACACTGAACAAAATATACCGCCCCTAAACTGGCGAGACACTACCTTAATTCAGGACATGCCTGTAAATTTGCCCAGAAGCGGCGTCAAAAATTATTTCGCGGCCACACATTTTTGCGATCGGGAGCGGTATGCTATGCATTAATTACCATGGGGTGAATTCATCGCGGCATTAATTTTTGGCTGTTCTTTTCTGATTACAAATAGCGAAAATTGAGTCGTTGGCAGACGACCGGGCGGCGGAAGCAAGGGGCTTGCTCGATCAATCAATAGCTGCCCTGTGCCTGGCCCAGCTCTCCGGACGCAAGTACGCACACAGAATCCACTCGTAGTGTCAAACCTAAAGCTTCGGCGATGGAGGGGCACCGCGCTCTTCTATGCATTCTTGTTTACCAGTAAACAATAAGGTGGAGGGAGGCAATCAAACCCCCCCCTCCCCTTTCCGTCTTCGCCTCCCCCCCCCCCCCCCCCTTATCTCCCAAAACGTCCCGCCAGTACTGATGGACCTGGAGCGAGTACGCAGCCTAAGCGCTGATTTGTGGACGATAATTAGCGCGAGGATGGAGTGCTCTGCATCAGGGAAAAAAAAAGAAAAACAGCCTCGCATAACACCATTCGCGCACAATTACTAATACTGGTAAAAGCAAGCGATCTAGAAACAATAACAAGCATTTTGAACAGAGGAAAGAATAATCTAGCCCTAACGAACAAAGCACGGAATTTACTTTGGAACGACCGTGCCATGATCTTGGCTGTTGAGCAGATTTGACCTAGTTCCACGGCTCACAGTCGCTTTCTTCTTTTTCGAACACATTTGAAACTAAGGCAATCTCCACGCATCACGACTAATCGGGAAATTGACCTCAAGACACGAATATGAAAACACACACGGCCGGCAAAACGTGCAATACAAGGCTGTGGATTCGATTGTATTGCATTCTTTGGCTATTATGGATGTCCAGCGACTTTACGGAAGCTATGTTTGTGTATCTTCGACACGCTTGCAATAAAACAATCAGCAAAGCGCATTAAAACACTATTAGGAGGAACAGTAACAATAAGGTATCGAGCATGTCAACGTTGCCACAATATTAGAAATACGTCCTGAACAGGTAGCAAAACATTAAATGCGAAACTAACCGCACAATGGTTTCAAAAGAATTTAGCAGACATAAGCTTCTAAAAAGAGCGACAAACCGTTCGGGCGGTGCGGCCTGCATAAAAAAAAAATCGACCGTCCATGGCACGTCAAAACCTTTTCCTTTAGCCCCACCTGGACCGGCAACGTATTGCTGCGTGACAAAAAAAAAGAACTTTTCACCGAAGGTGGTACACAGATGCGCTTAACTCGGTTCAGCACATCTTGGCCGCCATGACAAAAAACAGTTCGATACATCGGCGCCGGAAACAAACCGACTATCAAATCGCGCCCGAGCGTTTTCTTGCTCACTAAAGACAAATAATCAAGAGAAAAAAGAGCAGACAAAAACAATACAGTATCAACGACATCCTTTTCAAAACCCACGAGTCTTGTTGGCTCGCCGCCATTAGGGCAAACAAGAAACGAGGGCAAATGAGGCGACAGTTTTTTTGGAGGAACGTGCAGATAAAAGAATGCTCTTGCTCTCGCAAAAAAAAAAAAAAAAAAAAAAAAGAAGTGACGTGAGTTTTTTGGAAAATAAAAGCATCCTGATTATATTGAGCATGTATTAATTTTTTGCATGGATGCTGTATTTTTCTGGGCCGTGCTCCAGAGCTCGCTAAAGAAAGAGCTGTGTATAACCCATATTGCATTCGTTTTTTGAAAGTGATGAACGATGACTGCGTGCCATTTGATATGTTTTTTCGTTTGGGTCTTTGTAGTATTTGGCGCTCACGCACTGCAGTACGGCATGCCGACCCCACTGTCAAAGAAGTTCGCTTCTATTTCTTTTCCCTTTTGAAGCCGTTTTTCTTTTCCAAGCGCGAGCCTAAGCCCGAATAGCTAGGACTTTGTAAAGCGCTTTTCAAAATGCGAGCCTTTTAACGTGCCCTGCAGAAGCCCTGAAGCGCATTTCTTTTTTTTTTTTAGAGCACAGCTCTTAGGGGCCCGTTCCCGGCTTGAGCGGCGTCGCCGTCGCCGTCGGTGTCGGCGTCGGCGTAACCAAGGTCACCCCAAGGACACGAGACCCCCAAGGTCATCCCAAGGTCACGTGACCCCCAAGATCACCACAAGGTCACGTGACCCCCAAAGGTCACGTGACCCCTTCTTTAGGGTCACGTGGACCACAAGGTCACGTGATCCCCCGAGGTCACGTGCCCCCCCCCCCCTAGGTCACGTGACCCCCCGGGGTCACGTGACTACCGCAGGTGACGTGACCCCCCTCAGTACCCTTCCCCACTCCTCCTCAAGAGCTGCGCTTCAATTCGGCGTTACAGGGATTTGTAAACGGCTTTCATTTTTTAAGAAAAAAGTCCTCAGACCTACACTCATGTTGCCTGTTTCTACGGCCAGTGGAATATAAATAATATAAGGGGCTAATCGTTACAATAAGCTGATTAACTTTTTTTAATTAAATTGATATGTGTCGTTTCTGTTGCAATAAAGAAAAAAACAAGCGGTGCGGCCTGTCCTGAACGCGCTGTGTTGCTTATCTTGTGGTCGTTGGTCCGAATCCCAGTAGAGGCAAGTTTTTTTTTCTATTGTTTTAAATATTTTCTACGTTTTTGAAGCCGTCGGCACCCTACTTCAGTGTAAAAATCACGCAGAATGTGAAAATAAAAAGTGCGAGCCCAAGTTTGAATTGATGCAATGCACCAGGGTGTCGAACCGGAACCGAACCGCACCGAAAACCGGAACAGAACCGTTATTTTTAGCTGAGCCGGAACTGAACCGAACCGAAATCTTCGCCGCCATCTTGTAACTGAACCGGAACCGAACGGAAAATAAATATAACGGTAACCCGTTCAAAACGGTTCAAAATAATATTTCTTTTTTTTTTTCTTTTTTGTTAGTATCACAGAATGAACATATGGGAATAAAAAATTTGGCGGCTGTATTTCTATCTATTGATCAAATCGTCATATACAGAATTCCAATCTATGATAAATTGTGGGTTTTCGTGGCACCTTTGTATTGGCACTAGGATTAACCAAGTGTCACGTTGTCGCGTGACGTCATGGTGTCAATACATGTTGTCAAGTAATGTCACGTGGCCTCGTAACGTCACGTGACTCACTGCATCAACTCGATTTAATTTGAGGAAGTCATTAGATGCATTAACCGTGTTGACAGCATGACGTAACATGACATCGCGATTTCGCACCGAGGGACACGTGACACCGTGACGTAGGCGAGTTTCATAACCCTAGTCGAGTGCTCGGGTTCATGACAATCAGCATCGCCAAACATTTGTGTTGGCTCGTGTCAATTAAATATGATAATTAATAGCCCAACTGTAACAATATCTGAAGCTGAGCCCACGCTTTTGCTTTCCAAACCCTAGCCGACGAGGGCATGACTGTGACAAGCACTGGTGGTATATAATTAGCGTCAGATCCAGTGGCCGCTTGTTCAAATTGCGAGCTGAGGAGATATCGACAGCTGTCTCTGTCCTTTATTTTCCTGAATCTGTTATTAGGGGAAAACTAATGGATGTTTCCGCAAGCTATCAACGTCAGGGGTTATTTCTTAACACTATTTATTGAAAGTACAAAAAAATGTTGCAAGACCAATTTCACATTATTGAGGCACCGAAAAATATTTTGTTGTTTCTGAACTGCATCCGAGAAATGTCCTTGAGAATAGAAGTTCTGAAATGACTAAATGCGGCTTATTAATATGACGTCACATAGAACTACATGTGTGTACGGAAGGAATACCTAAAAAAAAAAAAAGATATTTTAGCGACCTCAGAGGAACAGCCGAAGGTTGGCAGTCCCGGTAAATCTCACACGAGCGTTGTTCTCAAGATATTGCCGAAGTTTCGACCCCCTCTGTATTTTGCTTAAATGAGCTATAAGAATATTTCTATACATTACTAAATACTACTCAGGATCACTCCCTAACGCTAATAACTGATTGAACTTGGCTTTGCTTATCTTTCTAGGCCATGGCAGTCGCCAAACAGTTAGAGAAATATGATCATCGCTCATTCCCCCAACTCGGAGCCAGAAGCGGCCACGTGGCCTGGTGCCTATCTTATGCTGCCAACCTTGATCATACCGCCGCGCTGGGGTTTTAAAGGACGAAAACGCGTGCTGAGCTCCAGGCATTGTTAGAGTTGGGCTATTCTCATCACCGCAGTAGTTGGACACGAGCCACTGCCCGAGTGTCCACCTAGGCATCGATTGTTATGAGCCCATGTCCAGTGCTGACGCAGTTCTCGTGTCCAATCTATGAGCCGCGCTCGACTGTCGACCACGCGGGTGGTTTCAATCCCACAATTACGTTATCGATCTTTGGAACGGCAAGAAGAAATAATCTCGTTTAATCTTCGCAATTTCACCACGACGAAGAAGCTTCTGAATTAGTGGCGGCCAGTGCGAGTACACTTGGGCCAGAGGACCAGTACGCCTCGGAAAGGTCATGAACATTCCAACCCGATATCGTTTCATATGACCCCTTGGAACTTCACAGGGTGCAAAATAAAAGCAATGAAGGGTTGCGGTTAACAATTGTCAAATAAAATTGTCAAATTAACAGACACAAACGAAGGAGGTAATTCCTCAGGAATACTTTAAGTCTTTCCACTCTGGTGACGACAAATAAAGCTGTACTATGGTGGGAATGAAGTAATGGCCGGCCTCAAGTCGGTAAGTCAGAATGGAAAGGCTGGAGGGGTTGCCACTCTCTACGAACGGCGGCGGCAACCAGACAACCGGCTAGCGGTTTGTCTGGTTGCCGTCGTCATTTATAGATGGCGGAGTTCGCTGTATAAAGAAGTGCGTCTGTGTGTATGTGTGGAGGGGGGGGGGAGGGGGGAGTTTTAAAAGCATACTGTGTAGTAAAGGTTCCTCTTTCCTGCCATCTTTGGCGCAAACCAAAAAGCGTAACCCCGGAAACTACTATGTTTGCAAGAGCAGTCTTGCCAAAAAGCACGTTTTTGTCGTGCCGGACGCTCGCGCCGTTCCTCACGACGCTGCACTACGAATACTAATACGTGCCTTTCAAATACTTTGCTTTCACTGAGCTTGAACCTCCTGCAGCGTGCCTTTTGCACCGTCGAATTCGATTTTCTCAGCAAGAAGAAATCAGAATGACCACTAGCCTATAGTGTGATGACATCACGTGCATACCATGCTAAATAGTTCAGCTTTCTATTGAAATGTGATGCTCGCAACACTAGCAATAAATGTCCTAATTGTAAAGTTGTGCAGTATTTATAGCAGTTTCGCGAAGATATACGGCAGCCTAGAAAAATGTTAGAGCGCATGACTACTCTAGCATAGTGTGTAAAGTGAGGGCCCAAAACAAGTGCAGGTAAAACCGAATATAACATTAGCCTCCCGAGGCAGTATTTCGCGAAGTTTCGAGCTCATGCAAGCTCATTAAATGCGATTTATACTAAGATTTTAAGAATCTTTGTCTGTCCTTCGCGATATTTATACAAAATATTGAATTTCATTGCGCGCATCTTTACGCATCTCTTTTTGCAGTGAGGCGTTCTGCAAGGAATTATTTGGAAAAAAATAACATTAATTATCTCTCTTTTTTTAAGCATTTCGTGTATTTGACTTCCAATTCATTATGTGAGCACAGAGTCTTTTTTAGCGAACCCTGCAATCCGATGTTTCACAACTGCCAATCAGCCAAGCAGAAAAACACTTTTGCGCAGACTCCACAGCTCGCATAGTTTCGAGTATCGTCCTTCAGCATCGGTCTCAAGCGGTTATGAGAACTTTATAAGTAAAATTTATGGATCAATATAAAATATATTTAATTACTAACTGAACATTTGACGAAATAAACAGAGGGCGGACCACTCTAAAGCAATGCCCCCCAAATTATTTGAAAGGTGTTCTGCCAATCTTTTCCGTCGTTTTTATCCTCGACAGGCACGTTGTAATAGACTACTTCCATAAAGCCCTGCATGCCACACGGCGCGCGTTGCACTCTGGGAACTAGTTGGCCAGGGAGGAGGGTGGCATAGTTTCGGTTTCGATCGTCACGTCGATAAGAGATTGTTTTCTGGTCCCGAGAGCGTCATTTGTGGTCTCTAAACTAAGCTAAATGGCCAGACCTCGAAGCTTTAGCACAAGCCCGAGACGTATAGCTTGTCTTAACACATGCTTGTTGTATTAACACATGCTTGTCAGTAAAAGCTGGTCCAAAAAGGCTTAGCGAGGAGTAGGGGACGCTTGTTAGGGCCTCCGTCGTAGCTAGCCGATCTCAGCGTTTGAGAAAAGTTAATCTTCTATCAGCATAAAATTTGAGTGGGAGATATACGATGACACGAGGAAGACATCATAGTAACTTCTGTGCAGTAGTGAAGTCGAATTTATTGCGTTGCCTTAAAAGTTCATGCGTAAACGCTGGCCTCAACTTTGATTCCCTGTGAGGATGCGGCTTGCTTTTCGCCCAATGAAGTAACAAGAAGCGGACGTTTGGCAAACAAAATGCATGTAAGGCTCCAGACGAACAAATTTCAGTTGTAGTTCACTGGTACTAGACGGGATTACTGACATTGAGCTCAAAGATACACTCGTGGGGTGAGGTGACTAAGCCACGACTTACTACGTTCGCATACGCACGCACAATATCCGGTGTTTCGCCGGAACCAAGGAAAGTGCCCCGGTCTTCGTTTTGTATCGCTCGAGAATGAGTGTATTGTGCGTTCGTGAAAAGTCAGATAATCGAAAACGCAAGCAGCGCGTTCGGTCGCGGCGTGATAGCATGAGATGAAGCTGCTCAGTCGAAACCGAAACTGAGTGGCCAACTAGTTCCCAGAGTGCACTGCGTGGTACTTCGCCGCGATGGGGCGCGTCGGTTTTGGAAGAAGTCCATTGATATGGGGCGGCCTTACATACATTTCTGATATTGAAGCTAATTTAAATAACTGTGTTCCTCACACATCTAACTTCTCAAACATATAGAATTCTGTTGTTTTCTCTTTTACGTGAAGATTACTTTTATGGGTCTGTGAGCTGGACAAAAACAAAGTAAACAGGGGCGCGCGTCGGAACTATGATGATTACGCATGCAAACCGTCAGAAAGTGTTCAAGTAAGTAGCCGCCATGTCGAGTAGAACGTGATATGCTACTTCGTTTTACTTATCAAAAAAGAATCTTAAAGAACGCTTATGCTTCGTCTTTAAAAGTGGGACGCGATAGCGTCAACGGGTCTCGTCTGCATCGCATTCTCATTTGCCGCGCAAGCGTGCCTCGCGTGGCGTCTGACTCGCAACTAAAGGGTCGTGGGTTCGAATCCCGCCTAAAATTTGTATTTTTTTTTTCTTTAAGGCAAAGGAATTACTTTCAAAAGTAAAAATCATTTGAAACATACGGCGACCTTTAATTCACATTACATGTCGTGTTTTAATCACTCTCATTCCACGCATGATGTCACGTTTCTCGTAAGCATTGTGGGCTGTTTGAAAATCTTGTGCGAGGATATGTAGCTCTGACGTCATGAACCTATCGACCAATATGGATTTTGTAGTCACGCCACCGGTATCGGATTTCCTGCGACATGAGCGCCTTAACGCTATCGTGTAAAAATCATCAATTACCAAGGCTGATGCTCATTTGCAACTTAAATTGTCCGGCATCTTGTCCAGAACAACCCTCAACAGGCAGGCTATGCCAGCTTATTCTGTATAAGAAAATGTTCACTTGGGCAAGCGCTGTTTTGGGCCAGATTTGATCTGAGTTCGAAGGTGCGTATAGATTAGAGTGAACAATTGCGATTACTTCTTGCTGTATGATTAGTCGCATGCATGCGGTGCTGAGTTTAAACAATGTTTGGTTAGAACAACAGGCATTTGGATTGCCGCTCGGTGTTTCTATAAAAAGTAGACTGAAAGGAATTATCCTAAAACTTTTTTTTACATTTTGAAAATTTCATTGCTTTTAGCTCAGTAGGGTCGTCATCATATACATATATATTGTGAAATGTATTTCGTAAACCTTATTTTATGATATATATGGCCACGAGGTGCTCATTTCATAATTTTATGTGATGTAATTAATTCCTTAGTTCAAGGACACGATTTCACTTTTAATGCTGCGACACAAAGTTGTACCAATCACGGGTATTTTAGACGACCTGCCACACTTCGCGACCACATTTTATACCGTGTAAATAGATCAGCTTGAACTTTAGAATTTTACTTAAACACGAAGAAATGACAACAAAATATAGTATAGTTCTAAATTAGAAGCTGATCTATTTGCAGGTAGGTACCAACAAGCTCAACCTTTTACTCTTGTACTTAAACATTTCGATTTAGGTAAAATATATTTTACTCGTAAACAAAGTGATGTATGAACACGACGTCATGTATGTTAATGTAGATTTTCCTCTACTCTTGCGTGGAAATTAAATAACTCAAATTAATATTTTTGGTACCTAAAAACAAAAGTAAATTGCACGGACGATCGAAGAAACTATTAGTTAATCGCTTCACGGCGTAAATAGTGTATATTCCCAGAACAACGCGGAAAATATATTCTAAATTTAGTGGTTCAAACCGGTTCGAACCGGTTCGAACCGGTTTGAACCGTTATTTTTGCTCCCCGGAACTGAACCGGAACCGAACCGATAAAAATTTTGGTTCGACACCCTGCAATGCACAAACCGCGGCCCTCTTGTTTTGCCGGGATAATTCGCTTCCTCTGTCTGTACTAATAAATTGGTCAGTGCAGTAGGCAAACAGCGCAAGTCCTCTTGAACGAAGTAAGGAAGGTAATAATAATGGGAATATTAAGAGCGAAATGGGGCATGTGTAGGTGGTAAAAGTGCCACTGTGATGCAGCCGAAGTTTGTCTGAAAGCAACCATTCTTACCCACTATTGAAACAAACATACCGCTATTTTAAGGAAGTTATTTACCTGAGCTCATAGCGCGCTACGTATTAAGCACGTCTCTTAATTTTTTTACTTCCGGAAAGTAGTATTTAATTTTGTTCTCCAAAATGAGTGCTATCTCGCCTCCGCCTGGTTTTACTTATCGAGGTTGCGTTCCGTAGTCTTACTTTTTTATTAAGCCTATAGACAAGTTTTTTTTTATTTCTGATATTCAACTACAGTGCGGATAATTAAACTAGCTTTCAGAAACGCTATCGTTCGGCGTTGTAACATTTATGTTTCGTAGCGTCAAGGGGTCACATTCACAAACCCAACAGTGTGAACATCCACAACGCATTGGTGTTTCTCGCTTTTTTGCGTTAAAAAAAGTCTTTATATTCGCGTTCCTCTGGTGCGGTATGTCGTATTCCCCTTGAAATCGAACAGAGTCGCCACCGTGCGGCCGATGTTGGAATCCCTACTAGTGTGGATATCGCCGCACCTCGTCCGCTCTCGGCGCACGTTGAAGCATGGATCCTCGCGACGCTGAAGGCTTGTTTTCTGTTAAACCGCGTTATTTACCTTGTCAATGCTTGTCTCTTCCAAAAGATTGTATCGCGCCACGAGAGTGGAAGCACGCGAAGGGAAGGAATGCCAAGCCGGATGCTTTTATAATGTCGCTACTGCAAGTGTTGTTGTCACGCGCTCATTTGTTTCAGTTTTAGTGCCATTGCATATTTTTGTGGAGTACACATCACGACACTGTTAGCGCGAACACGACATCGGCGCATTTGCGCATATTTACTTCTATATAGTATTAGCGAGCACGAAATTTTATAGCTTACGTTATAGAACTAAATGGGCTCTTTCCGTAGCAACAATAACTTGGATGACTTCCCTTGGTTTCAAAGAGAAAAACTGGGAAAACCGGCGATTGCTTGTTTGCGCTAAACGTGTCGCGCTCTGTACATGGCCGACGGAAAGTGGTGCTTTGTCGAAGGGGAACAACTTATGAATGCCGGGCACATTATTGATTGCAGCGTAGTAGCTCCAACGACCACGCCGACGAGCGCGCACGTGCCGAGTTAACTACTGCAGTTGTCGGCTCTCAGCAAGGACCCCCCACTATGTGGATCTGAAACTCACGAACGGTGCCAGGATTGAAAAACTTTCATGCACTCGCCCTGCCGGATAACTATTGTTTATGACTCCAACGGCCGGGTACGCCTTTGAGAGAATCGCACGATTCGTCCTCCCGATCGTTTTAAACGCTGCGTACGTAAAACCCACTATTGTTTGCGATCCCAATTATTCGCAAATTAGGCATAAAAACCTATTCGTGGCCGCTAACTCTCGCGAATTCTGAAGACTTGAATTCTGGCTTCAAAACAAGAGAGGCATTTGCGTGCCTTTATTTTTCGCTAATTTTGCGATTCTCGGATATATGGGTCTCGCAAAGTGTTTTGCAGTAGGTGGTACAGTCACATCGGAAAAAGAATGGCTCAAGCTTCGTACGTGGCACCCATGTCCTTTAGTGAGCTGTTAACCTTAGATGTAATCACGCCGTTTTTCTGTACCATGATTTGCCGTTCAAAATTTGTTTTTCAAGCGAAGTGGCACGAAACCTTCGTGACGCGGAAGGAAAGCAATTCATGGAGTATGAACAAGTAATTGATTAGGCTGGATAGTCCCTATTGCTCCTTCGGTAGACTGACCAGTTGCCATCAGGCCTATTTACCGTGCACTTCCGACCGAACTTCAAGAAAATTGATCAGGTGGGTCCGACGCACACGCAGGCACTGAGCGAGTCACTTCCGCTGCAGTCGATGCCTCCTTTAGTGTAGCACTGCGTAGGGGGGCTCGTAGGAGTGACAATTCTACAATGTTTCGAAAGTCAGAATCTCAGGCAGTAATAAGTTTGTGGCATTCGCATCCTCTCCAAAAACACCGCAGCGGGAGAACCCACACTAAGGACGATCACACTGCCCAGCAGCGAGCGAGTATCAACGCACACGCTTCACGCGTACTATACATTGGGCCACTCGTCGTGACATTTATGTGAACAGTTTTATTTTTCCACTTGCCTCGGTTGTCATGCACCCTTGGTTTAAGTCTTCGGCGGTGAAATGTTTAGAGCAAACAATCACGTAAATCAGACTCAATTTCGAGAGCCATTCTTTCTTCAACGGGCCGGCCGCTGAATACTGGTGAAAACTGACCCCCGCTTCTGTGCATTAGGTATTGCACTGAGGCAATGAACAGTATGGGACAATTTTTTGTTGAAATTTATTTCGCAGTGATACTGTACGAGGAAATAAACGCGATACTCTGCAGGTTCTTGGCCACGACCGCAGATAGCCTATGGGGCAGCCATCTTCCCATGCGCACATTGATGATGATGACAGCGCGACAGTAGCGCCACCTTTAGTTTGATCTCGAGGTGAATAACATAAGCCAGTGGTTCTCAATCATCGATGCTTCGCGGACTGCTTGTGGATAGGCGGAGATGATGGAGGACACCGCTCGAGGTGAGGGGAGGGAAAAGTATAGGTTAAATATAATAGTGATTTAAGAAATGGATAAAACTAAGGGCTAGTGCACTGATCTCTATTTTAGTAGGCTGGATCGCGTATCGGTAGCCCGTCGGTGTCGCCACCGGCGGCCATTGCTTCACACTAGGCAATACACGGAAGTCTATGGGAGAAACGCACAAAAGTAAGCATATTGAAGCATGTACACCCTGCTCGGAGGCGAGTATTTTGTGGTGCGCTGCGATCCTTACGTCGGGTGTTTGGAGATCGAATCGGTATTTTTCAAACGTCCGGTCGCCGAATAAAAAACTCAAACGTACCGGATCACCTATGGCTGAGCTGGCAAGCTTGCTATCGTAGTGGAGTAAACAAGGGAACTTGCCGTCAATAAGACCGTCCTTAGGGAAGCCCAGAAGTTTATGAACGACAAAGAAGTTCCATCTCGACAGCGGCTTTCCCAGAATGAGCGAATGCCGCGTAGCAAAGCCTTCGAGCTTGTCGAGTGCTAAACCCAACTCAACGAAACCGCCACCGACTCCGCGGTAACTCGAGGTAACTCTCCCCTCATTGAGCTGCAGTACAGCGGTGTCACCCTCGACCACAAAATATTTATTTATAAGAACAGCGAGGGCTGTGAGTTTTAATATTTTTACACAAGCTATTTGACGGGCTTATCGAAAAGCATTCAAACGGTTCAGTGCGGACAACGGCTTAGAAACATGGAAAAACGTCGCCTTTTCTCGTTCTTCCCATAGAGGTCCATGCATGGGCTGGTGTCAATCAATGGCCGCCGGTGGCGAAACTCGGCCCCAGCTGCCGAGGCCGCGGTCCGCGATCCAGCCTACTACAATAGAGATCAGTGGGCTAGAGTGAAGTAGACCTCTCTTATTGACATACACACGAAAAAACTAGCCCGAAAACTCAAACATTTTTTCTAGACCTGAAAAAAAGACAACTTTTATCGTCGGGCTTGACTGATGAGGCAGGGCTTGGCGGACCCCCATTTGACACCACTAACATAAGCTATCGGGGGACAGATATCGTCTGGCTATGTTAACATTTGGAATATTTCCGTTAGATGATCTTGACTACCACAGAAAATAGTCGATTGCTGCCTGATATAGCATGTTTTCACACTCAATTAAAATCACCAATGACAGATATCAGGAGAGTTGTGTACCTCTCGTTCTCGTAGCGTCATAAGCAATAAACACATCTCTTACTTTTACAGTTTCTGGGACGTACTGTGTATTACTGTATGCGTAACTTAAAGCGCGTGCTCAATCATGCCAAGTGTTTTGTTCTTTTTTCATTCTAAGGCTCCATTATACCGTTTTAATTTTTTTATCAGAGCCAAACACGTGATTATACCGCCGGACAATAAATATAGTCGTATTAAACTAACTTCCTGAAAAAGTATCGTTCCGCGTTGTACAACTTATTTTTCGTGGCATAGGTGGTCGGATTCTCAAATCCTAAACTCTAAATTTTCTTCACCGCATTGTTTTTCTCGCGTTTTCGCGGTAAAACACATCATCTTTCCTATGCTGGGACCAAATACCCCAGCATCGGCAGTTATTTACGAAGGATTGATCAACGTAAACACTTCTACCCGCTATTCATGAATTGGCGCAGTTCGTCAACTTCTCAATGACTTGACTGCATAGTGAAAACGGCAAAAAAATAAATAAATAAAACGATGTCGGTCAATAAACGGAACTTCCATGGCGGGGCTCGCCTGTGTGAACAGCAAAGCGCCGATGCCGGCCAGTCACTGAACATCCATGTAAATACTGGCCATCAAACGCAGCAAAATACCGATGCCGGCCAGTTACTGACCTTCCATGTAAATACTGGATATCAAAGACAGCAAAATACCGGCGCCGGCCGGCTAGTGGAAGCTCCGTGGAAAGACTGGTCAGCAAAGACCGCAAAAACCCGATGCAGGCCAGTCACCGTAACTTCAACGGCTGAGCTGGCCAGTGAGATAGACGAAACCCCGACGGCGGCCGGTGCCGGTAGCTCAACGGCGCCAATGGTAGGGCACCGCCATTCTGTTACCAGGGCCGGCCGGCGTAGTCCCGATACTGGCCGACGCGGTGTGCTACCTGGGGCGGTGTCGCGCGAGTGAATAATCCTCGCATTAGAAGCGCTTTTTTCTTGATATCTTCAATGACAGGGAGAAATTATCTGCAAGCTTCTGATTCGTCTTCGAAGAAAACGGAAGTTTCTTCCGTGTGAGATAACTGCCTGGGATCCACTCGCACGGAACTTGCTTCCTGCCGGGTGCTCCTTTCTCGGAAGCAAAATACAAAGAAGGAGGTTCTTATATAAAAAGCAAAATTGTAAGAAGACAGAACGGTGGCGAGTCACAAAGGAGAGATAGCAAGCTTTTTCGAAACAGACTCGAACGAATCGTCGGTGGGTTAAAGAAACGCTCAAAACCAAAAGAGCGTGAATTTTTGGTTGAAGGTGACGACGGCTTATAGAGGGAATGGTAAATGCATCCTGTTCGGTTCAAAAGGAGAGAAAAAAAAGCATCAAGTGAATGTCTGAAAGGCAAAAGTATTCAGTCGAAGATCCGCACTTAGGAACGTGGGTCTTGGAATATTGTGATCTGAGCGGGGTTAGATGGCATTCTTTTTGTTTCCCACATTCACAGAATGTAAAAGAAGAGTTTGAATATCGGAATGAAACTTCAATGGGCAAAAAAGCGAGAGAAGAAAAAAGAGCCGTTGGCTTAAAGGGTAGTGCAGAAACCAGAGTTTCGAAATCTGAATTCTGGTATACGCTCGTATAAAGCGGCAATCCACGCCATTCTTTGTTGTTTGCCCCCATCTTCGCGTTTGTTTATTTTTTTACTTTCGTGTTGATTTACGTGACTTGCATATAATAAGCTTGGTTCTGGAATAAGCCTCCTGGGTTTCACGCAAATTCGGTGCCTCGAGCGACTGAGATTTCGATGAAATGAATACGGTAAATGCAGGAAAAACTCAAGAAGATAAAGTTACATTTCTGCGTGTTTCTGTTTTCTCGCTGTGCTTGTTTGTTTGTTTGTTGTTTTTTTTTCTCGCACTCTTGGTAATATTGAGTGATTTACATATCATGGAATATGCAAGATTTAATTTTTTACTAAAATAATTTTACTTTGATTGAATTTTTACATTCTTAATGGATTTTTTATCTATTTCCTGGTGAAGCCATGAATAAGGGAAAGAAACATAATATTTTTTGTAATGGAATGTTATTGTGTCGTAGAGGCGTTATAGACCTATTTATGTGTCTTATTGTTATGGCACCTCTTGTGCAGTCTTGTAGTGTTCCGTTTTTCTTGTGTAGTTTCTGAGATAACAAGAAAGGTCTCCTTTTACCAGTACAGAGGCAAAATATGTGCGGCACTTTGCTTAATTCCGCACCCATCTTGTAGCTTCCTGGTAAGAATCGCATTGCGACGGTGTCTTTTACGTAACATGGCCACTGCGGGGCGTTATTCCAGCGGTGCTGATTTCTGCTGATTTGATCGGAACGTTACTTACAAGCAAAATTTCCTAATTAAACACGAAAATTCATTCATCGACGCAGGAGGTAGTGATTGGCACATCCATGTGATTTTGTGCTTATGATGTAGTCAACAGTCCTAAATGTCTTTTTAACGCATATAACGCATATGTTAACACGCGCACGTCTGAGTGTAATATATTTTTTCCCGGTGTCTGCATAATGTATCTCTACCTTTACTCGCCTCAGGGTCTTATCGAACGAGCTTTCTGCTTTAAGTTTTATTTTTCTTATATCCCCCTTGCTGTTTCTTTTTTTTTTGTCTCTTCGCGTGTCAGCGGCAGCCCAGTGGGCGATAAACGTGTCAAGCGAAATGACAAAAATCAAGAACATTTATAAAAGCAGTGAGAGGAAGAGATAGGGAAGAAACTTATCTATATGATCGAGGCATGTCATAATTCCGAAAGTTCCTAAAATTTTATTCCTGGATGCTACGACAAAACCAAAAACAAGTTATAATAAAACCACGAAGTAGTACGTCCGTAGTCGTGCTTGGTTTAGAGTACGTTTCTGCTTCACTACTGTGGTCAGGAGACACAATAGCTAAAGTTCCGTGTTTTAGAATAAATCTGGAAAAAATTCGAAAAACACTCGCCGATAAATTTTACGTCAATTCAGATTTGTAAAACGAATCTGATTTGTAAAATAAATCTCACGATTTCGAGGTCACAACGACAAAATAAAAACAAAGAAGACGGTGTTTTACAAATAAACTTCACAAGACACCAAGCTCAGGGGTCCTGAGTAGATGCAACTTAAGTTTCCTTTGAACTCTCGAGCTACTGACAAAAGGAGTAAGCTGTTTAGCTTGCAAAGGTTGCTTGACGAGTTCGATCTTGGCGTTTGACTTTGACAAGCTTAAGGGGGGACACTACCCAGAAAAAAAAATTCTGCAAAAAAAGTTGATTTTGAGAAATGTCATATTCATTCACCAACATGTGGAGAGCATTCCCAGAATGTTTCATTACTTTACACTGCATAGTTAGTTTTTTATAAATTATTTTCGGTCCACCGATGCTAAAGAAAAGGTAGGGGTTGGAACACTTTGAACGCATTTTTCTCCATTCCATTTTTTGGCCTAAATTTCCCTTTAGGAAAACTTTTGTTTTGTTATTAAATAACTTGGATTAATTTTTAGAAACTTTTCTGGGTGAAATTTTAAGGGGAAGATAGCTATGGAGCTTGAACTTTTTATTTTTGTAATTTTTCATGCTCAACAGCTAGCATTTTGGACAAAAGATGGAAATCTAAAAAAAACAGTATTTGTGTTTAGTGGCTTTTTTGTCATGAAAGATGGCATAATATAGAAATATAGCTCCATAGCTATCTGCTCTGAACTGTTCGAAAGCAATATGACACATGAAAACGACAAATTTATAAGTAATTTCAAAACGATAGTTTTCCTACGCAGACACGCCCACTTTCATTTTTAAACATTTGAAAATTTTTTTGTACTTCACCCAGGTTAAAACAATTTGGTACAAATGTTCTCAACATGATCAGATACAAGCCCTGTAAATGTCATTTAAATCAGGCAAGCGGTTCAAAAATTCACTTTTTTGGGTAGTGTCCTGCCTTAAATATATAGTAGCCAGAATTTGTTTATTTCTTTTTTATTTCCAAATTGGGGAACAGAGTAAATTAAATTCAAAATTTCAGGGAATCGGGAATGTAACAAAAATAAACTAAGATAAACCCCAACTTTTCGCCGAAAAACAGACTCCGAAAAGCACCCCCGAATTTCACAAAACTAAACTTAGAAAAACACAAACTATAGCTAACCTTACACAGTTTTAGTCCCCTCATCTGCAGTATACAGTCCCAAAACAGTCGGAACTATTAATCGCAACAAAAACACCTTGTGTATAAGCGGTATGCGCTTCCAACACTCAAGAACCGATATTCCTTCAGGCGTACGCTCTAAAATTTTTGGGGTGACTACTTGCCCGTAAAGCCTATAGAAAAGCCAATCTCTGCATTTTACGCTGGAAGTTGAGCGAATGAGTTGAATTTAAGCAGAAAGTTGAGCGGATTACATTTAGCCCTGAAGATACAGTCTGCGCTCTGGGACTCAACATGAGTCTTTAGCTCCCTCATTGCCACAGCGCAGTCTTCTGTTTCTGTAGGTTCAACTTCAAACTTATTATCAGGCCCGTCATTCGACGAGTTCCCTCCGTGGGTAGGAGCGATTGACTTCCCCAAGTGCTTTGCGGGGGAGTAGTCGTTTCAGATTTTCTAAAGTATGTAGCTTTCTATTTAAAGTAGTACATACGTCGCGGTGGTAACATGTTCCGGTTTGTAGAGATGATACACATTGGAAGAACAAAATATGTGACTTCGAGACGCGAGCCACTGAATAAACCACTAGCACAGACCTAAATGCCCCTCATGATGGCCTATTTTGAAGTCGAGCGTGAGAAAGAAAAACACGTGAACGTATTGATATGGCGAAGCGAACAGTATGGCTAGTTGGCCAAGCATAGCAAGAAAAAAAGGTGATATAGACCAGTAGCAAAAATACGTCTGCCTCTTTGGCATTTCCCAAGTTTTCCCAAGTACGTTTCAACCTTTAAGGACTTTTTCGCGCTGCTCATCTTGCAGGCACAGTATGGAGGCCACTCAGACACATATGGGGAGGGTTTTGTGAGTATATAAATCCGCCAGGTGTCCCGTGACATCTAGGTGCCAACTGACGTCGTAGCTTCACGGGAAATGACGGTGTCACACGACGTCATGACGTCACGTGACGTTATGTTATCACGTGACGTCGCCATGTTCCGTGACGTCATGATGCACGTGGAACTGTGACGTCATCGAGGCTACGTGCCTTGCACACAAAATCCTCGAGGCTGGCCCCATAAATGGTATGCACTTAAAAGCGAACAGGACAAGCGCTAGTGCTGCCTACGACTTCTACTCGTCCTTGCCGTATATTGCCTTGTGGGTTTTTGCCATACCGACTGAGCATCGAAAAACTCGTTTGTAGAGCCGCTTCCTAAACATAAAGAGGACATCTCGTACAGCCAGGGATCGAGGCGTTGACCTACGACTAAAACATCAATAGTTCGAAAATGACGTGCCCTCGTTATTCCTTGGGAGAAAAGTACGGTCCCACCCTCGCACAACGGCCGGCTTTCGAAGGTATATTTAGCACTGAACAACCCTGGTCGTGAAAATAAACACGGGGGAACTTCGACATCCTCATGTTCGTCAAGACGTGCCGCCGGCTTGCACAAGCCGACCTGCTATTTTGTGTCGAATTCAATGTTCACGCTCAGGATAAACATTATCGGATGATTTATCGGGAACACGCCATACCCTATCCTACAACGCCCTTCACTTTGCTGGAATTCTTTTGTTGGAAGTTTTGGCATTACTTCAATGTTTAAGATTTCGTTTTCTTTCTTGTTCCTCGTTGATTTAGAATTAAATATTTGCGGTGCGGCGCAATGGCAAATGAGAAAGAATTTTCCTTGCCTTCTTGATTGTTGAAATAGAAACTGCTATGTTATAAGTGAGAAAACGTCCAATATAAAGCGGAAATGAATGGCTTAGATACTAATAGAAACTTCAACCACGTATCATTTCATTTTTATCTCATAATATTATCGTATGTTGTTGTTGCTGTTGTTGTTGTTGTTGTTGTTGTTGTTGTTGTTGTTGTTGTTGTTGTTATTGTTTGTTTGTTTTACGTCTCTGAGATTATGAACCACATCATGTCGATTACAATGTAGCATTCCTTGCAGTTGATTTTCAGCTTGTTTATCTGGCGTTAGTTGAACGCCAGATAAGAGACATTGCGCACAATTATAATGATTGACCTTCTTTTTAATGCTGTTCGCCCAATTCGACAGGACTGTGTCAATTATTCAAGTTCAAGCCCTTTTATTAAGTAATGATTCTGTTACTACAAACTAACGCAGCTTCTCAGAAATATACTATGAAGTAGCCTGTATTTTGTAAATAAGTGAAACTTTTTTTTGTTTTTGTTTTTCGTAATCTAGAATTGAGATATTTTGCTTGTGATATCGCGAAACGAACACAAATATACAGAAGAAGCTTCACTAAATTTCTAAAGCATTATGCACATTCAGTTTTGGTTAGTATCCCAGGAGCAGGGGTTCCATAATTTTTGTCTTGGAGCATTTGCTGACTTTGTGCTACAAAAGCAACAATGCACTGATTCGGGCAATACCTATGGTCATGTGCGTTATGTTGCAAATATGTTTCTACATACCTACCAGATGCCGCACTTTTGTTTAGCTTTCTCTTATATTCACTATTCATTCATAATATACTTCGTTTTTATTCAGTGTTTCTGCAAGGACTTTCAAAATGTTCTAACACTGGAGCTAATTAAGAAAAAATAAACTCTTCGGGAACCAACTGCCAGCCACGGTGGACGTCATAGATTGGAAAATACTGGCTATTTATAAGAAATATTTGCATAAAATGTATTAATGAGCTTTTATATTTCTGAAAATAAAGACATGGTTCCAAATAAAAACTTGATGAGAGTCATCAAAAATCTCTAAATCAGTCATTTTAAGTACGACACGGTGGTCCACTAAAGTCACCACTCGTGTAGCAAGTGCAAAGCCAGAGATAGGAAAATGAGAATGATATTCTAAAATTGACTAATTTAGACCTTTTTAAAGAATATAATCACGTTTTTATTCGAGATCATAAATTTATTTTCGCTTATAAAATGTTAATTAGTAAAGCTTAGGTAATTATTTCGCTACTAGTCTGTTCTTCGCAATCTCTGACGCTTCCTGCTGCTGTCAGTCTGATGTCCGAAAAGAGTTTCCTTTTTCTTAACCATTCTATTTTAGGGACGTTTTCAATCTTAGCAGATGACCCAATATGAAGTTTTGCGACATTGCAAATAGGCGTTGCTCTTTCTTGCCATGGAAGGAACGACTTTCTACCCCCGTTGACAAATACGATGATTTTAGAGAACGGGCGAGGCCATTAGCGATTCCGAAGAGGTAACTTTGTTTTGTATCATTTTAGATTAAAAAATTGCATTAAACTCCTAATGACCCTTAGAGAGTTTTATTACAAATTTAATTATCATATTTTGTGACAGAAACTTGGCGCCTACAAAGTCGGCTTGCTCACGTTTGAGTGACGTGTGGAACGAACTTTATAATGAAAATTAAAAACCCACAAAAACTAAATTCCTACAAACTCCACAGCGCAGTTGTGCGAATAATTTAGTCGACGATGAAGTTTGTCTTAAAATCTAAGACAGCATCAAAAATTAGAACAGGAAACATTTTTTTCAAATTTAGTGCAACGTTCCTAAATATGTTTATTATCCGTCTACTTCAGTGTTTCTTTTTGCGCAAAGTATCATTTACGATCTGATGCATTCAGGTTGCGTCAGAGGTACGCCACTTCAGATCGTCACGTGATGAATCTGAAATTATCAAATGACAAGATCAGTCAGAGAACCGAAAATCTGAATTTTATATCATAATTTGATACATTTTATTCCCCTTGAACAATGACGAAGATTAAGGAGTTGGTTTTTATGGCAAACTTTGACGCAGCTTACATGCGTAATAGCAGGACAATAAAACAATACATTAGAAAGAAGCGACCTTATCTAAAAAGACGCGAAGTATAGTCCCACAGTAAAATATAATTTGATTTTAAAAAAATGCGCTCTGTCTAAAGGTACCTCAGGCGTATCCGGAACGCGGAGTTTATAGGTACGTCGGGCGTACTGGAACGTCGAGTCTAAAGATACGTCGGACATATTGTAAGTACCCCGATTCTTTACAAGAAATTAGAGATCGGAGACATGCGATGTTTGCTCTCCATCAAGGCTGAGCGTCCGAAACGTCGCTTGCTACCTTCCCCTGCTCTTTGCACGTGTTATCCACGCTTTTAGTTTTGTGCCCCCCTTTAAGTGCCAGCAGCACATCACCTTTTGGTCTGTGGCACTCGGTTTCGTCATCAGTTGGTAGATTGCGCCACACAACAGCACTTGCGCTACCGCGCAGGCGCATTAGAATATACGCGCAGGTAACGGGTTTTGTGGTCTCTTTTTTTTTTCGTCGCCGTTAATTCGACTCCGTCGTCTGGCTTGCAAGCGCGCCTCTTTTTTTTTTTTCTTTACGTGGGCCAGGCCGTTTGTTCAGGCGTCGAGTACTTTGCTCTCCACCATGAGTGCGAAAAGGACTTTGTACACAGTAAAGTTAAAGCGAACAGTCATTACGTGCGCAAAAGACAACGCGAACCACGGCACTATAGACCATTATTATAATGCAATTAAATGCAAAGGTGCAAGCGAGCTGGACAATAATGATGAAAATAATCCCTGGAGAAGGGGAACAGGGGACAAACACAAATCTCCAAACACAGCTAGGTGACTGGTGCGCGACCAGGGATTATTTTCATCATTATTGTCCAGCTCACTTGCACCTCTGCATTTAATTCCATTATAATAATAACCTTAAATTTGCAAGCTTCACCCTTGTTGGTGTTAGACTGGTGGCGGCTGATAAAACCCGTTTGCTCTACTGACGTCTAACCCCTGGTCAGCTCAGTTGGTAGAGCCAACCGGCGGACACATCGAGCGCCTTCCGGTTTGCTATTTCAGCGCCATCTCTTATCCGTTGGTATTCTATTAAGTCTTTCCGGTTTACGCCGGAAAGTTTATTTAATAGGATGAGATACATATTATTGTTGCTACTTACAAATTTCAAAAATTATCCTGGTAAGATGAAACAAATATCTTGGTTAGCTAAAGTTTCGCCCTCATACTTTGCTCTCATTGGCCGGTTGTTTTTTGTATTTTGACCGTTGAGAACAGTTGCGCGTCGGCTGCCGCGCTCGCGGATGCGTCGGCTGCTCGGCGGCGCCTGTGTCAGCGGTGCGGTGGTGGTTTTCGTTTGCGGCAGCGGGCAGTAGCGTTGACCTATTGGTTATCGGTCTCTTTCTGCTACCAGTACACAGAGCAAACGAAACCTTGTTCATTGCTCGACTCAGTGGTGCTCTAATTCCAGTGGCAACAGCTCTGCCAAGTTCTTTGGGTTGCCGATCGAGTGACGAAAGGTAAAGACGGGCTGCTATACTTTTGGTTATACAGTTTCGGATTGCCGAAAACTTGCTGGTGCATGTTTCTTTATGGAAGAGTTATTGTAAAAGGTCAGAAGGGACAGTGCATGTATCTTAAAATGGGCGGTGTGGGCGGTATCGGTGTTAGAGCACCGCAGCTCGGTAGCTCGTGCGTGGAGCAGCTCGCTGCAGAAGGAACCTGCGAGAAACCCCGGCGATCGAATCACTGTCGCTAACTACCGCAAAGTTAAATGTGTGATTGCAGGTCTGTGAATACTTGAATAGTAGTTTCGTGTAGATTTTGTTACTTTGTTGTGCTGTGCAGTGAACGTTTTTTTTTTTTTTTTTTCTTCTTTGTATAACGAGCGTGCCTAATAAAAAGAGAACTTGCAAAAGAAGTTTGGACTTGTGCTCAGACTGGCGATGTGCGCCCATCTTAAGCCGCTAAACAGCAGCGGCTGGGCGTGCTTTGCATTCATTCATTCACGATTTTATGAGAACTGGCTGTCACTGAACATGCACTGTTGCTAAGCCGATCTCAATCGAGCGAGGCAAAGTCAAATGCAATTGTTTCGGAAGCGTTGGACATTCGCAAAAAAAAGGTAAACACTTTTTTTTGTTGTAAAAAAGATTACATTGTATTGTAGAAGAACGAGACGGCGGCAATGGGAGCAGTTCCCTCTTCTCTCAACATCAGCGACAATAAGATGCAAATTCGTTCGGAGTTCGGAGGCTGCTCCGAAGTCCGAACGAACTCGCATCTTTTTGTCGCCGAGGATGAGAGAGAGGGAGAGGAGGGAACACACTTCTTTCACCCTCTCCCATAACCAAGCGGTTGCCATGACGACGGTGCGCGTATTGTTTTGTCTATTTCTTATTTCTTTTGGAGAAACCCAACGCCCGTTAGGGGAGATTTGGCGCTGCCGTCTGCAATCGGAGTCCCAATGGGAGGTATAGGAAGAGTCCGCCGGTTGGTAGAGCGCTCCACTTGTAATGGAGAGGTCCCGGGTTCGATACCCGGACCAGGCGGATTTTTCCGGTCGCGCACCAGTCACCTAGCTGTGTTTGGAGATTTGTGTTTGTCCATTGTTCCCCTTCTCCAGGGATTATTTCATCACTATAGAGCATCTGCGATACCGTGTGATATGGTAATGAAGTCAGCGGGAATAGGTATTCAAGGGCGCCGCGACTCGTTGTGATACGCTAGGACCCGCTGTGATACGACCCTTCCCCATCGCGGCTACGTCCGACGCATCTCCCGGTTCCGCGAGCGTCCGAAATGTGTCTTAAGGCTCTGGGGTCCGGATACGTCCGACGTACCTCTAGACTCCTCGTATTGGATATGTCCGACGTACCTTTGGACACACCGTTTAAAATATTCTGGCACTATGTTATTGTTGTTGTTGTTGTTGTTGTTTTTTTTTCATTTTCTCTCCTTTCCTCTAACACGGATGTGCCAACGGTTGCAAATACCCAGGTGCAGACATCTAAATTTAGGCACTCACATGCACACAAGCCCATGTGCAGGCCCAGACGAGTGCGCATACAGTGTGTTTTTCTATATATTTATTTACTTACAACATATGTAAGGCGCCTCGAGTACAAAACCGTAGGGAGGGGGAGGTGAGCGGGGGGGGGGGGGGGGGGGGGGGGGCATGAAATGACACATATCTGTTTGATTGGTTATACAAACAAGAGAAAGATACACTGTTGTCCCAGATGTTTACCACTTCCTCCGGTAGCAAATTCCACTCTCTGGTTGTTTTTACAGAGAAGGACTTGCAATAACTGTTTGTTTAAAGAAATATCTCAGAACCTTTTTTTAGAATTAGCACACCTTGCTTAAATTCTCATTTTATTTTAATCTACATAGATTTTTTTTAAACGCCGCGAGACATACACAAATTCAGTCTGTGCAAATGAGTTATACAAAAAATAGGGAGCTAATTGTCGCGATAAGTCGAATAAATAACTATTTTGTTAATTAACTTTATAACTTGTGAATGTAAATGTGATACTTGTTAGAAACTTGCTGAAGGCCACCGACCACCACCACTACGTGAGCAACATTTATAAAGACTTGAAGCGCGTTGGAAACACGTGGGACGCTCGTCTTAACTACGTAAAAGCTTGGCTCACTTACATGATCATGCATGAAGGTAAGCACAGTGGCCTGGCACGGCACGCTTACATTTCGGGCATGTCGAATTCATGCTGCCCTCCTCACAGTGACGCAGACGTTCTAAAGCTGTAAGGGAGCATTCGATTGGTCCGGTCACGAAGGTGCTGAGGTAATTGAAAGAAAATTTGGCGTCGCGGTGTTGTTTTTGTTGTTGTTTTGGGCAGAGTACATTGTGTTTGCAAAAAAGTGCAGGGTCCACTTTATATTTTTGTTGTGCCTTCTTGTACGACGAGGTGAGTGTTTCCCTGGAGGCACTGTACTTGCAAAGGGTTTCTATTTTTTTTTTTGTGAAGTTACTAAATATAAACTTATTGAAGTTGAGTTTCGGATCCTGTGTCTTTAGATAAAGCGACACCTACACACATTCCGTTCAGCTGCACTATGTTAATGTCCTTCGCTTATTTCAGAGCCAGATAAAATTTGTTTGCTGCAACCTGCTCTTGTCAAGGCACCACTTTTGTCCTAATATGCGCTGGGGGTTATTCAGGATGGCGGCTGCTGACGGTAATCTTTTGTGTTAATGCTCGAGACCTAATATCCTATCGTGACACACAAGGCATATTGTTACGAAAAGAAAACCCGGAAGGAGAAACAAATTAATCGCCCACTGCGCAAATTTCTTGTCTGGGCATGCAGCTGTCTAGTGTCAGCAGACCACCTGACACGTCGTGTTTTGAAATAGCTTAATTTTACGACCCTTACAGGAACATTCTGTTTCTGTCTGGAACTGCTATTACGTTTGATAGGAGCTATACTATGTTAGAAATAGTGTCTTGCTTAAGCTATTTAAAACTGTGAGCTTAATTTTAAGTTAACATTATTTTCACAAGATTGCGCACTATCATGACTGGCTTATCCGCTTTACCTTCTGTGTTTTTTTTTATTTTTTTGTTGAGTTGATTTTTCTTCTGTGAAACGCTTTACACTTTCACTTTCTGTATTAAATGCATAAATTGAACTTGCAGTTTTTCTCTAACGCACAACTCTATTTGAGTTCGTTGATTCAGAGGATAGAGCTCTTAAACAAATCAATCATTCATTATGTTTGTGCGTGTTTCATTTAACATATCACATTAGGTTTTTGATTCTCATTGATATTTTGTCTGTATTTTAGATTAGATGGCATTTTCAAATTAAAAATGTCACTACAAATTGTATAAGCTTTTCCTATAATATTTATTTAGGGCACAATTCCATTCGACGTAAACCATTCCGGCACACTTTATTTGTGAATGATTGTTCCCAAGAGAGTAATTTTATTCGAGGTGGGATATTGAGTGAAAGCATACTTCGAACGTTAAGCTTTTAAACTAATTACTCATTCATCTCGCTCATCTGTATAGAAGTTAACATTCGGATTAATCTTTTCTTTGCAAAAACCTCAACATACCATGCGAAGAAAAATAAAGTGGAACAACAATTTCAATCTGCTAAAACGATTACATGACAAAAGGAGAGCGTTCGCCAATGTCACTAGATATTCCTTGTACTCGTTTAATCCAAACTTGTTTAAACTTATAAAAAATCTATTTTCTTTTGCAATGTCGCTTATATACTATTTGCAGAAATATCTAGTGAAAACCGGCAAAAGCAAGTGAAATTTTTTTTATGAAATTTGTTCAAGAAAAGTAGGACTGACCATTAATTTCTCTAAACTTATAAAACTTCTTCGGCCTACGACTTCTCCATTTGCTAGAACCTTTGGATAGCTGCACAATTTCCAAATATAAAGCCAACTTTCTCAACTATATGCAATCGACCGCTTCTAACGTGCCCGAAAACTTCTAGTGGCTAGAACTTAAAAATACGAGACGATTGACGATGGGGCAAGCGCATCGGGGGATTGCTAATATAGCATCGCTCAGGTCAGCAGTTCCTAAAATGTCATATTAATAACCACACCTCAACGAACCCTTATGAGTCGCTTAATGGGTTTCGCCACTAAATGCGCCGAATCATCATATTCATCGGACCCTTACTTTAGTCATCAATTGCCGCCTGCATAATTTCTCGGGAACGCCTAGACCGCGGTGTATGCGTCATTAGAGAAGGGAATAACGGTGTTTCAGTTGTTTCTTTAACCCAAGGATTTCCTAATTAATGTAGGCATAAACATGAAGTGGTGCTTTTATTCTCACGCGTCGTTTCCTCGTGGGGTCATAGGTGTGATGTTTAGTTTTTAAGTTTTGTTTGTTTGCTTTTAATGTAAGCGAGTTAACAGGACTTTTCAAGAGGGTAAAGAAGGACTAAAGAGAACCTATATTTTGATTAGAAAATACCCGAATATCTGGCATTCCTTCATTGCCTAAAATCAACAATTATAGTGATTCGATTTTGATGTACTTTTACACGCATTGAAGGCGATTGCAATACGCGTTGTTATTCATGGAAGCATCACAACACCCTGGTTACGCGGGGTGTTGCGTTGTGCACTCTAAAAAAAAAGGGCATCACCTTACACCCTTTTGTCCCATATAATACACCCCAAAACTTCATTTCGACTTACAGCGCCCTATAGTCGAACAAACGGCCCCAAATTTTACCAGGGGCTTGATAACGGTGCGATATAACTTATTAAATTGCTAAAGTACGTATCAAAGACCAAGGAAAGAAAACACGGAGCTTTTGCAGTACGGCCAAGAAAACTCCGATAATCTTTTTTGTAGTCAATAATACGTACATCAGCTATCTTAATAAGTTGTACCACACGGCTATCAAGCCCTTCGTAAACTTTGGGGCCGCCTGTTCGATTACGAAGCGCAGTACGTCGAATTGAAGTTTTGGGGTGTATTATATGGGACAAGGGGTGTAATAATACACCTTTTTTTCTGAGAGTGTGGGCACATATTAGAACAACGCCATTGACTGACGTTCAGAGGACTTTTCAGCTTGCTGAAAATTTTGTCCTACTGCGTCTTTCCCTAAATTTCAATGACAAAGACTTTACAAGGACTCGCCCTCTTGCGTTTGATCCCGCCTCAGGTGCTTGAATTCGCTCGTGCACTTATCAAAGCTACTTGCTCGCGCCTGGCGCGTTCGCGGTTATTTTATATTGGAATAAAATAGAGTATAGTTTTATTCTTATTTTTTTTTGAATGCATAAGGTTTATAAGACCAGCCTTAGGCCGGGCGGATTTATGGGTCCGATTTGGAGGACGGCGGAGAGGGAGAAGGGGAGAGGCGGTGCGGGAGGTCTGCAGAGAGATCTAATTTCAAAGACGGGCGGATGTGTCGTCACGGGCAAAGCATTGGAGAAGTGTATTTCGTTGACCTAATACTTACCATTCCACATAAAACTCACATTTCTTCTTAGAACAAACTGGTGTATGTCGTTTTTTCTGTCATAAAAAATGATGCCTGTGTGAAACTTAGGAGAACAGTCCCCCCCCCCCCCCCCTTTCCTTTCCCCTACCCCGTTAAATCTGCCCCTGGCCTTAGGGATGTCGTGTCAGTGGCATGAAACCTGAAAGACGTCCGAGTTACGTGACACTATGACCCAATTCGAAGGGCGATCTGAATACAAAGTATTTACGGGTTTTGTGTGACGTCACGTGACACTGTGACCTTAAGTGACGCTGCAGAACGCCTAACACTCTGACGAATTTATGTATTCACAACTCCGTCACCTTGTGCCCCTCAGTGACTTTCTTCATGTGCCCGCAGAAAGTAGAAGCACCGACGAGATTCTATAAGTGCTGTGTATTTGGAACGCCTTTGTGAAATTGCAAAAAAACAGCGAATTTTATTTCTTAGAGTGTAGCACCCTTTCTTTTAAAATACGTCGTACACCCTTACCCAGCTCGCCTGTTTGTTTACGCTCACGTTAAGCCATTAACCGGCGATGCATGCAGGCCCATTCATCCGCGACGAGTCCAAAGAGCTCAGATGTTGAAATCGACTGTCCCTGTCCTCAATTCGATTCTTCTCTAACTTGCTGCGTGACAGCGGTCCCTACTGCGAATGCCATCAAATACTTTATCGGGACTTCGCTGGCACCAACTGTCGAGTGTCGGTTCGTTTCTGAGGTCAAACCAAGCGTTCTCAGTTGTTCCTCCCGGAACAACTTCGCAATAGCGGAGGTGTCGAAATGAAAGTTCCTGGACATTTCCTCGTCTTCGCCGTGTGCTAAAAGAGGGGTGCCAGACACCAAGGTTTACGATTTCCGACGAGAAGGCTATTGTCAATAAAGTCTGTTCTGGGTCTTATTATTGGCATTCCTGCGTCGAACCTAGGCCACTCTGTCTTTCTCGGCGGCTAAGCCGTCAACTCTTAGATTTTGTTTTTTACCTCAGTTGAATTTCTTCGGAGGTTCCTCAGTGTTGTGCAGTGCGTTTCCTGCTTTGCACAGCATTCCCTTACCTCCATGTTCGGCGGCAGGTTGTGCAAGGTCCTACATCTTCAAGCTGCAGTAAGTAGCTTGATGTCGTCGAGGGCTTATTTGATCTCTGTGAGAGAGTGATAAAAAAGGTTACCTTGGCCACAGTAGAAGGATAAGGAGATGTGGCTCTGCTTTACGACCGGGCGTTCACATAAAAGAAGTCACACTCGATGTTGAACGATTTGTCACGCACTCAGATAAACACTCTCGTGACTAGGTAGGACTTATTTTTGATCACTGTTAACTAATAATTATTTATTATTTTCTTTAACATTAATTACTTTGAAACCGTTATTGTTTTCAGACTATCGAGGCGTTTTAATAAACAAAACTGGGAATGAAATCAAAACCAGAATTATTTTGTCTTACTCTCCTTTGTTACTTTTTATAAAATCAAACACCCCAAAACATCTACGACGTTTTTTTTTTTGTTTTTTTTTTCAACAGTGACACTAAAAACGTAACTTTATGTTGGACTCAGAAACATTGTTGCTTTAGTTGTAACTTTTGAATGAGGCAATATTTTTTTTTCATATTTGGAGAAAATAAAAACGCACAACCCAACCGCACCTGTGTTCTGAATTGGAGAGTTGAAGTATGTGAAACTGACTATTAAGTTTCAAAACGTGGGCTGAATACATTTTGCCCTCGCTGAACATAGCCGGGCACCGTCTCACAATACAAAATGAATCGTTTTTTCAAGTAGACGATTGGAACTGCTCAAGAGATATCTAATATCGCGGCATGCATTCGAAACATTGTGTTTCTACGTAAAACGACAACAAAAAAAATCGCCTTATATGTTTGGCGAGTCCCTGCTCCCCTGAAAAATATAAATGAGCTCCCTTTGCTGTTTGATGAAAGTTTATGTACGCGTAACACGCGTCTCGCCAAAACGTATACGTTGCATATTCATATTTCGAACGCGCATATCAGTTCGATATATCAGATAGTTTGTCATATCGGAACTCGCATGTAGCGAGTTTGATTGCCGGGAGTTTGAAATACGACGTCTTGACATTAAATGTCCAGAAAACAGCTATGTGTAGGTACATCACTGGATCGCGAAAGAAACTTTTAATCCAAGAAAACATAACTGAGAATGCGCGAGGTGGGCTAATCGATAAAATAGGAAGCAAATCTAGTTCTAATGATTTTTGTTGTTGTTTTTGTTAGTGTTGTTGTTCAGCTGGGATTTTTGCTGGAGCGCGCTAAAATTTACTAATGTTTTTTCGTTTTTTTATATAAACAGGAGTTTGCGCGTTTTTGAGGGCCGTTTTCTTTTTCGAAGTTTGATACAGCCAATCGGTTGTTCATTATAGAATGACATTTTGCGTCCATTTTTGTTTAAAGTATTTGGGTGTTCAATATAGACAGTAATTTTCTATATCCGGGTTCATTATCAACGGACGCGCTTGTGGTAGATGAATGTGAGACTAACCTGAGGTTTAGAATAATTAAATTTTGGGAGACAGAACGACCAGAGGTGTCGTGTAAAGAAATGCAGTTAGTACCTATTTTATAAAGTTTAAGTAAGAAGCAAAAACAACGTGTTCGCTCTATTTATAAACCTAAAGAAACACCAAAAGAAGGCATGGCGAAAATTCTGCCGCAGCGATACCGAGGGCCACACGTGTTTGCCCATCTGGAGATCTCTCACAACAAGCGGGCAGAATCTTCAAACGCACGACTCTCGCATAACTGGCTTGTGGATAAACAGTTTAAACACGATTGGCTTAGCGGAAGATGCGGCAAGGGCGCTAAGCCTTGTCTTGTGGACGCCGACAGGAAATCTCGCCGTCGTTCTCTCGTCCGCGTATAATATGAGTTTTGATGCTTTCACGTTGCTCTGATAGTATTTTATTGTGTACAGTTCCCGCTCCTTGGAACGACACAAAAGCTTGGCAAAACAAAATAAAATGAGAGCATAAAAACCAGCCAACCGAAGACAGACATGTCGTGTATCAGACATGGACTTTCCAAAACAGACAAATATAAAGCTCGCAAATATGTCAAAAACGTTGTGCCCGTCGGAGAAGCATTACACGTGTCAGAACACTCGGAGAGTGCATTAAAATAGATCAAGCAAAAATTGTGTATTATAACGTCACGTTTTGGTAAACTTTAATTTTGTGTCTGTGGGGGGAGGGGGGTTGTTTGTGCGTGTACGTCTTAAGACTGAAATTTTTTTTCATAAAAGTCTAAATATGTTTAAACTATTTATGTGTGATTCAGTGCAGTGGTTTCTTCTTTTTTTTTTTTTGCTAATAAAAAATTTAATTTTTGTATTAACAAATACGGTAATAAGTTTTATCGCGTCTATCGGAGCTGACCCATGTGTGAGCGCTCCTTCGGTTGCCCTTGCAAATGACGAGGTGGATTTTGTGAGAAAGTGTGGCAGGTTCGTGTGACGGAGCGTGGGCGTGGGTGATGCCGCATGTCATTGGTTTGATTTGTTTGTTCTCTCCCCTTCCTCCTTTTTGTGTTTATTTCTCTTTCTTCAGAGCAATAAACTTTCAGTTGTAAGTCAGCGCCCTGTCTGTGTGTTTCTTCGACCTCGTCCTACGTCCTTTTTGCGCTGTTCTCTCCAAACAGGATTGAGTTGCTATTTTACATACAAGCAGTATGAGAACAGTCCGCTGGCTTTGCCTTCGTGTAAGTAATTTATTTTTAGAGCAGGCAATTTTTTTGTTATCACTGATCAATCACAACGATTCAAATTTATCCAAGGTTTGAGTTTGATTTCAAGGATTTATTATATTTTTTTGGCGTGAACTCTCTTTAGAGCAAGTCGCATCTGTTCTATTGAACACAAACTTCGATTGACACCGCATGGGGACCAGCAGAAATATTCTTCCGCCTGGCGGAAAGTCCTTCTCGCCCTCTTTTTGCTCTTTCCCTCTTGTCTAGCTGCATGGCGAGGCGGGGGGAGAAGGTCCCCTTTTCTACCCGCTTTTTCTGAGAGGAGAAGCCTAGGATAAGCAGGATTTTTGGCCCCTCGCAAAGCCTAGCCCTCCGGGTGAATGTTTTACGAAGCTGGAAGGCTGCGCCCTTGCAGTCACCCATCTGAGCTGTCAAAGTTGTTCGGCTGTAACCTGTGGCAAAGTAAAAGCTTACTGGAAAGCTGCGATGCATCCCCACACCAACTGAAAATAGTTTTCATACTTACCCTCTGTTTCTCAAATAAGGAGTGCAGAACGCAAGCGCGATATGTGGTAATTTAAATATGTGAGCATGATTCACATGCTCACAAAACAGTCAGCATCCTCAAAATGCCAGCCTGTCACGCTCAAACCTGCCTTAATTTAGGAACAATGGAAAAGATAAAGGTGCACCAGGCGCGGGCATCTTAGCGGGTCTCTGTTTTTGTAGAGCGCGCACAAAGTGTTGTGTGCCTAACTCGCAGGGTATGATGGCCAACGAAATGTAGGTGAAATTTATATTTACACATCCCAACAACCACTTGAGTTGAAAGGGCAGCAAGGGCGGGTGTCCATATTAAGAAGATTTAGTGGATCGTTTTTAGCTCTCCGATAATGGCCGATTCACACGACTTATTGATCCGCGGAGGGATTGGTCACGTGACGACATGTCCGCGGTTCGTCCGTCTCCCAAGTGCATCCACACGAGGGAGACCACAAGCAGACGCCAGCGAGGACGGACCGAACCTGTTCGCCACCCCACAGTGACGCAAAACTCCAACATCGCACTGTTGTCCAAGAAACAAATCGACGTTTTCTACTGCGATAAAGAATCGCACGACGCTGTAACGTACAGATCGAGATAAAACACCGCGATAGGTTTCGTGCTCAGCGCCACTAGCTTTACTTTACTAACCCGAGGCATGACCCTGACACAGTCATGGTCCTGCTCGAGAAGGGTTCGGCGTAGAAGCGACAAGTTCTGGGCTCGCGGAGGGAAGCTCGGAGATGTCTTCACGCACTCCGGGTTAGTGCACAACACTCAAGTATACCACAGCAACCAGAAAGGACTTGCTCTGTGAAATGCTGATTGGACGCGCATGAATTTTTGCGGCGTGCTAGACGAGTTTTGACGAAAACTGCTTGACACGGACTCGGAGGAGTACCGGAATTTGCGTCGGGTTGGCCGGACAAAGTTTCTGCAGTTTATTTCACGCCTGGAACCATGAATCGCGCGACAAAATGAACCAGCAAACGCACAAAACACAACAATGCGCCATTTTTGTTTTAATCGTCAAAAAAAAAAAAAGAAAGCATGGTTTGTTGCCAGACTAAACACTTTTAAAGTGGCTTGGGGCCAACACATCCATTGTGCCATTACATTCATCGAGCAATTACGTCCAATTGAGCGCCATTAGATCCATCGAGCTCGTACATCCAACGCGCCATCCATCGAGCAACTTCGTCCAAAAGCGTGTCATTACATCCATCGTGCCGTTACATCCATCATGTCATCATATCCACCGAGCAGTTTTGTCCGAAAACAAGCCATTCCTTGGGCGTTATACTTGCTTGGGCTCACCCGACTTGACCCCTGTATGTTGTTATTTTATTTTATTTTTCTGGATCTGAAGCTCTAACTCTAACGTGACGGAGGACGTTGCCTGTGATGTACTTTCTTGGTGTCGCTAACGAGTGCCGCGACCGTGTCCCCCTTAGTACTACTACTTTTCTTGTATGTGTGTTTTGTTGGAATGTAGTTTTTTCATGCTTGTGGTTTTTTCATGCTTAAGTGTTTTTACTTCTACTGTTATATATATCTTTTTTTTTTTTCTTTCGCTTTCTCCAATGTTTCTTCTCTCCGCTGGTCTCTCTAGAACGCTTTGCAACTGTATTTTCTGCACACTCGAAAAAGGAAAGTCTCTTCTCGAAACGTCATTATTAAAGCCTCTACTGCTGTTCAAACATCTTTCTATGTTCGAGGTGAAGGCAGTAAAAAAACGCTACTAGGCAGACAAGAAATGTAAGCTGCTCAAGAGTCATTGCTAAATTCAGTTTTTCCTGCATCTAACCTTTTGGCAACTCTATGGAGACATCTGCTACATAAAACATGTGTTGTGGTCTTTATTGATTGATATAATTGTGCGAAGGCATCTAAACAAGCTGAGGTTCAAATGTTCGCATTTTATTTCAAAATTAGGGTTCTCTCAAATAACGTTGCTCAGCAGAAAGGGGGTTGCCATATAAGCATTCATTTTTACAGCAGGTTTTTCCTGCATCTTCTCTTCTGGCTTCTTCGCGTTAGCACATTCGTTCTAGCAAACAAACATATTTTGTTGTCGATTGGTATTGTTTGTAAAAAAAAAAAAAGGGCTATACGCAAAACGGTACTAAGTAGGAAGAAGCCTCAGACGCATTTTTAGGGCTGGGTTTTTACAACTTTCACTTGTAACATACTAATTTACAAAATATTTGGTTGTATGAAACATGAGCACACCATTTTATTGATCGAAATTGTTTGTACAAAGGAACACGGGCTTCTCGATGGTCGTAGTTTAGCTATTTTTTTTTCTACTTTGTAGAGGACGGTTCTTAAAAGGACGTATGTAAGAAGAAAGAAGCGGTCGCCTGGAATTCTCAGATGTAGGTTTTCCATTGTCTGACCTTTTACTCCCTTATTCAAAATTATGCGTTTCATAAGAACGTATTACATCTTTTTATTTCTTCTAATATTGATCGTACAAAATCATTTTTTACCTAACGTCGGTTATATAGCTGCACTTCCTTTGGAAGCCAAGGTTTAAAATATTGTTGAGTAAAAATAAGCTGCCGCCGAGGCATTCTCAGAGCAAGTGCCTCTGTAGAAGATGAACGCAGTTTTTATTGGTCAATATTGCTTATACGAAAGCACATAAACCTCCTGACGATCGTAGTTTTGCCCTTCCTTTTCCAGAGTGGGTTATAAATGGAATGTGCTGAGGGAATAGAAGCGTTTGAAGAAGCAAACTCAGAGCTAATGTCATCTGTCTTTCACTTTCTGGCCAGTTCAAAAGCGCTAGTCGTAAAAAGAAAAGCAACAAAGCATAGCGGGAACGCAAGTTGTTATCGACTGATATTTATTCTTAAAAAAAAAAAGGAAAAACACTTCGATTTTGGAACAAAAAAAAAAGAAGAGAGATAGAGGTGAATTCTGGTGTGTTTTTTCCCGTGAATCTGAATATCACGTTTGTTTTTTCCGGCGATATAACTAAACGCGATCAAAACACGAAAGAACCTCCGACCAGTTCTGACGTCACACTAGGATCTGTGGGCCGCCAAGCGAGTGTCCCTCGTGTGGGCAGCGCGTGCAATGCGGAGGGCAAGTTCGTTTGCTTCTTGCGCAGGGGGTAGCGGTGACGTCAGAACGCCGAGCCCTGATTGGCTGATCGCGACCCCCTATCTGAGCGTCGTCTGCTCCTTTGCAACGTCGTCTGCGTCTGTCTTACCTTTCCTGCGACTGTCGGAAGTGCAGAGGCCAGATTCACGAAACGATCTTACGCCAAAAATGTGCTTAAGACAAAACTTCAGAACAAATTCGTATTCACGAAACGAAATTTTCGTAAGTTTTGCGCAGGTTACGACAAAATCCTACGACAGCTCCGAAGCTGTCTTACGCACTTCTTACGATTAAATCAGCATGGCCGACAGCGTCGCGGTCGCGACGACCCACGGAGGTTTATTTTTCTACGTGCGCTTCTCACGCGTCCCGACTTCAAGCAGCAAGAAAAAAGTAAAAAGTACTTGAAACAGACCACGACGAGCAAGAACGCTGGATCCACAAACACCTGGGAAAAGCTCCAACGGCCACAATTCCACCGAACACGACCAAGCGAGTCCGGCGGTTAGGCCTAGCAGGCACTCCGCGACTCGGCGACCGTCTGCCCACGACCGGCTGGCGTGCTGAATGGAATATGCCCGCGCGACCCTTGTGAACCCTTCCCGTATTATACTTTTATCGCTGACCTTAATTTTAGATTAAGAGGTCAATTTCTTCCTCTTGTTATATCCTTGTTTCCCGAGGCAACGGCGACTCTCGCCGGTGAAAAAGCGGTGAATCTCCGACAGACGCAGGAAAGGTAAAGCAGCCATCGCTTTGACTAGCAAACGTAAGGCAGACGACGTTAACTGCGCCAACCCGTCGACGCCGAGGTCTCGCCGCACACGAAAGGAGGGAAAAAGTATTTGGGAGGGAACTTGCGGACACTAACCACCCTCCCTCTCGGTTCTTAGCAAACAAACCTCGGCGCCTCGGGACACCTCGCCAGTGAGTCCTTTGACTTCCCTCCCTGATGCGCGTCTGGTAGTTGTTAGACAAAAACAACGTACCGCTCGAGTTATTTCGTCTGCCCTCTCTGAAAGGCGAAGTCGAGCTCGCTCGTAGAGACCTTCACTTCCGATAGTCGCAGGAAAGGTAAGACAGACGCAGATGATGTTGCGAGCAGACGACGTTGCAAAGGAGCAGACGACGCTCAGATATGGGGTCGCGATCAGCCAATCAGGGCTCGGCGTTCTGACGTCACCGCTACTTCCTTCCTCATGCGCAGAAGACAAAAATGAGCCCACTTGCGAGGCGTATTGCAAGCTTGCCAAGTATATTCTCCCGCAGTGACGCCGGTCGTGACGTCTCTTTCTGATCTTTTCGAAAATAGCAAGAGTGCCCCTGCATAGCTTTAATAGACGCTGTACACGCGCGAAAGCATGCTTCCGAAAAATCCTAATATGACGTCACGCTTCGGGAAGGAGGGGCTTCGGCGGTACTTTGAAAATTAATTTATGCAGTCTCCGCGCAACAGATTGAAAAATAACCTCGATATTCGTGATCGTGGTGGCCAAATTGAGGACGATTTAAGTGTTTTTCCTCAAACACAGAAGCGCTTCAGTTTCCCTTTAAGTGACTCAATTTAAACAATTTGTCAATCATATCTTGCAGTTTATTTCGATTAACGTGTTTTAAGGGGTTTATTAAAACGTTACGCAGGTACGGGTACCTTCCCAGTACTGACTTCCACTTTTCCCGCATGTCTGACATTTTTATTTTAGATATTTCCATAAAATTTGATTTCGAGAAATTCTTCTTCGCATCCTACATCGTGTTTCGTGAACTTTTTTTTGTTTTCAGCTCACGAGTCTCTAAGTAGATATTTTGCCCAATTATTCGTTGATATCTGAAAGCGGTGTGTGAGGTGCATATTGTTGGGGTGCGCTTCCAAATGAGACCTTTGAATGTTGATATTTTAAAGCAGTGTTGTGTGTGACTTCCATGTTTGTATCTCCCCCTCCTGCCTTGGCCCCTCACAGGGCTCACAGTATTGTGAAATAAATAAAATAAATAAAATAACACAGATAAATGCGAGCTGCCTGTGTCCTTACCTTAACAAAAGATACAGCTATTAATATATATTAAATTGTTTATTTTTTTGCATGTGTATTTTAGTCTGATCTATAGTGCTGCTGTTACCTGTTTTTTTGTTTTTTTTTTTCTTGTTGTCTGTTACTTCCCACGCTTAATACTGATCATATTCACATTTAATAAAGGGGCACTAAAATATATATATATAATTAATTGGAAGCGCTGAGTTGTGATTAAAAACATTGAAAAACGAGATCGTGTTTTCTCGTTTAAAATTCCATTTTATGTTTTATTTGCGAAGTCTATAGCGTATGTCTTGGGTCCTTTTTCTTAAACTGTTTTACACATTTTCCGATTAGCAGACGAAGTTCCTTGCACTAAGTAATGGAGGAGGCTTAGCACTTTCGGCTATTGCAAATCACTACAGCCATCTCATGGCTCCGACAACAGTGGCTGGGCAGATGGGTCGACTTGGACGGCCAGACATTCGGGGATTGCTCAGAAGCTTAATCTAGAGCCGCTCTATTTGAGACTTAATGAATTTGGAATGAGATGAATGGGAGGCCAGCAGAGCTTGGGAGGACAGTGGAATCTTGCCTTAATAAGAACTGTGCCCCCAAGCGGCCCATAGGGGTGGACACACATCAAGAATTAAACATACTACTGTATATGCAAGTAGCTGGCAGCTGGCTCTGGTGTAAAGTATGAAAGCACGCATGCGCACTTTGAGCAGTGTAGAGTCATTAGGAATGTAAGTGTGGGCTTTAGCGATTAGTCATTAACGTGCCATGGCATGATGGTTAACTCGTCTTGAAATGAGACAATAGCTCTTGGCGTCCTTATGCCAGTTTTTTTAAATATATTATTGCTCTTAATATGCAAGCTAAAAAGAAAGTGAATGATCCCAATACAGTGAAGAGCAAAAATGGGGTGTTCAGTTCCGGGTAAGTATTATTATCCGGTACTCAGTCGAACGAATCTCATTGCATACGGCTTGAGGGCTTGTATATGCTCCGAGAAAGCTATTGCAGGAATAAATTGCTCGCAAAACGGCGTAAACATAAGATTAAAGCACTTCAGTCAAAAATTAAAAAGATATATATTGTTTTTTAATAACTAAATAAAAAAATTCACTCTTCCGTGGACATGCAGTGGCTCTAGTGTCTAAATAGCTTTGTACAAAAACGCAAATTTCACTTGAAAAATGGGCATGCTAAAAGCTATATTTTTCTACGTGTATTGCATTGCTGAATCAGGGCATGTCTTCGGGGATTTGTCGTTCGCTTAATCTTCTCTTTTCATTGCAAGGATTAATTCTTCAGATATCCTGCGAATACCGACTCACCTTAGTTAGAACTTATTATAATTAAGATCTATCAATCGAAATGTTAATAACCAGAGTGCCAAAGACTTGTTCACATGTTGTCTTTGCAGTGGCTACAAAATTCACAATTCGGGGAGTGCAGTAATAATAATAAACATTCCAACAAGATGTACACTAAATTCGATTATGAACAGCTCCTGCTATGAGGCTCCTTACAAAAATAACAAACACTGACGCAACTTTTCTGGAAAATGTAGACATAAAGAAAAGTCGTTATCTAAATTAGATTGCCTCGTTCTTCAGGCGTACTTTTGATGTGCATAATGCACTCTTACAGAAACGCCTTTTCACTCCGCAGGATCTCCTTGATGCTTAAATATTATAACAAACTAATAACCTGAATTATTGAAGGGAATTGAATTCACTTACGTAGAAGCGCCAACCGAGAAGTGCATTTTGTTTACTACATACATTTGTTCGTCTCAGCTTGCCTACTTTGATTGTTCACGTACTTTCCTGGCTAATGTTTTTTTTTTTTTTTTTTTTTTATCCCTTAGGGTCTCTAGAGCCGTTACGACAGGTTACCTAAGCAGAGCACGTACAGCTGAAACAGTATTTCCGGACGTATGATGTTTATGTAGAATCTGCGTGGTTTTCATATCTGACTTTCCTTTGTTTTTATTAACTCAGATGCCGCAATAGCTAATGTACCTGTGCCGCCTGCGTGTAACCCAAGTTTCGCAAACATCGAAAAATGAAAATGCAGCGTATACATCGAAAATCAGACACGAGTAAAACCTCGATCGAGCGTTAGAAATACATCAAGACAGTAGTTACGTCACAAAACATTGATGACTCTGCATAACATTAGAGCGATTATTTATATATATTTGTTGACGATATATTTCTCACGGTAGCTCCTAGAGTAGTGCACACACTTTTTATGTACATTGTCTGTCTTGGACCTATTCCCGCCATCAAGACAGAAGTCGCATATGCACTGTTGACGGTACGGGTGTTTTAGGTATACTTCCAAAGCTAGCGGAATTCAAAACTAGCGGAACTTCCTTTTACAGTTTAAAAAAATGTCTACACAAATTGAATAAATATGAATGAGACTTGTATTCTTAAAACATTATCCCTCATTTTTATGAATGTCGACTATAAGTTATATTTGGGAGATAACATCTTTGTTTCTTTTTTATTCCAGTAACAAGTTCATGCTCGTTTGGCATATAACGTTTCGTCAAAACATGACTTATTGAAGTGGCTGAATAATTTAAAGTACATATATACCTTCAAATTTTAGGCATAAGAGCACGTAAAAGAATTTAACAGATTTGGTAAACACTCTCATAAGGTTACGCACGTTACATTCCAAACTACTTTTAAGTTAAAACTATGAAGATCACTTTTCTTCCGTCAAGCACAAGCTGCGTTTTTTTTTTTTTTATCTGCCTCTTTCCAAGTTTATTTTTCAGTTCTCTTTCATGCGTAACTTAACTTAAAAATAAAATAAAAATCGTATTTAACTCTTTGATTTAAGCCGATAGATTTTATGTGAGTGCTCAAAGGTTATATTTAAAAGACTGACCATTGAAAACCATTATCATAACAAAAATATTAACGAAAACGTTATTTATTTTATACAATTAAAAATCTTACGTTTCCGGACTGCTCAGCCATGTCCGCCATAACTTCTAATATATATATAAAAAAAACTAGTCCGCACGTTAAAATTATAATATGCGTTGTTCAATATATGCGTATGTCAGACACGAGTTTATTCAACAACTAATTTTTACCATGATTTAATTTTGTGGGCCAAGATTATTTTAATTGCATTAAACGTAATACACGAGCAGCTGAACAGGGATGATCTCTACTCAAGCGTCAAGCCTCCCCTAACACATTCACTAACTTATCTTAATCATATTTTTTAACTTATTTCTTCAACCAGAGACAAACTTCATGTGGGCTGTTCTGTAAATTCATTAAAAATTCCGTTTCCGGCTGGGTTTTATTGCACTAAGCGTTCGTGTGATAAGAATATATTTAGGCTTTTCAGGCGTGTGCAGTTTTCAGGTTACAGTGAATGTGCGTAGTTACATGGCGTGGAAGAATGGAAATTAAATTTAATACAGTTTTTCTTTCCAGGGAGACCAAGTCCCGTATCGGGTTGATTTCGCTTTCCAGGGGCTTAAATTAGCCATTTTCTTAAACTTGGGGAAAAGCTTCCAGGATGCGCGTGCCACCTTTGAAAGGTTTCGCTTCCCCTCATTAGGACGTTGCGTGAGGCGAAGAACTTTTACAGGCAACTAGTTTTACGCTGCAGCGTTAACTAAAGCATAAAACAAAACAAAAAAGGTTTTATTAATTATATTGTATTCAATATGTTGCTATGATCAGCGACTTTTTCTCCACAAAAACTATAACGTTTCCTGCAAAATTTTTTTCTGCCATGGCAGACTGATGGATGCTTATGGAATATCGGTAAAATCTGGGTAAAATCTTCGTCAGATCGTAAACCAGGCAAAAACCATAATTTGCTTAGCAACCGACGCCTACCTGTGTTGTGAACTCACTGTAGGAATGCCGCAAGCGTAGTTGGAAGGGATATACATTCGAGATCGAAGAAACTTCACTAACACCATTCCGAGATATGCACACAATCAGAAATGCCTGCGAGTCTACTTACCGGCAAAACACTTGAAGATCCAGTCTCTGCGATCTACGAAACCAGCTCAGCGAATGGTGAGGCGGAACATCCGTTTAGACCTCAAAATTAAGTCTGCGCTGTGGCGTTACGCAATGCAAAGCGTCATCCTTGCATTGCGTAATGCCACAGCGCAGACTTCATTTTTAGGTCTAAACGGATTTTCCGCCTCGTCATTTGCTGAGCTGATTTCGTAGATCGCAGAGATTGGCTCTTCGAGTGCTTTGCGGGTAAGTAGACGTGCCGGCATCTCTTAGAGTGCATAGTATTTTATTTTAAGTTTCCGTTTTCAATTTAAAATATTTATTTGAATTTGTATTACAGATATGCATCTTTACTACATCGTCTGAATTGTTATTAATGCTGAAAAATGTTTAAAGAAAACAGGAAAGATCAAATTCGGGAACGGGGAGGAACGAACGCGGAGAGTGCTTTCCAACCTCCCCCTTTTGTGAACAAATCTTCTTTCTGGCCCTATCATCATACCCCTTTTTAAGCCTAGACCTATATACAACATTTGCAGCGTTTTCTTGCGCTTAAAATGCAACCAAGTTTTCATGTTTATAACAAGTTTGCCCGGAAGGGGTCGCTATCTAGGAAATTGATTCCGTGGCAGATATTTTTATATTTCATGAGACTTGAAGTCTCGCCGAAAATACGGGTACAGCGAGTTTTTATCCACCACGCCATCCCCTAAACTTGCAATGCTAACGTTTTGGACGGTCATTTTTACTCGTGAGATAGACTACTTAAATATAAAAAGTTCCGCTAGACTAGGTAATTTTAAAATACTTTTTTCTTGCTTGTTTTTTTGTAAAAACTCGAGCTTTCGCCGGCAGATACTACGCTAAAGTGGCTCCTGACTTCGCAATTGCACTGCATGCCACTTTTTTTTTTCTTTCTTTTTTTGTGACCGAATTTTTTAATGTTATATTACTGCATTGTTGCATATTTATTGTTTAGTTCTCATGCTTTTATTTCAAAACAAACATAATATCGCCTTTTTCTACTTGCCGTGCCTCTAGCGCGAACGTTTCAGTCATCCATTTGCTGCCAGTTTCCAGAAACTTTGAGTAGTATCTTACTTATTATGCGCACGTATCAAGCTTTAGGATCAGTAAGGACAGACCGACGTATAAAATAGGGGAAAGACGAAAATATTAAACGGGAGTGGCGGATGTGTCCGAAGCTCTGTAACTGGTTGTGCAGTTCGCAACACCTACAAAGCTTGGAGCCACCGAGGCTTACAAAAGCACAGAAAGGTTTATATTTCTATAGGCTTTAAACACATACTCTAGAGATTTGAAAAGCAATTTCAGGGAGATCTAGGAATTGTTTCGGGGTCCAAAAGTGTTCCGTAAACAAAGCTTCTGAAGTTAAGTAGTTAGCCATTGTCGCATCTGCTTTCTCAGTACAGCAAGCTGTTTGTTTAGGGAAGTTATCCCCTTTTGAACTTGAGGAAGAAAACGAGAAGGGAAGGACAAACACAAACTTCCAACTGGCAACAACATTTACTGACACCAAGAGTTTGCTTATATACAGGAAAAGGAAGGGACTGAAAAAAGGTGGAGGCTTCAACACCAACGTGGTCAAGTGTACGTCACTGGCCGGGGGGGGGGGGGGGGGGGGGGGGGGGGGAGCTCTGAACTAAGAAATCTTACCTCTTTCCCCGAAAATGCAATGGAGGGGGAACCAATGTTGTCCTTGGATCAACACATGGCGAACGCTTCTAGTATCTCCCAACCATACCTCGAGTTGTGACCCTTGATTCTTGTAGTAGAGGGAAGGACGGCCGAGCAGGAAGTACATTCCGATGCGTGTTTGGCGATCGGGTGGTGAATAACCTCTAAACCCCACATTCCCGACAGCGACGTACCCTTGACGGCATAGTGGTCCTTCTTTCCACCTTTTTTCACCCCCTTTCTTTTCCTGTATATAAGCAAACTCTTGGTGTGAATAACTGTTGTTGCAAGTTGAAAGTTTGGGTTTGTCCGTACCTTCTCGTTTTCTTCCTAAAGCTTAATTATCCCTACCAACCCGCTCGTTCTGCCCTTATCCCTCTGTTGGTGATTTTGTTTTGTCCACCGAAGTGAACCTTCCATCACACGTGCGCAGCCGTTCAATATTGCTTCCTGCTTTTCATACTTTGGGGCAATATAATGGTAATTGTCGGAAACAGATGGCCAGTATTTCACGTCAGTCCGAACAGCAGTCGTCATCGCTTGTTTCAGAGCGAGAAAAATCAAGCTCGTTCGCACTTTCGCGATCAATATTACAGCGCGGAATACAAGGAAGCGAAGCGTGGACGGCTGTCAATTAGGTGATATTGCATTTCGAACCAAATACTAGACACGTTGAGGTTTACATTGTCTTTTTGTTTTTGTTTCTCGTCTATTGATTAACAAGTTGAGCTTTCTGGAACATCTTTTCTGGGGGTGAGTGGATGGGTGGGGGAGGGGGGTGTAATGACGAAGCGATGGTTGCAATTTGTATTAGTAGGACACGCAATATTTTAATTTTTTTTAGAGAAGGAGCGTTGTAACTCTCACTTTAGTTGTATTTTATATGCGTAAAGCTTTTATTGCTTATTGCCATATTAATGCCAATGTGCTCCTCTAAACTTTCTGTAATGAATATTCGTTGCTTACTAACGATCTTTGCATTACAACAAATTCTTAAAATATATTTTTGTTGTTGATCTTCGTACTTGTATCTTTGTTTGTTTGTTGTTTTTTTTTTTTTTTGCTTTACTACATTCAGCGACGCTTCTAGCATAATTTTGACTTTATTGCGCGAACGTAACATGCTTGTAGCGTTCCCTTTCGCTACTGGAAATAATGCTGTGCTCTCAAATCTGTGAACGCTCAAGAAAGGGAGTTTTCCAAAAGTAACGGGATTTCAAGAACGCGTCTACGCTTCCTTGTTTAGGGGAACTGGTGCGTGCAATTTATATCTTTCAACCCTAAATCACGTATTCGTACGAGCTGGAGTCATGCGCCACTGTTATGTTTATTGTGGCAAGTTTAGCCAAGGTCTTTTCACGCATCTTCGTGCGGTGCCAGTATATTTCAGGGTCAACAATGCTCGTGCTCATATATTTTGGTTTTTCTCGCAACATAAAGGGAAACAAACCCATTGTCGCTACCTTGCTGGGTGTCTGTTTTCCCTGTGCGTAACAATTGTCCCCTTTTCTAACGTGGCGAAATTGCGGTTGTCTAAAATAGAATTGCGCTTTAAATTAAAGAAATATTAAAGAAACATTTCTATACTCGGTTTCACTAATTAGTCCAACTGCAGCCCTATCTACAATCTGCGTGATTGACTGTACTGCCAATCACGCAGCACACTCAATCAAGCAGGGCAAGCAGTGAATCGCCACGGCGCTGGTCGTCTTAGAAGGTTTGCCACCTCCGGCTAAAACCAATCACGCACAGAAAAAAGAAATAAAAGCGGATCGCGCCGCATTCACTGTACTGCGTGATTGGCTTAGCCCGTGAAAGCAAACGCACAAATGTGACGAGTGCACTGACGACGCACCTTTTGCGCTGCTTTCACTTTTAGAAGAAAATAAAAGGTGTAGAGTTACACCCTTCTTTCCCCTATATTACACCCCCGAAACTTCAGTTCCACGTACTGCGCACTCATATCTAACCGACGGCACCAACTTTTACAAGGAGCTTGATAACTTTGCGATAAAACTTATTGGGCAGAAAGTGCGTATTAAAGACTAAAACAAAAACTAAATTTATTTTTTTTATTTACAAAAAAAACACTTCCAGCGCCCAAAACTTCGGCAATATAGCAGGTACCGCCCCATTGGTTAATACGCTTTATAAAAAACTCAAAAAACAGAAAACTGGAATATACAGCACCCGGCTGTCAAGAAAGAGAATACATAAACGTTAAAAATAAATAACAACATAAAAAATCAAGACCATTTTCTGAAGTAAATGGTCCCACGTCGCCATTAATAAAAGAAGTCTCGGGTGATAGATTCCACTGAGCGATCGTGGGTAAAAAAAATGAAAACTTCTTATAATCTGTTCTAGAAAAAATTTTTCTTATTTGTCTAGAATGATCTGCACAATTTGAAATGTAGTTAGGTATTTTTGTGTATTTGCTTTTATCAGTACCTGTAAAATCATTAAAAATTGCGACCAAGAACCTCAATCGAATATCTCTGCGTCTTAGCAAAGTTGTCTAACCAATTACATTTTTAATCTTTGTAACGCTATTGTTTCTACGACAATTTCCTGTTACAAATCTCGCAGTGCGGTTTTGAAGTTTCTCTAACTTTTCTGCAAGGTGCGGCATTCAGATCCCACAAAACACATGCGTACTCCAGTGTTGGTCTGACTTAACAGCAGTAGGCTGTCTCCCTTGGCTACTGTGGAGCATCGCGTAAATTTCAAGTAAGAAACTTTAAAGTACGGCCAGCCTTTTTAGAAGTTTCAGTGACATGAACATTAACAAGGCTGTGCTGGACAATGTACTCCCCTAATGTTTAACATCAGTGCTATTGCTTAATTTATCATGATCAATAAAATAACATGATGAGACAGGGTTATGTTTGCTCCCAAAAATGACTTGCACACTTATCTGCATCCAAGCCTGACTCCCAAATCCTGCACCAATCCGATATTCTATCCAGATCAACTGTAAAAAAGCCGAATCACTAACACTGTCAAAACTGCTGTACAAAACACAATCGTCCGCAAACAACTTTATGGACGAGTTAATGGTCGATGATATATCATTATTAAACGCAAGAAATAAAAAAGGTCCCAGCAATGACCCCTACGGCACGCCAGAAGTCACATCAACAAAGTCTGAGCTTGCACCATTTACGACGACGCAGTGCTTTCTCCCAGAGAGGGAATTTTCTATCGAACGGTATACGTTTCCATCGAAGCTAAGGGAGCTCAGTTTGTGCAGCAGAAAAGGTCGAGACACCTCATCGCAAGCCTTGCTCAAATCAAGAAATATGGCGTGCGTTTTTCCTCCTCACTCATCCACCCTCAGCCGTTCAAACTAAGTCATGATAAGGTTCTGTGTGGCGCATAAGCTGTGTGGCGCATGAGAGGCCTATTCTAAAACCATATTGGCTTGAAGATAAATGACTATTTGTATTGAAATGCCTCACAACATTGCTACAAATCAAATTCTTTGAAGTATTGCAGCATCTGCAGCGCAGTGAGACAGGGCGATAATTCTCCGCTTTTTGAGTTTTGATCCGTGCTTATAGATTGGTGTAACGTACGTCACCTTCCACTAACCCGAAAGCACACTGTGTTCTAAAGATTTAGAAACATAATTTCTAAGTAGCGAGAGAACAAATGAGCAAAATGTTAAAACTCTGGGCGACAAACCATCAGGACCTACAGCCAAGAAAACCCCGATTATTCGGGGTTTTTCTAGTCAGTAACACGTTGTGCATTGGCTATTTTAATAACTTGTACCACTCAGTTATCAAGCCGCTCGTGCAAGTTGGAGCCGTCGCTGTTTCGACGTCAGTGGGCTGTACGTTAAACTGAAGTTTTGGGGGCGTATTTCATAAGACAAGAGGTGCAGGACTAAACTCCTTCTTTTCTGCTAGAGTGATTGGCTCCATGTAATTGCACCGTCGGCTTCAGTCGGACCTGAAATGGAACCGAATATGACGGTTTTCCAATTAGAGTAAAAAGCAATCCAACGTAAGCTTCTTTTTTTTTTTATTTCTTCAATTTATTCCATCTTATAAATTAGTTTAACGATCGTGCTTATTGGAATTTTTTATTCGATATTTACGTCACGTGGTGAACGTTTGTTTGTTTTTTTCAAAGAGTGCTGTTAATGAATGATGGCGTTAGGAGCAGTCTTATCTCTGTTAAAGAATCTAAAACCTGAAGGGTTTTTATTTTTGTATTTACACTAATATTCGAGAAAAAAAATTACACATATACGAACGTTATATTTCACTCGATTCATTACACTATACCGTATTGTAAATGCATTAGAGCTCGAAAGGTAAATAAACTAATTTCGGTGGACGAAGTAATGAACCGCTTTTGTAGACGATTAATTGGCAGCTCAACAACCATGTCCCGGTCTTTTAACGATATCTTATTCCTGCTCGCACATTTTGAATGAATGTTTAGGTTAAAAAAAGAGAAACGACGAACACCATACTTACAGAGAAGCGTCCTATTATCTCTAGAAAACAATTATAGCATATTTCGTTGTTTTTTTTTCTGCACGGAGATGGGCACTTTTATTTATCCCTGCCTTTAAAGAAAACAATATTTTAAGACCTAGAAATATTCTTCAAACACTAATGCATACGCACAAGTCCCCCCTTTTTTCTAAAAAACAAAACAAAAAACAGGACCCTTTATTTCCTACTGATCGGTATTTATAAATGTTGTTCTGCAGCTTGGAACCCTTCCACGATCCACGATAAACATAGAAATTGGCGATAAATGTGCCGTGGCAAACAGCTCACTTTCGAAAATCTAGGCACGATTTTTTACGTTAATTTCTTGCTTCGAAGGCAGCTTTCGCGTCGTCCCGTATTGGCAAGCGTTTCACGCCTGTCCGGACGGACGTCCGCATTTAGAAACTCGGGCGAGGCGACAACTTGAGCTCGCATTATAGCCAAGTTTTAAAATTAGATCGTCAGATGAAGTATGCACGAACGAGCCAGACGACAACGTCTAGTCTCCCGCATTGATTACACTCATGGCCCTGCAGCTGAACGCTCGAACATCATCAGTCACAACGCCCGTCAGGTCCGCCTTCTAAACGTTTGCAAGAAGCCACGCCTCCGAAGCTAGTCTGGTCGCAGTGAATGAAAAATGCTTTCTTTGGTCGCCAGTCTAGCGAGAAGGGGCGCGCTTTTCCGGGAATTGACTACCAATGATCTGCAGACGCCACCGTCAAGATGGCGGCTCTCATAGGCGCAACTTGCAGATGTTTATATAGATTTGTGCTCCGGTGACGAACGTGCGGGTAATCACTGCTGACTTGTGTGAAGACCTCGCCGTTTACCTTTCGAAATTTACTGTCCAAATTCACAGTTTATATCGAAAAACGTCGAGTCGCCGCTCGAAATTTCGCTCCTTGGGGGAATTGTATGCAGAGTGCAAAAGCGTGTTCCCTTCTGCCCTGCATTTCGTTTCGGATGTCTCCCAAACAAGAAGGTCAATAAAAACTAGGAACCCCATGTGGCAAGGTTATTTTTTCTTAATTTTTTTTTACTTTTTTTTAGAAATGAGCGACAGGTTTTACAAAATAAATGTGTAATCATTTTTTTTTTACAAAGGCGGGTGACGTTGTTTAGACAGCTATTATGTTTTAGGCTAGAACCAAATTGGTGCATATTAGCATAACAACTTAGTTTCGGTTGTTGTTCTGTTTTATTTGCCTTACTTTATTTAGAAGGGCATGCCATCGGGGAACCATTCGGCGCTCTGCGCCGTGTCCAAGACTGCAGTGAAACACACTTAATGTTTTGGAATATATTTTACTGTGTGTACTCATATAACAGTGTGTGTTTTGGATCTTTCTATTCTAAAACTTAAGCGCATGATGTTGTTGCGCTTTAATTTTTGCTTAGCAACATCAAAGTAATTTGTCGTATGCGTCTAGAAATGGCACAGTACGACGACTAACTTTTTCAAAAATGTTTCTCTAACATCGCTGGAGCATGAGTCATAGGGTTCCGTGTTTTCGGATAAATCCGAAAGACTCGAAAAACACCCGTCGGTAAAATTTTGGTTAATTCGGATTTATCTGATAAACCTAAATTTTAATGTGCCAATGCCCCCCCCCCCCCCCCCTTAAAAAAATAATTAGTCTTATTTTTACACTTACGTTTTATCAACGCACAGGGTAAATGGTCCCGAGAAAATGCCCCCCCCCCCCCCCCCCCAGTTATCTTTAAAATCTCGGGTCATTGACATAAGTGTCTTGCCGCTTATCTCGTCAAGGTTCAGGACGATGTGTCTCTGTGCTTTCGAGTCAGGACAAAAGCCTCTGTGTTGGTTTCCAGCTTGGGCCATGCTATGTATTTTAAGCGAAAGGAAAGATTGCGTTTTTGTAACAATTAAAGCTATGGACCATTGAGATTGCATAAAATTTGAAAGAGGGGCAGTAAACTTCCCTATTACATCCTTCCACTTTACGCGGCCGCGGGGTAGCATAAAATAGGATGGGATGGAAACGTGCTTCCCAGTGACTACCTTCAGGAGTTTATTCTTAAGATATCGACGTTTATCAAAGCCACAGATGTGTGCAACGTTTGTCATGGGACAAATTGGTGTTGTCAATGGCATTGGTACCAACGCCAAATCCAGCTGAAGAAATATTAATTGATATAAACGCGTTTAATTTATTTTTGTATCTAGTATACGTTTACACCCGAATATTATTTACTAATTTTTTTTATAGAAAACACTGCAAAATTGAGCTTCGGATTTTTTTTAGATTTTGGAATTAAGCAAAATTAACTTCTCATAAACTCCGAATTTTTGGAAAATATTAAACTCCGAAAAACACCCTACGAATTCGACAAAAATTAACACCGAAAGCACGAAATCCTAAGTATGACCCGTGCTATACATTTAACGATTACGAAACTATAGGACTCCCCTCTACATTCTCAAAGCTACCACGTGTTGTTGGGGCATGCTTCTACGCAATTGCGCCTGAGTGATAAAAAGCAGAGTAAACGGATGCACTATTCAAGTTTAATCAATCCTGTACAGGGGTGCAATGGCCCTCAGTAAAGACAAACAAATCCCTCGCTAAATAAAAACTATAAACTAAACCTTGAATATATATATTTGCGTAATTTATTGTTGTTTTTTGTTGTTTTTTTTAACCCGCGTGATTTCTAAGTTTCTCAATCAAGCCTTGGCCATCAATTTTCACAACGCCAATGAACTCGTAAGCATCATGCGGACAGTTGAGTGAGCTGATGTCTAAATAACGAAAACGAAATAGGAACGTATAAGAAAAGTTCGTGTCGTAAGAATTGTTTTTATGCGTCCTTCTATTATTTTCGTAATGTGAGAGTAACTTTGAAGACTTATAAAGTGGCTATCGCTTTTTATTAGCTACAAATCATCTCCAGAATGAGTCCGGTAAAACATTTTGTCCCTGTCGTATATTGCCTTAGCCTAAACACACGCACGCACACAAGCAAACGCAGACACTCACACAAACACACGCACACACACGCGCGCGCACACACACATCAAATCAAGTTGTTAAATCAAACTAGGAGACAACTAATTCTTTGGTACACTTTTATGACATATTGCACCACACTGTCGAGTCAGATTCACGCAACAGAATGACGTCCTCAGACACACAAAAACACAGTGAGGTCGCAGGTGAGCTGGTGTAAGTTTACCATTTTGTTACAACGCCTGTGACTGGGCGTGAATAAACCTTGAAACAACCAAAAGTAGAAGAGACAGGGAAACAAATCAGTCAAACGCGCCTGATTGACTTCTTTCCTTGTCTCTTCTAGGTTTGGTTGCTTCAAGATTTTCTCACCCAGTCTAAGGTGTTTTAACAAAATGATCCTCGGTCTTAATTATTTTTGACCATTGACTCGACTGTTTTGTTTTTCTTCCTTATTAGTAACATCATTTTTCTGACATACTAGTTGTCGTTGCAGCAAGATATACAGTCGGAAGAAATTGAAGCGCGACTCAATTGTGTTTGTTACATCTAACATTCACTTTTATTTTCGGCATTGTCTTGTCTTGGATTGAGACGTGTTGACTATGCGTCAGAAATGTGCCGCGGCAATTCAAAACCGTTTTACCGTGCCAGGAAGGAAGTTTATGCATGCATATGCTGTTCATATTGTTTGTACTTGGCACCTCGTCATGCGAAAGACGTTACAAAGTGAATGGTCATTGAGTAGTCTTTATCGTAACAATTATTTTCAAATCACCAACAAAAAATAATTTAAGAAATTTTAACATAACGTAGATTGGACAAAAGTATTGATTAAACTTATAATTAGATTAACGCGGCACGTCTTTACGCAGAATTAGGGGGAGTATTAATTGTTCATCAGCATGATGAAGACAGAATTAACACTGCGAATTATATTTCCACGAATGCAAATAATATATACCCGTTATCATTGTTGTTGTTGTTGCTTTTGTTTCTTAGCAGTTAGGCAATTCATGGGGCTCGGTGCTCGACCGACATTCGCACGTGCTCGTGCACCTATTAATAGAAAAGAATCGTCTGAAAGTGGCTGATTTTGGACACGAGCTTTCTTTTTCTTATTTACGTTTCTTTTTTAGAAGAACGTCGTCGATAGGCGCATTTCAAACACGTTATTGTTTTTTGTTTTCAGTTTGTCCGCTAAATTTGTGTATTTTCCAATTGCGACACGAGATATTGATAAATGGTAGCTTATTGTTTCTGCTTGACCCAAAGGCTTCTTTTAATTTCAGTCAGGTTCGTTTTTTATGTTTTTCTTTGTAAATTTTAGGCATGCTAGAAGAGTGCTTTTAAAATTGCAACAAACACTATCATCTCACCGGAGGAAGTTTCCTTGACTTCACGAAGGATTCCTGTTTTCCGAAACAAATCTTTGTGGCTTCATGTTCGATTCCATCGAATGTCAGCATTCAGGCCAATTTTTAAATTGTTATTATGATTTTTTTATTAATATTTTTTTCTTTTCTAGCTTACGTTAAAAACTAAAACTTTCTGGGGGACTTAGAAATAGCTGGGACATATTCGCTAAGAATATAAGCTTTTTCAGTGGAGTTGGCTTTTTCAGGTGTACTCGGGCACCTTCAGGAAGCTGACCTTCAGGTTTCAATTTTGCTTGTTCCTATTCATACAATTATAATATGAGAGCGGTGAGAATTTTGTACAAAACTGACAAAAAAACTTTCTCCCGCTCCGCCAGAAAAGCAGATTCAGTCATAAATTTAGACAAGAAAGAAAAAAAAATAACAATACAACTGTATTTACAATCAAATTACTAAAGTCAGCCGGAAGTGACAATTACAAAGCGTAAATATTTGGTGGAAATATCTTCGAGTGGTATACCCATAATACCTCACTACGTAAAAAGAAATCTAGAACGAACCATCAGTTTCCCTCTAGATGCCTTTTTTATATATTTTTATCAATACTTTCATTTCTAAAAAAAACGGTGTTCGCATATCTCATTTTGCGTCCTGAGGAGTTTCAGGACTTGAAAAAGAAGAGTGTTTTGCTTGGTGAAACCATTAAGAACGGACGGTTCAGAAAACGCTGAAGAGCTGAAGTATATTTCAGACAGTAAACAATAAAAAACGTTTAGCCCATAACTGCTTTCAGCAAATTTGTATTCTCTGGACGCAGGAGCTATTTTTTATGTTTTATCTTTTCGGAAGACTGACGCCCTTTCTTCTGACCGCTATTTTGCACGAATCAATTCGAATCAAGCGATCGTTACTGGTATCTGAACAAGTGGGTTTTGTATTGTTCAATTCAATTGCGTGCTTCTGTCTGTGTCATCCTTTTACGTTATTTATTTATTCTATTTATTTCAAATGCCTTGAAAATAAATACATTGAAGAGGGGAAATACCTGTAAATTATTAACTATAAGGTGCTAATGTTAGTAGTAGCATATTTATACAAAAATATGTGACGTCAGCGATCGAGGCGGGAAGGTAGTTCCAGTATATCAACATTTGAGGCATGGAAGATTGTTAAAATTACAAAGTTGGATAATTTGTAGTACCAGCCTCGTGACTATGATGAATGCCCAGATATTTAAAAAGGTGGGGTATATAGTTTTTCAAGGGTACATTTTGATTAAATATTTTATAAAAAAGACGCAAACGGGAGGTTTTTTGGTGGTCAATTAGTAATTGCAGACCTCAAAGTGTTCTTCATGGTAGAAACGCTGGCAGTTCCATGATATTTTGTCAATATGAAACGAGCTTAGCGTTTTTGAATGAATTCAATAAGAGCAATTAGTAACGAGTGAGCGGGGTCCCAAGCAGCAGCTGCCAGCATATTCTAACTCTGGACGGATTAGGGGTTTGTGCATGGTTAGTTTTAATGAAGACGGAAATACAGTAAGTTAATATTTAAGCGTTCTAACATACGGTTAGCACTGTTAAATGCATATTCAATATGAATCTTTCAAGAATGTTTAGACGTTGCATGAATATCAATATGTTTGTAAACAGACACTGAAGCGAGAGGATTGCTGTGAAGATGATAAGTATGACACACCGATTGAGCACGTGACACTCTCATTGATTAATTTTTTTGTGTTTTGTTCTATTAACCACTGCTTACACCACAGTGATATACGATTAAGGTCAAATTGTAGGAGAATAGTGTAAGATGTATCGGTTATTTTCCAGTATATTACGGAGTCGTCAGACAAGAGGCAAATACAGAAAGACAATTTCTGCCCCAAGTCATTAATGTAAATAAGAAAGAGTGGAGGGCCAAGCATAGAGCCCTGTGGGACACCCGAAGGGACTGCAACAGTAGAAATCAGTAACGATTTGAGGCGGCTAGTTAAAAGCGCATGAATCCAGTTTAATATCCAGGAGTCAATCGAAAGTGATTGTAATTTATGAAGAAGGAATATGTGAGAAACTTTGTCAAAGGCTTTTCGGAAATCTAAAACGCAATCATATTCATAATAATTATTGAAAGAATGATAGAGACCATGCGTGAAAGGTAGTAGCTGCGTCTAACAAAAAAAAATGTTTTCTAAAGTAATAATGTGAAGTTGTGAAGAAGTCATTAGTTTCAAGATAATTTACCAACTGCGAGTAAATGATGCGGTCAAATACTTTACATGGCACACTTGTTAACGAAATTAGTTGATAATTGGATGGGTTTTGTTTTGTCGCCTGATTTATGGAAAGAAACCACCTTCCCAACCACCCAGTTGCTTGGGAGTAAGCCATGGACTGCATATAAAGTTTTGAGGAACATATTGGGACAATTCACATTCAAATTTTTAAGAACTTCCTGTTAATCCCATATATTCCGGCGCAGGTTCAAATCTTAATATTATTAATAATGCAGCCACACAAATCGCGTCAACTGGCAAACAAAGAGCAGAAACCGACAATACCGTTATTTGGTTAACATCAGCGATTGTAAAGGACATACTAAAAGCATCATTTAATACACTTGCATCTTCAATTACTAGTACATCTATGCCATCAGATGACTGAAAAACAATGTAAGATTGGCAATTCGGATTAACGACATTCCAAAATTGTTTAGGATTAGTTTCAAACATGATATTTAGTGTATGATTATAAAAATGTGACTCAGTTTCCGTAAGAGCTGATATAGATACTTGATCCGCAGTTTCGTACGCTTCCCAGTGTGCATCAGTGTATGATCGTTTGGCAGCGCGAAACGATCGTCCGCTGATTGTCACTGTCGAATATTGAGCCTCAGTGTTCCCAAAAACGTAAGCTATCCAAACTAAAGCTTTTGTTATGTATTGTGAAGAGGCAGGCTGGTGTCGACCCTTCCACTTGCTTTCTCCCTCCCGTTCAAGCACTCCACAAGGCAAACAATTCCCGCCACATCCGAGCTTTTCAATCGTCGTCCAATATTCATTTCTTTCCTAGATCAATAGATGATTGGAGCATTTTACCAAGTGAGGTAGTTGAATGCGCTACAGTTGAGAAATTCGCCTGTGCCTGTTTTTTACATTTATAAATGTGATGCGCTCGAACAAATCCAAAAAAAAAATCTTAATGAGTCATTCCGTGGTGTTTTTGTTTTTTTCTTTATTCTGGTTCCGATGTGGTTATAGCGCCGGCTATTTGTCGATCGCTTCAGTGCCTGTGCTACTTCATATTCTGGTTTAGTGCTTTGCGATATGAACGTTAATGGTTGTAAAATTGTCCGCAGTGCAAATGGTCACCAGTATATTGTAACAGACAGAAATCATACTTTTTTTATATGTTTCTCAGACGATAAGATCAGCGTTAAACCGAGGCGAGTTTGTGTTGCGTCGGATCTTCCTTGATGGTATGTACTTTTTATAATTAAAAATCATTTTTAAACAGCATCTAATTAGATTCAACGGCGAGTTCTCATCAAGAAACTTAGACATGTAAAAGTTCATTGACGTAAAGTCATCGCTGTTATAGTCACGGGTGTACTCTTTGTGAATTTTCGGCGTTAGGAATAGTATATTTAAAGAGAAATGAAGAACTGAATGGTCACTGAGACATGGAAGGTATGTTAGATATGATATGACACTCGGATGGCGTTGTTAATACGAGACCGAGTATATTTGATGTAAGGTTTGTAGCCCTAGTGGGCTTCAAGACAACTTGAGAAAAGTTAAAATCAGAACAGAGTTCAATAACGTTAGCTTCAGATGAGAAGGGGGTTGAAACAGGACATACATTAGACCGGATAATGTCGGGGTAATTAATATTACCCATTCATATAATTAGCACTCCTGGATACTGTATGGTAATTTGGTTAATGCAATAATGTGACGAATTCACAAGTGAACAACTGCTATTCTTCGTTTCACCTTAGGTACGAGCGCGGCCGATGTTATGAACGGACGGGCCAATCAAACGGCGCAAAAAGCGCGACGTCATGGCGTGCTCTTTTCGCTTGATAGGAAAAGCCGGCGGACGAGCACCCACAGAGAGACGGCGAACAACGGCTGGTCCTCTTAAGTGCAGAGAGCACGCCGTGACGTTGTGCCTTTTTCGCTGTTTGATTGGCTTTTCGGCTCATAACATCGGCCGCGCTCGGACATAAGGCGAAACGAAGCACAGTGTAGGGTCAGTGACATACACCCATTATCGTTTGTTTCTCTTTAAAAGAAACGCAAACCCAAACAATCTCAAGTTCACCGGCTACAATGACAAGGCGAGAAACTATTGAGTGAGCAACCACCAATAAAACACCACCACCACCACTTCTGTCACGCCTATCAAAGGAAAATGTGTTAAACCTTTTTTTTTTTTTTTTTACATTGAAACAGCTTGCTATTAGACAATTGGCGAGAAATCTATGTCTCAGTGACGGCTCATTCACACTGGAAGCGGATCCGCGTTCGCAAACCGGTTGCGAACGCGGTTGTATAAATATCCAGTACAATTGCACGCGGACTTCATGTCATCGAGTGCGCGTGCAATTGTACTGGACCTTTATACAACCGCGTTCGCAACCGCTTTGCGAACGCGTATCCGCTTCCAGTGTGAAAGAGCGGTGAGAGCGGTAACGTCAGCTTCGCATGAATCAGCAACTGAGCATCGTTCATCTCGTTTACGGATTAGAGCGCCAGAGCGCGAATGTTAGTGAATAGAACTAAAACATTTGAAAAGGCCAACCCGCTTTCCTTCCCCTCGCCGATTGCTGGGCTGGCATAAAAGAAGTAGACGTTGTGTGAAAATCAAATAGGAGTGTTGCAGAAGAAACTTGGGGACGAGGCATGGCTACTTCGGAAATACACTCTTTGATTTCATTGTACGCATAACACTTGTTATTAACAAAACGTTTCTTATAACTAAGTGTAAACAAATTTTCTTGTGTCTTCCCATGCTCTAATAGTTTGCGCCGAGCTAAAAGAGTCGAAAGACTAAAAACTTCTGAAACAGAAATCGGGCTGGTTTTTAATTTGGACTTGGCCGGCAGGACACTTTCTTTAGTTTTAGAAGACTGGAACTTGATAAAATTGGATCACGCTTTCCTAGAATAAAAAGCCCGAAACGATGGGTACGCATGATTTGTTCGCAGGAGATATTAAAAGAAGCTAAGTCTGAAAGAAAACGAACCACCTTCTCTTCCACCAGGGCCCATGTTTCACCAGCGCAATCGTCTACACCATGAAATGAAAGATTATCTCTGCATGACTGGTCTTCTATCTCATTTAATCTACTACGCAACGCATGATTTTCTTTGGCAATGCGCTGTACAGATCGGCTGGCACCAACCAACTCGCTGTGTAATTCATCGATCGAAGACGGCTTCAGTTCAATCGCAGGAACCCCCCGACCAATATCTATAGCCGTCACTTGCAGCTCTTGTTGGTTGGTCTTTAATTGGTTAATGGAGCTCAATATACTACTTTGCCCTTCCTCAACGTCCTGAGTGCGCGCATTTGTATCTTGCAATACCCGCGTCATTTTATCAGGCTGCTTAGATAATTCTATATTATTTCGTCCGGGTTAGTCTTGACATCACCTCTAAGCAGCAGTAACAACACCGTGAGCGAATTCACTAGATATTCTGCGCATGAAATCGTTAGTATACAGACACCATTCAACTTAAAGGGACCATGAAATGATTTTAAAATCGAATTTCATCCACCGCACGTCGTAAAAGGTGTGAAAAGAAACACAAAAACACAAAACTAGGGAGCCAAAAACAAATTATTTGCTATAGAACTTTTAAAAGAAAACTGGACTCTTTTGCGCCTTCCTTCCTTCGCCTGTTCACTACGATGCATGCGCGGAAATGGAGCACGTCAGCCAAATCCAGGTCGCCTATTGGGTAAGAGCCCACCTCACCAGCACCGCGATCGTAAACAATAAATAGCCGGCGGATGTTTCCTAAAAGTTTTGTTAAATAATATTCAGATCCACATTTTGTAGCATAATTAGAGATGTTTGGTGAAAATTGCCAAATTTGATAATGCTGAGAGCCAAGCGCCATCTATCGTGTGGTAAACGAAGCAACTACTGCGCGTGCGCAGTAGGGCAGGGCCGACTTAGAACGGTTATTTCCTTTGGTTTCCTTCCTCTCAAAACTCTGACTGACTGAACGTTTATTTTTCTATGTGTTCATCTCGCGCGTGCCGACTTCAAGCAGCAAGAAAAAAAATGTACTTAAAACAGACCACGACGAACAAGAACGCTGGATCCACAAACACCCGAGAAGAGCGACAACAGCCGCGAATCCCGCTCCGACGAAGCTCTCAGAATATAGGCCTAGCAGGCACTCCGACTCGGCGCAGCGTTGCTTCGTCGCAAGACCGTCTGCCTGCCTACGACCGGCTGGCGTGCTGAATGGAATATGCCCGTGCTACCCTTGTGGGCCCTTCCCGTATTATAGTTTGATCGCTGACCTCAATTTTAGATTAAGAGGTGAGATCAATCTCTTCCCCTTGTTTTCCGAGGCAGTGTTGACGAACACTCGTCGAAAAGAGACCCTCGTCGATTCTCTCTTCTTGTTTTGTGTGATATAGAGCTGAAATAAACGCTGTATGGATTACCTTCGTAACACGGTATGTACTCTTTGTTATTGGTATGCCATTTTTATTCTGACAGACTGCACGTCACTGTCGAGCTGTAACAGTTCGTGGGAGGTATACGTGCAATACCGGTCCAACCTTTCTTTGCCGAGTGTCGCGTCAGTATCGAGTTGCAATCGTAAAAGATCGGTCCCGAAGCGCTTACCAACAGCGCGAATACAGCACTTCCATCAAACGCGCGCGTCCGCTCCGAGTGTGAACAGGTATTTACGTGGCTCTTGCTGACACTCGTAGTTCAAACGTATCTTTTTTAACGTCGGCTCGCTCCTGCATCTCCGAGACCGCGAAAAACGCCGCGGCAATTTGTTTCCATCTACGTCGCTTTGCAAACGACTGACACTGGCCGCCTTTTACCAACAATGACAGTTGGGTTGACTTCTGAAGTCTTCACCGGAAGACTCGCTGCACTTCCCAACAGGCATACCGGTGTATGGGACTAGTCCCATGCTGTCGCTGTAGCGCAACGTATCTCATTGAATTTCGCTCAGCTGCGATGCGGCGATGAGAGGCGCCGATTCAGAAAATACGTCGGTGACATCGGCGCAGTAAAACCTACCGGCGCACCCCAACTCGTCGCCGCTAACGCTCCCATCTCCTACCGCCGAGAGAACTTCCGGTTCCGCAAGCAGCGTACGTCACGGCTTCTTTTGCGGTCAAGAAAAAGTCGATATTTCGTTAATTTTTTGTGTAGAAGTTAATAAACCGAGACGAAAACGGATGCCTGTTCGGCATTCAGTGAACATTGACGGTTTAATGTAAAAGTTATCTGGAAAAAGTAAAAAAGTCATTTCATGGTCCCTTTAAGACAATAAAAACCGCCATGACTACTGACCTGCAGGATTAGAAGAAAAAGTTGAGGATGTGATTGTTTGCGTGCTTTGCTTCCATGTCCTCTGACGATCCGCAGACAACCCCGGACATTTCCCATAGAGCCAATGGAGTCGACTTTGGTACAGTAGCGCCGAATAGACCGATTGCACCCGCCAGTATGGTACGGCGCCGCTGCCGCACTGCATCGAGCGAACTTAGTCTTTCTGCACCTGCCACAACCTCGTTGGAGCTCTGCGCATGTAGAGCACGACGAGCTCGTGCGCTGCCGACTTGCTTCTGTGAACTAGAGTTATGGCGGCTTCACGCATGCGCCGAATGCTTGGTAAGATCAGTCTATTCCTCATCCGGGGAGGGGGACTTTCATTACTTGAACGAGTCAAGATATTATTTTATATTGGGTAGATTATAAAATCCCTCCAACGACTAATCAGGTTGTTATTAAAATGCCTGGCTGAATTTTCAAAATGGCATTTTTTATAACACTTTTGAAGCGGAGTAGCCTACTTTGAAGCCGTTTCTATGCCAAGCCCTAAATAATCCAACATGGCGCCCCTCTATTTTAGTAGGGTGATTGTCGTTCGATCGCTTCGGGGTGGTGCTAGAGTGAGGCTCCTGAGCGGCACGCCCTATCCCGCTAGTATAATAATAGGGAGTTTTCGTAGACCGCGTTTCCCCCTCCGCTAAGCCCTCCGCAACGAAGCAGCCGCTACTGCGCCGGCGCGCCCATGGCCTTGACTGTAGATTTCCGGCTAGCGTAGCTGGTTGAAAAGAGCGTTGCAGGACAGCGGAAACTATCTACGAAAACTCCCTAATAGGAAATTTTAGCAAACCGTTACCGTGTTCCGCGTACCACATTATCGAAGCCTTTGAAGCATGGTTTCAAGTGCGCGCCCCGCGAGCACAGTATCACTCCGGGCCCGTGCTTTAAATGTTTCAAAGGCTCCAGTGGTGCGGTACGCGGAACACGGTAACGGTTTGTTAAATGTGTCTAATGCATTGTTTATGCGTATGATGTGTGATTTCAATTTTAGCTGTATGAGGTGCGTAGCCGTTCGTTGTTCTTCCGTTTCGAGACGTCCAGCCGTCCAGGAAGGAATCGAGAGCTGCGACCGAAATATTTCGAGGCATATTTATTGCACATTAGTCATGCACAAACAAATTAAGCACAGCACTGCGCTTGCATACGCGCAAAAATGAAACATTGACAAAATCCCTCCGTTTCCCTCGCCCGCAAGCTCAATGCAAAGATCCCCATCACCTCTCTCTCATCTGCGCGCGATCTCATCACTTCCTTATTACATGCGGCGCCGCATACCTTCACGAGAATCGGCTTCTTTCCGCGGCGCCATGGCTCTCCTGAATCAAAATAAAAATTAAAATTAGCACTGACATATGTATTTACAAATGTAGACATTGACCTACATAATTACGCATTCAACATGCTAAGTTGATCAGCTGTACGGTGAAAGTGAATAAGTTGCTCACTCATTCAAGAAATAAGCCACTTCAGGTAACCTCCAGAAATCATTAGCGTCATTTTTAAACATTCAAAGCTTCTCGCGTAGCCAAGATGCAAAGGTCGTGGAATGAAGCTTCGGAAATGTTGGTGCTAAACAGGCTGTAGGGCTGGTTGGGAACCAGGCGTCCCAAGCCATTTTTGAGAAAACGTTAAAATGATTGTTCGATGTCCCAGCATCTGTAATGATAATGTGGTCATGGTATTTAAAATTTTAAACTTATTTATATAGGACACAAAACGAACGTCTGTCTACTGAAAACAAACAAATGAAGGAAGAATGCCGTTGTCGCACCCGGGATCAGAAATAAATGAAACTTCAGATTAAAATATGGGAAGCCGAAGTATGTACTTTCCTCCGCCTGTTCGAGCAATATGGCGATGCAGGCGAGCTGCATCGTTAGATTGTAATTATAATCAAGAACCATGGCTCATAATTACATCTCGTTTTTTTTTTTTTTTTTTTTTTTTTGCGCGCTGCTTTCAGTTGTAGTTGTAGCCGAGACCATTTTCAAAATAAACCTTGCTGCTCCTCTTTGAATATGCACTTGTGCATAAATTGAAGTGTGGCTAAGTGTATACCATTAACTTCATTAAAACTGTAGCAGTTGAAGGATAATTTCGTGGAGGATATTAGCATTTGTTCTTACTGCTCTTACTCTAGTACGGTCAACCCGCAGATTAACAGCTATAGGCAGGCAGCGTTCGATGATAAATTCGCTGAGCAAATAAGACTGAGTAGAGAAAGTACAAACTCACCTGTATGTTGTTTAAAACAACAAAAATAAACTTGTTGGTCTTAGCACTTGGGCTGTTCGTGCATCATATGAATATGGCCACGTCAAATGCATCCCTCAACAGTCTCTGAAAGTTTGCACCAAAACAATCTATCGAGTTTGACAGGTGCGCGGAACGCCGAAAGCCGGAACCACGCTCGCACGAGCCTGGGGCAAAGAAAACAATCCGACCACGCGCAACGCGCAGCTGCACGGCGACAGAACCGTTACGAAGTTACGAATTTGGGAAGGGGAAGCAGCGCAGCCAAGGGGGGCCAAGGCCCGGGGCGCCAAGGCCCGGGGCGCCAGCGAGTTGGGCGAGTTGACAGCTCACACAACCTCCGCCCGGTCGGTTCATGGTTTTGGTTTCAAACTGAAAGAGAAACGAACAAAAATGAGCACATAAAATAATTTCCATCTTATTTTGATGACATGGTAAAGTCGTTTGATGAAAATATGGAACAAAAGTTCCATATTTTCATTTTAAATTAATGACAACCCCCACCACCGAAGCGCTGCAGCAGGTAGCGACGCTATTCACATCGCCGCCGACAGTGGCGACGGAAATGTCAACGCCGCGAAACTCGGACTGTGACCGGGAGTTGCCACGGTGACGAGGCCAGCCTTCTAGGTCATTGCGACGACGCGGGTGTCGATGTGGCTGTTCCGGCATGGCCGAGGTTAAGCTGGTTGATGATGAACAAGGTGATTGCTTCGGTTGGCCTGGCGGTTGTCTTCGTTCCTGGCACTTGAAATGTCGATGAAAAGAGGGACGCTATTCAGGTCGATCGGATCCCTTGTAAGGTTCTTATCAATAGCGCCAAGCTTGTTTGTTAATTTTTTTTTTGTCGTTGCTATTCTTACCAGGAGACAACATGCTTCAATTGTAGCTTTCAATCTCTAATTAAAAGTTCTAATCTTTCTGCCCACACTTTTTTTATAGGCCGCTCTTCTTTCTCTCGAGAGTTCCGGTGAAATTTATAGGCCTATATATCACAAAAAAAAATATGAAAACTGACGGTTCGCCTTTATGTCTGCACTCTCTTGGCCGTTTTATAGAGAGCCATGAAAATATTCTTCAACTACTTCCTCCTCAGCTGAAAAGTGAACTGAAGAATCACGTGGTCATGGCGTAGCATTTCACCAAATGCAATGACCCCAAGCTTCCACCATCTTCTTTAAGAACACCATGAAAACCTGTCATTCGTAAGATATAATGAGTGGCGTCAAAGCACTGACTGGCCAGGAACGCGAATCCAAAGATTCGTCGTCAGGGCCATAAGTCCGATTAACGCAGTGCTTGTGTTCAACGCGTGAGCCTAGGCCGGTTGTCGTGCTTTGGTTTCTGCAGATGTATCAAAGTTAAAAGGCGACGAGCGTTCGAAGGAAAGGAGGTATGATATGGTTCACTGTATTTTCAAATGTTTCTAGCGAAAAGGCTTTTTCTTTTTACCCTCTTTCTTTTGGCCCATCAAACGATATGCGATTAGTGAAACTCAAATCTAATGCTATCTATCCTACCCCAACATAAATTTCATGGTCCATTTAGGGTAAAGAGAAGCCGAAAGAATCTCGTAATATTTGGGATCCTCTCTGCCTAGGATATTCAGGGTAATTTGTACTTCAGCAGATTATTTGGGGAAAGAAAACAATAAGGTGTCCAATAGGTAATGGCGTGCTCACCTTTCATTTTATAATAAAGTCTCGATATGTAAGTACCATCGTGGAAATAATTGTTAGAATCGGAGATGATATCGCTGACTCGCTTGAGATATTGCATCAGAACGGTTGAAGTCACAAATACCTAAAAATAATACTTTTTCCTTTATACTACACACGATTCGCTGTCTTCGTGAGCAGTTGTTTTTCAGCGTACCTGAATTTGAGTGATTTCATACGCTGACGGCTATAATAATTCATAACACGCGTAGATACCTCCAGAAGCCGTTTCTAATTTAGTGCAATAATTAAAATTAACTGTTGGGCTAGTTGGGTAAACATCTAAAATACAAAAGCGCAAAGTACAGGGACAGCCTGTATTTGTCCTTTGCGCTTTTGAATTTAGTGCAATAAATGGATCGTAGCGAATTAGAATGAAGTTGCTTTTGTGTGCAGTGAGATTGTTGGCTGGCCTGCTCCAAAAACTTTGTAAGGAGGCAGGGTTTTCGTCAGTCTTTGGTGTGTTTTGTCTTTGTCTTTTCATCGATTACAGGCAAACTTTTGGAGCCAATATGGTGGGCAGAAAGCGATCAAACCAAAAACGCGTGGTCGATTGCTTTTAACGGTGATGCCCGACCTACATTGCTTTTACTTCTTGACTTTTTTCTAACTTCCTTTACTTTTTTTTCAACTATTGTTTTTATCTTTATTTGCTAACCAACCCGACCTGGTCAACCCTTGTTTGGCTTCCTTATCTTGTCAGTGAAGGCTCAGAAGCAGTGATTAAAGGCGGAATAAACAAAAACACATTGATTATGAACTAAATTTTTGCTTCAGTAGTGCTTCCTAATACAACGCTAAAAAAAAAAAAAAAGTTTTGATCGCGGTTGTGCTTCCCCCCCCCCCCCCCCCTTGTTTTCCCCGAAAGCTTGATAGATGAAAATTTTAACTGGAGAGGGCCGTTTAAATTTTTTGTGACCTAAACCAACTAGGCTGTTTGCTAAAATTGTTTTAAAGATGGATCTATCTTGTTTTTTTTAGATTCCTCTAGATATTATTCGGGACACATTAATCTATTTCTGCATAATTCTGTGGTTATGATCGATTTTCATCCTGTGCTTGTATTTTACATTTCTGCGTCTAATTTCTCCGCTCATATAATATGACATAACTCTTTATACAAAAAACCGTATTTATTTCGTTAATAAAAAGTCATTTGCACAAGAATTTAGCGGGGTTGTGCCGAAATACTCCAAAAATATTTCGGAATACAGATACTGAAATGCCTGTAATTTAAAGTCAATAGAAAGAAATTGAGATGCAATTAATGGGATTGTGCGGCGAGTGCATATAACAAATTTTGAAACCCTTTGCACCAAAAAGGTGGTTTTTAGTTTATCATTAAAAAAACTATATTTAATTTTTCTTCTCAACAAATGCAACTAGACCCCCAAGCTTGGCAGAGTGTCGCGATACAAGCGGTTCATCGACAATGTATTTCTCTACTAAAATACAAAAACATCTTTCAAAGGTACCTTGATAAGGAGATACAGATAGTCGAAACTATCTCCAATTTACCATCGCAATACATTTGTATCGTGAAAGTATCGCGATACTGCCCAGCTTTGGAAAGCAGAGAAGTGCTACAGGTGGAGACTCCTCAAAAGAGGGCTTCCCGTGGGCATAAGTGGACGCTGTTTCAGTCCAGACGTATCCATGCTAGAAACTTCAAATGCTGTTAGTCGGCACATGGATTTGCTCCTAATACAAGGCTGAACTATATCGGAAGCCATATTGCTTTCAGATTCTCCAAGCAGAAACGGACACGGCGTGTTTTAAAGGGACACTGACATGGTATCTATGCTAGCCAAGGTTTTTATTTGGAATCCCGGAGAAAAGCTGACCGGACAAAAAGCTCACCGGAGAAAAGCTCACCGGAGATAAGCTCACCGGAGAAAAGCTCACCGCAAAACCTGCGGATGCGGAGAAAAGCTCACCGATTTGTTTTCTTGTTCTATAGAGGCTGTTGGATCATGCATAACATATATCAATTTATTATCATTAAAGTTCGTCAGCTTTGTCAAAAAGAAAATGCCCTTTTTCTATTATTTGCCAAGCTTATTAAGTATATCGCTCCCAAATTAATAATGGCGGACCAGTTTTTCCTGCGGCTTACTCTCTAGGCAACTAAAGCCTAACTGAAAATTTTATGAACTTGAATAACATGAAAAAGTTCGAAAACTTATGTCTCCCTAAAACCTAAAAATCAAAACTGTAAACACCGAAAATCCGAAAGTGCATGCGCAACAACGTAGTGCCTGAAATTCTCTTTGAAGCTTTTATTAACCTTTGAAAACAGGATAACACAGTCAGTAGGATATTGAGGCCTCTTTCTTCCACGGACATGCACGTTTTCTAGCCGTTCGTGCTGGTGTTTCCGCACGTTGCCTTTGTGTGATAGTGCCCTTTTGAGGTGAGCCACTCATGACTTTCAGAGCTACGCACTGGCACCGTTGTTACTCGTGACCTATATAAGAAATAGTCTTTTGTAAGGTAGCGAATAGGGCGAGTGGGTAAACGTTATACATGATGAAAACCGCTCAAACGACGACGAACGAGTGAAGACAACAAACACGACAGGACGAAGCTGTTCTCGCAACTAAAGTTTTCTTAGTGAAATTAACAGAAAGAAAACAGCGTAGCCTACACTGATTGCATCAACAAATACCTACTTAACTATTAGGCACTACAAAATATTTGGAGCTGAAACGGTTCACCACACCGCTATTCATATTAGCTCACAAAGAACAAACCTCTTTATTTGACAAAGCTACCGACGGCGCACCCTCAGTTGTCAATAGATTGTTGTCTTTTTTACCGGTGTACGATGTTTTGATAACATTTTTGCGGCTTCATTATTATACACAATGGGTGATTACTAATTTCTGAGGAATTAGTAAATATGCCCAATGACCTTCAAGAATATTACAAGAAAGAGGACATGTTTTTTTTTGTTTTTTTTTAATGAAGTGGCGAATGCAATTTGTGTGAAATTGCCTCTTAACGCAGAATCCGCTAAGATAAAAAAAAAGAAATCGGTGAGCTTTTCTCCGGATCTGCCGGTTTCGCGGTGAGCTTATCTCAGGTGAGCTTTTCTCCGGTGAGCTTTTCTCCGGTGAGCTTTTCTCCGGTGAGCTTTTCTCCGCCGCCCTTTTATTTGTATATCACATATGAGAGCCCCAACTACCGAGAACACAATTAACGGCTCTAAATTCGGTTTCTTTCCGCTCGAAGACCGACGATCGAGAACTGGCCGTTTTGAGTCTCGGTCACTCTCTTTTTCGTGGTCACGAGCCGTTTTCTTTGGTTCAGAGGGAACCACCAAAGATAGTCGAAGTCGTGGGTCCATCGAAGGAACACACTGAATACTAACAATAGACTGAAAATAAGACACAGATTTTTTGTGGCTTCTAATACATCGCAAATCTGTTGACTGAAACAAAAGAAGCTGCACAGCCACGTCACTTCCGGTAACTTTCTCCTTCTCTGTATTCCTTCTTCCTCCCCTGTTCAGTTTCGGTTTCTGTTTCGTGTAGTTGCGTTTTCGAGAGCGCAGCTATTAGGGGCCCGTATCCGACTTGAGCGGCGTCGCCGTCGGCGTAACCGCGAGGTCACGTGACCTCCCAAGGTCACGTGACCCCCAGATCACGTGACTCCCAAGGTCACCTACCCCCCGAGGTCACGTGACCCCCAGATCACGTGACCCTCGAGGTAACGTAACCCCCAGATGACGTGACCCCTTCCCCCAGGGTCACGTGACCCCTCCCCCCCTTCCCCCGGAGGTTATTAAAGAAGGAGGGGAGGAGGAGGAGAAGGAGAAGAAGGAGGGGTCTACCCTCCCCCAATACCCTTCCCTCCTCCTCCCCCCCTCAGAACACTTCCCTACTCCTCCTCAAGAGCTGCGCTGTAATTCGGCGTTACAGGAAGTTGTAAACGGCTTTGATTTTTTACTTTCTTAAAACTATACTTGACTCTGTACTTGACTCTGTAGCAAAATATTGGTTGGGTAGTCTTCTGGCACCATAATAAATCACATGTAAAAAAAATTTTTAAAAATTGGGGGGGGGGGGGTGTTAGTCTCCCTTTAACAAGAGCTGCAGGACTGTGCATAGATACTCCAGAAAGCATTACAGAGTACAAATACTGAGATACGTGTATTTTAGGCTCAAGGTTTAGGTACTGATATACATTTGCCCTTTATGTAATGGGATATTATTAAGGTACTTCCGCAAAACGCTCAAAAATATTTTAGGAATGCAAATGGCAGGACTTGTATTGTTCTCTTTGTGTCAGTTTATGCACCTCAAACTCATTTTTATGCAGCCACCATTCCAAATGCCGATGGGAAAAATTGTCGCCCCCAGTGTACCCCATAAGTACTGAAGACGAATGACGGCTGGCCATGCTTGAGGAAAGGCGCGTCCGTTCGAAATGAAACCTGATGGCTGTGAAGGTGTGTCTCACTTTTAAACGTACCTTCACGGCAAACCGGGTTTCTTACAGGAGCTTATCCTGCTATTGTTTGCAAGTGACTGTTCTTCCAACCGCATTTGTTTGTTTACTTGCTTATCTGTTTGTATGTTTTGTCTTCCTTTATTTATATGAATTTTTTTTTTTTTTTTTTTTTTTGCGATTCTGACATGTATTGGAAAACTGGGCTTCCCCCCTGTAGATGGGATTGTGCGGCAGGTGCATATCTCAAATTCTGGGCCCCTTGCACCAAAGAGGTGCCTTTTTTTTCATTTCATCATACAAAACCAACAGTTAATTTTCGACAAGTGTAACAAGATCGCCAAGCCTGGCAGAGTATCGCGACATGAGCGATACATCGCAAATGAATTTCGCTACAGATACACAAATACAGTTTTCAAAAGTAACTCGACACAGATACACTCGATACAGAGATATTCAAAAGTATCTCTAAGATACTATCACGATATCATTGTACTACGTTACTTCCCACGCCCGGTATCTATGCAGCACCAGTACGCAAAGTGGGGCCCTAAAGTACGTGATTAGACTATGCGTGAAAAAAATTATATCACGCCAACCCTAGTCTTAATTAACATCCTTTTTAGTGGCACTTTTTCTCTCCCTTTATTATATTAGGTTCATTTGCAAAAAAAAATTGCAATCAAAGATATATTAAGATGATAACGTACTTATCGATTCATATCCATGAACACGTTTTTAGGAGCTCATTTCGGCGACTATTCGACGATCTACATTGCAGATACCGTACCCTACATTAATGTGCCAATTATGTCCCATCGATTGGCACCATTCTTCAAAGTTACCTTTTTCGTCCCGTTTTTGCCGCTGAATATTGTAAACGTGCTCTTCTACGGTGAACACAACAGACGCCACTTCCAAGCTGACCAACTCTGCGTTTCCTGTCCTCTACGCAACAAATTTGATTTTGGCATTGTATTATTGCATGAGGTGAAAGTCGGTCATCGCCTTCCAGACCTGCCGCAGTGCGATCGCTCGCCATAATCTTATGGCTGAATGATCGTGTTTTTTTGGTTTTTTTCACTCACTCACTGATATCAGTTGTTATGAATAAATCGGCCAAGCATGATTGTAATCTTTGTTTTTCATGATGTTTTGAGCCTACAGATTGAGTTATGACCATGAATAGGCTAGCGCAGAAAGTTATATAGTTTCCATTTAAATAAAGAAGACAACATTTCGGCAGAGCACTATACAGACGCAACACAGCTAAGGTCGAAATGCAATATTATAAAAGGAAAAAACAAGCCTAGAAACAAACGTCGAATACCTTCAAAGCAGTATATTAACTTAGTTGTATCTTTCTTTACCGTTTTTATTTTTCAGAACTGCCGAATTCATAAAAAGTTAAATTCATTACTTACGCTTTGAAGTACCTGTGTGTTGACAAATTATGGCGCATTTTGGACAGCATCCGTTTCACGGTCGCTACATATTAATGAAAGATGAACTTTGCCAGATGTTACGAAGATTGACTAAAACGTCGTCGGCTACGTACACTAGGCGATGCAATCTCGGTCAGAACCCTGATATCGTGGAATTCTGCTCGACTCACCGGCCTAAGTTACTCGTTTTATTAAACTGTGGATGTCGTAAAACGCTATTAATCCAAAGAGTTATACGCTCCTAGCACAGTCAGTAAGAGGCGCCCGCTGTGGTCGTCTAAAAAATGGGTCCCTATCAAAACGCCAAAAATCAAGAGGCCAAATTATGAAAAGGCCGAACGCAAGTACGCCGAAATTTGAAATGCTGAAAAATTGAAATGGCGAAAAAAGAAATAGCCAAAAAATTAAATGCCTAATAATCAAAATGCCGAAAAGACATAACGCTGAAAACCTCGTGAAAAAGAAATGACGCGCTTTGTGACTACCACTTGTTCGTTTTCCGCCAGATCACTTTTCAGTGACACGAGCCTGTATAACTCGTTCTGCAAAGGTACCTGTGTCAATACATTAAACTGATGTAAAATTTCGTATTTTTCTATCGGTCTTAAAGCTAAGCATATCAGTCGGACAGGACAGCTCTTATTGGTTAGCAGAAAAAAACAGCGTTGCCCAGTGTTCAGAGTACGAGAGCAGCAGCAATGTGCGGCAGTAATAATTTCATTGATTCGGAGGGAAATGGACAAAGACGTGGTTGTGGTGTGCTCCCAGAAGGAAAGAGCAAACCTTAGCTGCAAAGACGGTTATGTTTACGTGCTTGACAAGAAAGTAGTTTCTAGGCACCATTGGAAGTACGAGAAGCGAGGCGAATGCAACGCTAGAATGATCACCAAACTTCCTATAGAAGGTACTCACAAGATCATCTCGAAGACAGGGACCCACGCAAGCCATGCTCCGGATACCTGCAAAGTTACAGTTCTTAGGACTCAAGAACGGATCAAAGCTCTGGTGGCGGCCTCGGATGAGGCACCCGTGAAGATCGTGCAGCAGGTCATGGTAGATGTGGCAGCGTCGTCAAGGCAGTACCCTCCACGCAATGAAGCCTTGCGCCAGATTGTGAGAAGGAAGGGGAAAGCGGGCTGCTCACACGAGCCGTCTGCCGTGCAGGAGCTCATCATCGAGGGCGAGTTCAGGACAACTTTAGATGGCCGGGAAGTTCTGCGGTGCGACTCCACCAGCGCCAGATGGAGCTCGACCCCTAAATTTTTTCACGGACGAAAGCTTGAGGAAATTGAACGACGCTCCGATGTGGCTCATAGACGGAACATTTAAGATTGTGTTCCGCTGTTCTAACACTTACACACAATTCACGCTTATCTTCATAACCATGTGTTCCCTTTTGTTTACTTGCTAATGACTCGACGAACCCAGATGGCGCACGAGGCGCTCTTCGAAGAAGCGCTGAACTTCGCCGCAGATATCGGACTGGCACTAAATCCAAAAACGGAGAGTACAGACTTCGGACTGGCAGCAATCAATGCTATTTGGCCGTTGCTCCCGTCGTCGCATGTGCACGGCTCTAATGCACGGTTGTCTGTTCCACTTGTGCCAATAAGTATGGAGGAGAGTGCAGTACCTAGGACTGGCAGTACTCTACAAACATTATGCAGGTGGCTTCGCCATCAAGGTGAGGCAGCTCGCAGCCCTTTCGTTCTTGCCCACCGAAGAAGGACGAGATGCCTATGCGTCCTTGCAACCACTCTTCCTGCAAAAAGCCTGCGACCTGCTGTGATGGTGGGAGGGCAACTACCTGCTCGGGAAATCACGCCGCCGTGTTGGCGGAGGTAGCACCACCGTGATCATACGAAGTCCACCGGTATTCCCGCCATCCCATTGAACAACCTTTCATGGCTATTAGAAAAGAGGGCGAAAGCGCGTGCACATCGGCAGGCGAAACCTCTCCCCTAACTTTGATCAGATTGCCAAGAAATTTTATCTTGCCAAGAAACTTTATCTTCCACTATAACTAGGTGATGCCGGCATTTTGATGTTTCAATGTTTTGACTTTTAAGCTTTTGGAATTTTCGACTTTCTGTATTTTCGGCTTTTTGATTTTTCGGTGTTTTAAATTTCGGCATTCCGATAATTCGGCATTTTGATTATCGGCATTTTGAATGCCACCCCTAAAAAGTGAGCGCAGTTAGCGGACATTATACAGGGTATTTTAAGAAATTCTAGCCAAGTCATTCCTGCGAAAAGTGCGCATTGCACAAAGGCAAAAAGAAAAGGTTGGTATCGCCTTGCTTTTTTTTTCGGAGGGTCAATTTAGGGGAGCTAATAACTACCTGTATATTTCGCGTATGAATTACTTTTCTATAAATTTAAGCTTTAATTAGTAAGTCCAAAGATTCGGTTTTACTTCGAAGCTTTCTGGGAATTGTTGAAAACCCCTAAATCGATACTGCACGAAAACAAAACGCACAGCTCTGGCAGCAGCTTCCTGACGACACGGCACAAAGCTGTTGCCTGTCATCATCCGAAACGGCCACGCGATATATTTCATTTTCCTTACTGTTCTAGGTTCTCAACTCGTCGCCAGAGGCGCGACAGGGGTCTTCCTTTTTTAAATGGGGATCGTCTACACCTCGTTTCCCCTGTTTCAGGGCTACCTGATTAGCGACGTCTCGTCGTTTACAAATTAGGTATTCTACAAAAAGTTTGCCCAATTTATGCGATGGTGCTCAAATGAATTTTCGGTGTTTCAATGGCAATCTGAAACGATAACAATGATCTCTACAGACCGCTTTACGGAAGACCGTAATTAAGCAAACAGGGGTTATTTCGGCAGAGCTTTGTTCTAGGACCGCGGGGCGCGGCAGGGGGGGGGGGGGGGGGGGGGGATAATATCTGCAGCAGCTTCGCGTCTAAGAAATGGCTGCGGGCGTCTTAATGGCATGCCTAAAAGAAGTTCAGTGATTCGCAGAATTCTTTTCTTTTTTACGTTTCTGTAGCGATCTTTGTTTAGCCCCTTTCGTGCAATTTCTCGTAGAAATTATCCTTTTATTTTATATTATGATTTATTTTCTCCGGTACTCGACCCGCAGAGCAAAGTTGAAAGAGTAGATGGAAATATAATCTATAAAACAGAACAATTAAAAGGCATGGAAATTAAAAGACAAATAAGATTTTAAGAAAGCGTCTTTAAAATACATGTGTTTCGCCTTTCTCGTGTGGCTTTTTGGCGAGATGAGAAATGAGATGAAGGTAACAGAAATGTTGATCTCTTAATACATACATCTTAATGTAATAACCACTGAACACATTATTTTAGACTCGTCCCGAGTTGATTTAACCATTTCAGTTATTTATTTTGGTTTTACAGACATCACACGTTAAGAATAATCATGTTTACTAAAGCTCAAGTTGTTGTTTTGTCTTTGTAGTTTTCCCTTTTAGATAAAGATATTTTATTGGTCTGTAAAAACAAAGCAAGCATCCCCAACTTTCTTGGACATCAAAGCCCCGGTGCATGCACTAATTTGAAAAAATTAACTAAGAAATAATAAATATCGCAGTTATCCCCGGGTATATCTGGGATGGGTGTCATAAAATATCAGTGCGCAGGAATTAAACTTTTGGACACATATAGTTTTTATTCCACGGCTCTACAAATTTCTTAGCAATAAATCCTACGGGCCAGGTTCACAAAATTATCCTTTTGCTTTTCTTGACAAAAGCTCGCAATGTTCCCGAGGACTGTCATTACGTGCCTAGCATAGAATGGAAATCATTAGAATTTTGATATTTCCTTGATTTTTTTATTTTTTTAAGCAATTTTCCAGAAAGCTAGCCACGCTATTTATCAAACTAAAACATGCGTGGAAAAACCCCAAACACTTCCAGTCCTGCCGACAGTAAACCCCACGGATCGATCTATCCCACTGCAGTGCCGAAGGAAAGCAAACTCCAGGTACTTAAATTTGTCTGCTCGGAAAAAACTGCGTACTAACTTTAAAGTATACATACACAACATGATAAACGCTTTCCCTTTTGAAGCTATGCAAATTTCAGCTAAGTGAGCGGTTTCATAGGCGAAGTAGTCTACGACGGAAAATCGCGTCACGACAAAGCGAGTAATACGCCGGATGATCGCATCACGCCTAAGTGAGTAACATAACGGAATATCAAATTACGACGGAATGACTCGTCACGACTAATTCTAAAGTGCGACGGATAGTCACGTTAATACTAAACGTACAGCTCGGCAGGCCATCGCGAAACGGCTGGCTTACGTGAAACAACCGAACGAGTTTTTCCGTGTTCTCGTAAGAAACCTTCAGTCGTGTCGACATGGTCCGGCTTAATCTGGATTCAGTCGTAAATATGGGGGGGGGGGGGGGGGGGGGGGGGGGGGGTTCTGGTAGTGGTGTTGCGATACTCCGGCGTAATCCACTTCTAGTTCTACGGGGCTATCAGTCGTGTTTTGATGTTCTGGCTTAATCTGCGATACGTTCAAAGAGAGGGAAACTAGAGTGCCTTCATGTGCGCTTCGCATAGAGTGATGCCAACTGCCTGTTTCCCTTCCCCACACCCTCTTCCACCGCCATTTTGTTCCTCTCATTGTTTCCCCGTGCGCCGGAAAGTGGCCTTTGTGTCCATCGGTAATCCCATCCGAGGGGGAAAATGCTAATCCTCCCTTCGTGGGTTCCACAACGCTGCTCCGAACTTCTGAAATAAGGTGCTTGTTTCCGGAAGGGTTATAAGCCCACGGATTATCGCCGAGGAACAAAATGGCTGCTGGGTTGTCGGCGAGTGGTATTACAAAGGGTGGCATCACCCTAGCAAAGCGCACATGAAGGCTCCCTAAGGGAAACGAGGTAGAGGTAGTCGTTGCCTATTAGTCTAATCCGGATTTATCCTTTAGTCAAAGCTCCTAACCATTCGCGTATTTCTGGCTCTGTCCCTGTCACAGAAGCGTTTTTCTTTTACGTTTCTTGCGTGCACTTGCGTAGTCGGATAGTTTCTCAAGACCACGAAACGACTTTGCCGATAGTCATACGTTGCAACACGCTTCACCGAACGTGTAAGAGCTCTCCTCTCCGGAAATGAGCCTGTGCGTCGTTTCATTCAGATTCCTTGTCTTTTTATAGTTTTCTACCTCGTCTTCGGGCCCATCGTTCATCGATTTAGCCTGCAAATGGTGCGCTCTGCGAAACGCCGGTTAAAAGAGTGAATTCTTCGCTCACTTGCCTCGACTCTGATGGACGGTTAAATTCTGGTATCAACTTCTTCCGCCGAATTAGTAAAGCGAGACGTGCGTTATCTTCTACCGCACAGACTGCGGAGGGCCTCAGTGTTTTGTGATTTCTTTCAGCGTAATGAACGCAATGTTCCGGTAAACTTTGGAAGAGTTGTTAAGATGAAAGGTTATGCGTCAGCTGATAGTTCGCTCGAATGATTCCTTTCTACACATACGAATACTGATGCACACTACAATTTTAGAAATGTAAACTTTATAAAAATCAGACCTAGAACAAATTACGGCACGCAATTACTTTCTTGACAGATTCCTAATCTTCTCAACCTCCATCCTGTTTTGATCGATATAATCGATCATAATTTAAACCTCTCGACGTTCAGAAAACAATCTAAAACATATTTTCTACTTTCCGCATGACATTGTTGTCTTCTAGATTAAGTGTACAGATGTAATCGTAGTAAACTAGGTCATATATTTTCGCTGCATATTGTTGCTTGTTTATTTTTCATTGCAACAGGATATGTAGTGTAGTGATCAGGTTACTATCTGTGTATTTTTTTGTTTATGGTTAACTGTTACACTGTACCACTAGTCTGCCTGCTGCATCTGCTGCATCAAGTGTAGTCTGGTGCTAGGGGCCTGGTCAGGTGACTTACTGTCACCTTTTGCCTCAGTACCATGTATTGTCAAAAGTTCCAATAAACAAAAAAAAACTCTCCGCCTCAACTTCAACATTTTTAGCTTCAGCGCCCTGTATTAATAATAGTCTACTGACACCGACAAAATGAAGTCTAATTTAAGGAGACGTCTGGGTCAAAAACTTACAATGTCTTGCACCAAAAAAAAAGGGCTTTTGTGTTTTATGCGTATTATTGTCTTTGAATTTTATGTATAAATAACGAAGGACAGATTATGATTGAGAAACCAGTCAAGTACGCATTTGAAAAAATCTCGGCGACCCCGAAAAGCACAAATTTCAGCCATTTGCGTTTGCGTGGTTCTTCAAATTGTGATGTTTCTTGCCATCCTATTTGTATTGAGAAGTAGGCCCAGAATTCTTCTCTCCGTCGCAATCGTTGTTAGCTTTGATTCCTAAAAACAATATATATATATATATATTTCTTTACGCCGCGAAAGGTATGGCTGCCTATCTTTGGTAATATTCGACCGTGTATTTTTCTTATTCTAAATTTAAGGTATCTTCACAGTTTGCGCATATAAATTGTTATTTTAACATTGCTCTAACAGAACTAACTTTGGAATGCCTATGCTTTAGAATATCTAGAGCGTAACTATTATAGGGTTTATAAAATTTACATTTCTTCTTTTTATAACCATGAAAACTTAAGAAACATTGTAATGGACCTTTAAAAATTGAGCTTTTGAGACTTTGAAAGAAATGCAAAACGTTGTCGCACACATTTTTTTTTCGCATGTTTTGAATTTGCGTATTAACCTCTGTTACTAAGCTCTTTTGTATGTGCTTGTCATGCTCCACGCGTGCGCAAAAACATACTTTTACCTGTCCAGTACATCTAGGACATAAAAAAGCTATATCGCAACGAACACCAGATTTATAAAAAAAGGATCAAGTAATATAAACGGTGATAATTTGTTTCTTTTTTCATATATCCTTAAATTATGCCCGCAACATAAGAGGAACTTTTAGCTAACCGTGGCCGTTCTCCGCGTACCCAACGGTAACGGTTTCGTAAACGGCCCTAGTGTTTGAATGTGAACGCTCGCCAGTAATGTACATAAAAAAAACGTTTTCCGCACACTCTTTTATATGGTTCATATAAATACAATATTGGCACATTGGCATAATTTCTTTGAACAGGTTGCAATTGAACATCACAGTTTACCGCCCCCGTTGGTTCCGTCAAGATGTAGGCTCTACATCTTGCGGAACGAACCCTACATGTCTGTCGCCTGTGTAGGGGCGACATATCATAACGGTTGTTGTTGTCCTTCAATTATCGGCACAAAGTGGCCAAGGATCACGGGCGACAAAAACTTGATGCGTGAGGCTTTTTTTTTTATTTTCTTTTGCTACGATTCACGTGAAAATGCTGTAGATTCCTAGTTTTGACAGGCACTATGTATTTATGTGGATGCTTTCTGTTACTTTTTTTATTATTGCTATTTCACGTCTTCGGCATTTGCAACGTGTGCAAAAGGTTAACACCATCTTTCTGCGCCCGATGAGCGTTTAATAATAATATGAATAAGAAATGTTAATTCTTTCTTCAATACTAAACAATCGAGCGTGGTGGCGAGAAAAGTTTGGTGCAACGTACCAACAGATTCATCCTTCCACTAGAAATAGAAGAATCATCACTTCATCACTTCACTCGAGCACCGCGACTTCGTCAGGGTCTTCACATGATTACGTCGCGGTGAACCTTTTTCAAGTGCTGATGGCGTCACATGGACACCGTCACGTCATCAACGTGACGTCACCAGTTGTATTTGTATTCATTAGCCATTTGGACATCGGGGAGCGGGGGTGTGGAGGACGAGAAGAGACAAAGGACGCATAGAAGCACCTGACAAAGGGGCTACATCCCCTGGGCGCGAAAGTGCTAAGAGCTGGCCCTATAAATGTGGTGCATTTGAAATCCCCATAAGAAAGAGGCATTCACTTTCAGTTGAGCAAGCACAACAGACACGTCAAATTATGAAGCTATTGCATGTCTGCTCAAGTGTCGTTACTGAAAAAGCAATCTTAGAACACTTGCAGTACAAAAACACAGACATAATTTTGTTGTTGTTGTTGTTGTTGTTGCTGCTCTTGCTGTTGCTATTGTTGTTATTGTTGTTGTTGATGAAGTTGTTTTGTTGCTGCTGATGCTGTTGTTGCTGATGCTGTTTTATTGTTGTGGTGGTTGTTGATGTTGTTGTTGTTGCTGTTCTTGTTGTTGTTGCTGTTGTTGTTGTTGCAGGGTGTATTGTTGTTGTTGGTGGTCGTGCTGTTGTTCGTGATGGTGTTAGTGTTGTTGCTGTTGGTTTTGGTGTTGTTGTTGTTTATATCAGCCTCCATGTTAAGAACTACTGTAATGTCACGCCCCCACTTTCTCACAGATGCACTGCCGCGTCGGCAGACTCCACCGTCTCGCCAGGAAGGCGACCGTCCACCCTGCGTCTACTCCGGATTCCTCAGGGCTCGGCTAAGGTCTCAATGGCCGACTGCGCCGAGCGGGGCGTTGGAGGCGTGCCGGCGGGCGTCCCCTTCTCGGGCCCCTCTTCTTGGAACGGCACTCGTGTCTACCCGGACGGCGTGGTGTGGGACGGGCCGCTGATCCAGCGTGTGGCCACACTGTCTATCATCATGCTCTTCACGCTGACCGGCAACTTGGCCATCCTGGTGGTCCTGTCCAGGCCGCGCATCGCCAAGAGGGCCTCCCGGGTGAACCTCTTCATCTTCAACCTGGCGCTGGGGGACCTCGCCGTCTGCCTCTTCACGCAGTCATCCGAAGTGCTGTTCGAGGTAAGGGCATAGTGGCTCCGCCGCTGGTTCGCTTTGCACACTCTAGAAAGCGGCCCAGAAAGGGTTTGTGGCACCTACAAATCGAACCGTGAATGCACTTCAAGAGGGAGGAACTTTTTCGCAGCGGTATTTTACCGATGACGCTACTATTATTTTAATGTAGGGCTGGGCGTCGACTAAAAATTTTAACCCGATTAATCGCCACCCTTTAATCGATTAATTAATCGATTAATCGGTTGCGTTGATTTTTATAAATAATATATTTTAAAAAAAGGAACAACTCGTCTTGCCTTTAAAGACTTATTTTGCTTTCTGTTACATGGCGGAAAAGACTCACATATTGTTGCCCCAGCTCCGAAAACAAAGAAGTTTGTCTACATTCTCCGAAAGGAAGATAAGAAGTCGGGGCTTGGGCGATGCTTTCCTCATTTTTCAGAGAAAGGGGCCTCGATGAAAAGGCGCTGATTCTTGTCTGCGTTTTGGCGGATGGTCCTTGCTGCAGCTACATGGGTGCTTCGCTCGTAGGCGATACTGAAGCGAACTTACGCTTCCAGTGTACGAAAACGCCTTTTTGCAGATGATGCAGTGGACTTCCCTCAACTTAAAAACTTCACCGCTGGAGTTTACTTTAAACCCAAACTTTCCAAGCGAGATTGCCTTTCATACTCGTGAACGGGCCAAATACTGGAACAAGTAACCATGGCGTTGTTAGCTACCCAGCTTGTTTTTCTGCTTGTTTGTCTTGCCTGGGCAGGATGTGTAATAGATCCTCAACACGTGAAGTTTTGCGGTCGCGCAGGGATCACTTGCGGGCCCGATTTGTTTGTTAGGCCTCGGCAGAACTGTAATGTATATCCGCGAACACGTGACGCTTCGCGAGCGCGAGAATTGACCTTTTTCAGAGAATTTTGTGCGCATGCTCGAACTTGAGGAGAGAGTAGGAAAGGGAAAGGCGCCATCTTTGCGGGCTCTCGTCGTACGCCTGGCTTCGCTCGCATTGCTAGGCGCGTCTGTCCGGCACTGTCGCGATGCCTCACCGCTGCTCGGCTGTTGAACGTACAAACAGTAAGAAAAACACGCCGAACGTGAGCTTCTTTAGATTCCCGAAAGCTACCGCGCACCTCAAGAAGAGAGAAAAATGGATTGAAGCGCTGCGACGCCAGAACTCCGACGGGAGGCCTTGGCAGCCATCTGCGAACTCGCGTGTTTGCAGCGTCCACTTCCTTGGAGGTTAGTTCATTCATATTTGTTTGAACTCAGGAGATACCCGTCATACTTTGTGCAGGCTAGTCATTCATAGCAAGGTTTTGTTCCTGATTTTTACGACGCAGGGGTATCTTCACGAGGCGAGAATCACCCGGACTTCGCTCCCTCCTTGTTTACATAGAAGCCGACACCTGCCTCCGCACCGAGTTTGCTTGCACGGTACAGCAGGGCAGCGAAGAGGCGGGACGCCAAGCCGTTGTCACGGAAAACAGATCTTTACACTGTCGCATAGTGTAAAGAGCAGGCCAGCTATGTGCTGGCATGTTCCGCTCAACCTGCAAAGTTTATATTTAAGCTTGAAACTCATTAAAATATTGAATAAAAAAATGTCCTACTACAGAATTTTATATCAACACGTCACCTAGTTCGATAAGTAGATCTATGACATAGCTTGGCCCTTTTTAGTTGCATGCTGAAGTACCACAAAAAAAGACGAAGGCGACAAATCTTTTTTTTTTCTTTTTTAGATAGCTTATCGCGTCACGCATAAAGTATGATCAAAAGACTGGCACACACAGATTTTGATACAAATCTGCCGAAATGATAGCGACTATGGGGCTCACGTCTTACAAATATTGACACATCTTGTAATCCTTAAGACACATATTATTACATCGCCACGGGTTTTACCGAAGAAATAAACTCCCACTGCAACGCAGTCGCAAGACGCTTGAACGATATCGGCGCTCTTGGAAAGCGATATCAGTTGCCTGTAATGTCCCTGCTTCATAGACGGTGCACAGGTGCTCCTTACAAGGTGAACGGTGTGGTCGGGATCAAAGTTGTTCACCGTGACCTTCTTCACGTAGGCTTCTTTGAAGGCCCATTCTTACCGGAGTAAGTACCGATCGACGCACGCTGTGTTGACGACCGGTACCGATGCCGCATCGGCACTCCATCCGTCTTGAAAAGCGTACAGACGGATAAAGTCCGAAGTGTCGAAGACGGTTGCTTTACTCGATCCTCCAGGATCGTCATCAGCCATTTGCAGAGAACGACAGCCGGAAAACGGCGAGAAAAACTTTCCACAACGAACGCACCAAAACGATCGTGTCGAGGAAGCGAACGGGGTGACGGGAGGACGGACTGAGCCCGCAAACGTTTTGAATTATCTCCACGAGGGTGCGCCACGGTCGCTTCAACGAACTCTGAAAAAGGTCAATTGAACCTTGCTCATAGCACCTGCCTGAAAACAGAAAACCGCTCGGAACAGTACGACCGCCACGCAGCGTTTTCCTTAAAGGGCATCTCCACCGAAATTTTGATGGTCACCGATTTTTATAAAATTGTCACCATGTATTTGGATGCCCTTCCTGAGCATGTGTACAAAATATCTCGGGAAAATATTATTTTTTTAGAAGAAAATGAATTTTGAAATTTACATGTACACACCCAAATCACTTGCTGCAGTCCTACTGGCAACACTGAGCAAGAGCGGTACACGAAGGCTGCCATGATGGCGCTGACGTTGCCGTGACGTCACATGTTGGTCAGGGTGCTTCCTTTGTAGCTAGTTGGTGCTAGCCACTGTTTGCTTTTTGCTTATATTATCGGTTTATACAGTTATGTAAGAGCGTAATGGCGACTGGAGGAAATTGGTGTTGTGTGTGGAAGCGTCGCTTGAAAACACGGTCTACTAAAACCGTCTATTGTCAGATTCCAAGATATAACAAAAAGTGCCTCCAATTAAAAGGCATAACGTCGATCAGTTTTTCTTGGCGTGCTAGCAACAAAAGCTGCCTGACCATTCCGCTTCGGAAACGGCATCTGGGTCCACATGGCGGCGGATCACGAATGCAGACGCCGCTGGCGGTTTTCTCGGAGGCGATGCCGGCGGATCGTATGAGAACGGGTTATCGTCATCGTCCTCAACATCTAGCAGCATATCCTCATCGTTGCTCGATTAAGACGAGCCTGGTGAGTCCATTTTTATCCGCGGCACGAACACAAAACAGTGACCTGCTGCCAGGCTGGCCAGGCTCAAACTGCACACGTGCGAGTGTTTATACCATATGTGACGTCACGTCAAAATGGCGGACCAGTCGAGTGGCAAGTTAGTTTCGGTATCGGTTTCAGCGTATTTTAACGATTATAAATTATGTAAACAGTTTTTTCATGATTTAACCGCTGCTATAGGCTAAATTTTTAGTACCCTTTCCGAAAATATGTTTTTATAAAAACGCTCAAATTGACGGCGGAGCTGCCCTTAAGGGGGGGGGGGGGGGGGGGGGGGGGTGTCATGAGTCATCCCTAGTTCCGGCAGGTCTTCCAGGATAGAGTCATGCGTGCGTCTAGTTGACTTGTTTTTGAGTACCGATTAAAAAACCGATTAACCGGCTAAAAAATTTGATCGCGATTAAGGCCTTAATCGATTAATCGGAAGGTTAATCGATCGATTGGCTAGCCCTAATTATTTACAATTAACATATATTTGGGAGCCTGTTACCCGTACCCCGTTTAGGGGAATTGAGCTATGTCTGAGCGAATATTATTCTGAGTTCATGAGACACCTTGTGCATTCGATGCAGACTAGTCTGATTAAACTAAATTGCAGCGTACGCTAGGACGAAAATATACACCTACAGCCGTTTTACCAATATAAAAATGTTAAACAAGTTAAACAATCTTTCCTACTTCGATGTTGAGCAAGAAGGTGCGTCAGTGGACTCGAACATCATTGGCTAAATCCATATGAGTGTTTTCATAAAAGCTGCAGCTCTACCTCTATGAGTATTTAAATATCGCTTTGGCTAAATTTCTCTTCGCTAATGAAACAGAACATCGGTGTGCAGTTGCCCCATCCTCCAGAGAACATGCTCGTGCCCAGAATACTTGGAAAGGTCCCGCAAGCAATAAAAGAAGGAAACAAGATAAGGGGCCAAGTTTCCAAAGAGGAAAATGAAGAAAAAAAGACGAAAAAACACGCAACCTTGGATATCATGCCTGAGTTTAGGAAGAAGTGCCTGAACGCGTCACAGCGCTTCGACAACGCGCGTGAACAATAGTCACAAAATAGCAGAAGCTTCTTAATTGAAATGCAGCGACGTGTTCACCCCAAGAACACTATATTATAAATAAATTAATTAAAGTAAACCTTGCGCATGCATGTAGTAGACTGCATGCGCTACGCGGTTGGTGCCAACACGACATTGGTTATTTTCTGCCTTTTACCACCAAATAGTATTGGTGGGCACCACACTTTACCGCTTGACTTATTGCCCGAAATCAGCCCTTTCAAACACGCCAGTAGTTTTCACGATAACCTTTAGAAAAAATAAGCACGCTACACAGTTAGCGGCGATCGCATGTCCAAGTTAACGGTCTTGCGTTCAGTACATTTACCTTTTTTTTCTCCTTTATTTCTGTCTGACAACAGCTCCAACCCAGCCCCATGTTCGTAACTCGTAAGGCATCCTTATTTTATTACAACCTGATCTTCATTCAATATCTTGTAAACCAAAACGCAAAGCTATGCAGTTTTCTTTTTGTCTGCGAAACAAAGCAGGCTGTGTTTGCGTGTTATGAACACCGTTTCGAATAAGAGCCGAGTGATGTACGAGGCGATGGACTTCAAAGTCAATTAGGGCTACTTCTGTGCCGAGTAGCATATGCCTTTTAACTATCTGTGGGAAGATAAATGAAATCAAGTCGCGTCCTGATTGAATGGATGCTTGAAGTGAAGAAAAGCTAAACCGTCACCGTGACTGTGTCTTCACTGTAGGACCCGATAAACACCGATCTCTCGTCCTGCACCAAAAATTGACACCGAAGAACACCGAATGTGTAAGAAAATAAAAGACCCCGAATAAACACCACCAAATTTTCGTAAAAATAAACCCCGGAAAACACGGAACCCGAATCATAACGAGAAAACAAAAGACGAACGAGCGAAACGCAATATCAGGCGTTAGCGCGGGTAGCCCTCAGCAGTGGCACGGTCCTATCGCTTTAGCGGTGCCTGGCGCCACCAGCGCGGTTTCCCAAGCCTAACGCCGGCCCCAGGGGTCTCGCCTGTGCGTTTTCCTACCTCGTAGAAACACAGAAAGGGTTCAGCATCCAACGTACCCAACACACCGCACGTCATGCAAACCAAGCTCTTAATTCCGCAATATGCTCGGTGTCACCTAGCGATGGACTAAAAGGCCAAAGCCACGAACCCTCAGGTTCAATTAGGAGCCAGTAGGAAACCGCTTGGTACGTTGCTCCGACGTGCGTGTCAGTTCCTGTGTCAAAGCAACACGTGATTCCTAAGGCTGGCTCCTGATTGGGCCGGACGACCCAGAGCTTTGGACTTCGGTCCAGCGTAGGGTGACACGAAGTATACAGCCGCTTTTCGGCAAGCCGTAATCAGTCTGTCCTGTCAGCCGGGCTTGATACGCACTTTGTCATCGAGCCCGAGTTTTTTTGGTGTATATATGCTTGATGTCCCGAACGTGGAAAGACCGAACGCGTGGCTTTGACATGTTTGCCGCGGGAGGATTCTTATCTCGCGCGAGACGCGCGTTGGCGTGCCGCTTCGGTACCCCACTTTACTCCCTTATCCTTCGGACTATTCATATAATTGTCTCCTGCACGTTGCCACGTTTCTCGACTAAGCTGTAAACACGTTTTGAACATGCGCAGTAGCCACTAGGTACTTTTTGCCTGGATGACGAGCTCTCTAAATCTGTATAGACCGTTTTACTGAAAGAGGGCGAGAGAGAAAAGGGGAAAGGGCTACCGGCGCTTTCCCCCTTTCTGGTTGTGTAGAAAGAGTGAAAGTCCCGGGGGATGAGTGGCTTGGCCGGTGCTGGGTGTCTGCTGTGCCCCAACTTCGTTCGCGCTTTCTTTTCTGTTTTGAACTCGCAAACTTAATTAGAGTAACGGGCTTCGATGGCAACAGTCCCCCGGTCATCGGGGCACCATTGCTCGGTCATAGGGTGCACGAATAACGACAGAAAGCGTCGAATACTCCCCGAGGACCTATGTAGCTTGCAATGAATCCGGCAAGGCGAGAGCGGCTGCAATGTCTTTAAGCTCCATCGCTTTCCACATGACTCCGGTCTTGGCGGCAGTGGATTGCGTCCATAAACCGAAAAGACATTTCCTCAGCACCATTCTCTCGACTGTGCTCGGAACATCTTGTGAATGGAGCGCGCACCGAACGCTGTACCGCCGATGAACATGGGGTACGCTCGCAAGGTGCGTGCCAGTTTTCTCGTGATAATTGCTGTTTCAGCTTGTAAACTTTGGAACTGAATTTATCTTAATATTGATTATTTGCAGTGGTGACTGACTCGATTTCATCCTTTACAACACTTAGTTGAAGGCTTATTTCCGCCGCCGGGTGAGGCTAGAAATTGTTGAAAAGGTAGTTCTATCGGTTTTCCTGACTCGCGATCTCCTGCGCGATACCAAAGAATCGGCAAAAGCGCTTCTTGGAGTGCCGCTGGTGGGTTGTTTCCGTTGATTGGGCGCTTTGAAGCGCTGGGTAGTCGCTGCAGGGTACGTCTCGTGTGTTGCGATCTCCGTCTTCGAGTCCAATGTGCACGTTTCTTTGTTCGAGTCATGGCATCCGCCAATGCGGCAACGGGGGAAACAGCGGCAGCGAACGTGTCAGTGATAGAAATTGGAGGTTAGTACTGAAAATATTGCATCAAATAGTAAAATAATTCGTGGCTGCTTTGAGGCGTTCTACTGTTTGATATAAGCAAGTCTAGAACGTCTTCGTCGTTCATCCACAATGAAATTTAAGAACACGGACACGCAAGTTAAAAGCATCGCAGCAAAACGATCTGTATTATATCTCCGGGTGTTTACAAAAGTTAAATGAGGTTCCCGTTTCGTGTATTGCTTGTTCATTACTAAAACCGGCTACGTTGAAATGGACCTATTGCAAGCAAAAAATTATGAATGGTTCATCATTTCCAGTCATGCGGAAAGCGGTGGAGCTTAAAAACATTGCAGCCACTCTTGCCTTGCCGGATTCCATGCAAGCTACGAGGTCCTTGGGCAGTATTCGACGCTTTCTGTCGTTATTCGTGCACCCTATGACCGAGCAATGGTGTCCCGATGACCGGGGAACTGTTGCCATCGAAGCCCGTTACTCTAATTAAGTTTGCGAGTTTAAAACAGAAAAGAAAGCGCGAAAGAAGTTGGGACACAGCAGCAGACACCCAACAACAGCCAAGCCTCTTATCCGGGACTTTCACTCTTTCTACACAACCAGAAAGGGGGAAGGCGCGGTAGCCCTTTCCCCTTTTCTCTCTCGCTCTCGAAATGACGCTACCCACGATAAAACGGTCTATAGAGGGTGCGGCAGCAAGGACCAACACATTTGGCACGCCTCGCAAAATTCGAATTCCAAACGTACATGCCTGAAATTGGGCGCGTGTACGCAATTTCGCAAGAAGGTTTATATCTATACTTTTTTTTGCAGAGCTCCTAGTCAGAAGTGATAAAATATAAAAATAAAGGAGTAAAAGCGGCGGCCGTGCATTTCCTATGCCGTATGCCGGATGTTGGTCGTCTGCACGCTGGTTTGTAGGCTTGCTCCGAGATGGTGATTGTAACTATATATCGTTAAAGTATTCATTATCGCGATTGTTTGGCTCATCCCCAGCTTCTACTATTGGTTCTTAACGTTTTCTTGCGTTCAGCAATTCACCCGCGGGAGCAATCGGATAGGCCAGTGTGCAGACGACAAAAAGGCCGGTATGGAACATGGGAAACACACGGCCTCCGATTGTGCTTTAGTTTTAATATTTCACTCTCTCCGAGTTGAACTCTAAAAAAAAAACAAAAAAACATACATATAAATCTTTTTGCGAAACTACGTTCGCCTGCCCAATTTTCAGGAATGCACGTTTGGAATTCGAATTTCGCGAGGCGAACAAATATGTGTTGGTCCTGACGGCGGCACCCTATACATCCGTACTGAAAAAGAAACCGAAAGCCCCCGTACGTAGCGGGGGTATCCGCCCTAGCGAAACGGCTAAAGGCTTCGAAAAGAATCGCCTTGGGAATTAAAAATGGCAAAAAAAAAAGTAAACGGTCGATCGTTCCAGCTCGTGAACTCCGGGTTGGCGTCGACTCTCTTCGTCAATATTATGGAAACGCTTTTTATTCGTGATATAGGGAACCTTGAGTTAAACTTCGAAGATTGCGTGCTCGGTGAAATTGGAGGCCGGTGAGCACGCCCATTTGTTCTTGGCTCTCTTGACCCGCGGCCCGTGCTGCAATTACCAAACTTGACATCCCAAGGAAGATTGAGTAACTGTGGTGCGCAAAACGATACCCGCGTACAGCATTGGTCTACTTGTGTTGTCGAGGGATGCGGGGGATGTGACCCCCCGGAGTAACTCGTATCTACTTGGGTAAGGTTAGGGCGACCAAACATTTGAGAGAAAGCAGTACCTCGAAAGCCTGCAAAAAGGAAACTTCTACAAAGCAAAGCGTATAACTGGTACGGTATATTTGAAGTGTGTTTTGAATTTACTGATGATGCGTTAATATACATTTTAATTGTGTACTTGTTAGCGTCTTGCGAGGGTCGGCTGCATTAACTTCACGAAAAAACAATATGGTACTAACCGTATTTTGAAAGCATACTACAAATATTGAATAACATGCTGAAAACAATGTACACCTTTTTCTTTCTTTTTTTTTACTTTATGAAATTGTGCAATTAGTTTAATCGTTTTAATCGTAGGGCATAGCTTTCTGGTGATTGATGTCGGTGCAAGGAAGCATTCAGTAACCAAAGAACTCGCGAAGCCGCGCCTAGTGAGAACCGCTGTAATTAGCAGCTTTCTACAATTAGTTCAAATACTCTCACCCAGGATCGTTCGATACTGGTTCGTTCAAAAAAGCCGTATCATTAGCTGAATGCAAAGATGCATGATAGAAGCATCTGGCAATACGTGCTGGCGTACACAACCGGAAAACTTGGCGTCAGAATCCCCGTGGCACGAATGGTCAGCTTCCCGTGCATGGTTTTTAATTGGTGAACTCGGTCGGAATATTAATGGGCGTGACAAATTCACGACGATCACCAAGAAAGGCGCAACCTTCAGCCTTCATGCTTTATTCATCGGGAAGCCAAACGACTGTTTATACGTTTTCTTTAACGACAAATCGATAACGACAAGCGAGTTGTGCCCACTGAGCACGTGATAGGGCCGTTACTGGACAATTGGGGAGGTGCAAAATTTTAGTTGCATTAATATTTCCCGATATCTTGAGGAAAGCGTGAAGGCTCGTTACCTTTACTACTTTTTTCATTAAGCTGTTGGGGATTACAAGTCGCGTCTCTCAGCAAGTTCGCCCCCAAACATGCTCGCGCGTCTACTTTCTCTCGTAGCGCACTGCAGCCTAATCACTGCAATCTGCTGAGCGCATCCAGTGAACGGTTTGAGACTAAAAGGAGAGTTCGGTTCCAAAAAACGGAATGTGCGCAGGAACAACTTAAAGGAGGGTGACATTTAATCTGCTCCTCCTCCTTGCGCACTTTGTGCCTTGTATGTGTTCAATGACAGCATGAAGAAACCGCAGTGCATCATTTATTACGTTCGCGTATCTTGTTTTGCGGTTCCCTCCCCCTCGGTGCTCTCGCCCGGCGAATCCTGAAATATCATTGGCTGCTGCGAAGCGATAATGAGATGCACGGCAATCGACCAACTCCATCAAGAATAATGAAGGCCTCCGAACGCCCCATTCTTCCTTCCATGGAACGTCATCGCAGTCGGATTGCGCAAACTCGACCATTGGACCCAAGCCCGATGCCGAACGTCCTTCGACGTGTTGATTGGACAGCGAGGCCCAGCCGAGCACTGACGTAGCACTCGTATCCAATCAGTGCCTTCGCTCGATTTCATTTTAATAATCACGATAATCAAGTCAAAATTCTAGTGCACAATCGTTGATTATTCCACTAAGTGGTGTTGACTGGACACACACTGTTTCCTTTCCTTTTAAACTATCAACAACTACATTCAATCCGCCTTTTTTTTTTTTTGCTTCCTTTTGTGGCTTATCCTTTATACAGTGGGCTTCATAGTCGGTACAGGTAAAGCGTTTTAAATACGGAGACCGTGAAACAAGAAACTATTGCCCACGTCTAGTCCGGCTCTATAGTCAGCCGGCAACAGCCAGGCGGCGCCAACAGAATGAGAGCCCACGGTATACTCTGTCTCGTTGTAACTTGGCAAAGGGTGAACGATGAGCCCCACATTGCGTGCGGACGACTACAATATGCGCTACGTATACGAGGGCAACGCACAGATATTGAAGCATGACACAGCGAAGACCCTATTCAAAGAGCATTTGATTCAATTAAGCACCCAATTCTATTAAAAAATTGGAGTCATTTGGAATCAGAGGCAATGCGCTGGAAATAATTCGTAGTTATTTATCTTCCCGATTTCAATATACAACACTACATAGTTTTAAGTCAGAGTTTGCACCCATTAGATTCGGTGCTCCACAAGGCTCTATCCTTGCGCCTTTATTATTTATTTTATATATAAACGACAATGTGACTATACCTCAATCACGCGATATTATTTTATATGCTGATGATTCGAACGTCTTTTTTTCAAGTAGAGACCTGCTTCACCTCGAACAAGTCTCCAATAACTGCGTAGAAAATTTATCTGTGTGGTTAAAATATAATCAATTGCTTCTAAACGCTAGTATAACAAAATATAATATTTTAGATCAAAGAATAAACCAGTTTCCTACGACTTAAATATTTGTTTTAAAGGATTAAAAATTGAGCGCGTTAGAACGCACAGATTTTTAGGTGTCTTGCTTCAAGAAACCCTCAGTTGGACTCCCCATATTGAGAAAATGAGAATCTGTATATCAAGAGCCATAGGGTCATTAAATAAACTCCGGAAATATTTACCTAAGTGGTTAAAGTTACAACTGTACTTAACACTTATTTATTCACGACTGCAATATTGTATATTAGTATGGGGTACAACTACAAAAACGAATTTCAGAAAATTATTAATATTGCAAAAAAAGGCCGTTTGATTTATTGAAAACCTTCAGAAATATGATCACTCAATTCCACTTTTTCGGGAGTAAAAGATATTGAGTGTAGTGCAAATTATGACCCTAAAGATATCAATCAATATTTTTAACAAGATCAGACAAAATCAATTACTATTTTTTAACACGTATCCAAAAACACCCGGAAACTACAGTCTACGATGCAGTCATTATGTAAAAAGCAAAGCTCGTACAAATTATGGCTTCCAGCAGCTTTCATATATAATTCCAGACACATTGAATACACAACCTACCATAGCTCGAATGGTGCAAAACAATGGTTCCTTTCGGACATTCAAAGATAAACTTGTAACATATATTTTAAGTCTCTCATGATCTGCAGTTCGTATCCCGGCTTTTGAGTTGCATTAATTTATGTTTTCTACATGTGCCCCTTGCCAATATTATTTATTTCAGTATTCGTTTTGTTTTGTGCTGAGTGCTGTAAAACAACTAGGGGCTGGGGTCCCGTTAGAAGAAAAGTTTCTCTTTTTTTATACCAGCTTTCCAGACTTCTCTTTCGTCTGAAATAAAGACTACATACATACATACATACATACATGCATACATACACACATACATACATTTTTCTTCGCAGTAAAACCGCAATCTGATGATACGTAGCCACGTTCCGATTGGATCGCCAGGGCCGTAGCTTCCGCCGCACTGGCATGTTATGCGATCACGGCCCTTTAGCCTACCCGGTATTTCTTGCTTCAGACACTAGGCTAAGTGGCGCCACCGGAGTAATAGGGAGTATTCACTGGAGGCCATAGCTGTGTGCACGACTGCTGAGCGCGTGCTGACGGCGGGCTTCCGCACTCCTTTTTCAACGTGCATTCCGCACCATCATGACTGTCGTTCTTAGGAGGCTATTAATGTGAGCCCCTTCTGAGCATGCGCTCTAAACATCGCCCTCAAATATGGCGTCCAGTGAATACCCCCTATAGCTCACGCTCTAGCAATGCAGCCGCCACACCAAGACATACCCAATGTTTCTTGCTCCAGTCGCTAGATAGCGCCAAACAAAACAGTATTGCAGCTTTTCTATACAGCAAAACATTTAGGGAGAGGAGGAGAGGAGAGGGCACAGGGACGTCAGGACGCCGAGCTCTGACTGGAACGATTACGGGGTAGGCCTAAATCTAGCTGCCTTTGTTGCTAGTGAGTGTTCGAACCCGAACGCCCGAAGGCCAGCTGCGCATGCGCTGCGATTTGGCGTGGCGAGGGGGAAAGCAGGTGGAAAGGCGAAGACGTTTGCAGACGATCAACGATTTCGGCACCTCCTCGCAGCTCGTTTCGCAAACACGGCCCAGAAACCACGTGACTCCGATGGAGAAGTTGGAAACTCTCTGTAACGCAAGCTCTCTGTAGCTCGCTTGGATAGGCGGTGGTTCACCGCTTCTCTCCGTCACGTCTCTTCCTCTGGGTGACGTCGCCTCCTTTGGAGTTGCGAATAGGCGAGCCGCTAGAGATATAAGACGTAGAGTTCTGTCTCAAACATGGCAATGGAGCGGAATGAAACTTTCGCGTCACCTGGCTACCAAAACGTAAAAGGACAAAAAAAAAATCGGAAGAAGATTTTGAAAAAAAAAAGGGGGGGGGGGGGGGCTTTGTTACTGTTGTGCTTCGTCGCAGACTACGTCCAAATGCTACATACCGCTTGTCTTCTACGCAGGTTATAATACGCTGATCTGATTAAACAGGGACGAACAATATGGCGGGTAACGCAAGCATCGAATGCACGCTCTACTCGTACTCAAACGTCGCCCTCTCTCGTCCGGCGTGTCTTTGGCACATCGAGCGCGGTCGTACTCAGCACGTCGCCACTTCCGTTCAGCTTTCTGCCCTCCAGACCACTCCTTCACTTTGCGAGGCATTGCAAAGACTGCGGTATGTCCACGGCGAGCACCTCGTCCTACACTCTAAAAAAAAAGGTGGTATCACCTTACACCCTTTTGTCATATATACTACACCCCAAAACTTCAGTTCCACTTACAGCGCCCTATTGTCGAACTGACGGCCCCAATTTTTACGAGGGGCTTGAAAGCCGTGTGGTACAACATATTAAAGTAGCTAAAGAATGTACTAAAGACCGCGAAAAGAAAACACTGAGGTTTTGCAGTAGGGTCAAGAAAACCCCGATTATTTTTTTTCTCTTCAGTAACACATACATTAGCTATTTTAATGAGTTGCACCACACGGCTATCAAGCCCCTCGTAAAATTTGGGGCCGCCTGTTCGACTATAGGGTGCTGTACGGGTGCTGTACGTCGAATTGAAATTTTGGGGCGAATTATATGGGACAAAGGGTGTAAGGATACACCTTTTTTTCTGAGAGTGTATGACCCGCGCATGCGTGTGATAAGAAGAGGTTTTTTCGTCAATCCGAATGGTGTTTTTCTCAACCCCTGTCACACAGTTCCTCTCAATGATGTTGATCGGTCCCAGCTAAATCATAGAGATAGATGGGGCCTAAGCGATCATTTTGAGGGGGACGTTGTATTCGTTGTAATCTATCATTAGATTGGATCAGGAGTCGGAAAACTTTCGTAGCGGCAGACCGAGTCGTCACGAAGTCGACACGGAGGGGGCCGGACGGCAAGTCGCGTAGAGGGAGTAGCGGGAGGGGGAGGGAGGGCGGGAACGAAAAAAAGGAAAAAAGGAAGTAAAGACTCTCTTTGCCCAAGTACGGGCAATGCCAATTGGGAGTGCTCCTTGTTTCTGCTAACCCCACGCGAGGTCTGTTTGAGGAAGCTGCAAAGGGGGGAAGGGGGGGGGGGGGGGGGTACTCCTTTTTGGTGTCATGCCGGGGCCGCACGAGACTGCATCGCGGGCCGCATATCGGTTGCCGACCCCTGGATTAGATCCTTTTCCTTTTATTTATGCGCTTAAAAAGGGTTATGACACGAAAAGGAAACGGATAGATTATTTATGAAATGGATAGCTCATTGACTATTTAGTATATACACCAAGTTACGCGATTCGTAGAAGTCTGGTAATTGCAATATTGAATTTACGAATTTTTATCATTTTCATCTGGCGACCAGGCAACACGGCCGAAGTTAGTCACACGAAGTCGACACGGAGGGGGCCGGACGGCAAGTCGCGTAGAGGGAGTAGTGGGGAGGGGGAGGGAGGGCGGGAACGAAAAAAAGGCATAAAGGAAGTGAAGACTCTCTGTGCCCAAGTATGGGGATGTCCGACAATGCCAATTGGGAGTGCTCCTTGTTTCTGCTAACCCCACGCGAGGTCTGTCTGTCGCAGTAAACGTGTTTGCCGGAGCTCCCGTGAAGCTATGTGATTTTTGGTATATTTACCGCCGAATTCACAAACCTCACTTCAATTGAGGAGCCCCTACACTTCCTCGAGGCAGGCGCGAGGGCCGGCGCTGGCCAATCGCGATGGCGGATACGTCGTCGCGATTAGCCAGCGCCGGCCCTCGCGCCTTCCTCGAGGAAGTGGAGGGGCCCCTCAATTGGAGTGAGGTTTCTGCATTCGGCAGTTAGTTTAGTTGCGGTTGTGGTTATGGGGTGGTAGAAAGCAGTTTTTAAAATAGCGGTAAAATAAGGGAGCTTGGTTAAAGTTGTCTTTTTAGGTAGGGTCACAAGCCCAAACCACGGACACGTTCGAAATGTTTGGCGGGCTTTCTTGGTTTGAGTTTTGGAGAGGTATTTATCGGGGTGTTGCGTTGTGTGTCGGTAGGCGATGGTGAATACGCGACGGAAGGATGCGAAGCCTAAAGTAAAATAATGACCCGATGTAGAATGTGAGGAATGTGGACGCTGCTCTAGCATGATGAAGATGGAGTTCGAAAGTGTAGCAGAAGACGAAGGGAGCAGCTTCACATGCCGCAGTTGCGCGAAAGTCGAGGAAGGTTTCCGGAGAATAGGAGGAGAATGGGCAGGTAAGGTCGAGGAGTTGAAGCGGGAAATAGAGGTAGAGCGGGAGAAGCGGGTTTAGCTTGAGGCGCTGGTCGGAGATCTGGTTAAGAGGGCCGAAGCGGATGTGGAGGAGATGACCAGGGAATGGGAAAGCAAGGTAGAGAGAGTGGCGGGAGAACTTAGGCAAGAACGGGAGCAGCGAGCCCAGCTTGAGCGACAGGTAGAGGAGCTTAGACAGGGAGCAGCAGTACAGCAGGGTCCGAGGAAAGCAGCAGAGGTTCAGGCAGAGAAAGCACAGATGGCTGGAGGGAGTGAAGGCAGGCGGTCGGGGGTTAAGAGGGTGCTGGTGGTAGGAGACTTGAACATAACAAGTGTTAAGGAGGGGCTGCTGGACAGGGTGCAAGAAAATGGGAGGGTGAACGTACTGGCTCAGTCAGGAGAGTGCATGGTAGACGCTATGGCCAAAGTGAAGGAGTATGTAGGAACCTCTGGCAGTCGTCGATGGTTACATTCAAGCAAAACTTTTATTTACATTTTCTACAAGCTGCAAGCGATCCGATCTGACGTGTCGTTCCCAACCGTTCCAAACACGAGCCTCGTCTCGCGCCCAGGCCACGCGCTCCCCCGGCCGCCAGCTCCTTGCCACGCGCTCCCTTTTAAGACGTCTCTGGCCGATTTTCTTCTCGTCTTCGATGTCCTCGTGCCAGTGATATGGCTTATTAAGAAACACTTAAACGCTCTAACACACTCCCCACCGAATGGATGGAAGTCCATTCTAAACTTTCATTAACTCCAACGGATACACAAGCTGCACTGGCCTTCGCAATATGGTGCCGCGATGCACTCGGATCTCACACGACCGGATCCGAGAATCTCGGCCGGGGAACACTCTTTCTACTCGCCCGAGCTTCCATAGCAGGCGTGGAAGCGGCTCTTTTAACAGAACAATTTGACCCTCTCTGATGGGTGCAGACTGCCTGTTCTGAGTGGCGTACTCTGACCTAAGTTCTCGAAGATACTCTTTCCTCCATGTTTCCCAAAATCGGTTAAGCAGTTGTTTTCGCTGCCGCCAGAGCACGCGAAGCTCCTCCGGTGTGGAAGCGAGCGTGTCCCCACCCGTCGGCGGAAGTGTCGTCAGCCGCCTTCCAACTAGGAAACTGGCCGGCGTCAGCGGGGTCCCCTCTCCGACCGCGTCGTGCACAAACGTTAATGGCCGCGAATTCAAAACGGCCTCTACCTCAATCAGAACGGTGGTCAATTCCTCTGTGTCCAGACAGTTCCTTCCGATAACCTTTCTTAAAGACACCTTTACCGAGCGCACAAGCCTCTCGTAAAATCCTCCCCACCATGGGGCTCTCTCGACAATAAACCTCCTCTGGATACCCGCGTTCGCAAAGTGGTTGACTACGTCTGGGTGGCGCAACGTCTTCCACAGTTCCGTGAGTTCCTTCGACGTTCGTTTGAAGGTCAACGCATTGTCGGAATAAATTACGCGGCACAGCCCTCGGCGCGACACAAATCGACGGAAGGCAAAGAGAAAGCTCCGGGTCGACAGGTCAGGAACCAACTCCAGGTGCACAGCCCGCGTGACTGCACACGTGAACAGCCCCACGTAGGACTTGTATGTGAGGTCCTTGTCCTTAACGTAGAGGGGGCCCGCAAAGTCCGTGCCGACTACCTCGAAAGGGACCGCTCGTGTTGTCCGGGCATCCGGCAGGGGTCCCGTGGGGGCACTCGCGGGGGTCGCGCTAAAGCGCTGACAGGTCACGCAGGCACGCACCACTTTCTTCACCAGCTCTCGGCCCCGCAGAATCCAATACTGGTTACGGAGCTGCACGAGAGTATCTCTGACTCCCGCATGCAGCAGCTGTCGGTGCGCGTCGATTGCCAGCAAAGTTGAATATCGATGCTGCTTGGGCAGGACGATCGGGTTTCGTTCGTCATACGTCATGTTGACAGACTGGAGGCGACTTCGAATACGAAGTACACCTTGCTGATCGATGAAAGTGGTGAAGTCTTGAAGGGGAGAACCCGGCGGGGTCTTCGTAGAGTTGGTCGCGCAGCGAAGCTCGGTAGCGAACGCCGAGCGCTGCGCCTCCTTTATCCAGTGAGTTCGCGCTGCCTCGATCTCCTCGGCTGTCAGTGGTCCCGTTCGTCTTTCAGTTGACCTGACGTTGTGGAGAAATCGAAAAATCCAAGCCGTTGTTCTGTTGATCCTTGAAGCAGAGCTGAATCGCGAGATATCGATCAACTCTGGAATGGGCGTTACTGTGACTTCAAACGCTTCTGCTCTCGATCCTCTCTCCTCGAGGGCGTCTCGAGGGAGTTCTCCGCACCTTTCCTTGGGCCATTCTGTCGCTGGCAGTGGCAACCAACTCGGCCCCGACCACCACAGTGAACTGGAGACTAACTGGAATGCGGTCAGACCTCGGGTCATGAGGTCAGCGGGATTTTCTTTTCCCGGGCAGTGGTGCCACGTCGCGCCTTCACAATTGCTCTGGATCTCTTGCACTCGATTCTTGACGAACAGCTTCCATCGAGAGGCCTCTCCCCTGATCCAGTAAAGCGTGATCATTGAATCCGTCCAGAAGTGAACGTCCTTCACCTCAAGCTCAAGGCAGGTTTGAACGTATTTGGACAGCCTTGAGGCGATCAAGCTGGCCATCAGTTCCAATCTCTCCAGTGTGACAGTCTTGAGGGGCGCAACTCGGCCTTTTGCGAGCAATAACGTCGTCGTCGTCGCTCCTGTGTCGTCGGTAGTGCGAAGGTAGACCATGGCTCCGTAGGCAGCGGTGCTGGCGTCGGCGAAGATATGCAATGATCGGTGGGTCACCTTGCCTTGCAATTCGTCGTCGCAAAACCTTGGGATCTTGACCCTTTCTAGCTCGACAAGTTCGCTGCACCACCCGGTCCACTCGTCTTGCAGGTGATCTGGTAGCACATCGTCCCAGTCCAGGTTTAGTTTCCAGATTTCCTGGAACAAGATCTTGGCTCTCACGCCGAAGGGTGCCAAGAATCCCAAAGGGTCGTAAAGGCGAGCTGTCGTTTGCAGCACGAAGCGCTTCGTATTTTCTTGGTGGCGAGCAGTCTCCATCACGTGCTCCGGCGAAAACATGAGACTGTCCTCTTTGGGTTCCCAAGTTACTCCGAGCACCTTGAGCACGTTCGCGACTTGTCCGAGTGGTTTTTGGCCTGCGCCGTCCTCCTCGAACACCTCCGCTAGTGATGCGCTATTTGAACCCCACTTGTGGAGTCTCATACCGGCCTGCCTAAACACCTCGTTCGCCTCGGCGTACAACTTCTTAGCCTCGTCTTCGTTGCTCGCTCCGGTCAACAGATCATCAACATACACGGACTTGCTTAATTGTTCGGCCGTTGTTGGGTATGTGTTCTCCATCGCCGCGAAATGGTGCCGCAAGGTAGCCGCCAAAAGGAACGGGCTCGACGTTGCACCGAAAGTCACCCTCGTCATTCGCCAGGTCTCTACCTCTGGTACCGGTTGATTTTGGATCGGCGGTTCCTTGTACCAGAGGAACCGCAGTGCGTCACGATCCTCAGCCTTGACTCCGATCTGCAGAAAAGCCTTCTCCACATCCGCCACTAACGCTACTCGGTGCGTCCTAAACCTCAGAAGTAGGGCGACGAGATCTGGATTCATGTTCGGTCCACTCTCCAAGTTTTCGTTCAGGGATTTACAGTTTGCGCCGTGAGAGGAAGCGTCAAACACAATCCTAAGTTTGGTGGCGCTGCTGTTCTCGCGGAGAACAGCCTGGTGGGGCATGTAATACACCCTTGCTGCACCTTCGTTCTGTGTTTCTTCATCGACCCTCTCCGCCATGTCGTTGACTTGGTATTGCCGAATCGCTTCGTCATACTTCTGTAGAAGATCGGGATTTTTAGTCAACTTCTTACGTAGATTCTCCAACCTCCTTCTTGCCACCTCCATGTTGTCTGCCAGCCTTACGTCCGATTTCCATGGAAGGCTTACTTCGTATCTAACGGCGGTCTTCGTAATGTTGTCTTCGAACTCTCGTCTCACGGCGCTGTCCGAGGGATCCTCTACTGGCGGGTCGGTAACTCCCACGCTTTCTAGCTCCCAGAAATGTCGGAGAACCGATGTGGCTTCTAGATCCTGCAGCGTTGCTATTAGCACGGTCGCCTGGGAGCAACTCACGATGGTCGATTCCGAGCCTGTCCGTCCCTGGACCGCCCAACCGAATGCAGTTTCTACTGCAGTCAGGCATCCGCTCAGTCTATGAATTCTTCCTGTGATGCACCCCCAGTAGTGGTCTGATCCCAGCAGTATGTCGACGCCGCGTTGTTCCAGTCCGGTCATGTTGTCTCCCACGGGACAGCGAAGTTCCTCTAATGTTGCCACGATGGCTTCATCTGGGCTCGGAAGGTCCTGCTCACATATGGTAGGTGTCTCGAGAGCGTCGATGTCATATCTTTTGTTGTAGAGTTGGTCTCGCAAAGTTACTTGAACCCTGCGAAACGTACGTTCAGTGCTTCTGCCCCCGAACACGCCTATTGTGAGGATCTCTGTCCCGAGCAATTTGCAGTCCAGTCGCTGAGACAGTTCTTCAGTTATGAAGGAGCGCTGACTGCCGCTGTCGAAGATAATACGGGCAAGCTTCCTTCTGTTTGTACCTTCTGCCCACGCAGTAACCGTTTGTAGGAGCACTGCCGGCTTGCGGTTCCTACCACGTACATGCATAGCGACCGGTGTCGGTTCCTTCGGTTCCGTCTCATTCGATCTGGTGGACGTTTTTTCCGGCGCGTAATTCGGGTCGCACATGGTGGACGCGTGCCTGCCTTGACATTTGCCACAGCTGGGTGCTCCTCGACATAATCTTGCCGTGTGATTGGCCTTCGTGCAGCGGAAGCACCTCCGGTCTGCTTGCAACCTACGCTTCTTCTCCACTAGCTCGATTCTTGCGTTACATTCCGATGTTCCGTGCGCTTTTGACTTGCAAAGGAAGCACTCTAAGCCATCCACGCTGCCGTGCAATGCCGCCGAGGTGGAACTGCGAGTCTGAGCGTTGATCGTTGACCTCTTCACAGAGCCATGCGTCAGAGAAGAAGGTCTGGGCTTACCGACGACGTCTTCCAGCTGGTGTTTTGATGTCCTTTCGCGGCTCTCCACCTCGATACGTAGAAAGTCGAGGAGAAACCGCAGAGCCCTCAGATGTACTTGCTGTGGGGCGGATTCCAAACTGGCGTCTGTCATTGATGCCCTTGCGGCGTTGGCATTCCCGGTCTCCTCCGCCGACATCTTCCGGTTGAAATCGAGAGTGATATCTCTCGGTAGCACTCGCAAAAGAACTGTGTAGAGCATAGCTCCATACGCCTCTTCGCCCACCCCTAACGCTCTAAGGCCTCTGATGTGCGCCTGTAGAGTGTCGTATAAACGCCGTAGGGCTCGGGTGTTCCGTTGTGGTGGCACTGGCTGTATGTCCATGAGACCTTCCATGTGGTCCTGGATAAGCGTCTCTTGCTTCCCAAACCGCTGCTGCAGGAGCTCGATGGCGTCTGCGTAACACTCAGCGGTCGGCTGCAATCCACCAATGGCGGCTGCTCCATCGCCGGTCAGCGCTGATCGCAGATAGTTGAACTTTTCTGACGGCGTGAGTTCCGGATTTTGATGAATGGCGGTATCGAACTGCTGCCAGAAGGGTTGCCAGTCCTTTAGGTGCCCGTTGAATTGGATTAGTTTCAATTTTGGGAGTTTGATTTTTGATGTCACCGAGGATCCTCCGTTCCGATCTCCGCTCGATGGTCCCCTTGCTGGGTGGCTGCCCTCCACGCTCTTCATCTTTTGTTTAAGTTTGGTGAGGTACGTGATAATCTTGTCCGCATACTCGATCGCATGACTGAACTCTGCTTCTGCATCTTGTCCCGTGATCAGAGGTTCGATCGCCGCGTCCACGTCGTTCAGTTGGTCGCGGGCCAGATGAATACGCTCGATTAGAACCTCCAGGTCGTTGACGCTTGGCGTAGCTAAGAGTAGTAACGCGTCGGCCTCACCAGTCAGTCGTGTCACTTGCATCCGATGCGTCTTCCGTTTTTTCTTGAGGACGTCCATGATCGCCGATCGTTCTGGCTTGGCTTGATGAAAAGTTGCTGTAAACCACCAGGTTCCCTTCGTTCAGTCGTTCATCCCGGGTTTCGGCACCAATGTAGGAACCTCTGGCAGTCGTCGATTGTTACATTCAAGCAAAATTTTTATTTACATTATCTACAAGCTGCAAGCGATCCGATCTGACGTGTCGTTCCCAACCGTTCCAAACACGAGCCTCGTCTCGCGCCCAGGCCACGCGCTCCCCCGGCCGCCAGCTCCTTGCCACGCGCTCCCTTTTAAGACGTCTCTGGCCGATTTTCTCCTCGTCTTCGATGTCCTCGTGCCAGTGATATGGCTTATTAAGAAACACTTAAACGCTCCAACAGAGTAAGTGTGGAAAAACAGAGGGGGATAGAACCTAGTGATAGTAGATAAAGGACTAAATGATGTGTTAAAGGTACGGAGCCAGAACCTCGGCAGGCAGATAGAGTTGGGGTTACGTTAGCAAAGGGAGGTCTCTGAGACGGTGCATGTGCAAATATGCACCATCCCAGAGGTTCGGGGGCAGTCATTGCAAATAGAGAAGCGGGTGGTGGAAGCTATCCGGGTGATAAGGGGGGGATAAGACGACGATTTGAGTACGGAGTAATGGAAGTAAACAGGGTGGTGTACGAGGCTCGCTCCAACCCTTTTACATGGGGCATCCACTGGTAGCACGGTAGGCGATAGAATTGGACGTCACATCGTACATTTTGGGGGTTCCCAGAGCCCTGAGTGCGCCGGTGTAAATGAGGGCCAAAATGTAGATCCAAGGGCGGGGGGGGGGGGGGGGGGGGGGGGCAAGGAGGGGGGGGGGGGCGTGGGGATTGGGAGGAAGGGAGGTAGCCTCGTAGGAATAGGAAAAAGAAACAGCTTAACATAGGTTTCATAAACATGCAGACGGGCAGGAACAAAATAAGTGGGAGGAGATCAAGGAGCCATTAGAAAGCGAAAACTTTGCAGTTAATGGATTAGCAGAAACACATCTGAAAGACATGGAAGAACCACCATACATACCGGAATATCATTGGATGGGATGCAACCGGGCCAAAGGGGAACGCGAGGGATGGGGATTAGGGGTGTTAGTGAAGGGTCAGGAAATGGAAAGGGAACGAGAGGGCTGCAGGGAACACATGTGGATTAGAGGCAATATTGGGAGTCCGGACACAATCCTGGATTTTGTGTATCTAAAAACAGAGAACGATGCAAGGGAGGAAAACACAGAACACTTAACATGTATTTCAGGAGACGTTAGAAAAATCGGCACTAACAGGGAAATAATTATCTTAGGGGACATGAGTCCGCATTTGGAAGACCTTGATGAACACGCGGATGCAACAGGGAAATTGTTAGAGGAGTTCTGCGAAGCTTATGATCTGGTTTTGGTTAAAGCACAGGTAAAATGTGATGAAAAAATAATGTGGGAAAGAATTAACTCGCACTCGACTATTGACCGCTGTCTGATGTCACGGAAGCTATACAACATATTAGGAGGTAAGGATATAGATGAGGAAGGCACAAAAAGTCTGGGGAGCGATCATAAGAGAATCAAGATTAGATTTGGCACAGTAAAATTCGAAATGCAAAATCAGAAACAAAAGGGTAGAAGTAACTTAAATGATAAACAATTACAGGGGGTATCTAAGCGAATCGAGAACATGGTATTCAAGCAACCGGGTAGAGAATGAACATATGAAGACTTAGTGTTTTCAAAGGAGAGTTAGAGAAATACCGATTAAAACAAGGAGGAAGAAAATTAAAACTCAAGCTCAAAACTTGGTGGGATAAAGAGGGTAACGCAGGCAATATCGAGTCGCCAAGCGGCGTCTACAAAACACACATGGGCAAAGAGAAAGGGGGCCACACCAGTAGAAGTAACATCAAAATGGGAGGACTTTCAGGGAAAAAAACGGGAGGCATCAACATTGATACATGCAAAAATTGGGAGGGCGGGGGTCCAGTGGATGATATACACAAACCAGAACGATAGGAATACGGCAAAAAGGTTCTGGGAACACACCAGTGCACAGGGAAAAAAGACCGAGGGGTACCAGCAGACACTAACCACACAGGAAGGGAAAAAGGTAGAGAGGGAAGAGGCAAGATAATACATTAGATCGACATACAATCGAAACAGAATTTCCGGAGTTACTACCAGACCAGGGGTACGGAATGGCAGCGTCTACACAACACAAGAGGCGGACCACAAGGAAAAAGAGGAAATGACCACAGGGGATGGGAAAAAGCAGAATGAAGGGTACCGGCTGGAACTGCGACAGGTCCAGAGACTGATTAAAGTCTTATTCAAAACAAGCAAATTGAAACTGAGTGAGGTGATTAACCGGATGCTTATGGCAGGGAAGGTACCCAGTGACTGGAAATTAAGCAGGATGAGATTATTATATAAGGGCAAGGGAGACAAAGACAGTATCAAATTATTACGACCAATCGCAGTAACTTGAATAATATGCGGACTAGCATGCAAATTGTAAAAAGAAGAATGGAAGAATGGGCAGAGAGAAAGCGGAATCTGGGGGAGCCTTAAAACGGTTTCAGGAAGGATAGACGACCAGATGATAACATTTTCGTAATCACTCAGCACATAGAGGTAGCAATCACGTCAAAGGCCATTATGGGTAGCATTTTTGGACATCAAAGGGGCATATGACATTGTGAATCAGGAAAACCTCTGGGACGAACTGAAGGGATATGGGCTAGAGGGAACGATGGTTGAGTTTCTACAGGGTGATACAAGGAGACGCCAGGCTCTTTAAATTGACCGGAAAATTCGGTTTCTTAACCTATCGCGCTCCGACTTTGTGCAGCGTTGCCCACAAATGGTGCTTTTTTTTTTTTTTTGTAAAATTTGCAAAGAGCGAACTTACCTGAAGAAAAAGAAAAGTAATTTTACAAAAAAAAAATGCACCATCTGTGGGCAACGCTGCACGAAGTCGTAGGGCGATAGGTTAAGAAACCGAATTTTCCGGTCGATTTAAAGAGCCTGCCGTCTCCTTGTGTCACCCTGTAGAACGGGTGTATACGGAGAGTAGGGCAGAGCTGGCCAAATTACTCATATTTTGTAATTAAATTACATTACTAATTACTCTGCTGAAAATTGCTGAAATGTAATTAAATTACATTACAAATTACCACAGCCAGAAAGTAATTAATTACCATTACAAATTACTTTTAAAAGTAATGACATTACTTTCGCATTACTTTTGTATACTTTTAAATATAAAGGAGCTATTGATAACTTCCTTTTACAGATAACTTTATTTACATTATTTACACAGTTCATGGGACACAGCTAGAACTCTCTGTTGCATGTTTACCGATGGACAGAGAAACGCACGCGACTGATCCGTTTCCCACCCCAACCCGGACAACTATTTTTGGAGATGACTGAGGACCCTACGCGGATTATCTCTGGGAGGGGGGAGAACAATTGTCATTGTTCGCAAAATCGCGTCGAGCGCCGTTCCACCAGGGGCCTTAGTTCGACCTACTTCCCCTCCTTCGTTTCCCGAGAATGTCGAGCAGAAAAGCTCGAATGGAAGGCACTTACCAGCCCTATCTCTCACAGTGGAAGTTGACACAGAGAGGGTACGCAGTATGCATCAGAAAAAGTAAGCGGAAACTTTCAAGAGGGGCCAGAAAACGTCGAATGCAAAACCGCAAAACATAGGTAGAGAATCGCGCTGAGCGGGTTTTCACAGTTCAAGAAAGTGGCAGAAAATGTCTAGCTGATAGCGGGCGCGAGAGTCGCACCAGCCGCATTAGCATCAGCAACATAGCGGCGGCCAAAGAGCGTTTTTTGGAAAGGTGTAGAGGAAAAAGAAAAAGTAAAATGAAAAGGAAAGCGCTCTTGTGTATTGTGGACACAAAAAATATGCCTGGTGCGAAAAAGTAATTAGGTAATTTAATTACAATTACCGTCGCTGGAGTAATTCATTACATTACTAAATTACCTGCTACAAAAAGTAATGAATTACATTACTAATTACTGGAACAAGTAATTAAATTACTGTAATTTCATTACAGTAATTGCATTACTGCCAGCTCTGGAGTAGGGTGGTTTTAACATCGGAAGCCGAAACTAGAAGACCAGCGGCAATAAAGAGAGGACTTAGACAGGGTTGTCCATTGTCTCCCTTGTTCTTTACGATAAACCTCAGGTAGAGGAAAAAAAGATTAGAGCAGTGCAATCTAGGTTTTGACCTGACGTACATGGAGGAAGGACATAAAGTAAGTCAAGTATTGCCAGGGTTAATGCACGTAGTCCACACTGTACTCGTATCAGAAAGTCGTGAGACAAAACAGGCGCTAATCAGCATTTGCAGCAGGGAAGGGGACAGTTTAGGCATAAACTTCAACAGGGACAAGTTGTATATGATCGTTTTCAACGACGAGAAGGGGGAACCCCTGGATCTACAGGACACAGTGGTAGAACACATAGAAAAGTACAAATACCTCGGAGTATGGTTGCATGAGGGAAGAAAGCATCTAAAAGAACATGAAGATATTGTAATAAAGAAAGGGAAACGAGATTCAGCTATGATGAAACACAAGGCACCCTGGAGCTATAATAGATATGAAGCCGTCAGGTGTGTATGGAAGGGAGTCATGGTGCCAGGACTGTCATAATTTTGGGAATGCGGTAATGTGCATGAGGTCAGAACTCCAGGCAGGTTTAGAGATACAGCAAAGGAGTATGGGTAGGTTGGCATTAGGGGCGCATGGGAATACACCAAATGAGGGAGTACAGGGGGATATCGGTTGGACATCTTTCGAGAGTAGAAAATCGATCAGTAAAGTAAACTTTGAATAAAGACTAGCTGAAATTGAGGATACGCAATGGGCGGGGAAAGTGCACAAGTGTCTATTTATGAAAAGTCTAAACACTAAGTGGACAAACCGAACTGGCAAGCTGAGATTTAAATACATTCAACGAGATTGAGCCGATCAGATCGTATTAGTAGAAAAGGGAGTAAAGGAAACTGAGAGGAAATTGTTGGAAAGAGAATGCAGGGGAAATCAGCTTTAACAATATACAGGGCACAAAAAGAAGAAATGAAGAAGGAACAACCGTATGATATTTCAGTGGGGAGCTCATTCCTGTTTGAAGCTAGAACGGGGGTGCTAAGAACGAAAACATATAGGGCTGAATTTTAGGAAATAGACACCCTGTGCGAGGTATGCACCGCGAAAGGGAAACTATAGAACATGTAATTTTAAGGTGCACAAGGCTTCGTCCCACCCTCTTGTGGGGGATGACTACGGATTTGTAGGGGGCACTGGGTTTTCCGGACATGGATGGATGGGGGATAGGGAAAGAATTGCGGTCACTAAGAGGAGATTGGAAGATTGGTGGAAAAGGTGTAGGGAGGGGGTAAAATACAGATAAAAATAAGCAAGGGTAACACTTTTTGAAAAAAGGGGGGGGGGGGGGGGTTATAAAACAAAATTTATACAAATTAGCACAAAAAAGGTGATGAAATGTTAGGCTAGATGGCCCAAGCTGCCGCCCATTACAAAGAGTATAGTCATTACCATCCATCCATTCATGAACGCTCTCACATTCTAAGCGCCCCCATGATCGCCCAAGCTGTCCTCCCCGCGGTACGATCAAAACCGCTTACGCAACTCGGTAACCCGAACTCTATTGCCACTCTCACCCCCGGCCCGTTGACCTCCCACCTTGCATGCGCCTGCGAGATATCCCCGGACGACAGTGACCACGACGAGTTCGTCCGTAACTCGTCCTCGCTGGAGCTGGTCGCAAGGTGGTCGCAATCAAAATGAACAGCTTCTAGTATCTCTTGATAGCAATCACTTTCATCGCTGATGCGATCAATGTCGAACACTTTGACAAGGCGATCGATGCCGTAGACGTAATCGTCACGGATCGCATGCTCGAAACGCGGAAGTTAAACGAGGAAGCCAAAGCTCGAGACGCCGAGAGAGCCAAGTCTGCGAGTGCGTGCAAGGGGACACCGCGGGGGAGGCTGGCGACGCAGCTAAGTTCCTGTATGTAGGCTCCCATAGGGAGCCTATACAGGAACTCTAGACGCACCCAGCCTCCAGCTCTACCCGGATCTGCCCCTCCGAGGGATCCCCATAGAAGTCTATTTATACACGAAACTATCCCGCCACTTTCAAAACAGATTTTGCAAGATCACAGGAACATACAATGGGCCCTAGCAGTATAGCTATCTCATACTTTATTTTTGGCGTGTCATAACCCCTTTAAGTTGGTTATCGTTGTCGTACTGTTTTGAAAGCAGTTCGCCATACAAATTCTTTTACTCTGCGCTCGGTCATGGAAACCGACATATTGTAATCAGTGTTCGTGCCCGACTTTTTCTATGTGTTGTCATCCGCTGAGCTGCGTCCGGTGATCAGTCTCCCAATGCAATTTGGGATATAAGCAGACAAAGGAGAATTTCTGGTTTGTAGGTCACGTTTCTCAAAGAGGCACGCATTGTGAAAGAGTTATATTACTTCTTCGTAAAATTAAAGGATTGAGTTCTTTGTTAATGCGTTCTTTTTTATTATTATTATTATGTGAATCAGTATACAGCGAACGTTGGCTCACTCAGTTCCCGGAACACGCAGTGCATACATATAAGCGTTCACTTATTTTTTTTCTATAAGGAGAAAAAAAAGCTATATTTTTAATGCGCATTTAGGGTGCTGAAATATGAGCCGGACCAGCGGCGTTCAGGCCAAGGCGGTATAAAAGACATGCGGAGAGAGCCCTCTGCACTTTAAACTCTTTAAAAAATATCTCGGAATGGACTGCCACAATTCCTGTTGTCGCACTACGGCAGTCGGTTTCATGGCTTTGCCAGAAACACCCCATTGATCAATATATTTACCCTTCCGGCTAACACTCGACGGAACCGGCTATCACCACCGAGTTTGTACGCTACATAGCGACGAATTAAAGCACCAGGACAATACAAGAGCAATGGAAGCTGAAGAGCATGTAATAGTGGAAATGACCTTATATGTTATTTGTTTCTTTCGCGTCTTAATTCGAGGGGAGGACAGATTTCTCTCATTTGTACTTTTCATTTCTTCCACAGGGACCATTCTGACAGAATGTGTATGTATTCTCTCGCACATTATCATCATTTAGTTCGTTTTTTGTGTGTTTTTTTCTGAAGGCGCAAGTAGTTATATTAGAAGAGTTGATATATACTTTTAAAATTGGCAATAAAACGTGACCAGATTATTAAACGCTTTAATAAATCTAGTTATAGTGGAAACAAAATAAGGAAGGTGTGGCTGCTGCAAATGCAGCAGGGTCACTTATCGGAATGATGTCGTTAGACATTTGATAGGGGACAGTGGACGTTGAAATGACACGTAATTTACAAGAATGCTGGAAGCAAGGGAGACTGTGGTGACAAGGTGATCACGAAGATTCACCAGATTAGTGGTTGGGATATCACAATTGATTAAAGATACAAGCGTTTTTGCCCAAAGTAACAGATTGTGTTTAACGCCAAAGAGTCCAAACAAGCATGAAGCTTTAAACATCAGTTAGAAAGTCGGAAAACGTACTAACGTAGATAGAACACGAGAAATATACATCGAAAGAGAAATTTACTAAAGGACTCAAAAAAATCCAGCCTCGCAAAACACTTTTTTTTTTTTTTTTTTTTTTTTTAAGAGTGCAGCCGTCTTGAATGTCGTCCTTTTTGGTATGCGTTGAAGCATCGTTTTGATGTTTACCTACCCGCTGGAAGGTGTTGACGAAAAATGCATGATTGTCAAGCATTCTTGTTTGCCTCACCTATATTTCTCGCACATTCCAGTTTGAAATGTCTTATCAGTTTTTCGCCCCGCATGCCTGAGAACGAAACCAAAAACGTCTATATTAAAAGAGAAAGAGTGCAAGTAAAAAGAAACACAAGCTACGGCAGTGTGCAAAGTTCAAGTATGCTTCTTATTGACAGTGTTTGTTTGTTTTTTTTGTTTTTTTAATTTAAGCCTACTTGAAAATAAATGAAAATGCGCACTGTAAACACTTGGTATTGAGAAGACAAAAAAAAAAAGAATGTAGGCGCCAGAAAATGGTGGCGCCCCGGTGCGTGTGCACAGTCCTTATATTCTCTACGTCTTGTCCGAGAAGTCGTATTACCGGAAATTAAAACGGCGCTGCTGTCTTACTTTGCGGCAACAGAACGGGAGAAAGAAATAATAATTTTGTTATATTGGATCAGCAAAGAGCAGTAAACTCTCAAGAAGGGAAGAGACGACGTTGCATGCTTGGGAGTTTTACCCGTACTCCTACTTTCATTTTCCATTCCATGTTAACTCACACCAAAACCGAATGTAACTTTTCGCAATCTAGAATATAGAACTTAAAATCTAAGTGAAATTGTTTCTGGTATTCTGAAATCCAGATTTCATACAAAGGAAATATTTCGGAAAACTTGAAATTCAGATAGAATCCAATAAGATTTCCAGTTCTCTAATCCAGATAGCGGAAAGTTATATTGGGTTTGGGAGTAGGGATATTTTTCCAATATAACTATACGGGAAGTAATTAAGGGAGAGGAGGAGACGAGGCGCGCAAGAACGCCAGACGATCAACCTCTGATTTGAGGGTTTAGTGGGTAGACGAAAAGGCCACCGCCTTTGTCGCTACCCATTACCTCCCTCCAATCAGAGCGAACGCGAGCGCGCCGTCTGCTCCTCGCGGAGTGTCTCGCGTTCCAACTCGTTCGAACAGTGAGTACAGAGAGAGGCAGTTAGCCTTTGCGTTTCCCCACCATCCTTCCAATCAGAGCTCGGCGCAGTGACGTGTAGGCGCGCTCTCGTCTGCTCCTCTTCTTCAGTTACGAAACGCATTAGGAGCGAAAGTTTGTTTGCTTCTTTTGCAGGGGTTGTGGTGACGTCAGAAAGACGCCGAACTGTGATCGGCCCTGATTGAAGGATAGTGGGTAGGCCTCAAAGCAAGCTGTCTTGAGGTCTACCCACTATCCTTTAGTTAGAGCCAATCAGAGCTCGGCGTCTTTCTGACGTCACCAGAACCCCCGCAAAAGAAGCAGACGAACTTGCGCTCCGGATATGTTTGTGTAGGGGTTTCTGAATTGTATAGGAAGAAAATAAAAGGGTTTAAGTTATTGTTTGCCATAAAGAGCGTTTCCCTAAATTATTATAGGCCGAGTCCCGCTAGAGCGACAAACAGAAATACCGACACCGACAAGCCGTCAGCCCGCGCAGCATGCACGCGAAGGTATCTCTGCCAGGCTTGCAATCACCCTTCCTTACTTCAATCACAAGCACCGTGGGACCACAAGCATGCCAAAGGTACCTTCATGTGCATGCTGCACGCGCACGAGGCTTGTCGGCGTCGGTTGTTTTAGAGCGCAGCTCTTAGGCGCCCGTTTCCAGCTTGAGCGGCGTCGCCGTCGGCGTTGGCGTCGGCGTCGCTGTCGGCGTCACCGCGCGGTGCGTTATGGGTAAATTGCCCACTAAATCTAGCTCAAAAATTGCCCCGCTAAATCTAGCGGAAATATTTCCTCGCTAAATTCAGCGAACAAATTTCCCCGCTAAATCTAGCGGAAAAATTTTCCCGCTAAATCTAGCAGAAAAATTTCCCCGCTCAATCTAGCGGAAAAATTTCCCTGCTAAATCTAGCACAAAAGTTTCTCCGCTCAATCTACCGGAAAAATTTCCCCGCTAAATCTATCCAAAAAATTTTCCCGCTAAATCTATCGGAAAAATTTCCCCGCTAAATCTAGCAGAAAAATTTCCCCGCTCAATATAGCGGAAACATTTCCCCGCTAAATCTAGCGGAAAAGTTTCCCCGCTAAATCTTCAGGAAAAATTTCTCTGCTGGATTTAGCGGAAAATTTTCCCCCCTAAATCTAGAGGAAAAATTTTTCCCGCTAAATCTAGCGGAAAAATGTCCCCGCTAAATCTAGCAGAAACATTTCCCCGCTAAATCTAGCAGAAAAATTTTCCCGCTAAATCTAGCGGAAAAGTATCCCCGCTAAATCTTGAGGAAAAATTTCTCCGCTGGATTTAGCGGAAAATTTTCCCCCCTAAATATAGAGGGAAAATTTTCCCCACTAAATCTAGCGGAAAAATTTCCCCGCTAAATCTAGCAGAAAAATTTCCCCGCTAAATCTTGAGGGAAAATTTCCCCGCTAAATCTTGAGGAAAAATTTCTCCGCTGGATTTAGCGGAAAATTTTCCCCCCTAAATCTAGAGGAAAAATTTTCCCCACTAAATCTACCGGAAACATTTTTCTGGGGGTCACGTGACCCCCAGGTCACGTGAGATTCCACGTCAAAATGTCCAACGAGACGAAATGTCCAACCGGTCAGAATGTCCAGTATTGGACATTGCTTCTCGATGGACATTTCGTCTCGTTGGACATTTTGACCTGCTTGGACATTTCGTCTCCTTGGACATTTTGACTCTGGACATTTTGGCCCGATTGGACATTTCGCCTCGTTGGACATTTTGACTCTTTGGACATTTCGACCCGATTGGGCATTTCGTCTCGTTGGACATTTTGACTCTTTGAACATTTTGACCCAAATGGACATTTCGAATCGGTGGACGTTTTCACCCGATAGACATTTTGACCTCTTTGTATGGTTGGCCCAGACTCTGGCACTGCATAATGCTGAGACGGACGTCTTTAGAATTCCGAATACTTACACGCGCCCCGGGTTTTCGCTAAACGGTAATAGTGTGCTGACTTGAAGAAATCTGACAAACTTTTTTTTGGAGAAAACAACATATCTCTAATCGCAAAAAAAAAAAAGAAAAAACTGATATACGCGGAAAGTCCGCTAAAATATAACCCTAGCGGTTGAAAGAAAATGTCAAATTTCAGATTTGTGCTCTGGTTAAAAAGTGTGTGCGTGTGGCGGGGGTGATTTTTTTTTTTTAATTAACAATTGGGGCTCGTTTTCGGTGACGGACGCTATTCATCTTCATGTATTCGCGGGCTCTGTTGACCACCGTTTCAGCACTAAAAATTTCTAAGCATTGCCTAAAATGAATAAGACTACGCTATGTTCCGAAAACTTGGGTTAATTGCTCTAGCCGCTGGAGTTATGTACTGGCGGGGTTGGTGCTGACCGCGATATCCAGCTTATTTTTGCGATGCTTAAAACAGGGTTTCCTTTCTTAACCTGCAAATTAGGAGACCACCTAAGGCAATATAATTAAACGTGATGAATAACGGCAGCAAATGCAATAATAGATTTTGTAATTAGGATAAGGTGATTGAAGCAAAGATAAAATATCTCTAACTAAAACTTTGGATTAGGTAGTTGGTTCATGACCAAAAGGAATCAAAAACGCAAAAAGACACGAACAAAAAAAAAGAAAAAAAGAAAGGTTGTGTTTTATGGCTTCTTTTTCGTCTGTATCTTTTTGCCTCTACAATGTTATCTTATATTGAGCCAATTTTAATGTATAAAAAAAATGAAAGCCGCTTACAACTCCCTGTAACGCCGAATTAGAGCGCAGCTCTTGAGGAGGAGGAGGGAAGGGCACGGGGGGGGGGGGTAAACTAACCAGGGGGGGTCACGTGACCTTGGGGGTCACGTGACCCCCAATGCCGATGATGTCATCACTGACGTCACTGATGACGTCATCCGTGACGATGACGATGCGGGTACCGATGACGTCATTAGTGACGTCACTGATGGCTTCACCAGTGATGATGACGATGACGATGCGAATGTCGGTGACGTCATCAGTGACGTCGCTGATGACGTCATCAGTGATGATGACGATGACGATGCGGATGCCGGTGACGACATCAGTGACGTCACTGATGACGTCATCAGTGATGATGACGATGACGATGCGGATGCCGGTGACGTCGTCAGTGATGATGACGATGACGATGTGGATGCCGGTGACGTCATCAGTGATGATGACGATGACAATGTGGATGCCGGTCACGTCATCAGTGATGATGACGATGACGATGTGGATGCCGGTGACATCAGTGATGATGACGATGACGATGGGGATGCCGGTGACGTCATCAGTGATGATGACGATGACGATGCGGATGCCGGTGACGTCATCAGTGATGATGACGATGACGATGTGGATGCCGGTGACGTCATCAGTGATGATGACGATGACGATGTGGATGCCGGTGACGTCATCAGTGATGATGACGATGACGATGGGGATGCCGGTGACGTCATCTGTGATGATGACGATGACGATGTGGATGCCGGTGACGTCATCAGTAATGATGACGATGACGATGCGAATGCCGGTGACGTCATCAGTGATGATGACGATGACGATGTGGATGCCGGTGACGTCATCAGTGATGATGACGATGACGATGTGGATGCAGGTGACGTCATCAGTGATGATGACGATGACGATGTGGATGCCGGTGACGTCATCAGTGACGATGACGTCATCGGGGGGTCACGCGACATCGGCGGGGGTCACGTGACCTCGAGGAGGGGGTCACGTGACCTTGAGGAGGGGGTCACGTGACCTCAGGGGAGTCACGTGACCTCGGGGGGGTCACGTGACCCCCCACGAGGTCACGTGACCCCGGTGGGGGGGCTCGCGCGGTGCATTATGGGACATTTCCCATGATGCACCGCGCGGTTACGCCGACGGCGACGGCGACGCCGACGGCGAGGGCGACGGCGACGGCGACGGCGACGCCGCTCAAGCCGGAAACGGGCCCCTAAGAGCTGCGCTCTAAAACCAAGAAGGGTGCTTCGTGCCCAGGTCCACGAGGTTCACATGCGGACCTTTGCGGCAGAAGCGTTTAAAACGAGGCTCAAGAAATTACTCATTGCACGTGCATTCGTCATTACCTTAGTTTAGTCGTCCACCCCGAATCTTTCCACCAGATAGTGCGAGCACATGAATACACGCAGTGTGTACGAAGTAACCCAGCATGCTTCAGATTCGGCATCCCATACTTTGTTCGCTGCCATCCTAGCTTCCTTCCCTCGATAAAGGGGACAGATGACTGCACCCTCGTTATAATTAAAGTCACAGCTAGTGGCATTAGTCAGAAGGCCTTGGACAGGGGTCGGCGCATTCTGTGCTTCCCGCAGTTTTTCGCGCGTTTCTATTCCATATCTGACTCGATCATACTTTATATAAGCAACATTAAACAGGGTTGCAAGAACTTTCATAATAAGCATTCTCAACGAAAGCCCTACAGCGTGTATACAGCATGGAACGGATTAAGAAATGACACCTGGTTCAATACAAGTCTGTTTATTCCACATGCAAAAATAGTGTCGCCTTTTCATGCGCCGTTAGTCAGTTCAATGTGAGACTGGGAGCGCGCCACTGCTGACAACTCTGTCGATGTAATTCCGGACATCAACAAACGCGGGCAGGTGAGAGCTGATGAAAGATGCAAAGGCGTCCATTTCTTGGTGCAATTTGTTCCTGGTTTGGATGACGTGGGATTGCGGCTGAGCCACGGCCAGAGGGTCAAGCAGTAGCGCTAGAATCCTGTTTTGCGCTGCATGCTGGGCCGACTTCAGGAATCGCAGAAACTCTGACAGGTCGGGATGTCTACTTGGCAGGCGGCTATGCAGACAGTTGTGCCATCCCTCCACGTTCTTGGTTCTCCTGGCACCTCGGTTGCCGAATTGCCCCCAGATCTCCTTGAGCAGGCTGTTGGTAAGCCAGAACCCTCTGAAGTACCTCTCGAATTGGTCCAGGCGCGCAGCGTTGAGCGGCTGAAGGCTTGGCTTGTCTGAGAGCAGGTCGCTGGCCAATTCTAAGCGGAAGGCGTCCGGAACGAAGGGGAGGTGCCTCACTCTGGTGAACCACGCGTGGACTGCAGGATTGTACCTGCAGAGTGTCTGGAGGCCCAGCTCGTCCCGCTTTGCGTTAATAGCCTTTGCAAAGTGGAAGGCGCACCCTCGGATCTGTTGCGATGCAAAAAACGTAGAATGTAAGGAAGGATGTTAATTAGGCAAACACCACGCCCCGTTTTTGTATACCAACTTAAAAAAATTCACATTTTCGTCTACTCAACTCGAGAGTAAAGCATGATTGTACTAGAGAATGAATGGCGCATTGTCCTAAATATGCATTTTAGTTTTGTGTGTGGGCGCTCGTCACTTGCTATTTCAGAAGTCTCGTTTGAGAGACTTCAAGGAGCACGATGAATTATTTTTGCGAATTATTGATTATTCAAAGTGATATGCATGCTACTCCACGTCTAAAGAGCAATGGCACGTGCTCAATGCTTCGATAAGTGGCAGCTCTATATTTATCAATTTCACCCTATGCAACACTACACAAAACATGAGAGTTGGGAGTGTGCCCCGCTCTATGAAACTTTAAATAATTCACCTGTGGCCGTCCTGAAGATGTCCTGAACACGTTGATTGCAGCTTGAATTGCTGCTGACTCGTAATCGAACACCCACGTAGCCGTCGTTGATAATGTGCCAATATGTCCGAATCTTCGCTCCATTGATGTCTGCAGGCACCGAAACACGACTTCGTATGCTTGCACATCACAGGCTTGCATCAGTGCGTAAAGCACAGGGTGTGCTTCCCCTTTGATAAAGGTGTGGAGGGTGTAGAGCTGTCCTGGGCAGTGAAACTCCAGGGGGTTGTACTTGTAGTTCCCGTCGCCCAGAACTTGTTCTGCGCCCACCAGGGCATCGAGGTCCCTCTCGGCGTAGAAGACCAGTGTCCGCCGTCCTTGAGTCTTGTCTTCAAGTTGAAGAAACACTTGCGAATCCGTAGTGACACGGAGCTCAGGTAGAATGGCCTCAAGAGCGTTTCCTTCAACGCCGCGTGGTGTCTATTCCGTGAAAGGCACCGTCGCTTGGTAGAAAAACCGTAGCCAGTGTTGAGTTGTGCTTGAATAGACCAATGTCACGAAGCGAACTGCGCAGGCGCGCGCATTCCGGAAGTGGTGCCGCAGCCATGCTACTTGTAGTCATCCCTTTCCGGCTTCCCGGCTACATACGGCTGCGCGTACGTACATCATCATAGATTATAATTTGGCACGCCCCGGTATCACCTTGATTCTCTTGCATGTTTTTATTTCATAAAATTGTGTTGTTTGTGATGCCTTACTTCCCTCAGCAAGTTCAGAAAAGCAGTTTCAGTCGTCTTATCGCTTTAGAATCGCTTTCTCGTCTGCTTCGTCGTCGTCTGCTTCTTCGTCTTCGTGAACGCGTGAGCCCACTGCCGTTCACGGGGTAATCCCACTGCAGCCGCGGAAAAAACAAAACAAAAAAACCATGGCGCCACCACTCGAGCATTCCGACTCCTCGGATTACCTTGCAAACAAGTGAACATCTAGTGCAATAGTAAAGAACAAGAAAATTTGAGGGACCATCGGCTCGGTGTAGCACCACCGACCAGCATCAAATGTGATGAAAAACTGAGCTTGGTGGTGCTCAGTCTTGTGCATAACGTTTAATCAGCCATCAAGTAAGAGGAGCTAAATAGACTTTCTCGGTCAGCAATAGTTTTCTAAAAGTTGTTTCATTCTGGTTGACAGCCTGTGCGACAGAGTACAGATGAACAGCGGGAGAAGCCTGCACACAAAGAACTAATCTACAGAAAGGCCATGCCTAACGCGCCGTAATAATTGGCATCTATCAAAAAGAAGCAACCATGCGAGATACCTGAAAGCTTGGTGTGGAGATAATGTTTCGTGCACAGTTTCTATTCAGTTTAATTTTGTTTGCGCAAGATCCGAACGCTAACAGTCGCCCGATGGGGGAAGCTTTTTTCTGCGGTCTCGACTGGTGCTAGTGCAGGATGGATCAGTATGCACCAGCCTAATAGACCACCACAAAATGGATGAAGTTCGTTTGCTACATTTTTGGCGGTAAGTACGTGTTGTACTTCTAAATTGCATTATGTAATCTTTTTGCGTTGGTATGGAAAAAAAATGAAGGCTGCTTCCGAAAAAAAGTTGTTTTCTATCGAGTGGTGCATATCGGGAATCACTGCTCTTTTTTAGTGATTGTCCTGATCTTTTGAAGCACAGTTGTGCTTGAAACATGTCGTCGCAATAACAGTTATAACCACCAAAATACACCGAGTAAGAAGTTATTAAAAACGGCCTCCGCAAAGCAGTGCCGGGGTCCTATTTGGGATAGACCAACGAATAGGCCTCTATGGAGCAAATGGTCAGAGAGATTACAGCTTACGGAACACTTTGGCTAGCTCTATGTTTCGTGCCCTGTAATCTTACATATTTTAGCTGACGTGCAATAATTGGATATAAATTATGAAGCAAATCGCGAAACAAATCGTAAAACGCTATTTTTCCTGCCGCTCTGTCCGGCTCTGTCGACCTTTCTTTGCCATGCTTTTTTCTTGCGGGAAGACATAATATCCCAGGCCTTTTTGCCTGGTGCTGTTATTATAGCTCCGTGGCATACAACATGTGAAGCCACCGATTGAAAACCATGAGTCAACACCTGGCTAAAAGTCTCGTGCTAAACCGAAAATTTCCATACGCCGGGCCTACAATGCGCGCCGACGCGGCCGGAAAACTGGGGAGAACTACAGGTACCAGAATGCACCGCGGCAGCGGTGGCGTCGTGCAACTCCTCGTGAGATCGGTCTATTTCCCCTGGAACGGTGTCGTCATAATCGGCAAACCTTTCAGGAATAGAGGAGACGGCTTCGTCAAATGCTTCTCTTGGTCTTTTTCGGCTGCTGCGGACGTTTGTCCGTACTTCATACATGAAGCGTTTCGAGAGAACGGTGGAAGCATTGGAGTCTCCAGACGGGTTGCAGCTGTGGTATGTCGACGGCCAATCTGGATCTGTAGCCAGCACGCCGTTTCTTAGTGTCAGGTGAGCCACTGGGCCCCTCTCAGATGGTCCGACTTGCTGACTCAGGCGGTGGGTGGCGATACACCTATAGTAGAATGTGCCGGGATCTTTTGGGTGTGCTGACTTGTAAGAAAATTCGAGCACAGCGTTCTCCCATCGTTTACTTCGATACTGAATCACAGGTCGACTTGAGCGCTTATGTGACGTCACAAACGACGGGACCCCGAAGCCGGACTCCACTTCGACACGAAAGCAGTCGATGAATGCTGATCTGATGTCGTCGCTGTACCTTTCGTTGAATCTGCAGATAATAAGAATATACCACATTAAAATTTTTATTGAACCATTCGAAAACTAATTATTCGCGCAGAACTCAAGCAACATTTCACTAATCAACAAGACATAATTAATACCCTACTTCTGTTTAACCAGTGCACAGGCAACTGATAATCTCCGAGTGTAGACACTGGTTGGTAACACAATTGTCTTGGCTATTAAAAAAAAAAAGAAACAAATTTTCCACTCACCAGATCCTAGAAGAACGTGTCGAATCGAGAAGCTGTTGTAACTTGTTTCTTCAGGTAGCGAGACTCGAGATCTTGTTCTGAACAGTTTATGCGTTGAATAACGCAGACGTACGCAAAAATAAGGCAAACCGTGCGCAAACCAGGTCGAATCTTGCGTACCGAGATGCGCCTTTTGTGTTAAACGGGGTCACCGAACGATCGGACCCAGTGTCCTCGACAGTGGGGCGAAATCCTTGAACAAAATCGTATCTCCACTAACCTTGACCCACAAAAGAGAAAAAAAAAATTTAGCGCCTTTTGTGTTAAACCGAGGGTGGTGGGTAGTCAATCAACCAAGATTGAGCACTTTTACGTGGACATTTTGACCCCTTTTGAATATTCGTCTCAATGGAAATTTTGACTCGATGAACATTTTGACCCGATTGGACATTTCGTCTCGATGGACGTTTCGACTCGATGGACATTTTGACCCGATTGGACATTTCGTCTCGATGGACATTTTGACTCAATGGACATTTTGACCCGATTGGACATTTCGTCTCGATGGACATTTTGACTCGGGTGTCACGTGGCCTATTGGACATTTTGACTCGATGGACATTTCGTCTCGTTGGACATTTTGACCAGAAGCCGTCACGTGACCCCCCGAAGTCAACACCCCCCCAGGTCAAGTGACCCCTCTCCCCGACGTCACGTGGGGGGTCACGTGACCCGCGCGTGACCCCCAAAGGTCACGTGACCCCTCCCCCAGGTCACGTGACCCCCCCCCCCCCCCCGAGAACACGTGCACCGTCAGTACCCTTCCCTCCTCCTCCTCAAGAGCTACGCTCTAACATTACAAGGAGTTGTAAACGGCGTTCACTTTTTTGTTTGTCGCTCTAGCGGGACTCCGGCACAACTGGATACTGACGGCTTACCCTTGATAACGGGCGTTATCTTGCGCCACCTAGCCTATAAGCTAAAAACCAAAATATGGTTCCTCCCCTCGCCTTTCTAAGCTAATTTGTTTCCCCTGTACACTTTTCTAACTATCAGCAGGCGGTGTGGGATATCGCTAGAATGACATTTGAGGCATCGGGAAAAAAAACAAAAAGCATCACTCCCTCCCTCCCCCCTCCCTCCCCCCTCCCCCCTCCCCCGGCAAGAGAGACGCTAATTTTCTCCGGTCAAACCTAGTCGGCGATACCCCAAAACCGGGTTCACTGGGAGACAGGGTTGAGTCTTCGGGCCGGCGCCATGCGGTAGGGAGTCTCGATTTCCCTCTGTTCCGCCTGTTCCAAATTACTCTTTGTTATCAAAGAACGCTTATTGTGCATTATTTCATCCTAGTCTGCAAACCCTAGCGCTCCGGCCAAATCCATCGCCCCCCTCAGGGAGTGCGGGAGCAAGCACTGTGAACCTCATGACAACATGTTACATTGTCTCGTCCCCGCCCCCCCCCCCCCCCCCCCCTTGGCATACGGCACACCGCGTATTCATTTCCTCATACTTTGCGCTATATGTCGTGGTCCTAAATATTCCTACTCTAACCTCAAAGAACAACGAGCTCCCACGTGAGATAGCATACCAATGGTACTTCCTTCTCTCCCTTTTTCGTTTTCTATACGTAGTTAAAGCTAATTTTTTCTGTATTCTTTCCGCCCACATTTTCCTCTCGGCTCATTTTACTTTCTTTTCCACGGAACTAGTCTGCTCTGCCCCAGCGCTTGACTATTGGATTTTTAATTTCAGTTTTCGGGTTTCGTTTGTTTATTTAGTGTTCAGACTTTTCATATTAAGATACTCATATACCTTTCTCGCCCATCATGTATTCCCCTGTTTCTAGTCATTGTTAAAATCTCAACTTACTCATCGCCTCTCTAACCTCGAAAGATGCCTACCCCATGTATGTATCCCTGCACTCTTTCATTGGTGTATCCCCACACGCCCCCAGTGCGCCTGCCCACGCTCCTCTGCCAGGTTTCTAAACGTGACTGGACTTCAGATTTCATGCATAATACCGCATAGCCAAACGACAGTCTCGGAACCATGAATCCTTTCCATATTGCCCTAACAACTTTATATCTATTGTAATCGCATAGTGCCCTATGCTTCATAATTGCGGCATCCCTTTTTCCTTTCCTTGACATATTTTCTTTCTCTTCTTCTAAGTATTGTTTTTTCCTGATTCAGCCACACTGCTAGATGTTTATATTCTCTACATCCTCTAATAGAATGTCTTCAATTTCCAGTGGGTCCCCCTTTTTGTTGTTGTAAGCCATAATTCCTGACTTGTCGCTACTGAAATTCAGGTTCAAAAAGCCTCCTTCCCCTCCACATATCTTTGTCAGCTCCTGTAACCTATCCCCGCTATCTGCTAACAGTACCATGTCGCCTGTGTAGAATAATCCCGGTACAACTTGTTTTACTTTAACTCATCTCTCTCTATATATGAGACCTCAAAGCCTGCATTGCGCTCTTCTATTGTTTTGCCACTCTACTTAAGTATGTCATAAAAAAAATTCGCGATATCGGAGTTCTCTTTTTATTGCTGCCGAATCTGTTATTTCTGCTTCCCGTGTTATCACAACCTTATAATTTTCATATAACTGTTGTAAAAGCCTAATCAAATGTGCATCTAAATAATAATCCCTCAGCTGGACATAGAGTTTTTTTTTTCCTAACTCACATTATCGTACGCCCCTTTAATGTCAAGAGATGCTATCCGTAACGCTGTTTTACTCATCCGTGCCACCTCTATACATTGAGTGATGATGAATAAGTTACCACCTAATCGTCCACCTCTTCGGAACCCGTTCTGTAGCGCACCTAGAATGTTTCCTGCCCATTCTTCCATTCTTCTTTTTACTATCTCCATCGCTAGCCTGTACATGGTCGTAGTTACTGTTATTGGGCGATATGATGCTATGCTATCCTTATTTCTCTTGCCTTTATATAGCAATCTCATTCGGCTTTGTTTCCAATCATTGGGTACGTCTTTCCCCATAATTATTAGATCAGTTGCCTGGAATGATTTGATCAGTTGCCTGTCTTAGCTTTAATTTGTTTTTGTTACTAGCTAGTGTATTGACCTGTCTCATTCCTCGTCTGGGCCTGTCGCCGTTCCAGCCGGTACTTTCTGATCTGCCCCATTCCCCCGTGGTCGTCCCAGTTTTCTCGTTAGTGTCCTTGTCTTGTGTCGTGTTGCTGTCTGTGCTCTGTCTAATCTCATTCGGATCAAGTTCTGCGAACGTTGCCTCGATTATCCGTCTAATAAACTTCCTTGCCTCCTCGCCCTCCACGCTTATTCATCCTGTGGGGTCAATTAAGCCTTCTGTTTTTCTCCCCTGAGTATCCACATTCTCTTGCATTGGTTGATATTTTTGGAAAGATTCTGCCCGGTGCCTTAGGCCAGCTTCAGACGGGCCACTTTCCCAGCAATATTGGTGTTGCTGGCGAGTTGTTCCGTAGCTTTCCTTCGACTGTGGCGCTGCTACAAGAATCGCACGGATTGCGTGCGGCTCAAAACGGAAGAGCAACTCGGACAACTCGCAGACGTTTGAAGCGGCATGCAGCCAATCAGGGACGCGATATTTTCGCGTGACATCCCGTGGCGGTCATGATGAGAACTAAACGCTTGGTTCTGTTTTGAAATAGATCGTTTTTGGGAATAATTCGTGTCAGAAAGAAACGTTAGTATTCTCAGCTGCATTTAAAGATATAAAAACAGGTTTATAGCGTGTAACTGGGTGTCTAATTAGTGGTATAAAAATAATATTGTATTATGATGATGGCAAATCGTAGAAACTCGCTTGATACGTGTGAAAGCGGGCGGCCCGTGTTGCTGGTGTTGATACGTAGGTTGCTGGCAAAAACTGTCCCCCGTCTGAAGCGGGCCTTAGCGAACTTCTCACCACGGATTCAAACCAAAAATGATAACGGTTTAGTTACAGTTACGGTTACCGTTACGTTTATAAAATCGGTTTTGTTTCGGTTTTAAGTGGCTTCAATATTTCTATTTCGGTTACCAGAATAGCGTGCCACGAAACCTTTTATTTTTTATTTTTTTTTATCTTGCAAATGATGGTTGAATATTGCTGGGCACCAAGAATGATGTTACGATGTTACTCTTTACCTTGAACTTAACTTTCCTATCAAGTGTTTGTTTTCTTCGAGGCTAGGTACACTATTCATAATAAAAAGTATCAAGCAGTCCCGATACCACACTATGAGTCGGCGAGGCAAAATGAATCGGGATATCCGAAAGTCATCCCGACTCACATAGTCACTGTCAACTTAACAAACCTCAGGGCACGGCGAATCTCGAGCATCTCATGATCGCTCGGCCAGCCAGTCAGATCGCGGCATTAGCCAATAAGAACGCCAAAGAACCAATCACGAAGCAAGAAGCATGAAAATAAGAAGCTACACCCTGCGCTTCTTAAACAAACACTAGACCTAGAGAAAAGGATTTGTTCTACCTGTTTGCAAATAAAAAAGTTTGGTATTGTAGCATAAATGCTGGGCCAAAAAAGAAAAAGCATTTTCGACGAGCATTTATTTTGAAGCATGCCTGTCCTGACCAGATAGAAAACAAAATATTTTCTCAGGTTCAGTTTTCCTTTAAAGCGACTACACAAGAATTCAAAAATGGCCTCTCCTGAACGGTTCGGTAAGGTTAGGTCAGATATGGCACTCATGACGAGTAATCAACTAATTGTAGTCGATTACTGTTCGGGGTAATTTTAATATCATTTGAATACATGTATTAAGAAGTTATCGCGAAAGGAAATCGATTACTTTTGTATGTACTAGAATTACTCCTAACCGTTGCTATATTGCCGTTCCCTTCCTCTGACGAGGCCCTTTGTTTAAACAAGTTTCATACCAAAGAGTCCTCGACCCAAGTCTACAACAGGAGGATGGTTTACACGATACGTAGCTCATAACTCGGTGATTCTAATCCAATAATGGCGAGTACGAAAGACCCGTTTTCAAACCGGCAGAGAAATCTGCCCTTTTTAAAATCTGAGATAATTGAAAAAGTATCGGTTACTTTCTTTTTTTTTTTATTTGTAGCGGCTATTTTTTTAGTAATCAAATTTATTGCTTATACCATCGAGAGCAATTGTAATTAATCAATATTATCGATTAACGTATGTAAGACTAATTATGAATCTCGAATAATTTTATTTCTAAGGCTATTGCACTTCATATTTATTCGTAATTATTTTCAACTAAAGAATAGGCTACACATAATACAAAATGCCAAAAGCACAGTATTTCATAAAAAAAGAATATAAAAAGCTTTCCGGCTTTTGTAAGCAATTCAATGAGGTTGTATCTAAGGGTTCCTTTATTCGCTATTTTGTATTGCCAGTTTGTAAACAGTACCTTTTAAAGGAGCCATGAAACGATGCTACTACTTTCGCTAAACACTACTATGGATCACTCTCTAACCTTGATAGCTGAATAGACTACCCTCAGTTTTTTTTTTTCTTTCTAGGCAATGGCAGTATACAAAAACAAATTTTAAAAAATGAGCGTCGTTCATCCCCTCAACTCGAAGCCATATCCACGTGGCTATGTGCCTATCCTATGCCGTCAAGGTTAATCATTCCGACGCGCTGGTGTTTTCCAAGTGTAAAAGGCATGTTGAGCTCAGGCGCTGTTGGAGTTTCGCTGTTATCGTCACTGCAGTGGTTGAACACGAGGCACTACCCGAGTGTCCGCGGAGGCATTGATTGTTACAAGTCAAAGTGTGCTCACTTGGTTTTCATGTCCAATCCATGAGCCGCGCTCGACTGTCGTCAGGTGTGTGGTTTCGATTCCACAATTACGGCATCAAGCTGTGCGAATGCAAGACTGAAAGAAATAGTCCCCTTTTATCCTCGCAATTTCACCGCAACAAAGAAGCTTCTGAATCAGTGGCGGTCTGTGCGAGCATACTTGCGCCGTACTAGGACAAGTACGCTTCTGCGAAGTCATGCCCATTCCAACCCAGTATTGTTTTATGACCCCTTTAAGCATTCTGTCGCGTAAAATATTGTATATAGCATGGAATCTAAAGCTTCTATGGCTACTTATATGCCCCGCAAAATTCGGTTTCTTAACGTATCGCGCTGCAATGTATTATAAAGGTGCAAGCAGGTGGTGGAAGTTTTCAGTAAAAAATACAAGGAATGATCTTACCTCGTTCATAAAACAAAATATAAAAGCCTGTTCTGAGCAATCTACGCCGCCACTTCGCGACGATCCAGGCGTAGAGAGGGGCGCTGCCGACAGATGGCGCACGCCGCGTCGAGGGAGCGCCGGCCGATTCGGTATTTTTTGCTAGATCGTCCGCTATCAACCCGAATCGGCCGGCGCTCTCTCAACGCGGAGTACGCCATCTGTCGGAAGCACATTTGTCTACGTGTGCATCGTCTGCGAAGCAGCAACGTAAATTGCCGTAAACAAATTTTTATTTTATTTTTTTATTTTTTACTTTTCAACAAGGAAATTTATTTTTGTGATTTTTATATTGTAAACTTCCACTACTTGCTTCCACCTATGTAGTAAATTTCAGCGCGATACGTTGAGAAACCAATTTTTGCGAGCCGTCTAAACTGCCTAGAAGCATTAGTTCACATGCTGTAGAATTCAAAACGTCAACAATCATTGACAAAGAAGAACTTCCATCCTGGCATTTAGTCAACACCAACAAATGTGTGGACAAAGTTCCTCGCCTCTAAAATTACTCGGCCGTTGCACTAAAAAGCTGAAGAGAACCCACCGATCCCCGGTCACTGAGACCACTTCGGCTATGCGTTCTTTCACTATATAAGCTCTCCGTTAGTCTCACATCAAAATGGCGTCCACGGCGGTCCGGAACTCTGCCCATGCACGAAGGCATGGGCAAAATTGGACAGTAATCCGTTGCAAGAAAAGGATTACTTGTAAACTATTACTTTTGCAAGTAATATTGTAATTGCCTTGCCACGTTACTTTCTTGCGGCAGTAATTCGTAATGTAACTCTGCCTCTTTCCATCGCCTTTCACCGTGTTTTTCGTCTGCGCATCAGAAATAAACAGTGTTGCAGAACATTCTTGAAAGCATCAAAATTGTTTTTATTGTATTCTTGATAAGTGTACAAGGAAAGTAACGTGAAAGAAATTTGTAACGTAACGACTAAAGTAATCCGCTATTTCTCGGCGAAAATACTCGGTAACGGTAATTCATTACATTTGAGGCTCGGTAATTTGTAACTGTAATTCATTACATCTTGCAAATATCACCACAAATCTGGTCACGGGTGATGTTCACTTTTAATTGCTAATAGTTTGAGCCTCGAAGCCGTCGAAGCAGACATGTATTACTCAAACTAGAGGTATGCGTCCACACCTTAGTCGGTGACCGGCTAAGAAAGAAGTAGGTTACCTCCTCTCCAGCGTTCGTTTTGGAAAAGCGGAAAGAGGTGGGTGGTGCTTTCATTTCACTCTTTCATTTCATCTCATTTATTATACTCTCAGGGCCCGAAGGCATTACAGAGAGGAGTGGAACTATACATCAATATAAATTGAACAATGAAAACAAAACGGAAAAAAACACAAGGTACAGAATCACTATGGAACATTATTCAGAACAGCAGTGATGGCGGTCTTAAAATCAGCAGCGCCAGTGAGTGATACTACGGATGCGGAAAGGCGACTCCAGTCGACGGAGGTCAGGGGTAGGAAGGAGGCATAAAAGGTGGAAGTGATGCAGTAGGGGATTCCTACTTTTAGTGGATGATCGGTACGCGGCTATATGTATGATGGTTCTGAAAATAATGAGGTTCGAAGTGCTGGGTTAGAGTGATAAATCTTGTGAAATAAGAAAAGGCGAGCTATTGTTCTACGAAAGGAGAAGTTGGGCAAATATAGAGACGCTTTCATGGAGGTGACGCTGGCTGTACGGTGATAGTTTGAAAGTATGAAACGTGCGGAGCCATTTTGAATGGATTCAATGAATGATGCTAGGGTGACGACAGGGTTTCAGATAGAACCTGCATATTCAAGTTTGGTGCGCACTAAAGTTTTATATAGGCGAAGTTTAAGTGAAAGAGGGGCAAGGGAAAAGTTCCTTCTGAGATAGCCTAATAAGTGATTAGCGTTGTTAGTGGTACATTCGACACGGATGTTCCAGGAGAGATCGTTATATATATGAACACCGAGATATTTATAGGTTGACATAGAAAGCAAGGTGGAGTTATTAATGCAGTGGGAGGGACAAGTGTTATTTTGACGGGACACTCTCATGGATCTACATTTATAGGTGTTAAGTACCATAAGCCAATTATCGCACCAGCGGGTGACGTTGTTAATATCGGTCTGAAGAGCATGCAGATATGTCAGAGTCGTTAATGACTCTATAGATGAGCAGATATGTCAGAGTCGTTAATGATTTCCTTTTAAATTACAGTCATCAGTGAATAGGCTAATAGAAGAGGATACAAGCGCGGGAAGATCGTTAGTATATATAAGAAATAAAAGTGGATGTAGAACGGAACCTTGTGGGACACCGGACTTGACACACGAAATTGAAGGATTAGTTCCGTTAGCATGAACAAATTGGTAACGGTCTGATGGAAACGATTCTATCCAAGAAATTATATTAAGATCTATGTTACGTTTACGAAGTTTATGAAGAAGCAGCGCATGAGGAACCTACCTTGTTGGCAGCTTTTGAGAAATCAAGAAATATGCAATCAGTCCTGGAACCCCGGTCAAGTGTTACGTGAAGGTCATGAGTAAAGGTTAGGAGTTGAGTTGCACATGAATAAAATCTTCTAAATACATGTTGCCCTGAGTTAAAAACGAAGTTTAAGTCTCGAAAATTGAAAATATTTGTATAAATTATGTGCTCAGGGATTTTTCAAGGAATGCTCGTTAAAGAAATGGGACGAAAGTTTAAAGGGTTATGCTTATCGCCTCCTTTGGGGAGAGGGATCATCGTCTCCACCTTTCAATCTTTTGGTAATCCTCCTTGTTCAAGAGATTCCGAAAATAATTTTGATAATACAGCGCATGAGTACATATCAGTGTTTTTCAAAAACTTAGCAATAATAATATTAATGCCTGCTGTCGTATTGGTTTTAGGGTGTTCGATAATGTTAGATATACCTTTACTGTCTATAATAACGGGAAACATGGGCAAAAAATCATAAGTTCTAAATACCGGACAATCTCAGGTTACCATCAATGAAAAAGCTCCAACAAGCACATCATTTAACACAAAAGAACACAGTTCACTGGATACCAATTTTCTCCATGGGTGTCCCTAAGTACTATGCCAGGAGCAGTGGGAGGGTTAATAACTTTCCAAAATTGACGCGGATTGTTAAGTTACAATAACGGCAGCGTACTGTTAAAGTAATGTAATTTTGCCTCTTCGACAGCTTTTTTTATATGCGTTAGCTGAAACACGGTAGGCTTCCCAGCGTTGTACATTGTCCCATAGCTTTGCAGCGCGAAATATTCGTTTTTTTTTTTATTGTTATTTTTATATGACAGTTTTTTCAGTGTCACGCTGTACCATGGCGATTCTGGTGAAGAAGTACCATGCGAAGGGGAACATGTGCTTTCATGAGTGACATAACTTGTTCTTTAAATAAACAGCAGTTATCATCAACTGAGCGCTCAGCAAAACAACCTATGCCGTCCTCTAGAAAAAAAAAAAAAAAAAAGTTCATTGTTGATTGTATCAAAATCAGCCCCCCAAATCTTCCATTTTGCTTGGACCTCCTCTCCCTCCTCTCCCTCATACAGCATTTTTTCATGGGCGCCCCCACCCCTCCTTCCCCCGAATCCAAATCCTGGCTACGTGCGTGACCGCAGGTAAACAATATCTTAAGTGCCACCGAAAGAAAAAAAAAAATTGCACAAAAATAAAGAATGGTTAACACAAACCTTGTTAACTGATGATACGGAACTGAAATGTTTTCACCGTTCACATGAGTTTTCTCAAAAAATATCTTCGGTTCGCAAATTTCCGTTGATTCGGCTCGGCTATTACAATTTTTTTTTCAACACGTGGGACAGCTAATGTGATTATTCTTTTCATTTCATAGCAGCCTTTGAGTCCTGCTAAATTGAACTGCTGACCGAATTGGCAGAGAGTTACACATTTTGCACTAATGAAAGCAGCCTTCCTTGAAAGGTTCACTTGTTAGTACACTTCCATTTGCATGTAGCAGATTGCAGCAAAAGTGCATAGTAACCGCACTCGTCAATGAAAAAAAACGATTTTATTAATGACACTTCTGATATAAGTAATAATAATATCATCACAAACTTACTTCAACAGAAAATTAAAAAAAAACGTTGTAAAAAAATTCTGTGAAAACATTGTTTAATGTATGACACACCCTATAGCTGCTTTTGGAGTTCTTTTCCACATTACAAGGTGCACAGACGAGACTCTCTTCTTTTCTCAAGACTGCATCTTTGCATCTCGGATTTTCTCCCTTGCAATATTGTCGCATTCTCATGAGCACGTAGTGCTGAAGTATCGGCCATGGCGTCAGTCTTGTGCTCGTCGCAGGGAAATGACACCTCGCCACTTTCTATCACGTGGTCGATCGTCTTCCAAAAGACATCATGCTCATTGCAGTGCTCCGAGAAGTACCGCTCAGCTACCCTCAATATCTTGAAAAGCTTAGAGTTCGGCTGGATGAGGCTACCTTGTGTTTTTGAGTTGGTCAAAGCCCGCTTAGGTGCCTGATTTCCTTTCACAGATAGGGACGCCCTGCAGACAGTTCAGCGCAGGGACTCCCTATCCGTGGCCCCTCTCTTTTTCTCTTCCTTTTCCCAAAACCCTACCCCCTTGCCTCTTACTTTTCCCAGGCCCCCGTACAATCCAGTCAACAATAAGCTCAGACGGCGCCAACACAAAGCTGCCGACAGATCCCCTGTCAACGCGGTTCTCCCAAACCAGTCAGCCGCAAACATTTTTCGGCCTCCGGACGTGTGACTGATGCATTCGGCAGACGTCTTTATCCTGATCGTTCCTTTCACTAATATATTCACGTCGTTGTTTTCTTTTTTTAAAACCTTTACGTCTCCCCAGGTTGAAGAGCAGCCGGCGCATTCATTCAAATCTTTGGCTATTTCCGAATTCGGATCTTTTTACACTTCTTTTATCTATCATTCACCATTGAAAAAAAAAAAAAAAAAAAAAAAAAAACAGAGGCGGCGTAAGAAATGGGTGACCCCACGTTCTGGCGAAGGGCAGGCGGCCGGACGGCATGAACGTTTTGGCGCCCTCTAGCAACACCTCCTAAAAATAAGGCCGTAGCGCTCTTCTCGTGACGTCGCTAAGGAAGGCCATCGGGGGCGCGAGTCAAAGCGAAAGCAACGCGCGTGGATCGACCGTCGTAACGCGCTTTTCGTCACATGCGCCTGTCTTATTAGCTAAAATGAAAGCTACGCATTGCAACGGGTCTAAGAAACACTTTATTACACGGGCAAAACATTACACCGCTAAATAATCGACGCGAAATGGCACAAGGTATGCGTTTTAAGTAGAAAATATTGAGTCACGTAATTATTGCTGTAGGAATGCATATTTTATAGAGAAATATTTCGACAAAATGGCGAGACACGCAGTAATTGGACACAGCAATTCGCGACTCCAGCAAAACGGACGCCGCCAAGCGGGAAAACCGGGAACCAGCCGGTCCAGGTCGCTCCGCGCCCCTCCGCGTCTCTGGTGGCTTTCGCGGAGACGTGTTGTCTGCGCGGTGGCGAGCGATGTAATTTAACGAAGGTCCGAATATTAAGTTTGCCTGAGTGATCATTAGTGTGGCGAAGCCTGAGTAGATTGTTTTCTTCTATTACGTGTTTGAAAGCCCGTTTACTCCACAGCACACGGTCGCGTGTTTTCGATTTCTTGGATGGGGAGGAATCACGGAAAAACTTTTTGATTTCTTGTCTGTCTCGAATCACATTCAAAGTGACGACTGCTTGGTAACTGATACTGGAGGGAACATCAATGTTGCAGTCAAGTGAATGGGAAGGTTCGATAGCTGCTTTTCTTGAGTTTGGTTGTGTTCGGTTAGCTTCAAGTTTGAGCCACCCACGCCGGTCGGTGCGTTGGCTATTCATCTTGGCTGTTTTTCGCCGAAAAAGCCTCTGGACCACACTGAAGGAGTTGGGCTTATTTCGCAATTACTTGATTCAGGAAAACTTGCTCATTGCAAATGATGAATGAGGGAAATTATCTGTTTTCAAAAGGTGGGAGACAAGTCTCGCAACGTTAGATGCTGTCACGGCATTTTGACCTATCGCGCCTCCAATATTTATATTACGAGGACGTCGAAGCCAGCAGCAATATACGTCTACATTGGTCAGGTTGACCGGCCACAAAAAAATACTAATTTTCTCCGGTCAATGCAGAGAGGTTCTGCGCGGATCTTCACTCTTCAGTTTGTCCCCGTGCTGCCGGCTATAGAACCATTTGGCTAAGTTTAAGTAGTATGTCTCCGTCTGTCAAATATATTTTTATTCAGCAGCTCGCCTAATAGCTAGTCAACTAAGCTCATATTTCAACCCGAAGGATATACTAATATCGCTTTAGTGGGACCCCCCCATAGTACGTAATATAATACATAACCCGCTCGTCAAAATGACCTCTCGATTGCTACTAAAACCTGAATTGAAATACGAGTATCAGCTGCTTAGTGGGGCACCGGCGGGTTAACATGGTCCTTGGCTCAAGAAGCGGTTGCTTAATTTTCGTAATTTTTCTGCAGCCTGTGTTGTTGGCCGAGCAGACGACTGGAGCTGTTTCGTAAACGCGGATACGCACAAAAGCTCGATTTCGCGGACAGATAAGTCGCATGGTCGAGGCATGCGAGTTAGCTGAAAAGTTACTCTCTGTGGAACAATTCTATAGTCATCGCCGCTTTCCTTAGATGATCAAAACTAATTAGTATATTACCGTCTCTCCGGAGCCCATAGTTTCGGTTTTGAACGAAATCTCCGAAACGAGTTTGACACGAAAAGAACAAAAAAAAACACCGGCAAAACAAAACTATGCTTTGCAAGTTTATCTGCACCGGCTACACTTAACCGTCTCAGTTCAAATACCTATAAAATTGGGCATTAAACAAAAGAAAATCTGTTAAATTGAACGCGCCACCTGTTCAGGCGGCCCGGCCGAGCCGCCGCGACCTGGACTCAGCCGCCATCTTTGTTTGGTGGGTGCGCCCCCTATAGGTCGCTGGAGTCGCGAATACAGATCAGTTAAAAATCAGGTAGACGTAGCCAACGCGGACACGGCTCGACAAGTGTAACTTACGATCATGTAAGCGATGTTATCGCGTGCAGTCACTGAATTAAAATTCACGTAATTTCAATCGAATGACAATATGGGGCCGACAAATCAGCTTCAGACGCTCATACAATCACTCAAACCAGCGAGCTGATTAAATCCCGTATTATTTAGCCAAAATATATTAACTTTTCCGTGTGGCAGGGGTACTAAACTTACTATTTACAGTCAACTAATTTACTTCTCCCTATGGACTCGAGCTGCCTAAGAACAAAATATAACCTATTTCGTATACAATAATACTATTACCTTAATACAGTTAAGATTCTAGTATAAACGCGGTAAAGGCAACAGAATAACATTAGTATAAATAAACACATAAACACAAACAACACACTTTCAATAATCACACAAACTTGTTATTTACCTTCCAGTAAAAACTAGAATATTACCACGCATATTTACAAATGTCGACGCAAAATTCCATTCTATCACGAGATTTAAAAAAAAAATCGACTGCAGCACTTCACTTGCGCCTTACATGACCAAGAAGGCCCGTAAATAAGTTGTTCCTCACCTGTCGATCGTATCCATACGTCCCACACGATCCATCACGAAAACATATGAACACGAACTTCTAGAAGAATCTCTGTCGAGAGAGAGGTCATCGGACAGTGTCATCGTTGACTAGTTGTCACACACGCCACTCAAACCGTAGCAGGACTTGTTTCGCGAATCCGCGTAAATGCCGTAGTATCAAGCGAACACACAGAAAAAAAGAAGAAAAAAACTGCCCGAGACCGCGGTGACGACAAAAAAACCACGGGTAGGAGGATCAAAAGAACCACACACACACACACACACACACACACACACACACACACACACACACACACACACACACACACACGAGAGCAGCACCAGCAGTGAGGGAAGAGAGGCTTAACATTGTCGCCCATCTCTTCCTCGTGTGCGCTCCCTCCCAGCGGCGATGACTTGATTTTTTTCCGGTTCCTTTCCGTTCTGAAATGTCTCAGCGTTCCTTTGCAGACAGTCAGCAGCTCACACACAACGTAAATTTACCAGAATCAGAGCCCGTACGAGGGAAGAATATGTCGCATCGGAAATTCGGAGCCGGTTCATTCGAAAAGTGTGGGGAGCTGCGGGACTGCGCGTAGTCCCTCGGTTACTGGGATAATCATAAATATAAATTTGGTGCTCTCAACTTTGGTAACATGGTGTATATTACGTTTATATTATATATATATACTTAATTGTACAAGACTGCGCTTTTAGAACGTCTATTACTGCCGGATAAACGCGCACGAACATTACCGCGCCGCTCGAGAAGAAACATTTTTTTTTTTTCACGTCGGTATGCGTCGACAGCAGAGAATTTCCTCACGTAGTTACGCCATGGCCTTCCTCCCTCCGACATTGTGGCGTGCCCACTCGGAGCGCTACGGCCTTATTTCTAGGAGGCGTTGCCTCTAGGGGCAGGCGGAGAAAACATAGGAAAGGAGGGGCGCGATGTGTTCGCCGTTCGCCGGGGCGAGGAGAGGAGTCTGCACACTTAAAGAGCCTTCCTACACCGTGGTTCAGGTAAATTCTGTTGTGGCCCGCGGGAGTTCAATTCACCGACACAGTCTGTTTGAGGCACATAGATATAGCACTTATTTCCAATGAACAATTTGTCGAAGCGCAGCTTGAGAAATAAATCCTGTGGCTTTGCAAATTCCAGTAGCCTTCGCCGCGCAAGGCGCACCGACGGTATGAAATCCTCACTCACGGAAAAGAATGTTCCTTTGAATATGCAGGTCATAGAAAGTACGGTCTCTTTACCTCTCAATGAAAACATTTTTTACAATTATTGGGCGACATTTTTGCTGAGTATACATACCGAGACGATACGCCTTTTCGATACCCACGACGGTGCAAGTACCACTCTTAACTTCTCGAGACACCTGTCTACAACAGAAGCCAAAAAAGGATTTCATCTGCGCGCACTGTTCTCTGCGTCGTCGCAGCGTGCCCTGAGCTCCGATATCTCGATTACAGCCGCGGCTATGTATGGGGAAGGGCCCACGCCGCTGTTAACGCTGACTGACCTGTCAGCGTTAACGTTGACTGACTTAAAGGGACCATGAAATGACCTTTTTCCTTTTGCCAGATACCTTTTACATTAAACCTTCAACGCTCACTGAATGCCGAACAGGCATCCGTTTTCGTCTCGGTTTATTAACTTCTACACAAAAAAATTAATAAAAAATCGACTTTTTCTTTCTCTTCAACTGACCGCAAAACAAGCTGCGGCATAATTTTGACGGTCGTGACGTACTCTGGGACAGGAAAATGAAGTTCTCTCGGCAGTAGGAGAATGGGAGCGTGAGCGACGGCGAGTTGGAGGAGCGCCCGTAGGTTTTACTGCGCTGATGGCACCGACGTATTTTCTGAATCGGCGCCTCTCATCGCCGCGATAGTCATGGACACATCGCAGCTGAGCGAAATTCAACGATATATGTCGCGCTACAGCGACAGCATGGGATCAGTCCCATACATCGGCATGCCTGTCGGGAAGTGCGGCGAGTTTTCCGGTGAAGACTCCAGCAACTCTTATTGTTGGTAAAAGGCGGCCAAATTGCCGCGGCGTTTTTCGTCGCCTCAGAGATGCAGGAGCGAACCGACGTTAAAAAAGATACGTCTGAACTACGACAGTGTCAGCAAGAGCCACGTAAATACCTGTTCACACTCGGAGCGGACGCGCGCGTTTGATGGAAGTGCTGTAGCGGCGCTGTTGTTAAGCGCTTCGCGACCGATCTTTTACGATTGCAATTCGATACTGACGTGACACTCGGCAAAGGAAGGTTAGAACCGCATTGCACGGAGCTCCCACGAATTGTTATAGCTCGACAGTGACGTGCGGTCGTGTCAGAATAAAAATGGCATTCTAATAACAGAGTGTACATACCGTGTTACGAAGGTAATCCATACGGCGTTTATTTGAACTCTATATCACACGAAACAAGATAGAATAAACGAAAGTCACTTTTCGACGACATTGTTCGTCAACACTGCCTCGGAAAACAAGGGGAAGAGATGGACCTCACCTCTTAATCTAAAGTTGAGGTCAGCGATCAAACTATAATGCGGGAACGGTCCACAAGGGTCGCGCGGGAATATTCCATTCAGCACGCCAGCCGCTCGTGGGCAGACGGTCTTAGCCAACTACCGTTGAAGCAACGCCATAAAGTAATATGCACAAGGTAAAGAGCGGACACTGCCATAGGCCCCAGCGGTCCAGATAGACCAGTGACAGGTAGCGCTCCTAGCGGGAGGTATTAAGTATAATCTGATTCTGTTTCCGGTCAAGTTAGTTTCGGTTTCGGTTTGGGCGTTTCTGCTCCGGTTTCTACGGTACCCCTCTTTCTCTCTTTCCTCCCCGCCTCGCTCGGCTCTCGGGAGCTCCTTGACTCCCGAAGCCGCTGGTTTTTGTTTTTTTTTGTTTCTTTTTTTAATATTGACGCAATTTTTGCTTTATTTTTTACGATAGAGTCCGTGCAAAATGTGTCAAACAATATTTCAACTTACTTCACAAAGCAAAAGTATATATATATTTCTTGTTCTTTTGCTATTGTAAAGCATTGAAGTTACACAACCGCCGCATTGACTCCTGGCTGGTGGAGCATTTGGGGGTCAACAACAGTAAGTGGTTCGAACACATTTTATTGAACGACATTCATGTATACATGATTTACTTCAGAAGCTCTGTATGTCTTATACAAAAGAGATCGATACTCACAAAAATAAATGAATATGAAGGACTTCGGCATATCGTACACTTCGTAATAGATTCTTAGCGGAACCAAGTTAACAAAACCTTTCCACGGAGAACATGCTGTATGATACATTCACTTTCACGCCGACTCGGGTACGGGAAGTAAGTGCAAAAATAAAACATCGCTATCATTACCAGTCATGAGAGTATAATAACAGTGCGAAGCACACGCCGGATAGTACAAATTCCCGATTTCCGGCAAATGTAAAAAAAACACCATTTTGCATAGCCTCAAACTCACCGCGGGCGAGCCATTACCAAACAATGAGAACTCTATTCGTAATCTGACAAGATTCAACGTCCCTAAACATTCCCCGAAGCTGTTGAGAAAAGAAATATGGCTTCAGAAAAAAGCGACTAAAAAACTATGGACAGTGGATACAAAAGTGGATACATTTTCTTTCAAATATTTTTAGCCTCCATACACTATTTTCTATCGAATTTTTGTAGAAAGTGGACAAATATTTTTTAGTGAGCCGTGATACACATTCGCTGGAAAAAGGGGAAACAAATATTTGAGAGCAAGCTGCACCGCCCACTTAATAAGCACTTTTTGTTTTTGGTTTGGCAACCGCCTCTGTTAATACACTATTAACAGTTAAACCTGTCTCGTTCTTACTAGCCACTGAAGAGTGCAACCGAACTTTGTCCAAATTCCGGTTAAGAAATCAAACAGGTCAACACAAGCGTATTCTGCAAAACAATTTTAAAAACCCTTTGTGGTACTCCTCTGGGCAAAGGCTGAAACTACCGAGACCTCGAAGTGTGCTATACAAGGCGGCACACACTCCTCGAACATGTGTAACACTCTCTATTATGTGAAGAAAGTGGTTTTCTAGTTGCTGAATGAAATGAAAGGCAGCCTGTGATGCTACTACTAAGTCCCCGAAGAATTTTCCAGGCACGTGGTGTGCTTTAGGAACAAGACAGTACTGGTGAGGCCTGGTCAAGTTATTAGACTCATCCGATAGCAGCTGAGAACAGCCACAGCTGTAAGTTGTCTGTTCAAGCAAAAGCTTGATTAACTAGCCCCAAACGTAGTAAAAAAAGTGGACGAGTCATCAATTATGTTAGACCTGATGTCTGATGCCAGCTCAGAAATATCCTCTAGTGGCGGGAAGTTACCAATTGGAAGACGTTCTACAATGTCTGAAATTAATCATGGTGCGAAGATATTTGCACCTCCTTTAGGAGGTCAGCCTTATCATCCTCTATGTTTTCATTGTCCGACGGTTTGAACAGTTTCTTTAACCAGAGGTGTTTTAGTCCTGAGGTGAACTGATGCTCCTTTTGGGTTTGTGTTGCAGCCCAGCACTTGTCGTATATAGCTCCAAAAACGTTCTCAAGTGTGTCTTGCTGCAGGCGTCGTGTAAGTAAGAACTTAAAGTCATAGCTGCTTGAAAGGTCATCCCAGATCATGAGGACACTTTTTATAGTAACTTGCCACCCAATGATGGCTTATGGCTGCCTCCTACTTTGGAACTGCCATGCTGAGATCCATCCGAGTTACTGGTGGAGGAAATCAAGTATTTCAGATTTTCCCTTCAGAATGGCATGACGCAACTTCTGCCCCGCCTTCTTGAATTTTTTAGCTACTTAGACGATCAAAAAGTATGCACATCCTATCACAGAAATAGGCTGTAGCCATGGCTGCCTCATGAAGTTCTTTGGCATAAACAAGGGATATGATTTGTGGGTCGCTACCTGATCGACGCCCGATCGGGACGTGCCTCGCTCGCTCCCCAAGAAGTCACCGACACAGTGCATGTTCAAAAGAGTTTACTCAAACTCACGTCGTCTGCAAGCCGCTCGTCGCTGTCGTCCCAATGACCTCCCTGACCGGTCCCTTTCGAAGTCGGCAGCCCAAGACCCCTTCCTTTGTCTTCGTTCCCCTTTTAAGACCTTCCCAAGTCCTTGTTCCGCCGACCGTCCAATCGGGAACCTTGCTGCGACCGACCCTCCGACGTCAAAGCTGGGTGAGGGGGCGCTTGCCCCATCCCTCCCGGAGAGCTCGGACGTTCCGCGACTGGACGGCGACGTGAAACGGGAAGGTCACGGGGAACGAAGGAGCGCCCGGCAGCACGGCGACAGGGACCGGCGAGGTCACGGAGCGCGGAGGAGCCAGGGAGAGGGTCCCCACACCTCCCCTCCCTCAAGGCTCGGACCCCGGGGGGCCCGAGTCGGCGAAGGGTAGACGGTCCCCGGCCAGGAACTCCTCCAGCTCCGCCATCACCGTGTCCTCGGCGGGCGGAGGCGGAGGCGGGAGGGGTTCGGCCGGGCAGGCGAGTGGCGCCAGCGGGGGCGGCAGCGTGTCCGAGACCGCGGTGGCGGCGGTCGCGGCGGTAGAGGCAGCGGCGGTGGAGGCTGCAGAGGTGGCCCCCTCCTCAGGAAGCTCCCGGGCCGCCGGGGCCAGGAGGTCGGGCCGGTCCCTCTGGAGGAGCCGCAGCGCCGCCTCGACGCACGTGGGGGGGCCCACCGCCCTCAGCAGCTCCTTGTGGCGTGGGCTGGCCTCGTGGGTCTCGCGGTGAACCACCGGCACCCGGCAGAGCCAGCAGGGGTCCTGCAGGTCCGGGGCCAACTCGAAGGCGGGCAGCGTGTGCCCCAGGAAGGGCGGCGGGACCTCGACACCGGGCGTGTCGTGGACCGGTCTCGGCTGGTCCCGCCAACGCTGGCGGGACACGAAATGGAGGTCCCGCTGCCCGTCCCATGTCGTCCAGGTTGCCATGGTGTGGCATGGCCGCCGGCTCCAGGCCCGTCCCCCCTGCGGTGACGGTCCCTCTCTTCTCCTGGAAGGAAGTCGTGCGGGTCGAAGAGGCCTGCTCGAGCCTGGTCCTCCCCGCGCAGGCGGGCCCGACCCACTCTGCGGTGTGCCAGCGCGGTGGCTCGCGGAATCCGCGGAGCCCGCCTGGCGCTGTCCGGACCCAGCGTCCGACGCCCGATCGTGGGGCCACCTCCATGGTCGCCGACCTCGGGAGTCGGGCCGCCTCGACCCGGGGCGCCCACCCCGGGTACTTGGGGGAGCATTAGCGCCCCCGTTCTGGCCTGGCGGGCCTCCTGGGAGGGGTCGTCCCCGTCCAGCGCCGGCACGTGCTCGGCGTCCGGCGTCGTTCCAGAAAGGCATTCTGTGGGGAGGAAATTCAGTTAAAAACACAGAAATGGATTAAACCCTGCGCCGCAGATTGTAGTGACGGCAGAAACTCTTGTTAGAAGTGAGCTCGCCGACAGTGTCATGCACCGTCCGGCCAGCGCGCTCCATCCGTGCTCCGGACTGCGTCTGCCGTCCGGCCGAGACGGGGCTTTCCCCGTCCTCATCAGCCGCTTCTCGTCCATCGCCGTCCTGGTCGCGAAGGTAGTACACCTTTAAATCGGTCACGTGAACAGGGCCAGACTCCTCGGTTGTGTTCGGCCGAGTGAGTCTGTACGTAAGCCGCGACACTCGCGTACTTACCTCGTAGGGCCCATCCCACTTCGGAGCCAGCGATGCTGCGAATCCGCAAGCTGCATTACTCAGTGGGTGCATTCTCCTCAGAACCAGGTCTCCGACGTTGTACTCCAGGTGGCGATGGTTCTTGTCGTACTGCGCCGCCTGCTCGATCCTTGCGGCATCGAGGTTCTCTCTAGCGTCGTGCAACGCGCCCGTCAAGCGGCTTTTGAGCCCGGCCGCGTACGTAGAGAGTGGGCGACCCGATGCCCCGTCGCTGTTTCTTAACCCGTTCTCTAGTGGAGACGGGAGCTCCTTACGCAGGTTCAGGAACGCTGGTGTAAACCCGGTTGATCGGTTCACTGACGTCCGAATGGCGAAACCCATCTCGACGATGTGTTCGTCCCAGTCCCGGTGTCTCTCCGTCAGCGCGATCAGCATGCTCTTCAGGTTGCGATTCACTCTCTCAGTGATATTGGCCTGAGGATGGTACGGTGTCGTCCTCTTGTGCTTAATATTGAGGGCCAAGCAGGAGTCCACGAAGACTTTACTAGTGAAATAACTAGCATTATCGCTCACTAGACACTTGGGCGTTCCGAAACGCAGGAAAGTGTCTAACAACCTTTCCCAGATTCGCTCCGAGACCAGTTTTCTCAAGGGGTACAGCTCCACCCACTTCGAGAAATGGTCAGTGACCACCAAAAGGTACTGATTTCCCCGAGGACTCCTCGGCAGCGGGCCAACGATGTCGCACGCGACTATCTCCCACGGGTAGTGACTCTTCACCGGTTGCATCAACCCCGGAGGTTTCCCGCCTCTCGGTTTCGCCTTCTGGCAAGCTGGACAGCTACGACAGTACCGAAATACGTCCTGCCTCATTCCCGGCCAGGTCGCGAGGCGACATAACTTTTGAAAAGTCTTGCTGCCGCTGCCATGACCGGCCAGAGCCGAGTCGTGGAAGTATCTGATAAACTTCCTGCGTAGCTTCCTAGGAATCACCACCCTGAAGGGAGGGTCGTTCCCCTTCTCTTCGTCGATCGCGGGGATATAGCGGAGCAATAACCCATCTTCGCCCAGCAGATACGAATCGAACGGCGCGCCGATTCGTCCGTCAGTGTTCCCGGTGTCAACCGCAATTTCCGCAAGTTTTCCCAACACCCGCTGATAAAATCCATCTGCTCCCTGGGCCTCGACAAGCTCTGCCTTGCTTACCACTTCCCCCCAAGCCACGATCCTTTGCTCCCTCGTGGAGCGACCCACCGCTGCTACGAACTCCGGCTGCTTCCCCTCCTCCCAGCCATTCTCTCGCTTTCCCGCGATCGCGGGGGGCTTCTCCCCCGCGCACGGAGGTATTCTCCCTCCTCTCCCGCGCTCTTCGCCCCCCAACGGTCGCGTCTCCTCCTCCCGACCACCGTCCTGGGGCGCCCGAGAGAGCGCGTCCGCAACCTTGTTGCTCGAGCCCTTTCGGTATTCGACAGTGTAGGAGTAGCGCTGCAGGGTCAGAGCCCAGCGAGCCAGCCTTCCCGCTGGCTCCTTCAACCTCTGGATCCATGTTAGCGCAGCGTGATCCGTCTGTATGACAAAAGTCGTACCGTCTAGATAGAGATCGAACTTTTTCAAAGCGAACATGACGGCCAGCCCCTCCTTCTCCGTTACGCTGTAGTTGCGCTCGGGCGGTGTAAGCGTTCGGCTCGCGAAAGCCACAGGGCGCAACTGCCCATCGTGCTCCTGTAACAACACCGCTCCGACACCGTAGTCGCTCGCGTCCGTCTGTACGACGAAATGCCGGTTTAGATCTGGTAAATGTAAGCTCGCTGTATCAGCTATTGCCTTCGCGAGAGACGCGAAAGCCGCGTCGTGCTCCCTCCCCCAGATCCACCTTGAGTTTTTCCGCAGCAATTGGTTCAATGGCTGTGCTAGCTCCGCGCATCCCGGAATGAACTGCCGATAAAAACCGACCATCCCTAGAAACCTCTGAAGGCTCTTTACGTCACGCGGCGCTGGATAATTGAGGATGGCCCCCAACTTATCGTCGTTCGGCTTCAACGTACCGTTGTCAACGATAAAGCCTAAGAGATTAACCCTCGAGGCTGCGAGCTGTACCTTATCTGGGGTGATCGTCAACCCAGCCTCCCACATTCTACTCAGAACGATCTCGAGATGAGTTAGGTGCTCTTCGAACGAGTTCGAGAATACTACGACATCGTCCATGTAAGCCATGGCAAAGTTAAACTTCGCGTCCCCCAGCACGATGTCCATCAGCCGCTGAAAACTAGACGGCGAATTCGATAATCCGAACGGCAGGCGGGTAAACTCAAACAACCCCCTGTGACAAGTGAACGCTGTCTTTTGGACGTCGTCTGGTGCTACCTGGATCTGCAGGAAGCCTCTGCTGCAGTCCAGCGTGGTAAAGACCTTCGCGCTACCCAGCGAGTACATGATGGACTCAATAGATGGAAAAGGATACGCGTCCCTTTTGGTCATCTCATTGAGTCGGCGGTAGTCTACGCAAAGACGGGCTGTCCCGTCTTTCTTCGGCGCTAGCACTACCGGAAATGCCCACGGGCTTTGCGACGGCCGTACGGCCCCCGTGTCCAACATTTCATCGAGAGCCTTATCTAGGAGAGCTCGCTTGTGCACACTCAGCGGTCTGGGGTTACAACCCCACGGCCTAGCGTCTCCCGTGTCTATCTCACGTTGTAAAACATGCGTGACTCCCGGCCTCTCAGTAAACATAGCTGCGTGTCTAGACAAAGCGTCCGCTAACGATCGCCTTTGTTCGGCCGGCCCGTCGAAAGAAGCCACGATCTGTTCAACGTTATGTGGTACGGCCCGCGCAGCTAACACCTGCTCCTCGCGCAGCCTAGCGAGCGAACATTCCGATCCCTTCCCCAAACTAGGTGGGGCTACAAAGGGGATGAGAGGGGTCAGCGGGTTGTAGTGGTACCCGTTATTCTTTAGGTCTAGAATGATCCCCTCTCGGCAAACGAAGTCCTGTCCCAAAATAACTGGGATTGACATGCCCGGCAGGTAAACAAAGCGCTGCCTCCTTCGCTTGCCGTCGAGGCCGAGGTGAAGGCGAACTGCGCATTGCGCCTCGGCCGATCCTGCCGCTAAACGCAACGGAGTTGCAACTTCGCGCATGCACAGGTTTCTTTTGCGGCAGTCCGTGTACACGGAGTCTCCGATGAGAGAGAGGGTTGAGCCGGTGTCGACTAATGCTAGATAATCTTTACCACCGATCTCTACCCGCACGTAGGGACCCCTTTCAGGTGTCGAGTCCTGAGCCCGACATGCCGACGGCGCGAACGCTACCCGATCGCTGCCCGCGACTTCCGCCCCGTCGGCGAACTGACCCGGGGCCTCGGCAGCGGCCGGCAACCTTGATTCGGGCAACCAGATTACTGGCGCCGGCCCCGCGCGTTTTCCGAGTATCCGGATTCGGCCGCTGCCCACGTGCATTGCCGCCTGATGTGCCCAGGCTGGTGGCACCTGAAGCACCTGACTTGGGCGCGGTCGTCGCGTGCTACAGTTGATCTGTCGCTAACGGCACGCGGCGCGCCGCCTCGCCGAGCGCTGTTGTCGCTGCCGCGAGCGTCGTAGCGCGTCACGTCTCCGCGGTATTCGACCGCGCCGCCCCCCCTACGGGGTTGCGCCCCGGCTGAGTGTGCGCTGGCTACCCTGCGCCTTTGCTCGAAGCCGAATGGGTCGAGGGCCCGAGGTGGAATGGCTCCGCCATTCCCGCGATCCGCGACGGCCACGTACGCCGTCTGCGACTCGACGTAACCGTCCGCGGCGCGTCCCGTCCACGCGCAACCCGGCTCCAAGGACTCCTCGGCTCTTGGAGGGGGCCGATACTGCAGCTCAGCGAGCAATCCCGCTTGAACCGTGCGCGCCTCTCTCGCCAGTGCTTCGAGGTCTGCGAAATCGCGTCCTCGAAGATACGCCTTAAATCTGGGGTGGCACTGGCGGATCGCCCTCGCTACTTTCTCCGCGTTAGGCGCGGAGGGTTCGGCCCGCGAGTAGAGCTCCTGGAGTGCACGGACGTACTCCACGAGGCTCTCATCCGGGTGCTGAGTGCGGCTCGCCAGCTCGTCGCGAATCCGCATCTCGTAGTCGGGAGGAAGGAATTCCTCCCGAAACCGCGCCCGGAAGTCCGCCATTGATTGGAACGGCGTTTGCAGCCGTCTCCAACGCGCGGCGTCGCCCGTCAGTGCAATCGGCACGATCTGCAGCAGGGCTGTTGCGTCCGATGCCCCCAAAGCGGTTACGTACGCGTCTAAATCCTGCAGGAAATCGTGCACCGATTTCCCGTCGGAGTACCCCGAGTACGTCGGCGTAGGCACGCTCAACCGCGGGCGGGGTATCGGCAAAGGCGCGGCACTCGCGACGCTTGGAGCTGTCCCCATCTGCCGCGACATCGCGTCCATCATCCGCGTCATTGCGCGCATCAGTTCACCGGCGTCTAGCACGCCTTCCGTCGCTGGTGAAGCTGGGGGCGAAGTCCCAGTCTCCGGGGGCGCGCGTGAGCCCGAGTCTCCGCTAATCGGAGCAGCCCCCGCGCTATCTAGCCCAGGCTCGTCCTCCGACGAACCGTCCTTACTCGCTCCGGTGGTCGACCTGGTGTCAACCATTGTCACTTTCTATCAACTCGAACACAATTCGCAAAATTCGAGCACGCTAACCTCCAAAATCCGCGAAAACGCAAAGTGCGCGACCTCTCAGGGAGGAGCGAAAGCAACGGCCAACCGATCGGGCCCCACGTTGGGCGCCAGATTATGTGGGTCGCTACCTGATCGACGCCCGATCGGGACGTGCCTCGCTCGCTCCCCAAGAAGTCACCGACACAGTGCGTGTTCAAAAGAGTTTACTCAAACACGTCGTCTGCGAGCCGCTCGTCGCTGTCGTCCCAATGACCTCCCTGACCGGTCCCTTTCGAAGTCGGCAGCCCAAGACCCCTTCCTTTGTCTTCGTTCCCCTTTTAAGACCTTCCCAAGTCCTTGTCCCGCCGACCGTCCAATCGGGAACCTTGCTGCGACCGACCCTCCGACGTCAAAGCTGGGTGAGGGGGCGCTTGCCCCATCCCTCCCGGAGAGCTCGGACGTTCCGCGACTGGACGGCGACGTGAAACGGGAAGGTCACGGGGAACGAAGGAGCGCCCGGCAGCACGGCGACAGGGACCGGCGAGGTCACGGAGCGCGGAGGAGCCAGGGAGAGGGTCCCCACAGATTGCAAGAAAGAGTGAGGCACTCAGTACCTGTGGGGCACAATTTTCTTCCATGCTACAAAAAGGTTCTTGACAAAATGTGTCTCTCAGTAAGTTTCGGAGCCAATTGCAAGCTCATCTCATGGATAGAACAATAAAGTTCAACAATAGAAGACCATTCAATGACCTCATTTCCAATGCAAAGTTAGTGGGCTTGGAGATTGCTCTTGGTTGTTTTGGGAAGGTGCGGAACATCAAAGACAAAGTAAACGTGTTCGTTGCCAACTTCAAAAAATGGCTTATCGCCACACACACCAAGCATACGTTTGAAGACCCCTAACCACAGACCACAGCCTTTACTGTGAAGCTAACAGTCTTCAAGGGGCGATGCACTGATATTTGTATTTTGCACAAATACCGCTTAGAACGAATCCCTGACGTTAATGATCGGTGAAATACCCGTTCGTTTTCACCACACGCAATGGAAGTCGCAGAAAAAAATTAAGAAAAATGAGCAGAGTTCACCCCCTCAACTCGCAGCCAGAACAAGCGGCCCCGTGATCTGGAGCCGATTATATGCCGCCAATGTTGATCATAGCCATGCGCTGGGGTTGGCAAGGCAGAGGACACGCGCTGAGTTCCAGACATTGTTATGGTTCGGCTGTTGTCGTCATTGCAGCGATTGGACATAGAACACTACCCGAATGTTTCTTGAGCTATCGATTATCACGAGTCCAAATCGAGTGTCCACGCCATGCTCGGGTCCAATCTATGAGCCGTATTCAAATATCGTCACTGGGTTGTACTGCTACCGCCCAGCTACGTCATCAGGTTTTTCGAAGGAGAGATTGAAGGAAAACACTCGGTTTTGTCCTCGAAATTACAACGCAACAAAGCAGTTTCTCTGTCAGTGGCGTTGCGTGCGAGTATCCTTGAGTCCCACTAGTGCCAGTAAGCTCGTGTAAAGTGAAAAACATTCCAATTGAATATCGTTGCACCGTCCCTTTAAGCTCCCGAATGAGAGAAATAAGGAGACTGCGTTAAACATAAGACGTTGTTGGAGTGTGCACAAGAGTGTATGGAAGGGGCTAAACGCACTTCCTGGAAATTTCAGAAAGCATAACAACCAAGGCTCTATCTGCAATGTTAGAGGTCCGTTCAACACCGTCATCTGTAAACCCATGGACAATGTCGTGTGCAGGGTCGTAAGTTAAATTCTTTTTTTAAAACAATCTCATCGAGAATCAACATGCACACACGTTCAAGTGCAGCTAGACAGCCCGGCAGAAACAACAGCGCGAGAAGCTCGAACCGATCGGTTCCACGATTTCACGCCGAGCATGCGAGCACGCGGGTGGTCATGCGTCACCTTGATTGATGCAAAGTCGACCGAACATGATGCAGCAGAAAGCACAGATGTACGGCACGCACGGCACAGACGAACGACGCAGGGACGAGCAGAGGCCATGCAGAATGATGCAGAGGCGACGGCGTGCAGGCAGGCAGGCCATGGCAGGCGCCATTCATCACGTGGTTTTTGTGACGTATTTGATTTAAACTATTTAGTCGTTTTAAGTACTTTAAACAACTTTAAAGCATTGCCATTTAAAAAATAAATACTTTTCACGGAAAGAGTTCTAATTAATTTTAACCAAATTGCAGAAAAACGCCACGTAGCGGAGGGTATTAAACGCACTATCTGGGCCGCGAATCGGCTCTTGTGTCCTCTCTTTACGTTTACTATATTACTCTATGGCAACGCTGCGCCGAGTCGGAGTGCCCTAGGCCTATCTGCCGAGCTCGCTTGGTCGGCGTCGGTAGATTCGTCGCCGTTGTCGCCGTTGTCGCCGTTGTAGCGTTGTTGCCTCGGCTGTTTGTGGATCCAGCGTTCTTGTTCGTCGTGGTCTGTTTAAAGTACATTTTTTTTGCTGCTTGAAGTCGGGACGCGCGAGAACACATAGAAAAATAAACGTACGTTGGACGTCGCGGCCAAGTAACTGAACGACGCTGTCGGCCCTACTGTAGTTGCTTCGTTTATCACACGATAAATGGCGCTTGGCTTTCAGCATTATCAAATTTGGCAATTTTCGTCACATCTCTAATTATGCTACAAAATGTGGATCTGAATATTATTTAACAAAACTTTTAGGAAACATTCGCTGGCCATTTATTGTTTACGATCGCGTTGCTGATGAGGTAGGCTCTTACCCAATAGGCGACGTGGATTCGGCTGACGTTCTGCGGTTCCGCGGATTCATCGCAGTGAAAAGGCAGAGAGCATTCGAAGAAAAGAAAGCGCAAAAGAGTGCGGTTTTCTTTTAGAACTTCCATAGCGAAGAATTCTTTTTGGCTCCCTATTTTTGCGTTTTTGTGTTTCTTTTCACACCTTTTACGACGTGCGGTGGATGAAATTTGATTACAGAATCGTTTTATGGTCCCTTTAACCTGCCGTCGACTGTAGCAGCGAGCTTAGGGTGCATATGGCGCCAGCATTAACTTGCGAACGCCTCAGGCAATGTAGGACGGCCCCATGTGAGCCATTACGAGCATCGAAGGCAGGCAGTTGACAGCACCCCACTGGGAGTTCCATCCTGCGGTATGTTGTCATATGCCTCACTGCGGTGCTCGTATCAATGACCCCCTAGCACCCGGTACTTGCCAGGTTATGCTAAAACGGTTTCAGTGTAGCTTGCCCGCGGTGCCTGTCACGACAGACGACGTATGTCATTTCCGGCAGGCTCGGCGGCACTTGGTCCTTTCACCAGCTGAACTGGAAATGATAACGCCGCCAGCAGACAAGACAAAAGTTGAGTAAATAGACGGACCAGGGCACGGGGGGGGGGGGGGGGGGGGAGGGGGGGGGGGTTTCACTTGCATGCTGCACCTTTGTGCTCATGTCCTTTCAAGTTATCCTCGTCATACCAAGCGTACCTGTGGACATCTTCCTGTGGTATTTTTGAGGAGAGGAGTGCGAGTGCACAGCTTTGATCAGCGTTCATACACGCGCCCCCCTACCTTTGACTGCATAGCCACAGAAAGTTGTCCATGGACAACGAGAAATGTTTGGAAATAGAGCTGCCAAGACGTTCCTCGTACATTTCACGACTCATTTTTAATAGTGCACGAGTATGGCCCATTTATTGTACCCTTTCACCGGCTGCATTCGCGAAAATGTCGCGTAAAAAGTACGGACGCAACGTTCTTAAAATGCAAAACCAACCATTTTAGTCAATGTCTTTATAGCTAACGAAAAAGTATTTTAAAACTTCATTTTGATCATTTTGATTGCTTTCCAATTTATTCCAAGGCGTCATTCTTTCTTAGAGTGAGACCTCGTGCCATAAATTTCCTTTTATACCGGACCTCAAACAAGATTAATTTATCTCAACCCTTCATAGTTTGCGCCGAGAACGTTGGCAGTTGGGAAGAAGTTGGGAAGTTTGCCTTACATTTCAGTTCGTACTCTGAAAAAGACTGAAAAAAAAGCAGGCATGGAACACAATTGACACAATAAGACCTACTCTGTCGACGCATGCTCACTGACGCTGAATTTTCTAATAAGCTGGTCACTCAAATTCAACTTTTACTTGAATTAATAACAGGAAGCACCACCGCTGCATCTACAAATGCCGATGTTAATTAAAGAATCCGACAAGACGTTTCTATTTGTTATTTAGGAGAATTTTTTCAGAAGCGATCTAATATATAGCGGGTACCGCTTTACTCCAAACGGTTACGATTGCCGTTACCGTTCACGCCAAATTAAGATATAGGCTCCGTTCTGGTTACTGTTACCGATAAAAATTTGTTCCTAGGCGATTTTCGGTTTGCGTTACGGTTATGGTTTGAGGATTCCTGCTTCGGACACCCTATGTGCATGTATTGTTCCGCAACATGGAATGATCCTTAAATCACTAGGCTCCTTTTTTCTATGTGCGCATGCCTAATATGTGTTGCGGTGTTCGATGCGCTTTAATATTTTATTGATTTAGTGTAAACCATCAATCGTCTATACCTATTATGCTCAAAACATCCGCGCAACTTCTTAATAAATAAAATAAGAAAATTTGTTTTTCCCCTTTTCTTGGAAAGGATTCGTTCTTTTTTCCACTTTTTTCCTACTTTCACCTTTTCCGCGCCAATTCAATTTCGTGCAAAAACCTCATCCATCATCTCTCTTCTGAATATGGGAGACGATGCATTTTCGTCATACTAAGCTTCGATCCGGAAAACAAGAATCCACACCATGGCCTCTTCATTCCACTCTGAAAACAAACCGGGCTGAAAGTTCTACGAAGGAGGTTAATCCAACCACGTTATCCGAATACTTTACGTCACTGCGCTGTTCGACTACTTCACCCAAATATAAAGCAGAGATGCGTTCTGTCACCGCAAGATTTGACCAAGTGCACACCAGTCAGACGTCACCAATCAAGCGCCATCAGTGGGGCGTCACGAACTAAGCAAGTAAACTAGGAAAGCATAAATGCTCGTGTCTGCCTTGCCTTTGGTTCCCCTTGAGGCCAGACGTAGTGTTTAAAAAGTATTATCAGATATTTCTTGTTTTTTTTTTTGTTTTTTTTTTTTTGGGGGGGGGGGGGCGATATTGGTGCCGGGGTTTTCCACCAAGCCCCATCGAAGCAAACGCTTTTGAGTGGGAGCGAAAGCAGTATTGCGCATTCAAAAAGACTGCCATAAACTCCGTGTTTCTATGCGGAGCACGATAGGAGAAATAAAAATGTACGCGTATACTGGGAACAATTTGCTGGTGTTTGTCTGTTTGTACGTTTCTTTGGTTAATTGGCTCGTTGAATGGTGGTTTGGTTGGTTGTTTACTCGATTGACTGTTAGATGGAATGTATTTTTGTTGAATGATCGATTGGTTTGCCTCTTTTAAATAGGTTGATTTATGGTTTTCTCGGTTTGTAGACGGATTGTACTGTTGGCTGATTCGCTCAATTCCTTCGGGACGCATACATAACTAATTACTCTGTTGAATGTCGTCTAACGGTACTTCTGCATTCGAGTGGCACTAAAAAGTTCCAGAGGGGTTGTAGAAATGCTCCGTCGCGTCCTGGGAAGCGGATCCTGCTCCTTCAGAGACAATTACTTCATTCATCTAAACTTTCCCACATATCTATGAGATTCTAAGTATAAAGTAATAATAAGCACGATTTGTTTTAATATTTATTAAAGGTGTTTTTTTTTAGTATATACGTAAATCAAAAAAGCTGAGAGTAATTTCGAAAACTGCAATGTCGATAATGTATACAGTCAAAAAGAACGAATGTTCTTTCCTTATTAATACTATTCCTCAGATATCACTTTTAGTGGTACAGTCAGGATTCCGCATACCGTGGTCAGCGTGAATTATATATTCTTGCATGTGAACGTAGAATGGGAAGCAATATATGCGCCTTGATTGGCTAACTTCCTCCTCGAAATCGAATCTATCGCGGACAGAACAAAAACCTTGAGAGTGTCGGGGTGGCTATCGGGTCGCCAAAGACATCGCATACTCTGGTGACGTAGACGTGACTCCAACCAAGTGGCTTCGCTTCCTGTTTGCCTGTCGAGCCAGCGAGGTACTCCATCGTGGCCGGCAAATAACCTTCCTTACTTCGTATCACTTTTCGTGTCGTCAGGAGGCACTCTATTTTTGAATGTACAGCACTGGACATTCGTCGTTCATGGCTTCGTGCCTGCATAGATCAATAGAGGGGACCTGGCAAGTTACGTAAATCGCCATATTGGGACGCGGTTTGAAGAAGGGAGCGCTGCAAGCGTCGAAAGAGTCGCTCCCCGCGAATAACCATCTCAAATTGAATTGAGTGTCCTCGTTTAGTTTTTAGCCTTTGTTGTGCGTACTGGACATAACACAACCCTCGAGACTCCAGGAAACAAAGACGACAAACGCACACACACACACGCACGCACTCACAAAGTCTCTTGGCCTACTCTTGGGGTGGCCACCGGCTACGACGGTAACTTTCCTTCCGTGACATAATGATATACGTTAGTTTTGACAGGCCTCTGGATTTTCTTGCAAGAAACACGTTAAAGAGAGGCACGAGGGCGTCGAAGCTAATCACAAGCGATTCTCGCGTTCGTGCAGAAATTTTTGGAAGTCATATGCCGGTTCATCTTTATATAACTTTTTTTGTGGTTGCTGTATACCTTCGTAGAGTCGGATGGCGACATTGAATGGTCATTTAGGGCGTCTGTACTCGATTTAAACTAGCGGGGTTTTTTCGCTACCTCAAACACTGAAGCCAAAGCTGGCCTCAACTTCTCACTTCAGTGAACATTCTTCCTAACGTCTTCCATCAGGCGCCGCAAATACCTACCCCACTTCGCTATAACTAAAAAAAAACGCATTATTTAAGGCATTCGGTCTGTGGACTAAGAGCTGAACGGTACGTGCGCAAGTCGGCATTAAATAAGAATAGACGTAAGAGATTCCGAATTATGTGTTATGACCAACGTTTAATTTATGTCTGATACCTTGGACATTACCATCACGATAGATAGCCGCTGAGTAAAATAGGTACGGAGGCACGTCCTGATAAAAAAAGTGAAAGCCGCTTACAACTCCATGTAACGCCGAATTAGAGCGCAGCTCTTGAGGAGGAGGAGGGAAGGGTACTGGGGGGGGGGGGGTTCAACTAACCAGGGGGGGTCACGTGACCCCCCCCAATGCCGAAGATGTCATCACTGACGTCACTGATGACGTCATCAGTGACGATGACGATGCGGATACGGATGGCGTCATTAGTGACGTCACTGATGACTTCACCAGTGATAATGACGATGACGATGCGAATGTCGGTGACGTCATCAGTGACGTCACTGATGACGTCATCAGTGATGATGGCGATGACGATGCGGATGCCGGTGACGACATCAGTGACGTCACTGATGACGTCATCAGTGATGATGACGATGACGATGCGGATGTCGGTAACGTCATCAGTGATGTTGACGATGACGATGCGGATGCCGGTGACGTCATCAGTGATGATGACGATAACGATGTGGATGCCGGTGACGTCATCAGAGTCATTAATGACGTCATCAGTGACGTCACTATTGACGTCATCAGTGATGATGACGATGTGGATGCCGGTGACGTCATCAGTGACGATGACGTCATCGGGGGTCACGCGACATCGGTGGGGGTCACGTGACCCCCCTCGAGGTCACGTGACCTCAGGGGAGTCACGTGACTTCGGGGGGTCACGTGACCTCGGGGGGTCACGTGCCCCCCCCCCCCCCCGAGGTCACGTGACCCCAGTGGGGGGCTCGCGCGGTGCATTATGGGACATTTCCCGTAATGCACCGCGCGGTTACGCCGACGGCGACGGCGACGGCGACGGCGACGCCGCTCAAGCCGGAAACGGGTCCCTAAGAGCTGCGCTCTAAAATAACAGGATTTTTTAACTCTGCATAAGCTTTTAAACAGCTAAGTGTCATGCTAAACTTTATAATGCACAACAAAAATTTTGATGGTCCAGTTGGTTAAACATAGTACAAAAATTTAGCGGGAAAAATTAGCGGGAAAATCTAATAAAATGTCAGTTCTAAGCAGCGCTCTGTCCTGTCTGCTCCTTCCTGTGTTCGTCCTTGGCGCTAATTTTGTGTACTTTATTATCCACAGTAAGCTGTTTGTTTGTATTTTTGAGCTTTGAAGTCAATGGAGCTTTGAAGTCAATGGGGGTTGGCCTATCAGTTTTCGCCTGTCAACCGGATTTAAGACTTGTTTAATGGTGTTTCGTCACCTTTTACTGAGATGTTTATTCATGCAAGCTATTCCAAAAACTTCGGAATGGGAAGAACTATGGAAAAGTTTGTAATTTTTGTTTGTGATTTTTTCAACTTCGTTCGACATTTTTTTGTATATTATTAAAGAGAGAGAGAGAGTGTGTGTGGGTGTGTTTGTTCTTCGTCTGTGTGTTGATGCAGCACTGGGAAGGCATGTTGTTGGTGGTGGATATCGATAAATAAACATAAACGTAACTTCCTAGCTTATCCGAGCTGGTTTCGCCAGTTCTATTTTCGGGTGCGCCAATTTAAAACTTTCCATAGTGTCTGTCTTTGAGGTTGTTTTAATTTTAATCAGCGAGAGGAACATGAGGGCGATGAACGATCGGTGCTTTGTTTAGACAAGGCTCGTGTTCCTTCGTTTCTTCGAACAACAAAATCATCAGCGTTCGAATTCTTGAGGAAGCGGAGGCCAAAAATGTTGTTACAAAAACGTAATCGTGCCTTGCTTGTCTTTCTCTTTATATAGTCTTCTACTAATTTCTTTACAACCTTAATTTTTTTTTCTATCTCCCTCTAACGTTTGGTTTTGTTTTTAGAGCGCAGCTCTTAGGCGCCCGTTTCCGTGTTGAGCGGCGTCGACGTCGGCGTCGGCGTCGGCATAACCGCGCGTTGCATTATGGGACGCTTCCCTGCTGAATTTAGCGGTAAACTTTTCCCGCCAAATTCAGCGGAAAAATTTTCCCGCTAAGCTTAGCGTAGAAACTGACGTCACGTGACCTTAACCCAAATTTAGTTTCCTCGCTAAATTTAACGGGAAACTTTTTGCTAAATTTCTCCGCTAGATTTAGCGAGAAAATTTCCCCTTTAACCTTGGTGAGAAAATTTTTCATAGTTTTTCCGCTAAATTTGGCGGGAAATTTTTCGCTATATTTTCCGCTACATTTAGCGAGCATATCCTCGTTAAATTTAGCGTGGAAATTTTCGCTTAATTTCGCGAACATTTTTCGTAAAATGGCAGGGGAGCAGGAGAGGACGAGGGGAAGGTACGAAGGGGGAGGAGGGGCATACCCTCCCCTTCGTACCCTCCCCTCCTCCTCCTCAAGAGCTGCGCTCTAATTCGTCATTCCAGACAATTGTAAGCGTCTTTCATTTTTTATCATCCGTTACTTACCAAAAAGGTTATTTGTTCAGTCGTTTGTATTCTAGCCAAGAAGTGGTTCAAGGTCCGCTTCTCTGAGCGGCGCGATTATTTAACTACGATACAATTATTTCGTATAATGAGTGACAATTACTACCTCAGAGATTGCCAGGAGCAGCTGATGGAATCTGCACTCGTATTCGTCTATAGTAGTAGCAACAACAGATGTAACATAATAAGTGGAGTACCACTAGTGCCGATTAATGAGTCGCAATAACTAAACTAAACGTTTTAGAGCGCAGCCCTTATGGCGCGTTTACACTGGAAGCGGATCCACGTTCGCGAAGCGGATCCGTGCGTTCTCAGCCGCAAAGCGGCTAGGATCGAGGGGTTGGAGCGCGTTTTTGCCAACCGCTTCGGGACCGATTTCTCCCAACCGCTCTCACGAACCGCAAAGCGGCAACCAATCACAACGCGACGCTGACGTGACGTCAGTGACTTTTAAAACAAGATGGCACCTGTCGCTGGTGAGGCGTCGAAGGCACTGTAGTCCTAGCGTTGTAGTCTTAGCTTTCGACAAATCATCGGAGAAACTTCATATTCACGTCTGTCACTTGAATCCGCCGCGAAAAGAAGTGACTCGTAAATTTAACGCGCTTCGCACCGGTGATTTGGTTCGGGCAAGAGTTTGTTTATTATTCCGGGTCCCACAGCCCAAGCTCGCTGCCTTGTTAATCTCTGCCCGTAGAACGTCGGAACCCGCCCCTTATCGACCAAAATGTCAGCTTTTCTACCCACTAGGATAGTCGCGTGAACTATTGAAAGCTTTCGACACCGTGCATGACTACCACGAAGGTCGATAGAGACGTCGTGAGCTTGATTGCGTAGCCGACGCACTACCGCGGAGGGGGCAGGGTACCTGCGCTAGCTCGACCTGTAACGTTTGCTACTAATAAAATAAATAAAGGAAACCTACTCAAGGAATAAAGTGTACGTACCAGACAATGCAGAGTTAATCCATACGGCGTTTATTTGAGCTTAATGTCAAACAAACAGTAGACTCGATCGACGAGCGAGTGACGAGAGGAGAGTCCGCCACCAACCAAGCCACGACCGGCTAGCACCGAACACATTCCCCCGCATCACGGTCCACCCCACCGCCCACAACTTCGAAAATGATAAGAGCGAACAACAACGAGGGGGGAAAACTGGCCCTCTATCGCGAAAACAAGGTCAGCTATTCATGCGGGAAGGGTCCACTTCGAAGAAGAGGTCGGGGGCATCCTGTTCTGAGTCAGCAAGGCGCGTCTAGCTGGGCTTTGCTTGTGGGCGAAGTCGAGGGAATCACAGGCGAGTTTGGCGGGTCCATGCTTCTTTTTTCGCTGCCTGAACTCGTGATGCGCGCGAACATTCCGGAGAAAAATATTCCGAGTGCCAAAATAGCAAAAGTTTGGCTTTGGATCTTGAATTAAAGTGGATTTTGGATTGTATAACAGGGTTGCCAAACGACACTCTCAGAAGATCACGCGTGATCGCCGAGAAACCGCCAACCGCCTCTCGGTATGTCTGAACGGGGTCGCTCGCGAACCGCATCCGCGACCGCTTCGCGAACGCGGATCCGCTTCCAGTGTGAATGCGCCATTAGGGGCCCGTTTCCGGGTTGAGCGGCGTCGGCGTCGGCGTAACCGCGCGCGTTGCATTATGTGACGTTTCCCTGCTAAAGTTAGCGGGGAAATTTTTCCGGTAAATCTAGTGAGAAACTTTTTCGTTAAATTTCGCGGCAAAATTTCCCCGCTATCTTCAGCGGGTTAAGTTCGCCACTAAATTTAGCGGGAAATTTACGTCACGTGACCTAAACACCAGTTCAGTTTCCCTGCTAAATTTAGCGGGGAAAATGACGTCCCAAGTTCGTGGCACGTCACACATGAATGAATTCAACGGTAGTAGGAGAGGAGGAGGAAAGGAGGAGAGGAAGGGGAGGAGAAGGAGAAGAGGAGGAGTGGGAGGGGAGGAGAAGGATGGGAGGGTACGCATAACGAGGGGCATACCCCCCTCCGTACGCTCCACTCCTCCTCAAAAGCTGCGCTCTAGTTTCGCATTACAAAGATTTGTTAACGTCTCTCATTTTTTTTATATATATATGCTGTCCCAAGTCACCAAGCTTGATCTAAAATGAACCACAAAAATCAGCATCTGCACGTCGCAATGAAAACTTTTCGACGAAGGTGTATTTCACAGGTCGTTTATTTCTTGTAAAATTACAAAACATTGTTCCCTTTCTGTAAAAAGTAGGGTCAAAAGACTTGCCAGGCTTAACGGCGGACGGCGACGCAGACGACCGAGTCGGCTGGCGGAGTGCCTTTGGCGCGCGTATTGATAGATGGCGTCGGGAGCGGCGTCCGAAAGTGCGGCCGGCCAGCGAAAGAAAGCAGACGACACGCAGACGAAATCTGTTGGCGGCAAAAACGCCATCGCTAGGCAGACGCGTTTTTTTTTTAACTTTAAGTTTCTTTTTCATTGTCGGCATTTATTCTTAAACCAAAAATACATTACAGAAACATTATGTTCATTTTAATAGACCAAGGTGGTCGCGAGCAGTCTCGATAAAGAGGTAGAGCCATCTATCAATACGAGTGGCAAACGCGCCCCGCTTTATATTCGAATTGGTCGTCTTCGTCGCCACCTGCCGTTGACCCTGGCAAGTTTCTTGGCCCTATTTTTTTACAGAAAGGGAGCCACGCTTTCTGATTTTTGCAAGGAAGATCGGACCTGTGAAATACACCTTTGACGAAAAGTTTAGATTGCTTCGTGCAGGCGTCGATTTTTACGGTCCAGTTTAGATCAAGCCTGGTAACTTGAAACACCCTATTTATATATAACTATAGATTTAGCGACGAAGCAGCAACGAAAGGTATAGTACTTGGCGTACTATACCTTTCGTTGCTGCTTCGTCGCTAAATCTATTGTCTATTGTTAAACATATGGTCAAGAAGACGAGAAGGAGGCGGAGAAAGCGGGCAGTCGGGGTTAGGTTCCTCTGAACTGGACTAACCTTCATGCTCCCACTGTATATTGAACTCTATATTTCTCCAGAACAATATTTAAATAGTGCTAAAAAAATTCAACCCAAGGTTAAAATGTACAGCTGGTGTAAATATTCACTGTATTTCCACCCGCGTCGACGAGCGACCGCGTGCGTGGCCGAATGGTCATTCCACTTCCGGCCTCTGCCGAGTACGGGCGTGTGTGTCATGAACTCCGACGGAGCGGTAAAAGAGGCCGTGATACGTCTGTCGTTGGTAACGCTGAAGGTTACAAGATTATCCTGCCCCAACTTCCCACTGGATATGTTGTTGCGAACGCTGTATTTTTACGCTGTGAAGTGAAAGGAAGGCCTGTCGTGTTCAAGACTTCCGTGACGAGCTACAGCGGCTGCAAGTGCTGAAGGACCTGGCCTCAACCGGTCCACATCGGATGAACCACGTTTGGATGCTGAGGCTGCACTCGCTAGCGGCGAAGCAGAGGTTGGTGGACGCGAATGAGATGACCATCAAGGAGGGGGGGAGGCGTTTTCTCGTTATTGATTTGGCGAACACTGCGGTGAAGCTCAAGCTCTACTGGGTACCGTACGACGTTACCAGCGGCCAGGCGAAGAAGGAGTTGGAGCGCTACGGCAAGGTATCTGAGATCGCCAGGGGCCTCCTCCGGAAGAAGGGGTTTGAGGCTGTTGAGTCTAACACCCGGGGTGTACGCCTGACTCTTAAGAATGCCTCCACCATGGACAGCCTCCCCCACGAGATGCGCCTGGAAGGGTGTAAGGTCCTTGTCGTGGTGCCCGGACGCGCTCCGCTCAGCCTTCGCTGTCGTCGTACGGGCCACGTTCACCGGGACTGCTGCGTCCCCCGCTGCTCCGACTGCCACCGCCATGGTCATGAGGCAGAAGAATGCGTCAAAACGTTCGCCTCGATGGCAAGAGACCGGAAATTCCCTTCACTCAGAAAACACCTCGTGTGCCACCCGCCATGTCGACGCCTGGACGGTCCCGCGCTCGAGAACAAACTAAGGAAATCAGATGGTGAGATACCAGCTACCCAAAATGTTAAACTATTTTTTATCGTGGAATATTACAATTGAAAACTGTTCCGACAAACGCGTACTATCTTTACTAGTTTCGTGAGAAATCTGATTGTGTTCTCTTGAGAGCGGTTTTGTTTTGAGTACCTCTTCTGCTGTTGCTGTTGGGGGAGGAGAGGGTACTGTCAATCAGTTTCGTACTGCTTTCTCCCCTCCTCCCTCTCTTCTTGTATGAAGAGGAATAAAGAAACTTGAAACTTGAAGTTGGAGGACAACTCCGACTACCTGGCGGATGGCATCGATGCGGAGGAAGCCGTAGGAGGGTCGCCTCCAACCGACCTGCTGCCGATGGAACAGAGTGGGGCACCCACACCCAAGGACGACGGCAACCAGGACGCAGCGTCACAAGCGCGAGACTCTGAGAGGACGACACGAGGTCGAGACGCGCACCGCGACAGAGCCAAGGAGCGCTGTCCGAGGAGCAAACGCTGTCCACGGGCGGAAGCTGCAACGGCGAACAGCCATCTTGGTGGTAAGAGCAGCGGCACAGGAGCGGCAGATGAACGGGGCTCCGAAATGGACGCCAGCCAAATGGTAAAGCGACCGAGGGAGCCAGCGGCAACACCTGACGGCACTGGTTACAGGCCAACTAAGCGTGAGGTATACGCTCGAACCGCTCGGACCCAAGAAAGGTAGAGTCGCGGTGAAGCCGCGTATCCCGCCGGATGATCGCCGGAGAAAAGACACTCTGTGAGTGGTCTCGGTCATCTCGGTCCTCATGGCATTGCGAATGTACGGCTCCTTTTTGTTTTCGCTTGCTTTCTAGTGCGCGTACGGTCTAAATTATTTTTCTGCTAGACTGCCTTGTTTTTTTGTTTTTTTGTTCAGCCTTTTATTTTATTGTTGATGAACCTGGAACGATCAATACGTGTGTTCACGTTAAACGTGCGAGGCTTATGTGCCAATCGTCGCCCATACCGGATGAATCACTCATTTATAGAAAAAGATCTGGACGTGATCGCGGTTCAAGAAACGAAAATGGAGAGCGACGCCCAGACTGAGAATATTGCGACTTTTTGAAGTCGCAATATTCTCAGTCTGGGCACAGACTTTCACCTTAGCGTGTGCATCAGCCACGCTAAGGTGACTTCGGGGGATTGCTTTCATTTCTAAAAAAAGTGTATTGGGACCGTGGAGCAAGTGATTAGCTGCGATGCGGACCGACTTGTGTTATGTGACTTTGTTATCTCTAATTTCAAGCTTCGTGTTTTGTGCACGTGTAGTTTTTGTTGTTGTTTTTTCGAGTATATTGAAAGGTATGTTAAGACAGATCGACTGGTGATTTTGTTGGGGGATTATAATTGCGTTTGTGCCACCCAAGAAAGGTCGAACAGCGCGCACCAACTCATGTTTACAAACAAACCCGAGCGCCCCTAGCGGACGCCACCGGCGCCGCGCATGCGCGGTGGATGGTGGGCAGGAAGCCCGCCGTCACCCATAAACAAACCATTGAATTGCGTTGTTGTCGGCGTCGGTGGGAGTCCCCGTGCTCTTTTTCGCGTTGGAATTGTTGATTCTACGTCCTCCTAACAATGTCTGACTACTTGTGCGGCTTCAGCAAAACTAACGAGGCAAAACTTTGCGTGAATAATGTGACGTGCGGCGATTCATTTCACGTCGACGCCACAGAATGGGCACTAAAGCCTGACTCCCACGATGAGATTCTGCTCGCTATTTTTAGTCTCGACGTCGCTCGGTCTGCAAAAGCGTGGACCGTAGCTGAGATGGTGGACGTCGATACTGAAAACCGCAAGTAGAATCGGGCATTAGAAGTCGGTGATGGCCACTGGTAACAATGATCAACATCTTGTATCTGTCTACACTTGGCCTACTTACCCCAAACCAACCTTCAAAAGTGTTTTGAGGCCTGCACTTAGTTCTTTCACAACGTTTGGTTTACGGGCCGCTGTCGTTTGAGCGAACTGAAGACAAAAATCAGCCAAGTTTAAAAGAGCAGACGACAGTTCGAACGGATGCGCAATGGAGTACCGGCAAGAAGCACCGCGTCCCGCGTCAACAAACCATTCGAATGTCACGTTGGCGGCGTTTGTGTGAGTCTGTATACTCTTTTTCGGGTTGGAATTGTCGATTCTACGTCGTCATCGCAATGTTTTTCTTACCACTTTAATCGCCTGAGCGAAATTATGAATTCTCATTACGCCGCTGAACTTTCCGTAAATAATTTGACGTGCGGCGATTCATTCGCGTGAACGCCGCAGAATGCACGCCAAAACCATGATGAGATTCTTCTAGCTATTTTCGGACGCGACGTCGCTCGTGCTGCAAAAGTGTAGAACGTAGCGGCGATGATCGACGTCGATATTGAAAATCGGAAGCGGGAACAGACCAAGCGTAACAAGTCGGTGATGGCCACAGGTACCAATGCTCAACATCTTGTATCTACTGTTTACATCGAGCCTACTTAAGTCCTTTGAGGCCTGCAATTACTTCTTATAGCAATTACCGGGTCAACGTTTGGTCTACGGGCCGCTTTTGTTTGAACGAGCAGACGACAAAAAGCAGACAAGTTTGAAAAAGCAGACGAAAGTTCGAACGATCAGGCGGCCGTGTGAATTTGAAGACGCACTGAACCCGTGGGTGGTCCGGACAACTTGGCGGTTTTCTCTCGTTCATGTGGAACAAAGCAAATACATCTGGCGACCACAAGGTGTTGCCTGCACACGCAATCGTAGTTTGACCGCGTCTGGTTTGCCCTTTTCACGGCTACTATTCACGTTTTCGGACGAACGGAGGGGGCAGAAACACATGAAAACTGATCTTCAAACCTTTCCAAACTCTCTTGGTACAGCCCCCGTCGCATCATTTTGACGAGAAGGCAGGTTTTTTGTCTCGTTTCTTCCAAGGGTCCACAGGAATGCATGTCTGGCACGGCGACTTCTGCTCACCGCCCCAGACCGGAAGTGCGTCCGGCGCGCCACCACCGCGGCGTGACGTAGGAGAGTTGAGTTGGTGTATAGAGATGCAAATGCAGTTTTGTTAAACGATATGCTCGATTGATGTGAATTTAGAGGACGTAGCTCACTGCGCGTCAAATATCAGGCATACACAGTACACGCTAGAGTTCCTGTACAGACCCTTTCATTTTAGTAGTTGCCTCACCGGCGGACAGAGGGCGCTGACGTACTCGGCGCCATTAGGTTGCTTCAATTTGGTTGGTTTCGGTTTCAACGTGAACGCGGCTATGTTGCTGTTTTACGTTGTTTTCGCTTAATTTTGTGATGCGATTATTTTCCTGGTAGCACACAACCAATGAAACAGTAGTATTGAGCCACTTTGATGACTCCGAGGTGTATTTTAGTTTAAATTGTGGGCTTTATTTACCAACTCCTTTGATGTATCTGATTATGGTCGGTTGCGAAACGCCTGACTGATGTACAGGGAAGATTACCATCGTGTATGGCCGTACCCGATGACACCAGTTTCGAGAAAAACAAATTAATTATGAAGAGAATAACAGGTGAATGTGAAGGGGGGGGGGGGGGGGGGGGGAAGCATATCGACAGCTTGATTAGCAATGTTCTGAATCGGCCAAAACGCAATCGACGGCATAGCAACACACGTGTTTCCTAAATAATCGATGTGCTCGGCTTCTACGGTTTCGCGTGTTAACGCTGACTTGCATTTCCCAATTTTTTGGATACGGACAAAAGTTCTACCTGACGGCGCACGTACACTATTTGGCGATCTTTTACCTTCCTTGGGGCATGGGACCAGGGTGTGCAAAATTCTAAAAGCCGAATGGCTTCGGCAAGCCCGCATCTTGAGGCAGTACCTGGCCATGCAACTTCAAAGCAGGGCGGATCCTCCGACGGCGAGGCGTCAGCTCCGTGAGTACCTCACACTTGCGGATCAAACCACAGAGTTCATCTGGCAGTTGCAACTACGTCAGCTTCGTGAGCGTCTGCCGAAAAAGGATCCTGCACAGTCGACTGCGCTTCACATGCCAGAGGAACTCCATCTACTGGAAGACGTCCAGCAAGTTCTACGCCTTGTACCCAAGTTTGCTGTCCAGCCAAAAAAGTCGCCACCCGAGCTGCTGTCTATGGTTCATGAGGTGTCGAGGCGCGTCCCTGAAGAGGACTCTGCCCGCTGCGTGTCTGAGGGTGTTGACGTCGTCCGTTCCTGCAAGCCTGCTGCTACCAAGGTACCCGTAAAGCGAGTGTTGACATACCTGAAAGATAATTTCCTTTGCGTGTTACCTGCTGATAAGGAGGGAGGCATTGCGGTTCTTTCACATGGGACGTACAATGAAAAAACCCTGAAAGCTGTTGAGAAGGTGTTTAATTGCCATGGGAGTGTGTCGCTGCCAAAACTAAAGTCGGAAGTAAAAAAAAACTGTGCAAAGAACTTGAACTCAGTAGTGTTGTAAGGAGCATTGAAAAGAGCCCGCGCGAGTGTCTGGATGTTTTCTTCAGTGTCAAAACCCAGAAACTAGAAATGCCCTTACGCGTAATCATTTCCAAAAGAGGCACGTGGCAAAAATATATCGCAGTATATCTCAGGATATGCGGTTGTACCCCACTGTTGGATGGATGCGTAAAAATTGGGAAATGCAAGTCAGCGTTAACACGCGAAGTCGTAGAAGCCGAGCACATTGATTATTTAGGAGACACGTGTGTTGCTATGCCGTCTATTGCGTTATCGGAGAAGGAATTGTTTTTCTGAGAACGAGATAGTGTTAGTTTCCAATTATGCTCTGCAATGGTCGTTTTCCTTTGCTTTTGTCATTTTGTTTGTTGTCATTGTGACGATGGTTGAGACTATAACTACCGGAACACGTATTCAATAAAATTCAGTTCACAGTTGCGCCTATTGTGTCCTGTTCTCTTCTATTGTCCTCGTCCTTGCTGCGCACAAGGATGTATAGACCTTTGCAAAAAGAGCGCTCTGGCCGCGGCCATTTTGCGAATCGAGCGACCACTATCAGCCAGAAATTTCTGGCACCCGCCTGAGCAGTGCAAACCCGGTCAGCGTGACTCCCCACCTGCATTTTGCATTCGGAGTTCGCCGGCTTTTCTTAGAAGTTTTTGCTTTATTCGCCTGCTTAGGATGCTTACCCTTTGTTTGTTATCTTCCACTGTGAGAACCAGGGAATACCAGGGCTCGTAGCCCGCTCGGCCTTCGCAGGAAGCGAACGAAGAGAGCGAACGTCAAGCAGCCCGCGACGCAGGCAGTTCGACGTGCTTGGAGGATTATTTTCGTCGAGATAATCTCCAAAAAGCCTTCCAGGCTGTGTTCCGGGTCTTCGCAAAAACTAGCTGATAGGGTCGGGTCCGGGGTGTGGCGACATAATAAGCACGTTCGTTCATTTGAAATGAAGCTGTGCAAAAAAGGAGCTCTCTTCTACATACTCCCCAAAACACACCGGATTCCGTCCGATCGTCGTGAAGTGACTATCGTCGACACTGTATACACCAACTCATGTTTACAAAAAAAACCGGAGTGCCCCTAGCGGACGCCACCGGCGCCGCGCATGCGCGGTGGATGGTGGGCAAGAAGCCCGCCGTCGCCCATAAACAAACCATTGAATTGCGTTGTTGTCGGCGTCGGTGGGAGTCCCCGTGCTTTTTTTCGCGTTGGAATTGTTGATTCTACGTCCTCCTAACAATTTCTGACTACTTGAGCGGCTTCAGCAAAACGAACGAGGCAAAACTTTGCGTGAATAATGTGACGTGCGGCGATTCATTTCACGTGGACGCCGCAGAATGGGCGCTAAAGCCTTACTCCCACAATGAAATTCTGCTCGCTATTTTCAGTCGCGACGTCGCTCGGACTGCAAAAGCGTGGAACGTAGCTGAGGTGGTGGACGTCGATACTGAAAACAGAAAGTAGAATCGGGCATTACAAGTCGGTGATGGCCACTGGTAACATTGATCAACATCTTCTTGTATCTGTTTACACTTAGCCTACTCACCCCAACCAACCTTCAAGAGTGTTTTGAGGCCTGCACTTAGTTCTTACCGCAATTACCGGGTCAACGTTTGGTTTACGGGCCGCTGTCGTTTGAACGAGCTGACGACAAAAAGCAGCCAAGTTTGAAAGAGCAGACGACAGTTCGAACGGATGCGCAATGGAGTGCGGGCAAGAAGCATCGCGTCCCGCGTCAACAAACCATTCGAATGTCACGTTGTCGGCGTCTGTGTGGGTCTGCATACTCTTTTTCGCGTTGGAATTGTCGATTCTACGTCCTCTTCGCAATGTCTTACCTCTTTAATCGCCTGAGCGAAATTATCAAGGCTCGTTATGCCGCTAAACGTTCCGTAAATAATTTGACGTGCGGCGATTCATTCGCATGAACGCCGCAGAATGGACGCCAAAACCATGATGAGATTCTTCTAGCTATTTTCGGTCGCGACGTCGCTCATGCTGCAAAAGTGTTGAAGGTAACGGAGATGATCAACGTCGATACTGAAAATTGGAAGCGGGAACAGACCAAGCGTAACAAGTCGGTAATGGCCACCGGTACCAATGATCAACATCTTGTATCTACTGTTTACACCGAGCCTACTTAAGTCTTTTGAGGCCTGCAATTACTTCTTATCGCAATCACCGGGTCAAAGCTTGGTCCACGGGCCGCTTTTGTTTGAACGAGCAGACGACCAAAAGCAGACAAGTTTGAAAGAGCAGACGAAAGTTCGAACGATCAGGCGGCCGTGTGAATTTGAAGACGCACTGAACCCGTGGGTGGTCCGGACAACTTGGCGGTTTTCTCTCGTTCATGTTGGAACAAAGCAAATACGTCTTGCGACCACAAAGTGTTGCCCTCACTCGCAATCGTAGTTCGACAGCGTCTGGTTTGCCCCTTTCACAGCTACTATCCACGTCCTCGGACGAACGGAGGGGGCACAAACACATGAAAACTGATCTTCAAACCTTTCCAGACTCTCTTGGTACAGCCCCCATCGCAGCATTTTGACGAGAAGGCAGGTTTTTCGTCTCGTTTCTTTCAAAGGAACACAGGAATGCATGTCTGGCACGGCGACTTCTGCCCACCACCCCAGACCGGAAGTGCGTCTGGCGCGCCACTACCGCGACGTGACGTAGGAAAGTTGAGTTCGTGTATATGGGTTATGTGTGTTATTTGAGACCTTTCTCAAATCCTGTTCGGATAACGCGGCACCGTGGGTACGTACAATATATGTTGTTCGATTGATGAGACTCATTGAATTTCATGTTGTGGGCGGGGAATATCCCTGCAGTACGGGTATCCTGTGTGGTCAAATATGTTGACCTTTATAGATTGACGCGGCAGAGTGTACGGTGCCGTAAAACGATGAACATAAAATGAAACAAACATTCCAGTTGCATTTGTTCTGTCGCGTACGGACTCACCAAAACAGCTTTCATTTCTTTGTTTTTGTTCCCAAAAATAGAGCACTGCTTCCTTAAAGACCTCTATAAATTATGTTCGCCACAGAACACGAAATAAAAAAAGAAAATGCGACAATTCAGCCGCTACCAGCGTCCGGAATCGCGCCTACGCAGGCTGCCTTAGCCCACTGACGAGAAACTCCACAGCTCAGCGCAGTCGGGCAACACTGACGTACACTCTCAAAACCAGTGACGCGCGCTGTAATACGCTTCGTTCGAGACTGCCGCTGGAAAGGTCTATAGACCGACACGCGGGCTTGACGTCACGGCGCTGCGGCGGCGCTGCGATCGTGCCGGAGCCGAGGGGTGTGGGCAAAAGGGCGCACGTTTCGCATGGGCGTCATAGTATTTCAGCATGCCGCGAAGCTGTGTTACCGTTAATCTCACCGAAATGTACAAGAAAAATAGCGGAGTGACCTTCTACAAGTTCCCGGCAGACTCTGAAAGGCATAGAAGGTGGATAATATCCGTGGATCGAAAATTATGGTCGCCTCGCGCGTTTGTGCGGCAAGCACTTTCTTGGAGGCAAGTGCGGCTTCCATTTCAATCTCCGTCCCGAGGCTTGCTTATGTACAGGGAAACCGTCCTCTAATCGAAACCACCCGGGTTTTGTTCCCACGGTGTTCGCGCACAAAGCACCGGCCAAGCGCCCGTCGGAGGCTCGCTACGCCCGTGCTACCCAGCAGAAGGGGATCGGCGACAGAACGGCAGTGGTGCAGGCTTTACAAAAAAAAAAAAAAAGTAACGAAATACGTTACTTGTTACTTGCAAATCAAAGGTGCGCGTTATTGAGCTACGTTTTCTAAAAATAAAAGGAACGCGCTACCGATAAAAGGTAACGCACGTTACTTCTGCGTTACTTTTTAAATTATGATTTAACATGTTTTACGGTTTTGACGATACAGGTATGCATAAGCTCATATAACAAGAAACATTATTTTCATGCAGAAACAGAACATAATTACTTTTTCTCTTTTTACGGTTTCAGCTAAATGCGGACGAGAAAAAACGCAAAGAAAAACATGGCTTGACGCCTAAAAACACGGAAAAACTTGAAGTGTAATTGTAGTAACGAGAAACGTAACAACGTTACTTGAAATAGCAACGTAAGTACGTTACCCGTTACTGTGTCGAAAAAGTAACGAGTAGGTTACTATGTTACTGAAAAAAGTAACGCGTTCCTGGTAACGCCGTTACTTGTAACGCGTTACTTCCAAGACTGTAGAACGGACAAAGCGTTACTGCCTGTCATCCTTGTGGTCATGAGAGTAGGAAAAATAGCATACCTTGACTTGAAAACGCTGTGTGTATTTATTTCATTAATAAATACACTTCCGCAGACCCACAGTCTGCTGATCCCACCGGCAGAGCGGAAACCGACTCAAAGTAATCGTATGCCTCGAGAGACTTGTACGCCTGCTCCGTGTCGGCCCTGAATTGACTTGGCGAAAAAACTAAATAAACGAAGACGTGAGCCGTCGACTTCGGTTGCAGTAACTTCACGTCGGAAGTCCAGCAGGCCTTGTTGACGGCAAACGGATCTTCGTAGGCAACGCCGTCCACGCACAGTTTGTTTCGATACCGCCGCCGTTCAGGCTCGGCTAGCGAGCTCAAATAGTCGGGCATAGCATACGACATGCGTTGTCACGAAATACGACTCACAAATAAAGCTAGCAGCGTCCCTACAACGTCAATAACGAGCGCACGCCACACAACGCAATGGTAAAAACACGGAGGTCCGGTTCGCTTTTGCCCACATAGCTACCGCGCATGCGCGGCCTTCTGGCCGTGTTGGTAAACAGAGCCGCTCCGCGTGTCGGTCTATAAACCAACTCGCCCAGGCAACCACTCTTCTTGACATTCCTCTGCTTTTGAGCGCGGCGCCGCTATTCGCCGAATTCAGTCACGTAAGGAGCAGACTCCGCATGCCGTGCGAGAAAGCCGGCACTCCGGGGGTGAACGCGCAACTCTGGCTCCCGTAGGGAGCCTACACAGGAACTCTAGTACACGCATTTCCAGGGCACGAGTCATGCGTGATTAGACCGGACTTACGCTTCCCTCGAACTTATTAGCGCGTGGAAACAATATTCAGTCGACCACGCGTCATTCAGTGATCGTTCAATGGCTCTTTCTAAATTTGTTCTAAAGAAGCGCCAAAGAGTTTCACTTGGGATTTATGGAAATTTAATACTCATCTTCTAAATGATGATTTCTTTTTAACTGCAATGCGTCACAAGCCTCAAGAATTCGTAATCGCCCAAGGGGAAGAGGCTGGTGTTAAATGGGAGCTGTTTAAACGGGAAATTAAAATAATAGCCATAAAACGATCGTGTTTATTGAAGCATGAGGGAAAAAAGAAAACGAGTGAATTAAATGGCCTGCTGCAGACGTTGATGCAAGAAGAATGCCGCTCGCCCGATTTTTTTTTTTTTTTTTTTTTTACGGACGAGAGTATTAGTATTAAAAAGCGCTTAGAAGTTCTGGACGCCGAGCAACATGAGGGGACTATGGTGCGAGCGCGATGGAAGCGGTTGTCCCTCGGAGAGATACCCACTAAAAGGGTTATCGGGGAGGAAGGAAAACACGCGAGTAAAAATGAAATAAGCGAGATTACGTATCAAGGGGTTCTGTCCGGTGATAAGGAATTCATCGAACGCGAGTTTGTGGACTACTATGAAAACCTTTTTAGTTACCGCGCACCTAAAAAGAAAGAATTTCGAAGGGTTCATTGGCCGTTTACGCCCAGACTGGCAGACGAAAGTCTGGGCATAAGCAAGAAAGTATTCTAGGTCCATTTTTTTTTTTTTTAATTTATTTGTCAATGATATTGTGAACTTAAATAAAAATATCAAATGTGTAATTTTTGTGGACGATACTAGTTTACTATTTGCAGGTAATAACTGTAATCAACCAATAAATAGCGCGAATGAAACTCTTAAAGACCTTGTTGAGTGGTGTAGCTGTATTGTTATAAAAATCAATGAAAATAAAACAAAAGCTGTTTGATTTCACAAAAAAAAAAAAAAGAATGTTACTTTTACTTGTGATATCGTTTTAAATTCGACAAAAAATTGAAGTCCTCACTAGCTATAAGACTCTTGGTGTTGCATTCACGGATCAAATGCGATGGGACGATGATATTAGTTATATTTTGCTTAAACTATCGCGTGTTGTTGGCTAGATGTATCGACACCGCCATCTTTTGCCAAGAAGTGTCAAACTTTTAATTTATAGCTCTTTATTTTTGTCTCATATAAACTACTGCCACCTAGTCTGGGATAATAGTACAACTACCAACCTAAATAAGCTACTTCTGTTGCATAAAAAAATGCTAAGAAACATTTTTGATGTCCCATACGACCACCCCTAGCGGTACCTTATTTAGAAGTTTAAAAATTATGAATGTTAATAGTATATAAAAATATCGTTTGTGTGTGTGTTAGAATCTTAAGTACAAAAAAATATAATCTTAACCTGATTGACCTGGCTTCTCTAGCTCCAAAAGTGCCAACTTACCCCACTCGAAGTTTGCAAAATTGGAAGTTACCCAATATTAGAACGATCTATGCTGAGCAAATGTTATCTTATACGCTTCCAAACCTACTTAATTTTCTTAGCTTCAAATATATTGATCCTATTAAGTCACCGAGAAAATATGTCCGAGATTTTTTTTTGTGTGTGTGGTCTTTTAGTAGTACTGTCCAGAGTTTTGAGATGTATAATATTTCGTGTTCCTTGTGTACATATCTAAATGTATATATGTATGACATTTTCTTTGTATGTACCCTCTCCATGTATCCATGGTATGTATCATGTATTACATAAATACATAGTTACATAGAACTCTCAATGTATGTATTATGTTACTAAGAAAAACGTTAATATTGCCGCCTGATTACTTTTTGAATGTCATTGCGTCTTGTTTATTTTTTCTTGTGCCACTGCTGTTTATGTGAGAGGGGGGCCGGGGACTCGTCAAGCTCCATGATGCAGCTTTTTTCCTCGGTCTCCCTCCATCATTTGTTTAAGGGAAAAACAATAATTATTATTATTATTATCATCATCAAGAAGTCCCCAGGAACCGTCGCTCCTTTTTACTGCTCTGCGAGTTTTCACTCGTAATCGCTTTCAATCGGAACATCCGACGCCAACGAGCTTTTTGTGACTCGGACGACTCCTCTGCGTCGTGGTGGGCACCGACTTTGCTCAAGATCGGGTCCCCAACGTCTTCACTGACAGCATTCCACCGGGTAGGCCTAAGTGAGCGCGTCTTCGCCCGACTCGGCTCCTAGAACACCCGTTATGCGCGAGCTTGCCTGGCACGACGATCTCCACGGTGAGCAAAGCATCTCGCGCAAGCCTGCCCAACACATCAAGGCGACGCACGTGACACGGGAGTACAGCACTTCACATCTTTCCCTTCTGCGCGTGTGCTATGTCTTCTCCACTCAAGTGCGCTCAATGCCACGAGAAGATTGTGAACGATGGTCGGCACATGTACTGCGCCGAGTGCAGAACATCGTATCATCTAGGGAAGCTTTGGTCCGGTGTTGCGGAGAATACATTCAATGCCATGGCTGTTGGAAAGCGAGAGGTCTGGCGCTGCCGTGTGTGCCGACAGCGACATAGCGGGAATGAGTCTCGAAGTGAAGCCAGCTCGTCACAACGCGCGTCTCCTGCTGGTACGGAACATTTTCGGTCGCTGGAAGCTAAACTGGAGTGTCTCACCTTGCTGAAAGCCAATGTTGACACCCTCCTTGACTTACCAACTCAGATGAATCAACTCCTGACATTGAAGCCGGTAGTCGAGAGCCTGAAATCCGCAGTAACGGAGGTTCAGAAGGCCGTAGGCTTTCTGTCGGCTCGGTACGACTCTCTGCTGTCTACAGCCACTACCAACTCAACAGCGATAACAGAGCTCCGTGAGGAAACGACATTGCTAAGAAGCGTGGTAACAGAGCAGTCTCAGACCATCGAGCACCTGAAAGAAGAGCTGAACGATAGTGACCAGTAGAGTCGTCTCTCAAACCTTGAGATACATGGACTCCCTCATGCCCCAAGTGAAAACTTAGTCTCCGTTGTGGGTGAGTTGGCTGGCAAGCTAGGCCTCGAAAACTTTCAGCCAAGGGACATACTGGCGGTGCATCGCCTGCCATCCCGGCGCGACGGCCCTCCAGTTATCTTGGTTAAATTGGCTTTAATGTCGCTAAGAGAACAATGGCTCGCCACGTGAGGTAAGCTGAGGACTCTGGCAGCAGAGGGTTCGTTGCCCAAACTCTTCCTCAACGAGAACCTAACGCGAAAGAACAGGGAACTCTTTTGGATGGTACAGGAGAAAGCAGGAATCAAGCAGTACCAATTCACTTGGGTGAAAATGGGGAGCTATTTGCAAAAAAGTCAGGAACCTCGTCACTGGTTCGCATCCACCGGTTGGCCGACCTGGAATTGATTGTCTAACTCCTTTTGTTGCTAAACGGCTTAGAAATACCAGTGGATAACAACCGCGTCGAATAATGGAAGTACAGTTTCGTCAATGTTCAGATTTTTCTTCACTTCAACGTTTCTCGGAACCAGCTAGTGATAGTACTCTTAGGTTCTTACATGTAAGTATTCGAAGTATTCGTAAATATTGGGACCAGTTTGTAATAACTGTAAACAATATGTCACCACTGTCTGATGTTTTTGTGCTAACAGAGATCAATGTTAAAGACGATTTCTGTGGTGAGTTAAGGATACCGGGATATAAATCATTCTTTCTTACAAGGCCCATTTGGACGCGAAGGAGGAATTGCGATATTTGTTAAGGACTTGTGGTGTACTGAAACACTTGATGTAGAGTTTTGCCATTGCGAGTCTTTGTCCATGAGGCTATGGAATGATAAGTGGTCCTTGATTTTATTAGCTTTTTACAGACCTCCTTCAGTTAACCCTTTAAGATTTTTAGAAGAACTAAAAAATACACTTGGCAATTTTCAATCTGTCGGCATATGTTTAGTAGGTGATTTCAACATTGATACGCTTCAACCCGCCAAGTATGTGACTATCTGAATCTTTTAGCGCATTTTGGTCTGGAGGAACTGATTTTAGCTCCAACTCGAGAAGAACTCTTGGATAATCACCTTGTGGCCTCGTGTCTGGATCATATAAGCATACGCGCTCTGAATGTTGTTGCGAAATCGGCCGTAATAGAGCAAAAATTAGCCGACCACTACTTTGTGGCGTGTCAACTTGCATCCGAACTCGCGATGAAATCAACAATAGCGATAACAAAAACACTGGAAATAACTGATAAAATTAGATTTGATAATTTGGTTAAAACCTATAATTGGAGTAGTTTACTCTCTATTCAAGACTTTGTTGAAGTGTACTGTAGTTTAGAGATATATTTGACTACTTCAAGGACAAATCTAAAAAGGTTATCACTTTGAGGCGGCGTCGTAGCGAGCAAGAATGGTTAACGGGTGACATTTTGTCAGCTATCCGCTGTAAAGATGTTCTTTGGGCTAGATGTCGGCGATCTCCAACCAATACAAACTTGAAAAAAGAATTCCGTAGTATGCGAAACCGTGTAACCGCGCTTATTCGATCAGCAAAAAGAAAATACTTTCGAGATAAATTTTTTAAAGCAAGGTCAGATATTTCAATGACTTGGAGTTTGATAAATCAATTACGAGGCACGGGTGTAAAGAGATCGATAGATGCCTCCCTAGAGAAAGTCTTTGTAACAATACGACAAAACTAGTAAAAGATTTCAATAAGTTTTTCGCTGCATTTTCTGGAGTAGCTCGGGATGATACCATGTTCACAGCAGATTTTCTTGATTCAAATGTTTCCTCGGCATTCCTTCCCGAAATGTCTCAACTCGATCTACGCACTTTGCTTTTTAGTTTCAAAACTAACAAGGCGCCCAGTATCGATCGTATCAGTGCAAATGATCTGCGCCGAAATTATGATTCTATAAAACTTGTGCTCCTTCACATGTTAAATGGTTTCATTTCCTCCGGGATGATCCCGGTTGATTTGAAATGTGCGCTAGTGAAGCCCGTATTTAAGGGGGAGAGCATAAAAAAAAAGTGAAAGCTGCTTACAACTCCCTGTAACGCCGAATTAGAGCGCAGCTCTTGAGGAGGAGGAGGGAAGGGCACTGGGGGGGGGGTTAAACTAACCAAGGGGTGGTCACGTGACCTTGGGGGTCACGTGACCCCAAATGCCGATGATGTCATCACTGAGGTCACTGATGACGTATTCATTGACGATCACGATGCGGGTACCGATGACGTCATTAGTGACGTCACTGATGACTTCACCAGTGATGATGACGATGACGATGCGAATGTCGGTGACGTCATCAGTGACGTCGCTGATGACGTCATCAGAGATGATGACGATGACGATGCAAATGTCGGTAACGTCATCAGTGATGATGACGATGACGATGCGGATGCCGGTGACGTCATCAGTGACGATGACGATGACGATGTGGATGCCGGTGACGACATCAGTGACGTCACTGATGACGTCATCAGTGATGATGACGATGACGATGCGGATGTCGGTAACGTCATCAGTGATGAGGATGATGACGATGCGGATGCCGGTGACGTCATCAGTGATAATGACGATGACGATGTGGATGCCGGTGACGTCATCAGTGATGATGACGATGACGATGTGGATGCCGGTGACGTCATCAGTGATGATGACGTCATCAGTGATGATGACGATGACGATGTGGATGCCGGTGACGTCATCAGTGACGATGACGATGACGATGTGGATGCCGGTGACGACATCAGTGACGTCACTGATGACGTCATCAGTGATGATGACGATGACGATGCGGATGTCGGTAACGTCATCAGTGATGAGGATGATGACGATGCGGATGCCGGTGACGTCATCAGTGATAATGACGATGACGATGTGGATGCCGGTGACGTCATCAGTGATGATGACGATGACGATGTGGATGCCGGTGACGTCATCAGTGATGATGACGTCATCAGTGATGATGACGATGACGATGTGGATGCCGGTGACGTCATCAGTGACGATGACGTCATTGGGGGTCACGCGACATCGGCGGGGGTCACGTGACCTCAGGGGAGTCACGTGACTTCGGGGGGTCACGTGACCCCGGTGGGGGGCTCGCGCGGTGCATTATGGGCCATTTCCCATGATGCACCGGGGTCACGTGACCTCGGGGGGTCACGTGCCCCCCCACGAGGTCACGTGACCCCGGTGGGGGGCTCGCGCGGTGCATTATGGGACATTTCCCATGATGCACCGCGCGGTTACGCCGACGGCGAAGCCGACGGCGACGCCAACGGCGACGGCGACGGCGACGGCGACGCCGCTCAAGCCGGAAACGGGCCCCTAAGAGCTGCGCTCTAAAACTTGACAATTATCGACCAATTTCCATTTTGCCCTGTATTGTTCAAATCTTAGAAAAACATATTTTTCAAACTATGACGGCCTTTCTTGATCACTTTAATATTCTGTCGCCCAGTCAATATGGGTTTGTCAACGGACGTGGGACACAGCCACTTTTGGAAGATTTTGCAAATGGATTGCACCTAGCCTTCGAGAGGCATCAGATTGCTTGTGCACTTTTTATTTAGTGAGTAACAATATTTTACTAACAAAATTGCAAAACATTGTATTTCGCGGCCCATTCCTTTCTCTTCTCCGGAACTTTTTAACTGAGAGGACACAGCTAGTTTCTGTAGGTAATAGTCGAAGCTCGCGAGTTACCTTAAAGGCTGGGGTTCCCCAAGGTTCTGTTTTGTCACCTCTTTTTTTTAACATTTTTGTAAACGATATGTCAAACTCAGTTTCAAAATGTAAAATGTTCCAATATGCGGATGACACAGTGTTGCTTTCAAAACATATTGATTATCCTGTAGCAATCGCATTACTCCAAGAGGACACTTGTCAACTTAATGACTGGTTTAAGAAAAATTGTCTTACGATAAATGCATCTAAAACTCAGCTAGTCTGCTTTCGTAATCCTCTTAAGATGTTAACGCCCAATCATCCTATATATATGCATACCTCTCTTTGTACATCTTGTAACTGTTGTCCCATATCTTATGTAGATCAAGTTAAATATTTAGGAATTCAATTCGAAAGTGATTTGTCCTGGAATTCTCATCTGTCAAAACTTTGCAAACGACTGAGAAATGTATCTTGTTTACTGTACAATACCAGATCTTTAATACCTTATTCAACGAAAAAGACAATAGCTCACGCTTTGGCATACAGTGTTTTGCGTTACAGAATTACTATTTTTGGTCACAGCCCAGGACGATGGGGCCAAAAAATAGACTCAGTCTTAAAAGGAATATTTAAAAGCATTGTTTATGGCTCCATATCGCAAACTGAAGAAGAGATCATAGCAGTCTTGGGCTTGCCATTGTTCCACTCCTTATTGGTTCAGACCGTTGTATTGAAACACTTTTGGTGTGATAATTTCAGAGTACCTCATGTCGTATCTAGATCGCTTCGACACACCGAGCGCTATGAAATACCTTTTGCAGTGACAAAATACGAAAAAATAATTCGGAATCTTTATGTTCCCTATATATTTAATAGCCTACCGGACGATGTTTACACTGTGGACTCACTAAACAAACTGAAGCAAATGCTCCGATCTAAAAGTGCAAGTTTTTAACTGTGCTATGTATGTGCACGTGTTTGTGTGACCATCATCGTTTATATTGTGATGTATGTTGAGCTTGGCAGCTTACGTGTGTGGGGACGCTTTTTGATCACAAACTGTAGGGTCTTGTCCAACAAGCCTTTTGTCTGGCTTTGACAGACCCACCTCACTATGAAGTGAACTACACGCGTAAATAAACATTATTATTATTATTATTATTATTATTATTATTATTATTATTATTATTATTATGATTATTATTATTATTATTATTATTATTATTATTCAACGATGTGTCATCCTAAAGCATTATTGGAATAGCCCGTTTAAAACGCCTCATTTTGTTCAGCGCTCTATAAGAAATAGTGAACGCTTTATAATTCCTCGAATATACATCAACTACGGAAAGAGTATACGTTCATTTTACGTGCCTGACATCTTCAACAAATTACCAGACGTTTTTAATCAACTCGATTCTCTACGATCTTTAAAAAAGCACCTGAAAAAAATGTGCTAAAAACCATGTGCATTTTTTTTTTTTGCGAATAACATTTTGAACTCTTTGGACCTTTCTTCAGTTGGTGCTTAATCTATATAGGCATTTGTTTATGTCTTTATTTGTGTCTATGCTGTAAGTACTGTATATTTGAGTATCTGTGAACGCATCTGTAAATTGAAATTTGTGTATATATATATGCCTCGGTGCATCTTTGTGTGATATATGCCTGTATACACATATCCGGGTTTTTTTGTGTTTTTTTTTTTTTTGCAAACATTTACTTTTTTTTTTACTTTTTGAAAGTGTACATTTATCTATGTTTTTAAATATTACTTTGTTATGAAGGATGGTATAGTGTAGTTCTCTGTGCTTCTTATTTTGCCATTTGTGAATTATTTCAAATATCTATACTGACTGCCATTTCTGAACTATTTCAAATATCTATACTGACTGCCATTTGTGAACTATTTTTGAACTTCTAAACTGACTGCTATTAGCATACCAGGAAGGCCCGTCTACCACTCACATTGGCTAACATCAGTGCTGGGTCGTGTCACACAAGCCAGTCGTGGCTTCGACAGACCAGAGTCTAACATAATGAAAAAAATCAAATGCTGGAATAAATTATTATTATTATTATTATTATTGTAATAATAATAATAATAATAAAGTTTATTGCTCCTCTTTGATACTAGTCAGAATGAATGCAGGTTCGTCAAAGCCATCGAGGGCTTGTGGGACAGAACCTAAGTTGAAGTGACATGGAGTGAAATGTTAAGAACAGAAATGTTAAGCATCACAGTAGCATCAAGAAAATATTAGAAAAAAAAAAGCTGGAGCATCGCATCGGTATCAAGTGAAGAAAAGAACACAAAAAGCTTGAGCGTCGCAGTAACAGTAAGTGTACAAATGAAAAAAAAAAGTCAGCTTTGTCACAGTCTTGAGAAAAGTTCGTGAAGTTTCAGAGGTTGGTAGTGGGACACAGAATGTCAAATGTTTTACATACAAACAGTATGTACAATAATAATAATAATAATAATAATAAATTTATTTGTGAAGGAAGAGCATAATCAAAGCACAGTGCAGGTTCGCCAGAGCCATCATGGGGCTTGTGCGGCAAAACCAGCTATGTAATTGAATAAAAATAAAAGAATCAGTTCGAGATAAAAAAAGCAGAATTATCACTGAGTTTTCACAGCAGTTCCAACTGCATACTAACGTTCCTCCCCCTCCACAAAGAAAAAAAAATTGTTAAGTCAGAAAAGTATAACACACACACACACACACACACACACACACTCACAATGCACTGGCGTCCATTTTCGCCATTGTTACCATTGAGAGTAGTAGAAAATTCTTGTCCAGTTTTTGCGACATTGAAGATCTTGATGACTTTCTTTGTTGTTATAAAATGTTAATAAAGAATAACTCATAAAACAGTAAACAAAACGCACTTGTTAAAAAAATGTTGGGAAGAAAAACTAATTATGATATATTCACAAGGATTCGTCGGTCATATCAATATGTCAAAGCGCTTTTATAAGCTTTTTTCTTGAGGTAAAGTCACATAAGCTGGGAGGTAGGGAATTAAGAATGTGAGGCACATAGACCGACCGCATGTTCTTACCATAGCGTGTATAGTAAGCGGGAGCAAGAAACTTTGATATTTTTCGTAATTGTTTCATATTCGGACGAAGAGTTTTAAAATGATCCTTCCAGTAGTGTTCAAACACGACTGATTAAAAAAACAAAGATTGCAGGTTTGGCATGGACAAGGCCTTAAAGAGATCGTGATTCGAGGATGTGGGTTTATACTGAACATTCCGTAAGATTCCTTTTAGAATTGTATTTATCTTGGCCTGCCACAATCCAGAACATTTGCCAAAGACTGTTACCCTGTAACGGAATGTACCATAAGCTAACGAGTGTGCTATAAGCTTCCAGAGGTTAAAAGGTAGAAAGGTCTTGATATGATACAATAGGCAGGAAACGCTTCTTAATTTGGAATATAGTTTTGAAATGTGTTAGTTCCAGGAGCGATCTGAGTCGAACGTGATTCCTAGGTACTTCTCAGTGTATGAACAAAATTGGGACACATTGGCATGGGACACAGTGAGACGTATGCAGCAAGAGAGGAATATCTAGGTCAACAACTTTAAGCGGGTTGTGAAAACAAACGAGCTTAGTTTTAGAAATATTTACATTAATTAGATTATTCGCAAACCAGTTCATTAGCTCTGAGGCAAAGTCTTCGAGCAAACCCATTGCTTTTGTACATCAGGTATCGGTCGTCAGCAAAAGAGTATCGTCCGCGTATTGATAGATGGTACAGCTTGAAACGGATAAACTCATCTCATTAACATAAATATTGAAAAGCAATGGTGAAAGAACTGAACCTTGTGGAACCCCCGCTTTTAAGGAAACTTTTATGCTCTGCATGCCATTGATGGAAACAAGCCGCGATCGACCATCGAGAAAATTGTTTAACAGAGATAAGAAGAGTCCCCGGAAACCGAGAAAGGAAAGTTTTTGAAGCAAGACAGAATAGCACACCGTGTCAAATGCCATACTGACATCTAGAAAAGATACGCAGATGAATAAGTTGTGATCAAAACCAAAATTTAACTCGTTTGAGAATGCTTCAGGAAGAGGTTGTGTCCCACGTCCCGGCACAAAACCATATTGGGATTGCGATATTATGTCATATTTTTCGATATAAGAACACAATAAGAAGATAATAATAATAATAATAATAAATTTATTGCAGGTGCTTAAACGTCCTCAAAGTATCATTTCGGGACCGTCAAATTCCTAAAGACTTGTAGGACTGATCCCAACAAAATATCTACAAAAGCACACGTAATAATGAAAAAAAAAACACACACGCAAAAAAAACACAGAACAAAGAAGTTGCAGAGATTCAGAGACGCGACAAGGTAAATATCGTTAAAGACGAATTGCAAAGTACAAACTCATCACGAAATGTTTTGAAGGTGGACGCTATTATCCCATAGACGAGCACATAGTCTTCCGTTTTCTTTTTAACTTTCCACGAGAAGTGATGTCACTCAGCACAGGTTGGAGTTTGCTAAAGGTGTTTGGAACATAATAATTCCGAATGCATGTCCCAAAATGAGTGCTGATTCGCGACGTGGCATATGGTGCCACTTTCCGAAGGTCAAGACAAACCTCGTTGGGAACCTTCAAGGTATTATCCCAGTAATGTCGGAGTATAACGGTATGCAGAAATAGGGCTCGAAAGGATGGTAAAGAGAGATCGTCAAAGACTTTGTCGGATGTTTGAATATTGGAGCCATATGCCACGCTACGCAAGATGCCCTTTAGGAAAGAATTCCCTTTAGTTTCTAATAGGTTTGTGCACTGCCCGAACAAGGTTATTCCATATCGAAGCACACTGTAAACGGGTGCGTGCACAATGAGTCTTCGGGTTGACATGGGGATAAATGTTCTTATATTGTAAAGGGTGCAGGATGCTGCTCGGGTAGCTTCTTCATGATGTAGAAAAGATGGGAGTTCCACGATAAATCAGAGTCAAAATAAATTCCTAAGCATTCTATAGTGTTCACGTAGTCTACTGGAACACATTCACAAGAAGCGCAGTCTGCAGCGTGCAGAAGTATTGGCTTGTTTAAAATCACTCTCTTAAACGGACTAGAAAAGCACATTAGTTGAATTTTTTTTCGTGTTGACGCTAATGACATTTCTCGAAAGCCAATTCATGATCTTAATTTAATCAAACTGCAGTAATTCTACTGCCTTGCTATAATGTTAATGACTTGATACTAGAACGGCATCGTCTGCATATTGAAATACCTTACTGTATTTCACTACCTGGGAAAGGTCGTTGACATAAATATTAAAAAGAAGAGGAGAGAGCACAGACCCCTGAGGTACACCAGATTTCAAAGGTATTTTAGCACTGTATTGTCCAGATATCAAAACTAGCTGTGTTCGGTTTGACAGCAAGTTTTGGAGCAGAGAATAAAATGGACCCCTGAACCCTATGCTAAGGAGTTTTTTCAAAAGAAATTTGTGTGACACAGAGTCGAAAGCTTTCGAAACATCTAAGAAAAGCCCACGAGTAACAAGATTATTTTCGAAGGTAGTGTTCAGCAGATCTGAGAACTCCTCAAGAAGAGGTTGTGTGCCTTTTCCAATAACAAAACCAAACTGCTGTGGAGAACAAAGATTAAATTTATCCATAAAATCAGTCATTGTTATAAAAATATGTTTTTCCAAAATCTTCACTCTCGAAGGCAAGATCGAGGTAGGGCGATAGCATTGGACCTTACCGTGATCTCCACTTTTAAATAAAGGCTTTACAATTGCTATTTTAAGGTCGTCTGGAATTATGCCTGAAGCTATAAAACCGTTCAACATCCGTAGAAATATATTTTTAGTGAGTTGTAATTTCAACACAGACAGGACATTCGTACACCATCAATTCCAGGAGACAGACGAGGTTTAAAGCTGAACAACAAAGTTTGTAGCGCTTGCTCTGTTATTTCTGGAAGAAAAGCGGACGCTACATTTGTGAGGATTGAGAGTGAGAGATCAACTTCATTATCGCGCGATATGCTTGAGGTCTTTCCGAAATATGTTGAAAGCATTGGCTTCAGAGAGAGGACTACACGGGTAATACTTTTCCACGGTTTCCTCAACAGAACGCCTAGCACTGGGACCATCACGGAGTTCGTTGACAAGAGACCAAGTTACCCGGGTGTCAAAGCGGGATTCAACTAATTTTGCTTTAACATAGTTACGCTTAGCTGATTTGATCATTGCGGTTACTCTATTGCGTTCAATTTTAAATTTAATCCGCAATTCCTCGTTCTTCGGTAACTGTCGACTGTGCGTGCACAAAAGTTTTTTTTTTTTTATATTTGATTGCGGCAATAATATCATCATTCAGCCACGCGAGTTCAGGTCGACGCTTTTTAACGATAATTACTTTTGTACTGCAGTCAGTAAAAGTTCTCCACAGCTGAATGAACTTCGAATAAATCTCCTGTTGACTAAAAGACCGCAAGAAATTGTCCCAGTCATATGATGCGATTAATTTGTCAAACGCTTTGCGATCAAAAATTTTTACTTGTCTCTTTTTAGAACAGGAGGTTTTGATAGAATCCTTTGAGAGCAGTTCGTAAGTCGTGAAGTAGTGGTCCGCGAGTTTTTGTGAGACAACCGCAGATTTAACTAAAACCCCGCGGGCACGAACATTAATGTGATCTAGACAGGAAGTGACAAAGCTACCATTGAAATGTTCCTCCCTGGTAGGGGCTTGGATAGAATTTACAACGCTAAACTCAGCAAGTATATTGAAATAGTCGCACACAACAGCTTTTGTAGGGTCTAGAGTGTCAATGTTAAAGTCTCCAAGCAGACATATTTGTTCCGTGGCCTGCAAGCCAGTCAGACATGCTCGCAATTCTTCCAGGAATAAGGGGACGCGTTCAGATGGGGGACAATTGCAGGCGACCATCGTTAAGGAATATATTGAGTTAAAAATATTCAGGGCTAAACATTCCGTATGATTAAATGTAAAATTCAGTTTCAAAGCTTCCCACGAATCTTTGATGAATATTGCAATACCACCTCCTGTCCTGCAAGGACGAATGAAAAAACAATTCTCTGTAACCAGGCAGTGAAAATTTACTAATTAAATCTTTTGGTAAATGTGTCTCCGTTAAGACCCAAACATCCACTAGAGATTTCAAAAAATTCACAGTAACACAAAACTGGTCCCAGTATTTCCGAGCACTTCGAAAATTAATTTGAACAAGGGTAAGTGCATTAACTGAAGACAGGTCAAAATCCACAAGAAGCGAGTTAAAGTCTTGGAAATTAGAGAACGATGGAGTCATATTCGTTAGACAATCAGTCCCAAATCACCCACAGAATTAACGCGAATGACTGTAGAACCTTGTGTCTTTTTTGCTAAATCTTTGCATTTTTCACTCAGACGTATTTATATTGCTTTTCGTTTTCCCTCGCCCTTGCCCTCTAGAAAATCTCCCTGTTCCCATGGGTGAGGTTCTTGTTAAAGAATAGCCTTGGCAGTTCTTTCTCACGTGCAAGGGGACCCAATAAACGACGAGAGCTTAACCAGCGTTCTCTGGTCTCCACTGCCCGAAACCTCACCAGAATAACCGGGGAGGCTCCTCGAGTAGAGAGCAGGCGATGAACGGTATCAATTTCTGAGGTCTGAAAATCTTGTATGCCGATCTTCTGGGCTATGTCACCTAATATGGATGGAAGGTTTTCGTTAGAGCTGCATGGAAATCCATGAATCTCTGGATTAGACTGCCGACTAAATTGCTCGGAGTTATTGAGCTCAGCACGAAGGCGCTGAATCTCCTGTGACTGGGCCGACAAAGTGGATTTTAAAGACCCAACCTCAGTTTGCAGCTCAGCCACAGTGGCCTCATTCTCAGACACTTTCCTTAAAAGAGAGTCATACTGAGCTGAGTGAAAAGCAGTGGATTCCAACACCTCAGCTATGGACCTTTCCATGGTGTCTACAGCGGATTTGACGGCCAGGAGCTCCTCGACTTCTGCAGGAAGCTGAAGTAGCGTGTCGACACTGCTCTTGAGAGAAGGAAACAGGTCTAATTTGTTGTTAACCTCTGCTAACTGCGAGGAAAATGACGAAGATTTACTCTGCAAATTCGCTCCCGCGCTTCCTGCATTGAACTTGTTTGCAGACGGGCGGCAGAGGTGACAGCACCATTGTTCGCCCTTCACGGAGCTCATTGCATTAAATGTACTGGCAGAAACACCAGCACAAGACCTTCCAAGATGAAAGCTGTTTGAACAGCTCGTGCATGTCATATATCTGAATAATAATAATAATAATAATAATAATAATAATAATAATAGTAATAATAATAATAATAATAATAATAATAATAATAATAATAGGTTTATTTCCAACAAGAAAGGTACAGTGTTGGTGGGGGCTTTGGAAAAAAGCTGTGTGTACAGCTTGACTAGTCCTAAGCCCCCCTAAAGCAGCAGCTACAAGCAGCGTGGACGGAAAAAAAAGAAATACACTGAGAACGCTAAACAAAAAAGAGATTGAACAGTTGGCAATGAGATATATGAAACTAAAGAAAATAAGCAGGCACTATAGAATAACGTCACTTGCTCATCGTTCAAGGCACTATAACAAAAATACAATATTTAAGAGTAGACAAAAAATAGCACTGCCCCACATCGTTCAAGGAAAAACCAGAAAAATAGTCTACGTTAATTAATTGTACAATACACAAAACACAAGCACATTCCCCTTTACAAAAAAAAATAAAAAATACTCAGAAAATACACACAAAGGCACCGTTCAATCGTGGCCGATTTGCCCAGAGAGTATCATGTCCCGCAAGGTACCCACCGATAACGTGTCAAGTTCTATGTTGTGCATATGAAGGTGGTTAAGGATGGTCGGTAGTGTGTATGCTATAGTATGATGGCCATAATTTGTTCTAAAAAGAGGCACTTGCCAGGGCTGCAGAATGCGCGTTTGGTACGAGTGTACTTTTTGTGTTAGATTGTGTTAGATAATAATAAGAATAATAAATTTATTTGTACATTATGGGTGCAGTGATGAAGCAAGGCCGGTTCGTCAAAGCCTTCAAGGGCTTGTGTGACTGAACCATGGTAGCACTGGTGACGAAATATTCTCAAAAAAAAAAAGAAGAAAAAAAAAACGAAAAGAAAACAGTGGAGGATTTGAGCAAAATGACGTCAGTTGTCACGATAAAAAAAGAACAATCACAAAAACTGAAAGTCACACTGGAGTCACGTGAAAGTCACACGAATGTCACATGAAAGTCACAGGAAGGTTACACCCACAAGCCGAAAGCTTTTGTCATGGACGCGTGTGTTATTAAAAAAAAATAGAAAAAAATATTTTAAGATGCAGAACAGCATCGACAATTCAATTAGCGTCGAAAGTAAGAATAAAATGGCTGAGGGGAAAAAAAACGCTTATTAACCCAGAATGAAACTACGCCGCTTCCCCCCCCCCCCCCTTTTCCCTCCTCTTTCTCGCGATAGACAAAAATTATTTATGTATCTCCTTCATATCAATATACATGGCGTAGAGCTTTTTTAAGTTTCTTTTTGGACGTGATGTCTGAAAAATGAGGCTTGTGTGACTGAATAATAATAATAATAATATTTAATAATAATAATAATAATAATATTTATTCATGAGAGAAGCATTACCAAGTTCAGCTTCGGACCTGGTCAAAGCCGGCAAGGGCTTGTGGGACCAGATCCAGCAAGAGAAGAATCAAACGGCGAGCTCGCATATTGTCACACAGTATGTAAAAATAAAAGAAGAGAAGAAAATTACACAGAAAATTGTCATTGCTCCCGCAGGAGGAACGCAGTTAGCCGCTGGGCCAGCAGATCAGTCGGAGCACTAAATAAAAAAACGGCACTCATCGGCGCGCACACACACACACAGACACGTACACTTGTACGTCCGTATTGAAGAAAGGCAAAGCAGAACGTCGGGAGGAACAGACCAAGACTGTAGTTACAAATAGTGTAGGGCACTAAAAAAAAAAAGAGCACCAACGAAAAAAAAAAATCACTGGGCAAACTCGCAGAGGTCTTAGGGCCTCACGATGATGCAGATAAAACAACAATCTACTTCAGGACAAAATTGAGAAATGAAAAGGAAAATAATATCGCAAACAGAATAATCAACGTTTCACCGATATCATATGAAGCTCACAGTCACTGTCGCGATACGTCAGAAAATGTTGTTTTCAGAGTTTTCTTTAATTTCTTGTTTGAGGTAATGGAAAATATTGAGTCTGGTAAATCATTGAACACTTTCGGCACATAAAAAGCGCGCGTACTTTCACCATATCGCGTTCTCACTCGTGGTATGTCGAAACGAGAGGTAGTCCTAAGTTCCCGCGGCGAATCTGATGTGACCTTAAATTCGCTCTCCCAGAAGTGGTGCCAGATATCCGTTTGAAGAAAAAGGGAGTGGAATGAGGGCAGTTCAAGCGAACCAAACAAGTTAGCGTTTGACGAAAATGGTGTGTTATGCGTGACGTTCTTGAGGATTGCGTTTAGAATTCGGTCAATTCTGGAATGCCAGAAGAGTGGACAATTAAAAAAAATTGTGATCCCGTACCTTAGTATACCGCAGGCCAGAGCGTGCACAACCCTTTTTCTGATGGAGAAAGGTAGGAATCTTTTTATGTTGTATAGCATACAAGACACTGACCTCAGCCGTTGACAAAGATGCGTCATATGAGTAGTCCAAGAAGAAGAAGAAGAAAAAAAAAAAAGCTAGAACAACCCATATCGTTGGCAGAAGTAGAACTAGCCATTAACTATTTAAAACCTGGAAAGTCACCCGGTCCGGATGGTTTGGGCGCTGGATTTCATAAAGCGTTCAAGGACAAGCTTGTCCCCTGTTTGCATGATGTGTTTTCTGAAGCGTATAGTGTAAAAGTTTTACCTACTTCTTTTTTGTGCACTCACACGCTTTTTATACCAAAAAGTGATCATCTATTGAAACTCCCGAGTGTAGCAGCGTATCGCCCAATAGCTTTGACGAATCTGGATTATAAAGTTTTATAAAAATATTAGCACAGCGGATACAAAGTGTGATAAGCGTTATTGTCGGCACGCACCGGACTTTTGGTATCAAAAGACGAAGTATGGTCACAAACGTTCATGTGGAAAGGAGCATTCTGGAATGTTGCGATAGTATGGAACGGGGAGTCACTATGCTACAGGTCGACTTGGAAAAGGCATTCGACCGTTCTATATTACAGGGTGATTCAAGGAGACGCCAGGCTCTTTAAATCGACCGGAAAATTCGGTTTCTTAACCTATCGCGCTACGACTTTGTGCAACGTTGCCCACAGATGGTGCTTTTTTTTTTTTTTTTTTTGTAAAATTTGCAAAGAGCGAACTTACCTGAGGAAAAAGTAAAGAAAGAAAAAGGTTTAGCTCCTATGGAAACGCAGCGACGCCACCGGTCTGCAAACAACACGGCGCCTTTTCGCACGGGAGACAAGAGATGGCGCAACGAACGCTACCAACGAACGAGCATACGGGCGCCGAGAGCCGGCCTCTTTAGCAGACGATCTTTTCGACTCAAAAGCGGCGTGCGTTCCGCAGGCGGTGACAGCCACAGAAACAAAAACAGGCGCGGTAACAACAAGAAACTGCAGTTCTTTGTCTGCTAAAGACGCCGGCTCTCGGCATCGTGTGCTCGTTCGTTGGCGGCAGTTGGCGTCGCGACCGCTTGCGCCATTTCTTGTCTCCCTTGCGTTGCACACCGGGGCCGTCGCTGGGTTTCCATAGGAGCTAAGCCTTTTTCTTTCTTTACTTTTTCTTCAGGTAATATCGCTCATTGCAAATTTTACAAAAAAATTTCACCATCTGTGGGCAACGCTGCACAAAGTCGTAGCGCGATAGGTTAAGAAACCGAATTTCGCGGTCGATTTAAAAAGCCTGGCGTCTCCTTGAATCACCCTGTAGATCATGTCAATGTTGGTTCAGTTTTGTGTGAAAGAATACGTATGGCATACCGAAATTGCACCACGCGTATTGTTATGAACAAACACATGTGAGCATATTAGTCTTTTTTTCTTCTGTGAGACAAGGATGTCTACTTTCGCCTTTGCTTTTTTTGTATTTTTCTTGAACCTTTTTGTTTAAGCATTTTTCGTAGTAGTTTCACTAGAGGTTTTAATTTACAATCTACTGAAGTGTGGATTTTGTCATATGCAGATGATGTGGCGATTTTTTGCGTTAAGCAAGAAAGCGTAAAGAAAGCCGTAGAGTTGACAGGACTGTTTTGCGAACATACGTGTAGCGCCGTTAACTTTGAGAAGTGTTTGCTAGTTTTGCACGGCGATTGACCTTCCAAGCCGAATTGGCTTGAACGCGTTGTAAGGTCTGACCTGCCATCTCGATATCTTGGTGTACCTTTAGATCACTATCGCGGTACTGATGAGAATTTGCGCAATGAAACTGGGGCTTTGCGCGCTAAGGCGAAAAAGTGAGGAGGCAATGGGTTATCAATTTTTGCTCATGCATCTAATGTAACATGTTTCACGAAAAAATAGTCAGAGTGCAAACGAGCTTGTGTAAGTTGAACATGATTGTAAACCTGAGACTGGGGCAGAAAGAGAACACAACATAAGGTAGTAAAAGAGGAGGCAACGTCGTTGCCTCCTTTTTTACTACCTTCTGTTGTGTTCTCTTTCTGGCCCAGTCTCAGGTTTACAATCATGTGTAACATGTTTCTTGCAGCAAAAGTTTGGTACGTGTTACAGGTGTTACATTGCTCACGTATCAACATTCAGCGAGTCCATCGTGTGTTCGCTGTTTTTATTTGGAGCTCAGTATGGGAGAAGACGAGCCGAACCAATCTTCTTCGACGAGTCAGCGTTAGGGGTCTAGGCCTTTAGCATCTGTTCGCGAGACAGCTGGTCAGCAGAGTTATTTTTCTTCGGGACCAGAAAGACCCATTTTTACGCACGGTCATTCAAGCAAGGCTACACAGTATTCTTCCTGAGTTTGTTGTTTCTTCCAACGTAAGTGTAAGTGGTTGCGTACGCGGGTGTCTAAAAGAAATGATTGGCGCCTATCAATTTTTAACAACTCGGTTTTTTTTTTGACTATTTGTATGGTGTTACGCATAAACGGCTGACAAAAGATGTGACAGATGTACTTTTTCCCACGCTATTGTACCGTGAATTGTACAGTGAAGGCCCGGGGCAGGACATGTTGAAACGAGTCAAGAGAATGGTTATCCCCGCTGTTGGAGTCGGGGTTTGAGCCGCACGTCCGGAGGCTTCCTTGCCCTCAACGACGTCCATTCCCCGATGTCAAGAATCCGGGGGTTCAGTAGAGGTGGGAGACTTGGTAACGTAACGAACGGTTTAATTACATGGTTGCAATACAGTTGTGAAAATCAGAGAGAACCTTTGAGCAGCATCTCGCTCCGCCTTATATACGGTCCGTTTCTCCCTCACTCTCCGCCAGGGTAGCAAAACTGCTGCCAATGGTGATGCAGCGAAAGTCCGCGCGTACGGTGCCTATCCGCGCGCAGTTACGCCACGCCTCTCTGCCTTTCCTGAGCGCACAAACACACACACACGTCCCGTTGACGTCACGGACTCGTCGACACTCGTTTCCCCAAACGCACATGCCCCGACAGGTGGGTGAGCTTGTCATGGCGGTCCCTTTTGTTTGGGGGAAAACCTCTTATTTCCCCACCGGGAAGAAGCGTTGAGCTGTCCTCATTTCCGCTGCGTTGAAACTCGGAAACCATATTTTGTGGGCTCGGCCGGAAAGGTTGTCTCCGAAGACGACCTTGGAGCCGGTCAACAAAGCAGCTCGTCCAGGATCCTTCACCCGCGCCCAAGGGTGTGGCTAAAGGTGAAGATGCTTTTCCCCCTCTTGTGGATGAACGGGTCCTTTCCGCTCCCAATACGAAAAATGTCGAGCTCTCCTCGAAATCGCCAAACCCGGAAGAAGGTGGCCGAACACACTAAAACATTATTTTTCAAGTTGCATAGTCAAATGTCGCCTGTCAAAGCTGGGCTAGCTCAGAAAGGAGTACCCATTGCTTGGGCCGACAACTGCCTATTATGTAATAAACGGGAAACTATCGAACACGTTTTCTTAAACTGCTCAAATGCAGTATTTTTTTTTTTTTTTTTGACGTCCTGCAAAGGACTTTTGCAAAGGACCTCCCACTTACACCCCAAAAAATTCGGTGTTTACCATTTGAAGAGGACGAAGGTGTGGCCCTAGACACGATCATGCTGTTGGGCCTTCACAGTTTATGACTGTGCCGCTTGGCAGTGCGTCATGCAGATACAGATGTGCGTCCTGTGCATAAAGATTTCGTAGAGCACGTGTGTTTTATGCGTGAATTGTACATGGCCCAACAAACTCGGCCTGAATGGTTGCCACTTCTAGAGGAACTGGCTAATTTTAAAGATTTTTAGCTTTTGGCGTCAGCCAGGTGGGTTGGCGTCTTTTAACCCGGCTTTGAGCATGTGTTGCTGCTTTGTATTGCTGCCAAAACCAGGCAATAAATAAATTTTAAAAAAGTGCGTGGCTGAATGGTTATCGTGCTTGGCTTTCGGCCGTCGGCCCCAGGTTCGATTCCTAACAGCAACAGCTTCTTTTATTTCTTTTTTTAATTCTTTTTTTTTTTCAATTTAGCGTTCTCGTGAGATCGAGAACCTTGCCGTCTGATCGAGGTAAGATTGTTCTAACGCGCCGATCGTTCGACGCCGAATGGTCCAGAAACCCACGCGGGTACAAAAGGTTCTTCGCGTGGCGGTCCGAAGCCAGTTTCGCCCCCGCGCTCGATCCTGCTGTTTCGCCGACATCAGCGCCTGCGACGCTATAAGCTTCTATTTTGTATTGGTCGCACGTTCGCCCCATTAAACGTTTAGTTTCGCCAGTTATTAGCCGCCTCATCATTTTTCATTCGTGACAATATTTAGTTTGTTAACAAAAATATTTATAGCATAACAGGGTGGAATAAAGAGTACTAGCTCGCCAACCAAAAAAGCGGAGTGAAATGGAAGGTGATCTCTAAAACGTTCTTGAAAGTACGATCGAAGTAATTGGTAATAAGACGTACAGCGCATTTGTTTAAGATTATTCTAGATGTTAATACAACAAAAATTTAGATACACGAGTCTACAGTTATTGTCACCAAAACGAAAATATTGGGTTGTGTGTATGTTTATACAGCCTAGAACTTAGTCTGCCTCAACAGGCGACTTGTCTCCCAGCTAAAGATGAGAAATTTAGCCAGTACAGTACACAGCCGCTAGCCCGGGTTCTTTAACGTGCACCACGCAGTAGTGATACACGACTGCACGCCAGTACGATGCTCATCCAGATCGAAACGGGCAGGAGTGGGGACTGTTATTGACATCAGAATTGTACGTAATCCGTTACAAGTAACGAAATTACTTGTAATTCTTTACATTTAACAGTAACTTAGTAACGGAATAATTACATATTTTCTGGAGTAAGTTTAAAGTAATTCCCTTACATTTTTTCTGTAACGAATTCCTTGTAATCCGTTACTTTTCTTTTTCAAGACCAACCCCCCCCCCCCCCCCCCCAAATCCCTTCTAAAGAAAGAACTTTTTTTTTTTTTTTTGTAAAGTCCAGCGCAGTAACGCTGTCACGCGAATTGACCAGCGTAAAGGAAGGCGCCGAGCCTTCCTTTACGCTGGTCAATTCGCGTGACAGCGTTACTGCGCTGGACTTTACAAAAAAAAAAAAAGTTCCGCAAATCCTTTTTTTGCAACACCAAGCCCCTGAATCTATTTTTTAGACCCTAATAACAATGTCAAGAAATCCAAATAAACATTTCTACAAAAACAAAAGAGAGGGTGGGGAGGGGGGGGGGGGGGGAGTGCAAGTTATATACGCTTTTTTAGGCCTGTTGTTTTTCTTTGCGATCAAAGACGGGGAGAGGAGGACACCAAGTGATCGTGTGCCTCCTCGAGAAGCTCGAGGCAATAAATGCACAGACAAGAATTAACAATGTCCATCTCGGTTATTGCGACTACGACCATTTTCATGTCACAACTTGAGACAACGCACCATCTACCCTTAAATCCACAAAAAGATATTTGATAATATGGGAAGGTGTTATTGCCACAAGCATCCTTGTTGGTTGCGGCACACTTATCATCTTCTCTTGTAAACCAGGAAGATTTTTTTTCTGTTTTTTTTTTTACATTATTTGACCCTGTTTTTAAAGGTACTTACTTTTTTGTAGTTCAACTTCTAGGGTTGGCCCACTTTATTTGTGAATTACAGTCAGGTTATCCGCATCTCAGTGACACTTTTGTGAGTCAGCTTTTTGCGAGCACTTGGTAAATGGTAATAGTCCTCCTTTCTTCTTCTTCCTGTTTTTACCCCAGCAGGACGCATCTTATCTCAAGCAGATATTCTTACAAATAAAACATAATGGTGGCTGACGAAGACTTGATATTCTGGGCTTGAGGAGACAGTGTGAAACTCGAGAGCGGGGCCATAGCGCGGCTTAACTTATAGTCGGTGACAGGTCAAGAACGAAGTGGAAGTTCCTCAAAGCGCTTTCCACTTCAGCAGAGCGAACGGTGGAGAGGAGGTTGCCTCCTCTCCAGCGTTCGCACTACTAAAGTGGAAAGAGGTGGGAGGGTCTTCCACTTCGTTCTTGACCTGTTACCACTATAGTACTCTGCCCTTCGCTGCCCGTGGCATCAGCGGACGTCTCTCTGGAGAACATCGGAGTAAACAGCAGTCGGTTCGTGCTCCGTGCGTTTTTGAACGGCACCAAGAAAGGTACACACGACAAACGTGCGTTTACATTTCCTTGTTTTAACCAACGTTCTGATTAATTGTTGTTATGAGTGTCATTTTTTTCTATTACTTATATTTATTTACTGGAAACTTTTTTTTTTTATTCACCAACGTCTCAACCGAGGCTCGACCTGTTCTGAACCAAAGGAAGAAGAATATTGAACCGAACCTTATATATTATTTAATTATCACCTTACTGTTACAACCATGTTTTGCTATTGTCTGGCAATATATGTCGGTATAGTAAGACGGACATAAATCAATACTTCTCCTAGTTTTGGCTAGATGTATGATGACTTCCACAGCTTCGCGATTTAGACAGTGGAGAATTTTAGTAGATCTTCCCGATGAGTTCGATAACGATACCCGATACTCCGCCGCCGCGTTTGCGCATGCATCGTATCGTTATCGGGGGCATCGGAGGTATTGGAACGATCTACTAAAATTCTCGAATATCGGGCAATGGCTGCAATGAGGAAGCTTTGCTCTATCTTCGAGGTAAATACTTCCATTGCTTTTGTTGAAAAAGCTCAATGCAGAGCATCAAGCATTCGTGAGGAATAATATGGCACTCCCATCCAGTGCCTCAGTTCAGAGGGTGTTCAGCGAAGCAGTCGACAAATTGAGTAAGGCATAACGCAGAATGTCTGACAAGTCTTTCAAGAGTCAGTTGTTGCTCGAAATACTCAAGGTCGTTAAATGAAACAGGTTGCAACAATAAGAACTTGAATAACCCTCTTCCCTTTGTTTCATACTTGAGGACAATAATGCTGAAAGTAACGCCACGAAAGTAATGGATTACTTATGGGGGTAACGGTCACTTGCTTTTATGGGAGAGTAATTGTAAATGTAATAAATTAAAATTTAGCCTCGAGTAATTGTAAATGTGATTCCTTACTAATTTTCAGTAACGTATACAAGTCTGATTGTCACCATAACTGGGGACGACTGCGTTCTGCTGGTTGGGATCTCTAATTGTTGTTTTAGCTGATAGTTCATCGTACATAATAATGTTCGGTTTCCCCGCAAAATATGTTAGAGGTTCGCCTTACATTATTTCATTTTTTCTGTATAGTATTTGAAGTGAAGCTGCAATCAATAAAAATTCGTTATAACTGAATTTGAGGAGAGAACTGCATTAGCTAAAATGTGTTAGTCCGCGTGTTTCCTTCTTGATTGCCCTCGCGTCAGTCGTGTTAGTTGCCCTATTGCCAATACAAAGACTCTCAAAGCCCTCCTTCGCGTTCTCACGTCCTTCGCGCTTTCAGAATTTGTTTTCATCACCTGCGTATTCTTCGACGCCCACGAGAGAAGCGCAAAAGCTCTCGGCAAACATTTTGCCGGGAATTCTGCCGGGAAGTTCCGTGTTTGCTCGAAGCACCCGTATTTCCAAAATTTCCTCCGCGACGCTTGTCACTGCCAGGCCTGAATAAATTCGCGCATCGTCGGGTAAGCATCTCGGGATGATTCGACGCACGGATATCGATCATGTCGTACGCGCGCCTTATTTAGTTAATAACACATCGTGTATTTTTCTGCAAAACTTGTGCGTCGAATTTTGGTCGGATAGTCCGTGGAAATAAACACGAATATTAAGGAGGTCCATCTGGCGTTCGAACTTAAAAGTGATTTCAATTTGCAACTGAGTTTCCGCTGGCTTGTCAGGTGTCCAAATGATTCCTCAGAACTTGTAGAGCTCACGTTCTTTTTCACGAGAGATATATCTAGTGAAACAGTTCTCAGAGGCCATAGTGTTTTTATAAGACATCTAGAGGAAAACGTCTGACACTTTCCAGTGCATAACCTACAAGGTTAGTATCTGTAGTCAATCACAAGAGAGGCAGGCCGTTACTTATTAACGCAACATTTGTTTCATCAGCCAATTTTCGAGATTTGTAACGTTTTTTTGTAACGTCTGACTGTAACGAAAAACCGACACAGAAAAGCGTTACGCCCATAGGGAAGCATCTAAATGACTTCAGTCCCCGGCAGGATTTGAGCTCACCACCTTGAAATGGACCTCTTGGCGAATATGTGCTGCCACTTAGACACGCGACTGGGTTCGAGGCTAAGTGGCCAGAAAACAACGCGCGCGAAAGGCCTCTCTCATCCGTTCCACACCTAAAACGTCAGCTACATTTTGTTCACCCATTGAGGCGCTCTGACCTACATACGGCTCCCCAAAACTCGCCTTTGTCCCCATCGTGCGTAATCTTCCGCCCCGAAGTCGGCACAACGAAACCATCTTCTCTCCCCGCTCGGCCAGAAGGGAGAGAGAAAGGGTACTGGAACCATTTACTCTAGAACCGATGTTTCTACAAAACGACCATTGTAAGCCAAGTGTTTTTTTTTTGTTGTTTTTTTGTTTGTTTTTTTGTTCTTTAATAGCGATGGACGGCGTTCGCTGAAACACGCAAAGGCAAACCCTCTCGCGCGGCGCTCCAAGGATGCGCGCACGGACGTGTCGCTCGCCTCGCGGCCTTGAAAGCGCCTGGGCACGTCATACTGCGCCATCTCACGGCGTTTCTCCGAGACGGGAGCAAATCTTGGACACACTTGCTTTCTGGTGAGGCGGTGCCGTTCCAGACGCCTCTCTCTCTCTCACTCTCTTCTTCCTCTACGGCCATGGCTGTTACGAAGCAGACGGCCACAGAACGTGCAAGAGCTTTTGGGGAACGTAAGATGGAGCTTTCTCCAGGGGCCCCGCAGGCGAAGGCCGATACGTGTAAGGCATAGCTATCACACCATTATGTGCCTATACCCGTCTTCGTCCGCATGATCAAGCTTGCATTACGTTCACGAGTTTTGCTTTGGGATTCTTTCTTCGACCACCTTATCGGCTAACGCCGCCATTTCATTGGATGCGGAGCGACAATAAGATGTTATGGCGAAATTCATGGGGCGTTTTGGAGGGCACCGGGATCAGTTGACCATAACCGGAATGGAGCGCACGATCCGAACGGGGTCGCGGCGTCTACGGATACCCCGAGGAACATGACCACTGCTCCGGGACCGGCGGATGCCTTCCCGTCATTCAACTGCCCGGGAATCCCCTTTCTGCGGCCGCCGCGGTCGTTTCGAAGACGTTTTCGCAATCGCGGTGTTAACGCGTGTGCGACGCACGAGCGGCGGGAATGCTCAGGAGCTTCTAGCAAAGATTGCCGGAATGCCCGTAGTGCGCCAAATACCTTCTCCTTCTTGGAAAACGAACCGGCTGTCGAGGGAAGGGGTAAGCAAGCGGCCATTACGAATTCTTGTGAGGCGAGATGGGCGAGATCAGGCGAGAAAGGAGGTCACGAGTGTGCGCCGAGGGCTGGCCCGGATGGCTTCCGGTTGAATCCGCTGAAATCGTCGGAGCGACTTTTCCCGGATCCAGATCGAGATCTGGAGCGGGAGCTATTCCTAAACGACCAGTGGAACACGTCCGTCTCGATCCGCATCGCCCAGTGAAATAGGCTCGCCCCAGAAAAGTCGATCCCGGCGCGCTCCAAAACGACCAGTGGAATTCGCCATTAGAGACTCGTCACTCCCTGCGTTTCTCAAGCAGCTGTCAGCGTCTATAGACCAACGCACGGTTTATAAACAAGCCCCCGTTTGCCGACACCGGGTGTGGGCACTGCGCGTGCGCAGAAACCAGATTCGAGTGAGGCGACCGCGGTGGCGTGACGTCCGAGAGTTGAGTTGGTCTGTAGACCCTTTCACTGAAAGAAGGCAAGAGAAAAAAAGGGCTACCAGCGCATTCCTCCTTGCTGGTGTTAGGAACGAGCTGGAGACCCGGAGGAATGCCTTGGACCTTGCTCCGAGTTTGCTCGTTTTCTATCCGGTTTCCTGCATTTTTTTTTTTTACTTCCACATTTCCGTAGAGCTAGCGCATTCAATCACGACGATTCCCCGGTCATCGAGACACCATTGTTCGGTAATAGGCCGCACGAATAACAACCGAAAGCGCAGAATAGTATCGGAGGACACTCGTAGCGCGCACAAGATCCGACAAGGGAACTGCGGCTACGATGTCTTCAAACTCCATCGCTTTCTAAATGACCAAAACCACCGGCGGCAGTGGGTTGCGTTCGTAAAGAAAATATTTTTTTCCCCGACGCCATTCTCTCGAGAGTGATCGAAACATTTCATGAATAGAGCACACACCGAACTTAACCGCTGTACCGTCGATGAACATGACGACGCTCGCAAGGTGGGTGCAAGTGTTCTCGTACAAATCGCCGTTTCAGCTTGTAACTTTCCGTAAGATAATGTATCATAATGCTGATATTTCGCGGTGCTGACAGTGACAAGGTATTATCAATTACAACGCTCATAGACGAAGCCTCATTTTCGCCGCCGGGTGTGGCTGGATATTGTCAAAAAGTTAGTTCTTTCGGTTTTTCTTAATCCCGATCTTCTGCGCAATAGCAGAGCCGTTAACTTACGCTGACCATCACAAAGCGATCGCGTTCTTTTTATTTCGCAAATTAGGACATGACATAGCTGAAAAGAAAAATACAATTTCTATTGCTGAAACATGCTCATGCACCGATTTCGAATCGTTCAATCATCGATCGACTTTCACCAGCAATGGGCCATCTCCGAATTCGCTGTTTTCATTCCTACACAAAGGACACACTCGTCGACGCGGGATCCTCAATCAAAACTTTGATAAAAATCTGCAAGGCGGAGTGAGCTGCCTTCGATCGTTCCCTGCAACGCTCTCATTTCGCGCCTCCTTGTTCATATTACATTTCATTGCTGTGGACGACACGAAACACCAAAAATATTCTCTGTGTACTGCATCTAAACCGACATAAAATTCAATCGCTGTAAACTGATACAATATTTTGAGTACTCACCCCTCACTTCTATCGGTGGCGCACACAGTGTCGCTTTTCTCGGCATCGCCGCACTAGCAGGTGCCATAATGCGGGGCAAGAAACGTTCCCAAATGAGTTGAAAAACGCCATTCGCGGTACACAAGAGCACAAAACACGCCCGAAAGTCGGATACCCTGCAACCATGGAGCACCCAACCAGCACACCCAATGTGGGAGCGGCGCCCCGAACAACACTTTCGCCAAAGTGTCTGACCACTTAGCATGGCCACGGAACTTGACGCTCGCTAGATGGCGCTACAATATTGAAAATGGCGCTACCCACAATAACACGGTCTATAGGGTGTTTTCACTGGCGTAATTTTGTCCACCATTTTGTTGTGAGCTGTCTGGCGTGTGGCAAAGGCGACCATTCGGAGGATTTACATGACCCTTTAAATGCGTAGAGCACAGACGCCTATAAGTCTTACCACATTGGCATCTCCTCAACAGGTTGCGAGGTAATGCTCCAAATTAGTAAATTTGTTTGAAAAAGAAAAGAAAAACTCGCAACAAAATGGCGGATTGACGTCACGTAAAAACACCCTATGCCTTGTTCAGCTTTGTTTACCAAGAAAAGACGCGCGTCCTGCTTCATTTTTATAAATAAAAAAATTATAAGATATTGCACATTTTGAACACGTTGATGGACGCAAACCCGTTTAACCTTCCATGTGCTTTCATCATGCCCTTTCTTTTGTCGCTCTCTTTCTCTGTGGCTCACCCGGAAGTCGGAACCACCGAAGGTCGGCACTTAAAATTCGCCACTCTCCTGCCCCCCCCCTCACTCTCACACACACACACACAAACACACACACACACACACACGCACACGCATACGCACACGCACACATACACAGACACACACACACACACACGCACACACACACACACCTCTTGCATATTGGCTGAGGTATGCCGGATGTCCTTCATTGGTTTGTCAAGTTAAACCTTCCAATTTTTTTTTTTCGATAATAAATTTTTGCTGCTAAATGATTCGGAAGTAGATCGCATTATGCTGTCCGGTGCATTGCATGTGCTTCGTTACTGGCTGATTTTCGTTCGTGATGTGCGAGAACAAAGCAGGCAATCTTGGCTCTTGAAAATGTTTCCTTTTAACGCGTATCGGTAAGGAGCTCCCGTCGCGGAATTGCCGGAGTCAGCGTCGGTGGCGTTGCGACGGGAAAATTCTGATTGATCGATAGGGTTCATGACGTCACAGCCACATGACCTCGCGCGGGAATTTAAAACAACCCACAACCCTTACGTAAAACATGACGTCGCACGTGGAATGAAAGTGATTAAAAAAACATGACAGACTGACTGAAATTCAAAACTCTAATTAAGGCTCCATAACTCCCCGACGTTTTGTGACCAGCTCGTTCCTCTGGCCCCGCAGGGCGCACCTGCGAAAGCAGGTGTTTGGTGAGTGGCGTCACCATGGACCCCGAGCCATGCGGGTTCGCCCGCCCACGTCTGGCTGTGCGTGGCTTTCCCGTGTCCGGGGAAAAGGGCACCCTGGTGGTTGAGCCGAGCCCGGGGTAGGTTTGGACCCTTCGGGGCCCCCCGGGTGAGGCAATGCACCACTTCGGCCCCTGCTTCTCGTAGACGGGAGCCCTGGTAAGGCCCGGCCAAGATGATTCAGTCTATTCGCCTTTTGTTCTACTATTTAGTCCGATCTTTAACTTTTACCTTTCCTTTTTCCTTCATTTCTTTCTAATTTCTCTTGCTCCTATTTCTACCCTCTTTGGCGGCAAGGGCTAACCCATGGGTTGCAATGGATACTCTCGTTTAAACCACACTTAGTTATAGCGTCTTGGTAGCACTGGCAGAGAAGCATACTCAGATAAGCCCGTACTGTTATGAGGTGTTGCCTGTCCCCTTGTTGGACTCCGTGGTGGGTGGTGCGCCACAGGTGCCGAAGTTTTCTTGCCTTTTTATGGATGCCCCTCCTAAACCAAAACCCGGTTCATGGCGACTAGGCAAGCGCCTGCGCCCCGAACCTTTTGTCATAGCTAAAGAGTCTAAATCAGACATGTTTACGAAGTTCTTTGTACTTCATTCAGAAAATGATCAGCGTCCAATGTCCAAGCTCTCACCTTTTGCTGTTGCAAAAGTCTATACGTGCCTTGGAGACAATTATAATGCGAAAAAACTGTATTCCGGAGACCTGCTTTTGGAAGTAAACTCGAAGAAACAAAACATTGCTTTGCTCACCTTGAACGCCATTGGAGATGTAAAAGTCACAGTGTCTCCTCACCGCACCCTAAACACCATTCGTGAAGTCATCTTTGAGGACGACCTCCTGCACAGCAGCGAAGAAAAGATCCTTGAGGGCCTCCGCTCTTCTGCAGTAGTTGCCGTAAATAGGATCATGTTTCGGAAAGATGGATCAGAAACTCCCACAAAACATCTCATAGTCACCTTTGAGCAACACTGTCTCCCTGCATCTGTAAAGGCTGGCTACATAAACTGTCGCATCCGGCCCTCTATCCCAAACCCCCAAAGGTGGTTTAGGTGCCAGCGGTGTGGCCACGGCTCGCGCCGCTGCCGTGGAAGAGATACATGCGCAAAATGTGGGAGCACAGAGCACGTAGCTCATGTGTGCGAAAGCTCACCGTGTTCTGCAAACTGTAAAGGACCCTATCCAGCATACTCACGTGCATGCCCTATGTGGAAGCTCGAGAAAGAGATCCTGACTATCAAAATAAAAGAAAACGTCAGTTACCCAGAGTACAAGAAACGCTACTCGTTTCAATTATTGGGCTCCTATGCTGCTGCCGTGCGCCGGGGATCCTGTACGACCAACAGCTACAACGGGAACACAGACTTCTTTGGACGGTTTGTGTGACCCTTTTTTTGTCCCCCTCAACCTCAGCAGGAGCGGTGCTAGCAGCTCCGCCCTCGGACCGAAAGGTGGAGGCTGGTCCGTCGGGATCCACTAAAACGAAGCACAGGGGACTGTGCCTTGTGCACCCCCTGCAGCCCAGCCACCTAAAGGCCGTGGCATCTCTCGTGCCACTGGTGGCTCCCGTATATTTGACCAGCCACCCGGGCAAGAGACCCCTAAGGGTCCTCCAGCGGCGGCTCCAGATGAACCGATGGACGAGAGCGAGCCCCAGTCCGAGGAGAACAGGCACCACCCTAGTTCAGAGTCCTTACCTTCGGCCACCTGTGATACTACAGGTAGGCCGAAAGATACGTCCAAAAAAAATGCGATTCGAATTAAAATTGACTTTAAAGTTTAGCTAGACAGTTTCTGAAAAATATCACCTTACATATGATGGAAGAAGTCCTTTTCCAATGGAACTGTCGAGGATTACTACATAACTATGATGATGTGTGCTATTTGTTAGAGCATCATCACCTATTAATCTTTTGCCTTCAAGAAACCCATTTGAATCACAACCATTCTGGAAATACCGTCTCCATTCTTCTTACACCTGAGGTGGGGTAGCAATAATAGTTCAGCCGATCTACTCCATGTACTCAGGTACCCAATTAATACTACATTGGAGGCTGTGGCAGTCCGTGTTTTGTCTGACCGCTTGATGGCTGCTTGCTCCATTTCCATACCCCCCAATTATCCTCTTATTCGGGACGAACTTGAGTGTCTGTATGACAAACTCCCACGACCAGTTTTAATCCTTGGATATTTTAACACTCATAACCCCACTACCCCATAATGTGGGGTAGTGGAAGAAGTGATACGCGAGGATAAATGATTGAACGATTTATTTCTTCTACGGGATTATGCTTCCTCAACATCCCGCAGTCTACATAATTTAGTGCTCCAAACCGCTCATTTACCTCCATTGACCTGTCGCTTAGTGACCCAACATTGTTCCCTCTTTTCTTAAGGGGGGTCAATCCTAACCCATTTGGAAGTGACCATTTTCCCATAATTTTAAATCGGATTGAACGACCGGTTACACTTCCAATGCGAACTCCGCGTTGGATGTGTGACGAAGCAAACTGGTCAGTTTTTAAACAAGCATCCCTTTTAGCGTGTACATTTCTCCATGAGCTCTCCATTGATCGCATAACTGAGCATATCACCAAGCATATTTTAGAAGCTTCAATGATGGCCATACCCATGACATCAACACATCTTCCCAAGAAACCAAAACCATGGTGGAATAACGACTGCCGCATGGCAGAAAAGAAACAGAACAAAGCTTGGGGAATTTTCCGCCGATACCCTACATAAACTAATCTCATCACCTTTAGGATAATGAAATCTCGCGCTCGGTCTATTCGCAGGAAGTATAAGCGAGATAGTTTCAAGGGATACGCACCTACCATAAACAGCAGTGTTTCGTGCAAAGAGGTATGGGACCGAGTGCATAAGATCAAATGCTGCTACCGTGAATATTCTTTTTCTCTTTTGACTAAACATGGAATCTGCCCCGAAAGTATTGAGGAGCAAGCTATTCTTGTAGGAGAGCATTTTGAGTCTGTCTCAAGCTCTGATCATTATACGTCAGCTTTCATTCGGCATAAACTCCACGCCGAGAAAATATATATAACTACCTCAGGAGGCCATCAAGAACCTTATAATGTACCATTTCACTACATGAACTTGAGGGAGTACTGCATAGTGCCAAGCAGACCGCCCCTGGCCCTGATGGTATTCACTACGCTATGCTATGCCACCTACGTCCCTCAGAGCTTGAACTCATTTTGTACTTATTCAACCGTGTTTGGTCGAAGGGTCAGTTCCCGTCGTCTTGCAAGGTGGCCACTGTAATTCCTTTGCTTAAGCCAGGCAAAGATGCTTCATGTGCTTCCACTTACAGACCGATAGCACTAAGGAGTTGTCTTTCAAAAACACTGGAGAGAATGATAAACAAAAGACTTATGTATTGCATAGAAAAAGCAACCTTCTAGACAAATATCAGTGCGGCTTCTGTTCGTTTCGATCCACGCTCGATCACCTGATTAGATTTGAGACCACTGTGCGGGAGGCATTTGTAAATAAGCAACACTGTTTTTCTGTCTTTTTTGATTTAGAGAATGCATATGACACGGCCTGGAGTTTTGGAATTTTGAAGGATTTGTTTGGTCTTGGTGTCCGAGGTAGAATGCTAAGTGCTATCCAAAATTACTTGTAATGTCGCACTTTTTATGTAAGATTGGAAACAATCTTTTCCAGAGAGTTTTTTTTCAAGAAAATAGAGTTCCCCAGGGAGGTGTCCTTAGCGTAAGCCTTTTCATTGTAAAGATGAATTTGATTGCCCGTGTTATACCTCCTTCCGTGCAATATGCTATATATGTAGATGATATTCAAATTTTTGTCTCGTCCTGTAATCCTTCAATGTGTGGACGTTGGGTCCCACTGGCAATTAACAAGTTACAAAAATGGGCTGACACAAACGGTTTTAGATTTTCGGCAGATAAAACCGCCTGTGTGTGTTTTTCTCGCCGGCGTGGAGTTCTGCAAGGGTCTTCTTTACAAATCTAGGGAATACCAATAGATACAAAAAGTGAACCCAAGTTTCTGGGATTCGTATTTGATTCGAAATTGACTTTTATTCCACATATTAGGAACTTAAAACTTAAATGTCTCAAATCGCTGAATATACTTAAAGGTTCTATAACATGTAAAATGGGGCTCCGATAGACTATGTCTGTTACGCATATACCGGGCGGTTGTTCGCTCCAGGCTTGATTATGGGAGCATTGTGTATGGCTCTGCCCGGGCCTCAGTCCTAAAGATGTTGGACCCCATTCACCACCAGGGACTGCGATTGGCTGCTGGAGCATTTCGCGCTTCCCCGGTACTTAGTCTGTATGCAGAAGCTAATGAGCCATCCCTTGAAAGTAGGAGGTTTGCTCTGGGGTTTATATATTCTATTAGAGTTCCGCACCCTACTCGTAATAACCTCGAAAACATCAGGTTCGAAAGAACGTTTGAAAATAAGCCAGCCGTTGTTCCTCCTTTTGCAATTAGGCTTATGAATTATGCTGCGTCTGTAAAACTAGATACCAGGCCTCCCCCCCCCCTCCCCCCCAGTAGTTCAATACTTAACCACTCTAACCCCGTGGAATTATCATATCATTAATTGTAATCTTACACTGACTAAACATTCCAAAAAAGATACACCAAATGAAGTCATGAGGCAGGAATTCTTTCAGCTGCAATATCAATATGAACAGTAGATAGGTCCGTATACAGATGAGACTAAAACAGACTCGGTGGTTGGCTGCGCTATGATAGGGCCATTTCTGAAACAGATCAAGAGAATCCACAATCCAACCACCATACTGACTGCCGAGCTCTATGGCCTGTTGTTAGCTATTGATTATGCAACGAAAAAAAGGCTTCGCCACTCAATTGTTTACCCAGATTCCTCGAGCTCATTAAGAGCACCTACATCACTGAAGCGCATTAGAGATCCACTTGTTTTAGAATTACAAGATAAAGTCATCGCTGCCTCGTACAAGCAGATTGAGATAATTTTCTGCTGGGTCCCAAGCCACGTCGGCATCCCAGGTAATGAAAAGGTCGATAGTGCTGCAAATTCTGCACTCTAAGAAAAAAGTTGGCCTCAAGGGACTAACGGCAGCATTTGGTCCTCTGAACTTCCAGTTGCTCCCCGTAAGGACCATCTGGTTCAAGCTAGGTACCGCGCGCAAAAGCTGGGGACTAACAGCGCTCGACTGGAACTAACCGATAGGCCTGCGCGAGCAAAAGCATCCATTAGTCCCCCTCAGACAGGGTGCATCTGTAGGATTTAGTCCCCGAAGGCAAACGGAATGTTCGCCAGGAGGACGGATCATATTTCGCTCGTCTTGGGGATCGGCGAGACTCTGCCCAGCACGGCTGAAAGTGATGACAAAACTCGGACGAAACTAGCGAATTTGTTTAATGTGCCACGAACGTTCAGACATTACATGGTAGAGCTTCGCGCGTAGTTCGAATGCGAGTTAACGAAAGTGTTGACTCTACTTCACCCAACCATCTCGTCAAAAATAATCTCTTGACATTTCACAAGTCCCATTCACTTAACTTGCCTTCGCGCAAAAAAAAAAAATGAGCATTAATCCAAACGCAACACCTCCGAATACTAGCACTTTTTTTTTTTCTTAAATGAAACTTAAGAGTTCGTAGAAGACGCGCTTTCAACACCGGAGTCTCGCAGTCAGAATAAATGGTCACTTCACTCGCTAAAACTGAGTTACTAAGAACAGGTCGGGCCTCGTCTCTGCGTCTCCCCGTAACTAACCTTTCTTGGTAGTCCAATGTTGAACTCAAAATCCGCACTGACACACTTGATGCACGGCACGTTCCACTTAAACAGCACATTCAGGGGCAGTATCCAGACGCCTTCATGCCATCGTCGTCGATGTTTCACATAACATTCCAGATGAACAACGGAGAACGAACCGCGCCCGGACGTCATTCATGACAACACCCTGCTAATACAAAACAAATGCGAAAAAAAAAGGCCCCCGAGAAAATTGAAGAGAGAGAGAGAGGGAGAGAAAACAAAAAAAAAGAAAAGCGTGCTTGCTTGTACGTCAGTTGACCGGCGTGTTGAAAATGGCGAACATAATCCCTGGAGAAGGCGAACCTTCGACCTTCTCCCGTCCTTCGGGCATTGGTGTCGTGTCACGTGTGTCGTGTGTAGTGAAAGGGGGAAGAGAGATTTTCGGGGAAAAGAGATTTCCCTTCCCCTTCCCAGCAACCCCCTCCCCCGCATTCCTCGCTCCCGCAGGGGGCAGGGCAGATGGGCCAGAGAGGGTCCGTCGGGCAAATGGGAAGGGGTCTTTGTTTGAAAAGAACCTGTTTTAGTATAGCCTTCGTCAGGACTTAGAAGCTGGTCGTCTCCGATCATTGTGAAATCCGGTTTGGAATCGCGGTGCTGCAACGCTGCACTTGATCTGTTCTGAAGTCCCAAGACAAGGGAACTCGATTAAGGTATGTCAAAGTACTTCTGTTTATGGTATATTCACTAACTGCGGCGTCAGAAAGTGTTTTAGTTTGAGCGCGGTCTCTAGCTTCCAAAGCACGCGCCATGCTCTATTCTTTTTGGCACTATGGTTGCTTATTTTGTTACGCAGCACAGAGACCTGATATTCAATCGTATCGAGCAAAACTCCAGTTCTACCGATCGCTTATTTTTTGTGTTTTGCAGACCCTGGCAGGATCGTTTTACCGTAAAGGCCTCTTTACATATGCAGCTGAGAGCTACAAGCATAGCGCTGACCTAGCGCTAAACGCGTGCTGACGGGAGCTTTCACCAGCTGTGTATCACACCGTCAAAACTGTTGCTCATGGCAGACGAAAAGCAGCTCACGACACGTGAGCAGCTCTACTTCAGCGCTTCGCTGCGTGTGAGAACCGGCCTTAATGGAGACATTCATTCGGTTGTACAGACTTTCGCGTTGATGGCGGGAGCTCGTTCCGTCACTTTGAAGCATAGTTTGGGCACGCACACGCTGGGTCTGTAATTCGCAGCGAACGGTCTACTAAAAATATAATATTGCGCTGGTCTGCTGTCAACAAATCGCATGTTAGATGTGAACCATTGTAGCACTTTTGTAGCCTATTTGTTATTTTAATATGTGTGTGTTATATCTCATACTTTTGCTGAGCGATCGGGTATTTCATGCTGCCCCTGTTGCTAATAATCCAAATTCCTCGCAAACAGGCAAGAAGCTGCAGGTGCCCCAATAAACGGTGCTTGGACCACGACCGGTTTGAACAGCCGTCCCAGTGTTCAAGCCATCGTCGACGCAAGTGCACTCTTCGGAATCTGGCCTTATCGTGGAGTCTACCGCTCAGGAATTTTGACTTTAGTCATCCTTGAATGCGATGTGTATTTACGAGGCAATAAAGCTACGTTTAACCTGAACTGGACGATTTCGTTTTGGTGATTTGTGGCTGGGGACCAAATGCAAAGGTTGAACCTTTAGTCCCAGGGGTCTAAATCCAACGGCGCAACGTTTAGACCCAGGGGTTCAAGTGCAAGGGCCTAACGGTTGGTCCTCGGGGTTCATTTGAAACGGTGTAACAGTTAGTCCTTGGGGTCGAAGTGCAAGGGCCTAACAGTTCGTCCTCGGGGTTCAATTAAAACGGTGTAACAATTGGTCCCAGGAGACCTAGTGCAAGGGCCTAACAGTTGGTCTTCGAGGTACAATTGAAACGGTGTAACAGTTAGTCCTAACGGTGCTAGTGCGAAAGACTAATAAGGGGGGCGCAACTGTTACTCCCCTTACCGTTAGTCCCCGAGGGGACTAATGGTTGTGGCAACGCACTTGCTCCCTTCGGGGACTAAGTCGCGCTCCCTTTTTTCTTAGAGTGAGACAAATAGACCTGCGTAAAATATCATACAAAGACTACCACATCCCTTTGAAGTGTCGCATTCAAAGTAAGTGGCAACGTGAAAGGAATAATGAAACACATAACAAACTGCATGCTGTAAAGCCTTTTCTAAGTGACTGAGAGAGCAAACGGCATCAGGAACGCTTTTATGAGGTGGTATTGTGCCGGCTACGGATTGGTCATACGCGTCTCACCCACAGAGGTCGGCATTTTAGGTCGCCCTCACTCACCCTCACCCTCACAGCCACACTCACCTAAGCCCCTCACTCACCCTCACCCTCACAGCTACACTCACCTTCAGCCCCTCACTCACCCTCACAGTCACACTCACCTTCAGCCCTTCACTCACCCTCACTGAACCTCACGGCCCTCACGCACTCACCGCCCTCACGGCCCTCACGCCCCTCACGGCCCTCACGGCCCTCACGCCCCTCACCGCCCTCACGGCCCTCACGCCCCTCACTCACTCATGGCCCTCACGCCACTCACCGCCCTCACGCCACTCACCGCCCTCACGGTCCTCACCGCCCTCACCGCCCTCACCGCCCTCACGGCCCTCACGGCCCTGACCGCCCTCACCGCCCTCACCGCCCTCACACACTCATAGCCCTCACGCCACTCACCGCCCTCACCGCCCTCACGGCCCTCACGGCCCTCACGGCCCTCGCGCCACTCACCGCCTTCACGCCACTCACCGCCCTCGCGCCACTCACCGCCCTCACGCCACCCACCGCCCTCACCGCCCTCACGGCCCTCACGGCCCTCACGGCCCTCGCGCCACTCACCGCCCTCACACCCCTCACGCCCCTCATGTACCGATGGCCCTCACGCCACTCAGGCCAACTTCAGACAGGGCAAATTCGCCCAGAAACTTTACGTCGCAACACCAGCAACACGGGCCGCCCGCGATCACACGCAGCCACCAATTGCTGCGATTTGCCATCGTCATCATAAAATTTTATTTTTCTTGCACTATTTAGACACAATTACGCGTTATAAACGTGTTTTTATGCATTTAAATCTCGTTAAGAATACTAATGCACCTTTCTGAAACAGTTTATTTCCAAAAAAAAAAACGATCGATTTCAAACCAGAACTAAGTCTTTCGGTGTCATCATCACCGGCACGAGGTATCACGTGAATATTTTGCGTCCCTGATTGGATGCAGCCGCTTCAAACGCATTCGAATTGCTCCGAGTTGCTTGCTTATTTCGAGCCGGACCCGATCTCAGCAATTCGTGCCGATCTACGGAAAACTAGAGAACAACCCGCCATTAACACCAAAATTGCTGAGAAAGATGCTCGATCTGAAGTGGCCTCACGCACTCACTGCACTCACGCAATCATGGCCTTCACACACCTCATGCGCTCACCACCCTCACGGCCCTCACGGCTCTCACGCCTCTCATGCCACTCACTGCCCTCACGCACTCATGGCCCTCGCACCCCTCACGCACCCACCGCGCTCACACCACTCACGCACTCATGGCCCTCACGCCACTCACGGCCCTCACGGCCCCCACCACCCTCACGGCCCTCATGGCCCTCATGGCCCTCACCGCCCTCACAGCCCTCACGGCCCTCACCGCCCTCACAGCCCTCACGGCCCTCACGGCCCTCACGGCCCTCACGGCCCTCACCGCCCTCACGGCCCTCACGGCTCTCACGCCCCTCACCCCCCTCACGGCCCTCACCGCCCTCACGGCCCTCACGGCCCTCACCGCCCTCACAGCCTTCACGGCCCTCACTCACCCTCACACTCATGAATTTTCCTGTTTCAGAAACTCACTCACCCTCACCTCACCTGTGAAGATGAGGGTGAGTGAGGGTGAGTGCATGAGGGCCCTCATGAGTGAGGTTTGCCGAGGTATGCTCACCCATGGGCATCTCTTGCGCGGAGAGGATGCTAAAGAGTGTGAACGCTGCAACATTCCTCTATCGATATCACACATCCCATTTCAGTGCCCCAAGTATGACCAAGATCGTTTTAAAAATGTTTCGCAAATGTATCAAGAATATACTCCACTGCACTTAGTTATTTTACTTGGCGAACAACCGTTGATTCCGCATGCTTGTGTGTTTAATTTTTTAATGACATCGGCCTTATACACCGACTATGATTTTAATTAGTAATCCGAACTCACCGTCATCCTGTATACACTTATACAATCTCATATACATAGTTTTATTACATCGTCAGCTACTATAGCTCTTTCTTCTTCCAAACCCTTCCTTATACAATAGTTTCACTCTTGACGCATTTTGGCCTTAGTAGCCCATGCGCCATGAAACCCCAATATATCAATCAATCGTTCCTCTGGTTGCGGGTGACTGTCGGTTGGACGAAAAAAAAATATTGTGTTGCTTGTATGTTTACACAGTCTTGGTGCTAGTACGTCTCAACGGGTGACCTGTCTCTTAGCTGTAGATGAGAAATTTAGCCAATGCAGTACAACCGCCAACCTGGGGTTTTAACGTGCATCACGCAGTAGTGATTACACGAACGCGTGGCGGTACGAAACTCATTCAGATCGAAACGGGTCGGAGGTGGGGATCGAACTCAGGAGGCTCTGCAGCGGAAGCTTTTGCTCCACGCTCCGTGCTGAGACGCGTTAGCACACTCGGTCACCAATGCCACCTGTGGAATGGACGGAAGAGGGAGCAGCTTATGTAGGCCGGTTGTGATTACTGCGTCCGGGTTTGTCCACGAAGCGACGAGGCCCTGACACATAGACGCTTGGGAGAGTGCCCGGTGACCAATTGATGATATCTTTTGTTGTCTGGATGTACCAGGATTCTAGGTGCAGACATTTACGCCAGTGTCGTTCTGTGCCCAGGATCTCGCTTTTGTCGAAAGACACTGCGACAGTTTCGGTGCGTGTTCAGCGAGGGCACTGGCTTGGACGTCGTTCTTCTTCACGTCGTATTTGTGGCGCCGAAAGCGTTTCGAGAAGTTCTTTGTTTCCCCATGTACGTAGCAGGGCATTCCGCGCACGGGATGTGATAGATAATTCCCCAGGACTTCTTTCCCGGACTTTCCTTGGTAAGAGGAAGTCGGTGGCAGGTGGTGGACACTGGTTTGTGAGTGACCGCGATCCCATGTTTTCGAAGGAGGCGTTCGATGGCTTATCAGACGTTCCTCACGTATGGCAGGCACAGATGGCTGGAAGGAGCCAGGACCGTGGAGAGACGGGAACGGCGCAGCTTCTTGTAGACTCGGATAATGAATAATATTTTGGTGTAGCCGTTGTTTTGAAGGTCGGCCGTGATTTTGCTAACCTCTTCTCGGAGAGACTCCTCCGTCTAGCGCACAGACATGGCACGTCTAAACAGAGCAGAGACCACCGACATCCTATGGGTCGTGGGATGCTAAGAGTCAAAGTTCAAGTACCTTCCGATATCCGCAGGCTTCTTGTATACCGAGAAGGTAAGAATGTCTGAGTCTTGTCCAAAAATAGAAGCGCACCGTCTATCTCGCGTTCCACCGTAAACTGAATAGCAGGTTCGATGAGATTCAAGTGTTGGCAAACACGGTCGATTTCAGTCGTCTTACCGACGCAAAACCAGTCGTCCTCATAATGAAGAAAGATCTTCGGTTTCGGCACGAACAAAGCAAGGGCTTGCTGCTCAATATGTTTCATGGTGAGGTTGGTCATGATGACAGAAATAACTGCTCCCATAGCGGTGCCGCCTGTCTGCTTGAAGAGGAGCCCATCGAAAGAGAAGTAGGTGTTTGTGATGCACAGCTTCAATAGACGGCAGATGACGTCAACGGACAAGCAAGTTCGGTCTGTTATAGCGAGTTCGTTTCACGGTACTCGTGCCCACGCGTGCCCACTCGCAGCGTGGAGCGGGTTCGTTTGAGCCGCCACTCCACGAGTGGGTGCACTCTCCGAGTTCGTTTCAGCGCCGACACCCCACGCGTGCCTGCACTTGCTGCATCGAGAAAATCGGGAGTGCGCCAAAATGCAATCCCGTCATGCCTCGCTCCGGCGACGCCGGCGAGGAGCGGGAGCAGACGACGAAATTTCGTCTGCTACGATGTGTCGCGGAACTAAAAGGGAAAAAAAATGAGATTTTCAGATAGAAATCGTGTCCCGCGGGCAATGGAATCAAATGCGAGCTTGAATTGTGAGCGTGTGCTACTTCATGAAGGAAGCAGTTGACAAACCGTGCTTTATTTGTCGCTCTGTTGCCGTACAGACGCTGAAATATACCAGTGCGTAAAGAAATGCTCAGAACAAACGCATCAGCTGCCCCCGAGATGTTTATCACTATCCGTGTGCGGGTGAAAAATTGAACATTTGTCGACAAAACTCCCCCAGCAGAAACCTGTGACTGCCTAATAAGCATCAGAGAAAGCTAAATATAGAGACTTTACCCGAGGCTTCGGCAAGATCAACATGTTTAACATTTACCTACGTCAGCTAACTTGCCCCGTCGTATTTTGTTCGAGGAAGCTCTCGTTCTCGACGCCGTCACCAATGCTAATACCTGATCCACCTGTAATGACGATCGAAATCGAAAATCCCACGAAAAGGTTTGCTGGATATTCCGACAGACTAGTTTTAAGCCGTACCCCTTCAGTGCTTCGCGGATAATACCATGCTCAAACGGATCAAGCTTCTGCTCGGACAGCGTCATCCGTTTTCTTCAGACCGCAACCAGCTGCTTTGTAGACAGCTGGTTGCAGAACTTTACGCTGTCTGTAACTATATCTACGACAACCGAGTTGCTTAACGTCATCGCAGATATACACTACAGGTTACAGCGACCAACGTTTGTAGATAAACGTTGGTAGCAACTGCATACTCGCGTTCCCACCCATCACTCCGAACAGAAAGGCGCTAGTTTCGGTTTGGGGTAGGTACCTTTTCTACTACATAGATGGCAGCAGCATCAGTCTTCTGCACTCGGTGCATTTGGCGTGTTCGTTTGAGTCCAGTTCTCCGTGCAACACTTTGCGGGTGTGATGCATTCTGGGAGAGAACTCGAACGGTGCCAGTGCGTGTGAAACGAACTTGCTATTAGACTCGTGTCCTCATGTTCAGCTAGTTCAGGAACGTCGACACTGCGCGAAGCGGGGATGTATCGAAGTCAACAATGGGGTGGAGGGGCACACCGGACTTAATTGCGGAACTTGGGAAGGCCGTAGACGGCTGGGATTGACCCAATTCGGCATATCAGCCTGAGTTAGAGACCACGAGAGTCTGGGTGTTTGTTGAATATGATGGAGAGCGTCCTGTTGACGGTCTCCTGGATCTTTGCAGTCGGGTCCTTCCGCACGGACGTATGCGCAGAGGTGGAAAGGAGAGCCATCACTTTCTCTTTGTACTAACATTTGTCAAAAATTGCCGTGGCGGTGCCTTTGTCTGCCGGAAGAACTACAATGCAAAGGTGCAGCACCCTTGCACCTTTGCATTTAATTCCATTATAATCATAACCACAATGTTGTCGTCCTCTTTCAAAGTTTTCAGGGCGGGGTGACGTGTAACGCGAATTAAAGATCGCCGCATCTCTCAAATGATTTCACTTTATAGAGCAATTCATTTGCCTTAAAGAAAAGTTCGAAGAATTTTAGGCGGGATTCAAACCCACGACCCTTCGGTAGCGAGCCAGACACGCTAGTGACGAAGTTACGTCCCCCGCACTTCTTGCTCACTGGCAGAAAGAGCATGAGAAGCGAATGAGAGGCGATGCGAACGGGGTCCAATAACGCTAGCGCGTTCCACTCCTAAAGCCGAAGCTTAAGAGTTCTCCAAGTTTTCTTCGTGAGCGAAGCCGCCTTTTATTCTGGCGAGCGTACAGGCATACGCTGGTTTCTTTGGTTTCTTTGTTGGGTGTTTCTTATTGCACGTGTAGTCTCGCTCCAAATGGTTTCCGTCGGGCTAGTTGATGCCGGAGAAATTTCCACAAAAATCGCAGAACAATAATGTCACAGCGAAAGTAGCTTTGTTGTTTGCAAGACCATAAAAAAAAAAAATCATCTTGCATTTTTTTTTCCAAACTATTTTATTTTTTTCAAGGAGTAGAATTTTAAAACAATAAAATACAAGCAGTCTGACCGTCATTCTTTTTCAAAATCAAGAATGTGGTGGCTGAGATGATTTCCAGTTTATGAGCCAGAATTTTCAAACGAGACACACGAAAGAAACTGATTCTGGAAGCTTCCCGCACACGAACGCTTAACGCTTAAAACTCTGAAAAAGGGGGGAGGGGGGGGGACACTATAAAAAGAACGAGCCATAAGCTCTTTATGAATGCAATCGCGTGAATGCAATCGCATGAATGCAAAATGAATGGAATCGCATTCATTTTCAAAATGAATAGCCATCCGTTACAGTACGGGAGAAGCCTTGCAGGCAATCTTCTCAATCCCGGTAGTAAATACGGACGGCTCGTTGCACAAAGCATTCTGCCTTGTCGTTGGAGCTTAAAGTGATTAGAGTCACCCAAATGGAAAAGAGGTCCGGGCAGACCCATGGGAAGCACGTACCACAAGCCCCGCAGTCTGTTTGTTTAGGGTAACAGCCTCTTTCATCGCATTGGTTAAGTCTTCCGGAACTGTATTGGGCAAGACGTGAACCCGGACTCTTTTCAGTCGCGGCTGCGACAGAGTCCCCGCGTAAACATTCCTGTCATCGATCCTGGAAGCACTTTATCCGACACGTGCGTACAAGCTGAATGAGAGGCCTTGGAGCAATTGGTCCAGTTAGAAGTCTCGCTATTCCGTGAGCCCTGTCTTTTGCCCGTTGATCTCATTATCATTGGCAGCGCGTAGAGTGAGTATGTAGGATGGGCGGTGGGTCAGTAGCCTGCGTTCGCGTCGTGGTTTGTTTGATTGATTGTTTCATCTTTGCGATAATGCGCCCGTGTTTGAATGTTCGTGATTAAGTTGTTGTTGTTGTTTTCTCTTCTTCTTTTTTGTGTCAAAGTTTTTGTTATCTTTGCCAAATTCATTGGCAGCGAACGAAACACAGAGTGTGCCTAATTACGTTAACGCTTCTTGCATCGTGATTTCTTTTCCGGCGTTCCTATCGTCTGATACAGCAGTCTCAGTGCCGTCTACGCCCACACCAGGAATGCGTAGATCGCAGCGGATGTGAGCGCAACTGGTTCAGTTACCCTGGCAACATAAACAAAACAATGTCACAGGAACTTTTTTATTATTATTACTGAACCGACACACATTATTCTTCCCCCAGGAATTCAACCGCGTAGAAGTAGAGCAGCGGGCTGCGGATGTCTCGATCCGCAGCACTATACTGTAACTCTGCGTGCGCCGGCAAAGGCGCACGCCCTGCGATTCACACAACTGCCACACCATGTCGATACTCTTCACAGTGCACGGTGATCTTGTGGAGCGAATTAATGAACCGTGTGTTCATCTCTAATCCCCTAAACGACTATTTAATGTCTTCTGAACAAATTGATGCAAACACTTCTTAAACAATGCATCCATCCTACAAAAAAACTTTAGAGAAAACGACACTGTCATTTTTGTTTTTATTCTACATGCATCCTAGTGCAGAAATATTTTGAGATCGTTCCTCCAATTGGTGCCGACGTCCCTAACCTGTGTTTTTAGATTTATAGAAAGCCGGTGAGTAACGTAAATACACGAGAACGCCGGCAAGAAACGTAAGACAATAAACTTCTGTGAGGCTGACATTCGAAGCGTGACCCACAATGGCACAAAAGTTTAGGAAGAACGTGCCTAATAGAGAGTTCCAGGCACGTTTTCCTTGGGCGTGCCTTGCGCTCATGACTAGAGGGTAGAAAAAGAAGCCAGGTACGACGCTAGCCTCCCGAAAATACCTCCGCTTCGACATACGCTCTCTCGCGGGGCTCCTCCTCGACTTGGAATGCGAGTCGATGCATTGACGGTAACAAGGGCGGGCACGCAACCTTATCGCTACGTGGACATGTACGTCGGATTTCAGTGTCCAGCCGACGCAAGACCCCTAAGCACGGTTGTTGTGCACTTTTTTTCCGTATGCATTAGTAAAATCGAGGTCATGCGAGCATCTTGCTTCAGAACGTAACTCGAAGGCAGAAACAAACAGCACACTCGTAGAAAAAAGGGCCAGTATACTCCTCCCTAAAGGGAGGAACGCTCTTGTCGCATATGTTCCTTCAGAAAGGGAGAAACTTTCGTCCTTGAAAGAAGGGTAACAAAGTTCCTCCGTCGCCTGCATCTCATTATGGCGGCCACGAATCGAGGAAATCGAGCTCAATAATGCTTAACGAGAACACTAAGTCCATTGTACCCGGCGAAAGGAGCAGCAAATAAAAACGTGACACGAGCTTTCCGCGAAATGTATTCATCTCCGAAGCCGGCTTCCCCCTGCAGGTAAAGAAACTTACGTTTCGAAGGCATGCAGTCACTCAGTCTTCTCATCGTCAGCACTGCGATGTTAAACGGAGACAACCGGCACCCAGTTACTTCGCGCACTTTATGTCTTACCTTAGCTATTTCTCGAGCCACGATTCCTTCGTCAACCGCACATCACGGAGGAGTGGTAAACCATTTGCCCGCAAAACCAAAAGCCGCTCTCAAAAACAGCAAATCTGAAGCAGCCTCTCGGCTCATTTCAGCACGTTAACAAAAAATTGTGGCGTAGCCGCGTAGCGTAAAAGGAGGTTAAATCGCTTGTCACTAGATGGCAGGGTCAAGCAAAGTAATCGCCCCGTACAATAGACTTAGTGTTTTGTGTGAGTGTGTGAGGAATGGAGGCTTAGTAGGATGAGAATAATATATAAGGGAAAGTCTGATATTAGGAATTACCGTCCCATAACCGTGACACCAGTTATTTACAGGTTGGTAATGCAGATTATAAAGAACAGACTGGAGGAATGGGTAGATTGCGACGGCATACTGGGCGAGTTACAGAACGGGTTTCTGTGTGAGTGTGTGAGGAATGGAGGCTTAGTAGGATGAGAATAATATATAAGGGATCGAAAGTCTGATATTAGGAATTACCGTCCCATAACCGTGACACCAGTTATTTACAGGTTGGTAATGCAGATTATAAAGAACAGACTGGAGGAATGGGTAGATTGCGACGGCATACTGGGCGAGTTACAGAACGGATTTCGGAAACAAAGAAGGTTGGAGGACAATATATTTTCTCTAACACAGTATATAGAAATAGCGCAAAAAAATAACAGCCAGCTCTGGCTGGCATTTCTGTATATCAAGGCATGCCTATGACAATGTGAACCGAAGGAACCTGTGGGACATAGTGGAGAGCTTAAACCTAGATGAAGGACTAAGAGCAATATTAAGGAACATTTACAAAGATAATAAGCTGATTATAACATGGGAAGAAAAGGCAACGGGGAAAACAGAGATAAGACGAGGCCTTAGGCAGGGGTGCCCGTTATCGCCTTTGCTGTTTATGTTGTATCTGAGAGGATTGGAGGATAGACTACACTGTTAGCAAAAATAACACGCCCAGACGTGTAAACCGTTGTCCCATAGCGGACACGTCGAAACGTGTTCGTTTTACACGAGGCCATCTGTGTTTTTCGTCTACACATGAGGTGCTGTGTAAACTTAACACGCTACACCTTGTCTGCCTCCCGTAAAACCATTTTGAGCGTGTTCCTTATGAAACATGGCGGCCAGCGGCCGAGAACAGGCGAGAGACGAGCCCAGCGAGCCGCGCGCCTTTCAGCCGAATTGAAAGCACACAGGACGCGTTAGTTCTCGTTCGATGTCTTTTATACACAGTAAAGTCTCCAAGCGGCGGACGTAGCTACTTGCAAAGGTACGTACGTGCGTTGTCGGCGGTCGGCGGCGTCGGTAGCTTCAACAAACCGCTAAACAAAAAAAAAAAAAAAAAAAAAAAACGAATGCCGAACTTACATGAATAAATAACTTGAGCAAACTATTTAGAATCGGGCAGTAACTTGCGCCACCTATCGAGATTTCTAGCAGCCTGTTATTTAACAAAAAGGCGAGTCAGTTAACACTGCGAACGACCACGACTACACAGCAACCCTACATACGACGCAGGCAACACAGCACACGACTACACAGCACCGACATATACACAAACACAACAACCGACACTACGCCCGACACGCCCGACACTTCCTACTCGATACCCATTTCTCCCCGCGGCGCATATAAGCTTGACATGTGCGGGCGAGCTCTTTGGTCGCTGACCATTACAGATTTATAGAAGAATACACAAAACACGGCGCAATGGACAGCCGTGTGTTAGAACTGTTTGCATTTAAAAAGTATGGAGGCAAAATCTATAATGTTAGTCCGTTGCAATAAATAACGATATGTTAACAATAAATCTTAAACCGGTCATGAAAAAGTTCAAATGTTTGTTGTTTTCTTGCTTGACCAGTGTTATGAGCAGTCCGACTAGCTTGAATCAGATAGGAAAACAAATTATTGGGATTTTGTCATTACGTATACAATAATAAATGAAAATGATCCTTGCGCAAAGCATTTTTTATATATTTTTGTGAATGACATCCGGACATCCGCCCAACACTTCACTTCCGCTAGTTGCAGCAGTTGCAGGTTGCAGTACGGGAGCAGACGCCTTCACTTTTGGGGCGTTTTGATGCAGTTTGTTGTCGTATGTCGTGTCGGTGTCGAGAGGAGCGGTGGGGCTTGGGAGTTTGTGACCGGTGTCATTCGTGAACACTGGTGTGGGGCGCTGATGCGTCTTTTTTTATACTGACACCACCCCGAACTTTGAAGATACACGGGTCTGTAGCAGTGCATTATGCTGAATCGCGAGCTCCCTCTTTGTTGACGTCGCTTTCCTGGTACCACTCGTGGATACTGCAAGCGTTTAAACAGTGTGCACCGTCTCGCCTACATTCCCGGCGACGTACTCGACCTGTTGAAACTTATTGCTTCCGTCATTTTGGAGTACGCAAGGCAGTTATCTCGTTGGTCTGGTTTCGGTTATAAAAGCAAGGCAAAACGCTCGTAGTTCCCGCCCTCAGTACACGTTGGACATCTTCCACACTTTGACATCGGATAACTAAATGAACGAGGATTTACATTCACTTCCGAGATTACTCTCGCCGCTTCCTCACCGTTGAGCAGCAGGATGAGCTGGCGACAAGCCGCGGATGAAAGGCTTGAGCATCAACAGCCCAAGCGCACTCGGTGCCGATGCGGGCGACGCGGGTTTCTGTCAACCGGGAGGCCAGCACAAACCGTGACCGTTCCAGCTCTTCGTCATGACACGGTGTTGCAGAGAGTAGGGTAAAATACAGCTACACGGATCACCGAAGCAAACGACTGCTATCTTAAATTTTGGCTTGTGATTGCGCCTTTGTGGTAGATCATCTTATTCGTTTTCTGGAGAGACGCAAACGACGGGCATAACAAAATCACTTGCATATTCCGCATATCTCACAAAAGCATTTACCCTGTCACCTTGCGAAAAGCGCGAAACACGGAGTCCGCACCGTCCTAAGCTTCCCGTTTTTTACCTGCTTTAGAGCAGTTTGTACCTGCTAGTAGATATGCCTACTGAAACTGAAACAGGGCAGTGCCAGAGAGAAAGAGACAAAGTTGGGAAAGCTTGCTCGCTCTCCAATTTCTCAACTCTCAAGTGATTGTACCATAATAAATGCACCAACGCGTCTTTTAAAATAAAGAAAGAGCGCTACGTTCACAACATAAAAAATGGTCTCAGTACATGCATCTGTGGGCAGGTAGGAAACCTTGCCCTAGTTTATTCACGCCACATGATTGGCGCAACAAACTCGTTGCAGGACCGAATCATCTACTCGAGCGGTGTGCGTCGCTATGCAAACGCAGTCCAACACGAAGCATAAAAAACGGCAGATTTAAGACAACAATCCGGAGTCCATTATTCAATTAAAACAACGTAATTTTGTTGAAAACGCCCGCTGCTTCTTACTCACGGTATGTGTCGGGATACTTCCACAGTTTGAAACAGAACGAAGGAAGATTTACTTTTAAAAACGCTCGCTGCGTCCTCCCGGACCAGCTGGACCGGATCAGCTGACGACGACGGGACTGTACCCGTTGAACCTCCACCGCGCAACAAACAATTTGCGCTCCGTGTTAAAGGCGTCGTTCAAACAGACCCGGAATACAAAGCACCGCACCACACACGACGAATGTTTCAGGTCTTTTTCGCATCACCGGGTTGCACCAAACAGAACGAGATCGCCGAAGTCAACGCCGCGCTGTCGTGAAACTTGGCTTGTGGTTGCGAACTCGTGGACCCTGTAACTCCCTTCGCTTTCGAAGCACACACGACGATTACGAATGCTAGTTTCCGTCTTCCAGGAACATCACAGGGGCACTTCTCCGGTCACGTCTACACTATGTGCTCGTAAACTCCGAAGCTCTATGCGAAGCTTCTCGCGTCCCGTCAAACCAAAACAGTAGCGGCGCCATGCGTACTTGCCAGATTTTCTCCGTTCAAACAAAAACAACGAAAGCCAACCGGCGCTTGCTTCCAGCGTACATCGGCGTTGCGCTTGCGCCGTGGCCAGATCGCTTGCAGTTGAAGGTTGAAGCAAAAACGAAACCAACTGCAATGTCACGTGTTCACATCGAGGACACGCTTTTTATATCCATTTTAACTGTTTAGAACGAATAATTAGACCCATGACTTTATTTGTGGTGTCTAAGAAACTGTTATCAGGACCCCTAAACTAAAGACAAACATGGGCGACATGAGGGAAGCCGCACTGCCATCGACCAGAAGATGGCGGCGAGCACGGTAAGCGCGGGTTTCGCCAACGTCCTGCGACATGACGCAATTGCTTTTGGTGCAAATCTGTCTCCGAGACATGTTTCTTTCCGCGGCATTTGTCTCGACGGTCCTTTCTAAGTGTGTCCCCAAGCATTCCGGTGCTTCGATAGCCGGCGATGCCGCGGTCGTCGCCGGGGGCGATGCGTGTTATCGAGGTCGGCTACACGGTTATGCGTGTATGACCGAACCAAAACACGTTTTTTACAACCTCGCATGATTTCTGAACGAATTATCCGTTACTCATCGTGCAAATTTATGATAATTTGTGTAAATAGCGTGTTTTTCACCCCAAATATTCGCCAAATACACGGGACTTGCTAACAGTGTAGAGAAGAGGGCTTGAATTCGACCTATCTTACAGTAAGCTATGCCAAAAAGATTCAGCAATCCTTACCGGGATTGATGTATGTGGATGATATCGTGCTGATGGCTAACAACAGGACAGAGTTGCAGAAATTAATGAGCAGCAATGGTAGGGAAGGAGAGGAATTAGGTTTAAAATTCTATAGTGAAAAATCACCAGTCATCATTTTTAACAATGATGAAGTTGAGAGGCTGAAGATACAGAATATTATAGTTGAGAGAGCTAGTAAATACAAGTATCTAGGAGTATGGATATGTGATGGTGCAGAATATCTTAGTGAGCATGAAAAGTATAAAATAAGTAAAGGCAAGAGAAATGCAACTGTAATGAAAAATAGAGCACTTTGGAATTACGACAGGTATGAGGTAGCGAGAGAGATTTGGAAAGGGGTCATGGCGCCTGGCTTGACTTTTGGAAACGCAGTGCTATGCATGAAATTCGATGTGCATGCAAGACTAGAAATAAAACAACGTGCAGTAGGTAGGCTGGCTTTGGGGGCACATCGCAAAACGCCAAACCAGGGAGCACAAGGACACATGGGATGGGCGTCATTTGAGAGCAGAGAAGCGGTGAGCAAGATAGAATTTGAGGATCGGTTGAGGCAAATGGATGGGGAGCAATGGGCACGAAAAGTTTTCAGCTATAGACCCAAAGTGGAGACAGCGCACTAGAAAATTAAGAGGAAAGTTTTTAGGCTATAGTGGAGTTACGGAAGAGCAGGTCTCAGTTAAGAAAAAAGTTAGAGCCACATAAAGAGATTGGTGGCTAGAGGGAATGCAGACAAAGACGGCTCTGGAAAGCTATAGATAAACAAAACAGTTATTGCCAAAGAAAGCACCTATGACAATTCTAGGGGAAGCTCATTGTTGTTTGAGGCAAGGACAGGTGTTTTGCGAACCAGAACATAAAGAGCGTTGTACCAGGAAATGGATACTGTGTGCGCTGGTTGTGGAGAGGAGGACGAGACGGCTGAGCACCTGATACTCTACTGTAAAGGGCTTCACCTTAGGCCTACCGAAGACAACATAGATTTAATAAAGTCATTGGGTTTTAGAGACAGCGAAGGAAAAGTGGATTTCAAGACAGTAGAGATTACCAAGCAAGGATTAAGTGAATGGTGGCAGAAAGCGAGAGAAAACTAGGTATTTTCTTCTTAACTAATGGCAAGGGGGTTTTATAGCCTCACTTTCTTTTCAGTGTGGAGTTGTTCAGTTCATCATAGTTGGCTCGAGAATGAGAACCACCACATAATGGCCGTACCTCGGTGTCATCGAAACACCTCGCAACGCTTTCCCCGAAGTTCATACCTTTCGGGCGCCCCTTGCCACCGCAGCAATCGCCGGTAACCGCGGCGATGATAAGAAGCTCGTCGTCTCGCTCTCAGAAAAGCTGAAGAATTCATCAAGTGCAGATGCGAGGCGTGTTCGTTTTCGGAAGGTCGCCACCTCGATAGGCTGCGCGTCTGCTATATACCTTTCCAAAAAACGCTCCTAGGCCGCCGCCATGTTGCTGATGCTGATGCGGCTGGTGCGACTCTCGCGCCCTCTATCAGCTAGAAATTTACTGCCACTCTCTGGGACTGTGAAGACACGCTCAGCGCGGTTCTCTACCTACGTTTTTGCGGTTTGGCATTCGACGTTTTCTCGCCCCTCTTGAAAATTTCCACTTAATCTTTTTAGAGCGCAGCTCTGAGGGGCCCGTTCCCGGCTTGAGCGGCGTCGCCGTCGCCGTCGGCGTCGCCGTCGGCGTCGGCGTAACCAAGGTCACCCAAAGGTCACATGACCCCCAAAGGTCACGCGACCCCAAGGTCACGTGACCCCTCCCCAGAGGTCACGTGACCCCTCCCCAGGGTCACGTGACCCCCAAGTCACGTGACCCCCTGAGGTCACGTGACCCCCCGAGGTCACGTGACACCCCTCGAGGTTACGTGACCCCCGAGGTCACGTGACCCACCCTGAGGTCACGTGACCCACCCTGAGGTCACGTGACACCCCCGAGGTCACGTGACCACCTCCCAGGATCACGTGACCCCCCCGCCGAGGTCACCTGACCTCCCATATGACGTCACCGACATCCGCATTGTCATCGTCATCATTACTGATGACGTCATCAGTGACGTCACTGATGACGTCACCGACATCGTCATCGTCATTATCGCTGATGACGTCATCGGAGTCCGCATCGTCAACGTCACTGATGACGTCATCAGTGACGTCACTAATGACATCATCGGCATCGTCACGTGACCCCTCAAGGTCACGTGACCCCCCCAGGTCACTTCACCCCTTAGTACCCTTCCCTCCTCCTCCTCAAGAGCTGCGCTCTAATTTGGCGTTACAGGGAGTTGTAAACGGCTTCCACTTTTTTTATGCGTGCTGTGTACCCTTTTTGTGTTATCTTTCATTGTGAAAAATAATGCTGGTAAGTGCCTGCCATTCAAGCTTTTCTGCTCGACATTCACGGGAAACGAAGTAGGTAAAGGACGTCAAACGACCCTCGACGCGATTTTGCGAACATTGTTCTCCCCCCCTCCCACTCCCAGAGATAATCCGCGTAGAATCCTCAGTCATCTCCAAAAGTAGTTGTCCGGGTTAGGTGAGAAACGGGTCAGTCGCGTTTGTTTGTTGTGAAGAAAAGAAGCTCTCCGCAAAACGTGCCCCAAAACAAAGTCATCTCAGATTCCGTCCGATCGTCGAGATGTGACTGTCGTCGACTGTGACTCTGTTATTTGAGATCTTTCTCAAATAAATTCTTTTCGGATTACGCTGCATCGTGTGATACGTACGATATATTGTTCGGGTGTTAACACTTCATTTCCTGTCCATCGGTAAACAAGTTATTTGTGAGCGTGAAAAATGCATGACTTTCGGCCCTCTTCTGTTGCAATTTATTTTTGACAGCAAAGCGCTTTGTCGTTTAACATGCGGCGAATTCCGCGGCGCCGTCAAGACTTATCGTAAGAAAAAAAATTAACTAGAACAATACAGTCCAGTCTCATTCGTTCTGTCGCGCGCGTACCCAACAAAAATAGTTTACAACTTTTTTTTTTTTTTTTTTAATCTGGCACAGTGTTTTCTTAATGTCCTCGGGAACATACATGTACCATGAAAAACAAAATATAGCGGGAAAATACGGGAATTTAGCCGCCAGCAGCGTTTGAAACTGCGCCTCCGCAGGCTGCGCCTATTGAAATCACAGTCCACTCGGTTAGGGTTAGGAGGGACGCCGGTGAGAGTCTAGCCTCAAACTCAGTGACTGGGCTCAAAAACGGTTTGTTGCCCCTGGGGTCGAGTGTTTTTGGAAAGATGTATTCCCGCCATCTCCTCTATTCCCGCTCCTGGCCGCAATGCCTGATAGGACTGCACCCTGGCGCACCGTCGATTTTCTCGGGGCGCGTTGGGGCAACGAAAAGCTGAACCGGTGCGCTCCGTTGATCGAGGACGTCCGGTGCGCACCGGTTCACTTGATCGAAGACGACGGGGCGCACCTCAGTGCACCGGTAAGCACCGGTGCTGATGATCGAGGATGCTACTACAGTATTTTGCCCCCAAGGAGAGAGGCACAACGGAGCATGCGCGTCGGTTCTTCTGCAAGAACGACGGTTGCTTCCCACAATGCTTGGATAGAAATCGTGTACCATTGCGATTCACACGATTACCAGCGACCTCCGCGTTTCCCCGTGCCCCGTTGTTCGGCAGCGCCATGAGTTGCAGAGTGAATTTTACTACAGTATGGTAAGGTACGTTGTTGGGCTAGTTGGTTCATCTTAGTAAAACATATAAAATATCGCAACAGAAACAAGGACAAGAAGTAAACAGGACAGGCGCTAACTTTCAACTAGTTTTATTCTGGAAAATCGAACACATATATACACACGACAGTCAAAGCAGCACCACGTAAAAGTTGATTAATTTTTCACCCGATCATTCAAAAACTGAAATTCATTACAATGAAAAACAATAGAAGTGTCGCTGACACATGCCGTCCCACTTTTTTTGATAAAGAAAGCTTCCAATAGCTCTCGAGCGACCGTCTCTCGGCTTCTTCCTAGTATCCGCATCTGCTGAAGTCGCGGAACACAGCCACACGTGTTGCAATGTATAGGCAAATGCGAGCCATATTTATTTTTTACTGATAATGCGTGCTCCCGTGCTCGGTCATTGATGCACCGCCCCGTCTGGCCAATGTATACCTTTCCACAACTCAGGGGGATTTCGTAGACCACACCCACTGTGCAGTCCACGTAAGGGGTGACGTGTTTTTTGTCACACGGTGCTTTTGCCTCCTCATCAGAGATGCGGGCGCACAACCCAGCCAACTTCTTTGGGGCAGAGAATACAACTGGAACATCGTACTTGGTTGCAACTTTCTTCAGATTGTGGGCAACCTTGTGTATGTACGGAATGACCTCTGGTCTTTTTGTTCTCTGCCTCGTTGGGACCTTTCTTTTCAACCCCTTCATTTTTTGTTAGGCGGTCTCCGCCACAGAAACCAAGACCGAACACGGGAAGCCAGCTAATTCCAGTCTAGAAATTTGGTATTTAAAACTAGCATCCGCCTGATGGTCACAAGACTTCAGCAGTGCAGACTCCAGGCACGAAGTTGCAATCGCTCTCTTAACAGTCTTTGAATGCGCTGAATCAAAAGGAAGTAACTCTTTCCGCGCGCGAGGTCGAAACATCCAGCACACACGTCGTTCGTTGATGGTGATGTTAATATCTAAAAACTGCAAATGATTGTTGTTACTACAGTATGAAATGCGAGACATTTTGCAGACTTTAGAATTTCTTGCGGGACGCGGGACACAAGCCCTCATCGCGGGACAGTCCCGCGAGTCGCGGGACGGGTGGTCACCCTAAATACAACGGCACACTAACCCGATCTCTGCGTTTCCGTCGTTTATACTGGTCGTTTTGAACGTAAGAAATTTCTCGGTGACTGCCTAAGCAATAAAAAATATTCCCAGCATGTTGACTTTTTTCCAGTAATGTCATACCTCTAAGAGTATTTTTAATGGCTCAGGGGATGAATCTCTTAATAATCGAAAACGCTCGATCATGCCGTAATTATTTGAAAGCCAATAAATCGAGCAGCTCCAATGCGGTTCCAAACCATGAGTTTGTTTCCCCACACGGCACTTCGTAACCAGTATTTCTATTGTTGTGTTTGTTGATTTCTATTTGTGCTGTTCGCACACGGCTGCAAATGCCGTCTTAAATTAATCTCTGTAGAGCGGATATTCACTCAGCTGGAAGTGATGCTTCACGGGCAGAGAAATTGCTTTTTGATCAAAACTAAATGCAGTCAAAGCCGCGACTTGCGGCAGGTGTTAAGTGTACGGAGTTACGCGGTGGCGAGCTCAAAAACTTCTATCGCTCATCCCAGCGCGCCACTTGGAGGGCAGTGTCTCCAGGAACCGTGGTATATTTAAACAGCGAAATGAAGGATAGATTTTTTTTTTCGATTTTACCTACTATTGTTTTTTAATGCTAAAATTCCACACTGCAAATGTACGTACTTTCCGTCATAATTTCGTACTGTTCAGTCCTTTCCCCGGAGCGCGATCGCTCTCGGGGACCGACCGACAGTCACATTGGCCACTGTACGATAGGAGCTTACTGTTCAGACCAGCGTTCCAACATGACTATCCGCACGTCGATCGATTGCACCTTATCCCCCAAGTGGTCTTAAACTCTTTAATGTAATGTAAAGCGGAATGTCACCTTGCGACACCCCACCCCCTCCGATCACGGCCCGACCAGCGGCATGAATGACCGACAACTTACGTCATCTCATCTTGTTACGCCACTGATACGCGAACACAGGGTCACATCGGCGATAATTCCAGTCTTATGTACACAACGCACAACACTGCCATCACGATGCTGCTGCTATGTACACGCAGAAATACAGATCCACGTTGATTGCCGGTTGGCACTCGGCATCGGATAGCAGAACCGAACTCATCACGGAAGGCATGCCGGCAGCAAAACCTGCCGGTCTTGGACGCAGTCCCTGCAACTTCCATAACGTCGAAGACGTCGACACAGTTCCGCGTGGTTCCACTTCTGTAGTTCCGCGTGGGTCCCCCAAACGGAGACGGCCATCTTACCCAGTGTACGTAGCGCTGCTGGCACTGCTCCGGAACTTCGCCGTTTCTAGCGGCTTCGTTTGCTCGTTTGATAAAATTAGTGGTAAAAACGTCAATGCCACCGAAATGTTCTGCACGTTTGGACTAGAAGACGGAATTACAGGCGGCCTTCGCTGCCGCTGAAGCTCAATCAACTCAACAACATTTATTAAACAACGTGCGCGACGAACTCGAAAAATGAAACCGAAAAAAGATGAGTCGGGAGGGCGAAAGCTTTCTCCCGTCTGCCTGGAGAAGGAGAAAAACGTCTCGTTCCTCCCTGTTTCTCGTGTCCGCTTGGGGACGCGTCAGTAGAAGGGAGGAAGACGCACCTCTGCTACTTTTTTCCTCCATTTTTCTTAGAGTGCAGGAGTGGCTGCAAAGGTAGAGCAAACCCACCCACTCGTAGCCTGAATGTCTTCAATGTTCTGAACGCTCAATGAACCAACTGTCCTATTTTTTTAATGATGTTCTTTTGAGGAAGAGCTTTAATGTTCCAGCTAGCATGGAGGTGGTACAGATCACGTTGATACAAATCCAGGTTGATTGCCGGTTGGCAATCAACGTGGATCTGTAGTTTCTGTAGTAAGTTGTAGTTTCTCTGGGTAAGTTTTTCCCAGTAAACGGAAGGCCAATGAAGTGAATAAGCACCGCAAAAGCATTTTCTAACTGGGAGGTAAAGGTTCCACGTCAGCATTGACTCTCAGCGTTCGAGAGTTGTTCTTAGTTATGTGGAAATGGTTCAGCTTGAAATCATTTTCCATTCAAAGACACCAAGTGAAAATGAAGTCGCAAAGGAAAAAAGACAGAGACAGAAGAAACGATGTCTAATCTACCTGCAATTCTCACCCATATCCCTGGACGCGCAGGTCTTCGGCAGCTGGGTGCTGGGCGGTGTGGCCTGCAAGGTCATCGTGTACCTGCAGATCGTGACCCTGGCCTCGACCACGTTCATTCTGACCTCGATGAGCTACGACCGGTACATGGCCATCTGCAAGCCCCTCGAGTCCAGGTCGGGCCTCAGGCGCGCCCGCTGCATGGTCGCCGCCTCCTGGGCCATGGCATTCGTCTTTGCCACTCCGCAGCTCTTCATCTTCCTTCAGGTGGGTTGAAACTGCATCTGAACGACAGTCATTTGTACTCGATTTTCATCGACCAGAACAAGCTACAAAAGCAAAAAAGCGATCGCGTGTTGGGAGAAACAGTATCATGCTCCGAAGTTATAGTATGCAAATAGGCACCAATGCTCAATAAGAAATTTCATTTGCTTTTTATTCACTACCGAGCAACCTGAGAATCGACGACTACTATCAAGATAGCCTCACCGAGCAGTCCTTTGTTTTAGGCCGTCATTTGTTGTACATGTTCCAATTATGCTTCCACGTGCTGAGGTGCGGAGAAGTAGAAATACAGGCATATATTGTTCCTTATGCTCAACGTTGCAGCAATGCCGAGGCACATTGCAGCCCATACACGTGATTCACCTCTGTACGTTTACAAGGATACCAAAAAGTCCAATGGACGATAATTTTATTTTCTTGTAGTGGTGAATATGTTGCACAGTGACATGCGCAAAAAAACGGCATTGAGCTGGCAGTTTCATAACTAATACATTGTGAACTTTCAAGCCATTATAGTGTGTATATAGAAGTGCACGTTTGGTGGAATTGGATATTTCGCGATATTGGCAGAGATTTTAGAGCGTCCATGAGCACCTCCTGATGGTGTGTTCTGCTTATTTCACAAAGCATGCACAAAAACAAAGCAAGCCGACACAAGAGCATGGCATGAGCGTCCGGCATCGTTCCCATGCAGGTCCAGACGGGCGTGACAGCATCCGGTCTGCCCCACCTGGAATGCCTGAGCGTGGGCTACACGCACCACTGGCAGCGGCAGCTCTACTTCAGCTGGCTCACGCTCTATATCCTGGTCGTGCCGGGCCTGCTCATTTCCGTCTTCTACCTCAGCCTGCTGAGGGCCGTGTGGGCGGCCTCCGACGCCGTTGCCGCCACTCCGGCCAAGGACAGCGGCAACGTGGAGTCCACACTACGGCGCTGCACCCAGGCGCAACCCCTGCTGTCTCGTGCGCGAGCCAAGACGCTCAAACTGTCGGTGAGAAATGAGGGCTGAGTGTTAAACCAATGCCACTGGACACTCCAGCCGAAAACCCCCGAGAGAAGGTCGTTTTGCCTCTGTCGTCTGCTTTCGTTGCTTGGTTCTCGTAGCCAGCATAGCTTTATACTTAAATTTAGAGTGCACAAGAATAATTCACACCGAAACCTGCGGAACGGTAAAAATGAACCACTCATTTAAGTGCTGACTATCAACTCGTTGCATTCGGTCTCCTTCTACGCCGTTTGCGCAACTACAACAATTCGTTATTTGCTCTTTTTTGCCTGATAAATCAACTCTTTTTCGTATAACGTTATAGAAGGGTTGCTAACACAATTTTCGTTCAGCTTCACAATGTTCTCATCCTCAAGAATGTCTCGAGTGAGCTGTTGAAAGTTCTTGTTGATAACGGTGCCGTCCGGCAACGGATGTCTAGTGGTCACAAGTAGTTTGTACCCTAAAATAATTTGTACTTGGCTGCATAATTTTATCAACCTACTTAAGTCATTCATTGTTTTATTTCTTCAAACGTGAACGCGAGGACTACATTCGAAGCACGGAGGAAAAAGCGAACACGAACACTTTCTCTCCCTTTGACGACATTCCGGACGGCGATACTTAGTTGTTTTACAATAGATTGCCGCCCTTCGAAGACGCTTATAGGGTTTCAACGACGTCCACCTCGCAAACATCAGTCCTACAAAAATAAACATGTCTAGCCTTGGCCAAAGACGCAAATCGAGCTGGCAAAAAAAAAACAAAAAAAAACGTCGTTTTCAGTAATTATTTTTATCATCTTACACCATGTCACTCTTACGCCATGTCTAGTAAAAGGTTTTTACCTTCCAAAAAGCACTTTCATGTGCAGCACCAAATTTACGCTGAAACGCAAGAAATCAAGGTGTTCCCCGTGCTGAAACATGAAACCGACCTCCTTTCGTCCGCCATTTTGCCCATTTTAATTGTGATTCTTCTGCGCATTGGCCATCTTGGCATTCCGAGCTGAGGAACGCCTTCTAAATAAGCGCAGTCTCCCTCTTTTCGGTAATAGGAGACAACACCCGTGCTGCGTCCTCGGGCAAGTGACGCGGCATTTTTTGCCTGGTTGATAAGAAATAGAAAGAAGGTATTTCACCATTGCGATTTACCGCATGAACTATTCGAGGCACCGGAGTCAATCCAAATATCAGAGCGTGTCACTTGACCTTCCGGCTAGTAAGAGCAGAGTGCAGAGCATGAAGTCATGTGGCGCATGTGGAACACTGAATCGGCTAACATGGTTCTGAACTCCCGTTGAGGTACGTGGTAAGATGGAAAGGAGCGTAGAGTCTATAGACTAGTCTAATTTAAGTTCGATCAATCAATACCATGTAGAATACGAGGCTTGTGCCTTTCCTCCTTTGACGTCATCGCGGGTGGACCTCTGTAAAGGTTCTGTTAAAGCTCTGTTCTACTCCGACGTTGAGCGTAGCAAGCGTGGCGTAGCGCTGCGCACATAGATACTGACTGGTCGCAGATATCGGGTCGCTGCTCGCCGGTCAGGCGCATGTTCTGCGCTAAGCTGCATTCGCTGCGATGAACGTCCGAGTACAACAAATCCTTAACGCCGGCCAGCTCGTGTCCGCTTCGCCGCAGTCGCGTAGGCGACGCGCTGACGGCGAGCCACATAGAGGGCAATGGTGAAGCGTTGCGCTTCCAAGATACTGGCGTCTAGCGCTTCGTCCAATAATTTCGTCAAGCGTTAGCGCTTCACCCGCTTGGCGTGGTTCCGAGGTCTACTTACAATGACGTAAATCGCTGGTCTCACCTTCTAATTGATATTGTCTGACCACAAAAGTAGCAAATGTATAACTTGATTAAGGAAAGCTCTGCTCAGGTGATTAGCGCTGACTAGAATGCGAGCCGGAGCGCAACCACACGCTAAGAACAACGCAAACGCTCACAGTGATCTATTATACTCTGTTTCATATTTTAGCCCACTTCTAAATAATGAGATGTTCAAAGGCTGGGCATGTCATGCGTTTTGGTTTAGTATACAATTTTGTTGCTGTAGAGAGCGGTGTTTGAAAGTGGACGGCGCATTAGAGGCGTGCACCCACCATTGGATCATTTCTCATCGCAGCAGTAACCCGCCCACCTGATCCAACTGGGCAAGTTGATACTCGTGCTTTATGTTTTACGCTACCCTGCGGTTCATCTCTCCCGAAACATTACCACAGCGTTGACGCCGACACTTCTAGTTGGCTAAGCAACTTAATGCGCCTGGCAGAGGTGGCAGTACTGAAAATACTGCAATTCAATTACAGTAATTAAATTACTTTTGAGAGTAATTTGTAATGTATCTCATTACTCTTTAATGCAAATAATTTAGTAATGTAATGAATTACGCTAGTGGCGGTATTTGTAATTAAAATCGTAATTACTTTTTGGATATTTAAGGCATGTTTTCTTCTCATTTGCCCGGAAATATACAAGGAAAAAAGCGCAGTTATTGCATTTGCAAAAATATATATATATATAAAGCTTCTTTAAAAAATAACGAAAAAGAAAGGACAAATGCGGTTTTCGTTTGTGGCCGCTGGCTCGTATGACGGTCGGGCTGCGTGCCTTTATGTGCGCGTTACTTGAAGGCACTCTAGGTCGGACTACAAGGTCGTGCCACCTAAATGCTGCTGGGTCTGTGTTGCTGTGACCAAGAATAGGCTTCCCATAACATGGCTTTTGTCCCCCTTGAAGATTATCTTGCCCCCAAATTCACACAAAGAAGACGCAACCCACAGAAATAATCAATAGCGAGGCAATCGGAACCCAGACACATCCGGGAATCGAAAGCGTGCGCAGGAGGCGTTTCGGAAAAAACGTGAACCCATAACACAGACAGAAACAAGATCAGTCGCTTCTGTTCGGGAGGGCATATTGGTTCGCCTTATCTGTCTTTGGCTTTGCCCACTGACTTGGTGTGGGGTTAACGGGTGTTACATTGCAAATGCAGAGCAGAATCCGTTCCTTCTTTTTGCTTAGCTCCTTTAAAATATATGCAACAGGAATTTGAAAGTAATTTTATTGCTTTTATGCGGTAATTTCGAATTTTAATTCATTAATTTCCTGTAGTGGTAATTTATAATGTATTTTAATTACATTTCAGTCGTTTTAGAAAAGTAATTAGCAATGTAATTTAATTACAATAAATGTGTAATTTCAAATGTTCTAAAGTTGGAGTCTCTTCAATGAATGAAAGCGCACCCGCGTTACCGATCAATTACGGTGTTTGCAAAGAAGTTTACCCACATCGCAGGTTTGAGCAGAAACCAGATCCGCGTGAAGTATCGTCTGCGCATTCCCCATAACGGAGAGCAACTCCTTCGCAGCGGTCCGACGTCGGAGTCGCGCGTTGGTGCATCGACTCCTTCGAGGTCAAGAAAGTTGTATACTAAGGATAGAATATGCGATCCTTCGAAATTGCGTCACTTCAGACCTGCTCGCATTGGACTGGAAAAGAGCGTAAGCCCTGGGATTCCGTCCTAATTTGGCTCGAGGTTCGCCTCATTCCCATGAACGACTTCGCACGTGGGGTGTACCGGAGGAGAGTTATGAAACGTAGAACGAAAATAAAACGAGGCGTTTTTCTAGAGGGCGACTGCTTCGATCCTTCTTTCTTCTTTGTAATTGGCGTTATGTAACGATAAAGCAAACCAGAAGTAGACGGCCATACTTCGTTTCATGGTAACTCCTAAGCGCACTTGAACGCTCGAGCAAATACAAGCACCAACAAACATACTAAAGCGCAAGTCACCCCGCATTCGCCGCACCCGACTGGTTTAGCGATCAATAGAACCCACTGATCTCCACTAGAGGGGGCTGGATGGCGCATTGAGCAAACAGGTATGAAGCCACCGGAAGTAAGCAGCTTGTCCCGGACGTGAGCGCTTGGCAGGCTTTGTAACCTTTCTGCAAGTGCTGGTTCAAAAAGCGCCGAGGGCGCTGGATTTTCGCTTGTTCCCTCAAGAGAGCCTGCTTGTTGCGCAGTAAGAGCGCATTGCAGACCCGAGAAGTATCCTGGGAAGCCATTCAATGTAAACATTTTGAGATTCTAGTTAATCAAGTTGTGAATATGTCCCAAGTTCAAATGCCTCATTCTCGGGATTTAATCCTGAACGGGAATATTAAAACCCAATCAAAGACACAAAAACGCATGGCCCAAAATACCGACTGAATGCACTAGGAAGCCCAGCGCACGCCCGACTTCCGGGACAAGCATCGAACTTCCGGTGGCTTCACTTGCGCCAGGCTCGGAGAGCAGCTGAGCGCCATCCAGCCCCCTATAGTAGAGGTCAGTGATAGAACCCGTAAAAAGATCGCGAATGCTATTACGTTACGTTTTTGACGCTATTTGATTGGTCCCCTCCACTCGTGTACCGTCGGCTGCGCTCGTACTTCAGATTAAACGTAGTGTAGTCTCACGTCCCTTTTCCATATACTTCAGCTATCAAAGGAGGAGCGGGTCAGGGCTGTACCATAGATTGGCATTGCATGGTTTATCCCCTTTCGTAATTCTCTTCAGTGTCCGGTATCACCGGTAAACCGGTGACGAGAAAATATTACTCGACTTTCCTAGGATGATTTATCTACGCGTCACTGCGCTACCGAATGGCAGCCCATGCCATCGCAGCATTGCGGGATCTGAAGAATGAGCAGTTGGTCGCAAAGCCGTAGAAGCCGACTGAAGTAGGATTATCTATAACTTCGTAATTCCAGCTAGTTGCGAGACATATTATGCTGTATTTCCCGGACAATTGTGGTGAAGCTTCTGGTTTCTAAGCCTTTTGTCTTGTCAGATATTCCCTACATTCCGCATTATGAAGGGCATACATAAGAACCGTGTCTGTCGCGTCTGCGCTAGGCCTCATGGCACAACGAGCATGCGTTGCACAGAAACCCGACGCCTCCGAAGTCTGGCGAGGCTTTCAAATTTGCCAAACCATTCTTGAACCTGGAACTAACGTGGTCAATATTCATTCAACTTAAGCAATGTATCATATTCTCGTAAACATGCAAAAGTCTTCCCCCCAGAAAAAAACTTTTATATATTTCTTTTTTTTTTTTGTATTTGAATGATTATGAAAAGTGAAACTTGGCAAACCGAGACCTGGGCATTTGCTAAGTTACTCCTTTCCATGGTTTTCTTTTTTAGAGCGTAGCTCTTGGGTGTCCGTTTCCGGCTTGACCGGCGTCGCCGTTGGCGTAACCGCGCGTTGCAACATGGGACGTTTCCCATAATGTCGTCACAGGTGACGTCACCGCGTGTTACATTATGGGCAAATTTCCCCGCTAAATTTAGCGCAAAAAGTTACCCGCTAAATTCAGCAGAAAAGTTTCCCCGCTAAATTCAGTGGAAAAATATTCCCGCTAAATTTAGCGCATAAAGTTACCCGCTAAATTTAGCAGAAAAATTTCCCCGCTAAATTTATCAGGAAACATTTCCCGCTATAGTTAGCTGAAAATTCAGCCTATGCGTGCTGCCAAAAAACAGGCTGCGCAAAATAAATCGGGTATCTAATATTTTGGCTTGCGTATATTACTGCCCGGGAAACGAACGTTATATAGTTGGTGTTCTTTTCTTGGTTTATCGCAAGATCTGGAAGACATGTGCGTGAGCGTTGACACCTCAAAGAACTTATGTGCGAGTGCCAACGCAGAGTAAATCAGTCTGCATGGCAAATGACCGCTCTCACGTTACGGTTTTGATGCATTTGCAGACAACATATTAGAAAGAACTACCCGAACGGCTGCTTACCATAGAGCTCTCAGACGCTGTCAACAAAAAAAACTGGGTGTACGCAGCGCAACATTGTTAGCACAGTCAATCGAATCGACCACCTGTTTTTACTATTTTTGTCTTAAAATTGGTCAGTTGCCATAAAAGCTATTAATTTGGCAGAAAATGTTTCTTCAGGACAGTAACCCAAGCCGTATAAGGTTGAGTGCCATCAAATACTTTGTCTGAGTAAAATAAAAAAAATACGCGTCAACGTTGCGTTCGCGCTAAGGGTGTCAAGCAGAGACACCATTTTACAAAAATAACACACGCACACACACAAAGAAACTCACATATACAGGGTGTCACAAAAAGAAAATTTACACGGTCTTTTTTACCGCAAAAATAAACTAGGCATCGCCGAACGCTCATTCTCCGCCCAAAGGTATCGCTAGAGGTCACAATGAGATGTCAAAGTTTCAGCCCGATGCGATAACTTAATCAAAAGTTATAAGTGATTTTCTGAAAATTTCAATGGGAAAATGGCGCCTATTTTTGCCCATTTTCGGTTTCCGGTGCCATAGAGCCCCATGTGTTCGAAAACTCCGTCGGCCGCCATTTTCCAATTGAGAGATTCAGAAAATCACTGATAACTTTTGATTAAGTTATCGGATCGGACTAAAACTTTGGCATCTAGTTGTGACCTCTAGCGATACCTTTGGGCGGAGAATGAGCGTTCGGCGATGCCTAGTTTATTTTTGCGGTGAGAAAGACCGCGTAAATTTTCTTTTGTGACACCCTGTACATATGATACACAATAACTTCAAGTGATTCCTTCGCTTTCCAAACCCCGGACGAACGTCTGGAACGTGTAGTGCTCCAGAAGCTGTGTGCAGCATTTGCGCCATTCATACCCACACTCTTAGCGCGGTTACTCATGTCATGCGGCACAAAAGTGTACCTTTTGTGCCGCTCGGCTCATACGTAACCGCGCTTACTCATGAGCGCGTTACTCGTGCGAGGAGTAACAAACATGCTCTTTTTGTGCCGCATAACACCATGGGTAACCAGTCTCATAGGTAACCGGTTTCATTGGTAACAAATCTCATGGGTAACAATTTCATGAGTGATATCAAATGTCCGTGACCTTGAAGCCCTTCCCCCACGAGCACGGTGCCCACGAGGCATAGTTTTCGGCGCTCTATCGGGCACTCTACCATGGCATGTGTTTGGCGCTTGCTCAGAGAGGGAGCGAATGATGGGCACAGGCACACGCCAAACTCTTCACCAAAAGCCCGAAAAATACCGTATTTACTCGAGTGATAGCAGCACTGCTTATGAAGAAAACCTGAGGGTTCGCTTTTCCACGGAGCACGCGGATTTCCAATCACCGCGATCGACAACATGATCCCAACGGTTTACAGGACAGAGATAACATCTTCGCGCGAAGATATACATTTGCGGAGATTGCATTTGTATTGAGACTCGTGTCTTCGATCTAGTTATTCGTTATGTTATTTATGCGCAACGCGATAATTGGCTGTATATGTGCTTTGCGGAATAGTACACGCAAGGGCCTTGTTCATAAATAGTGCGACTATTACTCGAGTAAATACGGTATGCCTCATACACTCTAAGAAAAAAAGGGTGTAGTCGGGTGCATCAGGCGCTCATGCGCCCTTTTCCTGAAAGGCGCACCCTCCGTTGCGCAGCCAGTGTGCTTGTACACCGACAATGAGCATCCCCCTCTCCCTTAAAAACATCTAGGTGTACCAATGCACCGCCACACTAGCCACGCACCCCGATCAGCTTGTGCTTGGATTCCCCCATGGGGGTCACTTTTTGGATTGGGCAGTTTCTTAGGAAGTATGGAGCTATCCTGTTCCCTCGGTATTGACAGTAGAGTGGGCGCTATGCTTGCTTTAGGCCAATCGGGTCTCCAGGTAGGATCACGTGACTACAGTCTCCAAGCTAGAGATAAGGCAGAGCACAGCACCTGCCTGAAGGCCAAGGCCACGGATAGCATCCACTGCACTATTAACTTTGGGTCGAACTTTCAAGAGGATATAAGTAGGGCTCCGTGTTTTCGGAGTTTATTTTTCGTGAAATTCGGAGGGTGTTTTTCAGAGTTTATTTTTTAGCGAAAATTCGGTGTTTATCGGAGTTTATTTTTCGTAAATCCCCAATTCTCCGAAATTCGGAGATTAATTTCGCAGTGTTTCCTATTAAAAAATAATAAATAATAACGGGATGCAAACGTATGCCAGATAAAACATAAAACGCGCTTGTATCAACTAACATTTCTTCAGATGAATTTGGCGTTGGTGTCATTGGCAATACTAATTTGTCCCACGACAAAGGAGCCGCCTCAGTGGCTTCGAGGCGAGAACGCCGGCCTACGGATCCCCAGGTGGCGGGTTCGAATCCCGACCGAGGTGCCCGCAATATGACGGAGGCTTATTGCAGAGAAGGCGCCGTGTAACCGAGCTTTCGGTTGCACGTCAAAAGATCCCCAGGTGGTCGAAATTAATCCCCAGTCCTCCGCTGGGGCGTGCCAGATGCCCGTCGTTGGTTTGGCACGTAAAACCCCCAAATTTAACTTTCCCACGACAAAGGTCGCACACAAGTGTCGCTTCGATACACGTCGATACCTTAAAATCAATAAACTGCAGGAGGTAGCCGCAAGGAAGCTCGTAGTCATCCCATCAATCTATCCCACGGCCGTGCGAGGAGGAGTGGTTATTAAGGATGTAATAGAGAAGTTTCAACTGCACCTCTTCCCGCTTTTATACAATCTCTATGGTCCATAGCTTTCACTCTTACCCCCCAGAAACATACCCTCTCCTTTCGCTAAATTCCAAACCCCATGGCCCATGGAAACCAGAGGGTGGCTTTTGTCGCGACACGAATGGTACGATGACCTGTTTCCCTGAACCAACCTTGACGAGACAAGCCGTAAGACCCCCTTTTGAGGACGGGACGGTTCGAGGCTTGAAAGATAATTATGGTGTCATTTTCCCTGGACCATTAATACTTCGCTGCTCAAATTGTAAAATAAAAAAAAAAAGAAACAAACATTTTTTTTTTTTTTTTTTTTTGGGGGGGGGGGGGGGGGCAAAACAATTCGGGCAAAACAATTCGGAGTTTATCGGATAAATCCGAATTGGCACAAATTTTACCGGCGGGTGTTTTTCGGAGTTTTTCGGATTTATCCGAAAACACGGAGCCATAGATATAAGCGACAAATCCTTTCATTGTTGGGTTGCCCCTGAAGATAAACCTTTGCGAGGGCATCCCCTTTTGGCCTTGAAGGAGCTGCAATTTTCATACTCATTTATTTTTCTTTCTCTCCCTAAGCTGAAAGCACGGAAGAAGGCGCGAAGTTGCCGGACCAATGAACCGGAGGCTTTTTTTATGCCTCGACTCCTCTCTCTGAGCGCGGATAACGGCAGGAGCGTGATCATGTGGTAAAGGTTTCACGCATGACGTAGTAGCTTTTTTCGACCTCGAAATGTCTGCTTCCCGGCCTAGTTGATTGTGTGCTGCGCTGTGACCAGCGGGGCTGCCGTAGATTTCGGCCGCGGCAACGTATTCGAGTGAACCAAGATTTCCAGTGTTTGAAAAAGTCCTACTCGTATATCGGCAACAGGCGATTCCTTCAAAAAAGCCCCAAGAAATTCATGTGATGTGTTTAGAGTTCGGTTCGCCAAATTACTGCTTCTGCAACATTGTGTTCAATCTTCACGGACCCCTTTCTTTACGTTTTTGTGTTTGTTTGGCTCTGCAGTGCCCGTGTCGACATATATATCGGATTACATAATTCGAGTCCGGTATTTTCATCGTAAGTGCACTGCAACCTACTCCTTTGCAACAATTGACCGTTCTGTTCCGGATTACCTCTAGAATTTGGCAGTGTCTATTTTTTAGCAGCCGGGAGAATAATTTCCCCGAAATTCTATTGGCAGTCGCCTGCCATTAGCTGTCTACAGTCACGTGACAACTGCAGGTGGAATTCTGACCTTCTTATTCTCCTGGCGTTTTGTGAAAACACGTTTTCGTCGATACACGTTTCGTAGACACGTTTCTTCGACACTAACCTTTCATCGTCACTCGTTACGCAAAATGCGCGCTGTAGGGACATTTTGTCGCGCGTGTATCTCTGAGGCGCGTGCTCACCGACCCAGCCCACCCGTTCGCGCCACTTCGTGGCGACAGTCTGCGGCGGCTCATTACAAAAATGTTAACCCACCTGTCCCACCCATACACTTCACTTCGCGGATACATTCTGGGGCGGCTCATTACAAGAAAAGAAAGGAGAGAAGCTAATATAGAAAAGCTTATTTGAGCTGTCGATAAAACGTCGTTCGATGAATTAATGGCGACTGCCGTTGGAATTTTGTGGAAATAATTCTACTGGCTGCTGGCAGAATGGACACTACCTAAGACTCACCCCCGGTTCTTCTTTGCTTAGTAATCATTTCAGTTGTGTAAAAGCTTCTTTGTACGTCTTCAGATATCACCGGTGCGTGCAAGCTTGTACTTGTTTACGGAATAGGCTGTCTAATAAACTTCAATGAGATTTGAGAACAATACCGTGTGTCCGTTTCCTGCCTTTTTGCAATCACCGGGGCACATGCATTATTTACTGTTTTCCTTGATGTCTTAAATAGGTTTATAAAGTTATGAAACGGGTGCATAAAGTGGTGTGACCATGCACCTTTGAATCGGGTGCATCTGTGTTCTCTCCGAACTCAGTGAGTGTAGAAAGAGGTGTAACAGTACACTATTGAACGGGGTGCTCCTGTGTTCCCTTTAAGAGCAGTAGGTGTAGAAAGGGGAGTAATGGTACGCTATTGAGCGGGGTGCATCTGAGTTCCCTTTGAGTGAGGCGGGTGTATGAAGCGGTGCATTGGTACACCACCGAATGGGGTGCATCTGTGTTCCCTTTCATTTCATTGGCTGTAGAAAGAGGTGTAGCCGTACACCATTGAATGGGGTGCACCTGTGTTCCCTTACAGTGAGATTTCTGTAAAAAAAGGTGTACATGTGCACCACACCAACGGGTGTACACGTACTCCCATATTTGGGGTGCACATCTATTCCCCCAAAGGGTGTAGTATATGTGACAAGCACTTACACCCCCTATGGGTGTACCCCATGACACCCTTTTTTTTTAGAGTGTATAAGTTGAACTTTACATGCTGCTTTTTCCTAACGTCTCGGCTTGGCGTGCTCATCCTGCTTGCTGCTTGCTCAACATCCATACCTGCTGTAAAAATAGTGGAAAATGAATTACTCTCAGTGCTGGGCTCAATTCCAATGTCATCTACATGGGAGCGGATGCAAAGGAGAGAAGCTAGAACACATCAGGGTTGCTTGAAAAAATTGAGCTTAACAGAGACAAACGTCTCTAACGCAGTGTAAATATGTTCGTTTAGGGCACACAAACAAGCATACAAGAACACGTGTATTTTAGATTATCTAAATCAGTGTTCTTAATACAAAAGTGCTAGAAACGCCCTTTCATCAAGCTTACACACACGCGAGACATATTTTAAAGCTATGTCCGCGGTATTTATGCATGTGGACAAAAACAATCAAACATACCAGTTTGGGGAGTCGGAATTGCAAGCAGTCCTTGACGATGGGCGTCATCAGCCAGGGAATGCACTACGGTTCCTTTACCAGGCATGCACAATTTGAGTGAACGGAAGAAATCGGTGGAACATTTTTCAATCAATACTCAATTTTCCTCTTGCAATCTTCGAGGTGAAAAATACCTCAAACAAAATTTTCGTTTATTGTGAAGAGGGCAAAACAATTAGCAAAGTTGTCGCTGACTGTTTACTGAGAAATGCTCGCCTAAAAGCTTCGCGTTGAGTTTCACTGCGCGCTTTTTTATGTAATTCGTGCCATGTTGTTGACGGTTGTTTCTTATTTTCTTCTTTGCTTGGCCACAATTTTATGAACATACTTTTATGTTTCGCGAAAATATATTTTGGCACCTCTGAAATGGAGTGCGCTATCCATAAGCCCGTCGGAGTTTTAGTTCTCAAGGTATTGGCCAATTAAAAGGGGTCTTGGCGGAAACTGAGGTTCGCCTACCGGTTGGCGCGCGGTCATATGCCTGAACTGTTCCCATTTGTTTCAGTTCTTAAACTACTGCTGTAAGCTTTTCTCGAGCCAGTCTAAAAGTGTCATTTATTGTGTCTAGTTCACGTGGTTACTACTGAGACGTAAAGTTCTTGACCTTTTCAAGCACGGACTCGCAAGATACTGGTGCTGCTGCAGTTAAGGCCCGTTCACACTCTTGCGACCGAGTAAGACCGAGAGAGACCAGACCGGTTTTTAAGCCTCTTGCGATGTATTAGGACCAGCTCCGCTGCGGCACATCCGGTCCTAAAGGGGTATCCACATGAAGGAGAACTCCGCGGACGGATGTCGTGACGTCAACATCCCGGGAAACTCCGTCCCCGGCTCCGCCGCGAGCACTTGCGGAGCTTTCGTGCTGTCGGCACAAAGCCTCCGCGCCTCCGCCACGGAGGAGAACGCGCCGCGAGGCGTCAAAACGGGATGACGTATGTCTCATGTGATGCGCGATCCGCGGAGGAAAGTGGCGGATTTCTTCTTCGTGTGGATACCCCTTAAGACGTCGCAAGAGGCTTAAAAACCAGTCTGGTCTCTCTCGGTCTTACTCGGTTGCATATATGTGAAAGGCGCTTTAAATTCCCTAAAGGAGAAAGGGTGGCCTATGAGCCTTTAGCATAAACGGCCGCTTAAAGTGAAAAGCGATCGAGCGCGCCCATTTTCTCAAGCTCACTTACTATAGGGTGCCGGGCTGCACTGTAGGATGCCTGCGGATCACGCACCAAACAGCCAGGCAGTCGGTGCATCCAAATGCATCATCACGTGTAAGGAATGCACCGCACGAAAAGTGGTCCATATCGCTCTTTCGAAAACTTTTGAATACTATAGTAATGTGGCGAATTAAGAGCGTAAATGTGCCTGGAGAAACAACGCTGCTTTTGCACTCACTTTTTGTAAAAATTTCAGCCCCCAGTAAAACTTCTAAGAAAAAAAAAAGTCTTACTTCAGCAGCGGTTAGTTTGAATCACCGTTAGTTTTTTGTCCCACGTAATCTTTATCCATATTCGCAACTCCAGCAAAACGGGCGCCGCAGAGCGGGAAAACAGGGAACCGGCCGGAATAGGTCGCTTTGCGCCTCTCCGCGTCTCTGGCGGCTTTCGCGGGCACGTGTTGTCGGCGCGGTGGCGAACAATGTAGTTTGACGAAGGTCCGAATATTTCTTAAGTTTGCCTGAGTGTTCATTAGTGTGGTGATGCCTCAGTAGATTGTTTCCTTCCATCACGCGTTTGAATGCCCGTTTACTCCACAACACACCGTCGCGTGCTTTCGATTTTTTGGATGAGGAGGAATCACGAAAAAAAGTTTCGAGTTATTTTCCGTCTCGAATCACATTTAAAGTGACGACTACTTTGGTAGCTGATAAGGAATTTCTTTATAAGAATGTAGAACAGTTCCACAATAAGGACGACAGACGAGGTGTTTCACTGGAGGGAAAACCAATGTTGCGGTCAAGTGAATGAAAAGGTTCAATAGCTGTTTTTTTTTTTTTTTTTAGTTTGGTTGTGTTGGTTTGGTTGTGTTTTAGTTTGGTTGTGTTGGAAGGTTCAATAGCTTTTTTTTTTTTTTTTTAGTTTGATTGTGTTTGATTAACTTCAAGGTTGAGCCACCCACGCCGGTCGGTGCTTTGGCTATTCATCTTGGCTGTTTTTCGCCGAAAACGCCTATGGACCACACAGAAGAAGTTGGGCTGATTTCGCAATAGACCGATCTTACTAAGCGTTTGGCGCATGCTTGACGCCGCCATAACTTTAGTTCACAGAAGGCAGACGGCCATGCATGCGAGGGCTCGCGCCGTCTCGCGCTCTACTTGAGCTGAGCTCCAGCGAGGTTGTTGCATGTGCAGAAAGACAAGTTTCCTCGATGCATTGCGGCAGTGGTGGCGTAGTCAAACTGGCTGGGGAAATATATGTCTATTACTTGATCCCCGAAAAGCCTGTTCGCTGCATACGATTAATGAGGGAAATAGACCATTTTCTATATTACCCAAGCATCGAAGAGAATGCAGGGATTGCTGTTCCACGCGCCACACGCGCACGCCTTCCCCGTATAAAATATTCGAGGTAAATAACCAAAATAAAGCTTTGACGAACGCGCGTGCAAGATGTTATTTGTTTTAGGTATTTGCTTTAGAAAAATTGCTATTGCTGAGGCCAGCACGTGCGGCGAGTGGAACACCAATCCCTGCATTCTCCTTGATGCTTGGGTAATATAGCAATAGGTCTATTGTCTGCTTTCAAAAGGTAGGGGACACGTCTCGCAAAGTTAGAAGCTGTCAAGACATAATGATCTATCGCGCCTTCAATATTTATAGTATACCCCCATCGAAGCCAGCAGCAATATGTGTCTATATTGCTCAGGTTCTCCGGCCACCAAAAATACTCAATTTCTCCGTTCAGGATTCGAAGTAAAGTTCAATGCAGAGAGGTTCTGCGGGAATCTCCGATGAAGACTCTCTTCAGTTTGACCGCATTCGCCTCCGTGCTGCCGGCTAGAACCATTTGGCTGAGTTTACGTAGTATCTCGCTGTCTGTCAAAAATACATTTATTCAGCGGTTCACCTAAAACCTAGTCAACTAAGCTTGTATTTCAATCTGAAGAATATACTAATATCGCTTTAGTGGGACCCCCCATAGCACGAAATATAATACATAACCCGCATATTTGTCAGACGGCTTCTCGATTGCTACTAAAACCTGAATTGAAATACGAGTATCAGCTGCTTAGTGGGGCGCCAGCGGGTTAACATGCTCCTTGGCTCAAGAAGCGCTTGCTTAATATTCGTAATTTTCCTGCAGCCTGTGTTGTTGACCGAGCAGACGACTGTAGCTGTTTCTTAAACGCGGGTACGCACAAAAGCTCGATTTCGCGGACAGATAAGCCGCATGGTCGAGACATGCGAGTTAGCTGAAAATTACTCTCGGTGGAACAATTCCGTGGTCATCGCCGCTTTCCTTGGCTGATCAAAATTGATTAGGGTTTTTTTACCGTCTCTCCGGAGCCCAGAGTTTCGGTTTTGAACGAAATCTCCGAAACAAAAGTTTGACACGAAAAGAACAAAAAGCACCGGAAAAACAGAACTATAGTCTGCAGGTTTGTGTGCACCGGCTGCACCTAACCGTCGCAGGTCAAATACTTATAAAATAGGGCATTAAGCAAAAGAAAATCTGTTAAATTGAATGCGCCACCCGTTCAGGCGGCTCGGCCGAGCCGACATGACCTGTTCCCAGCCTCTATGTTTGTTTGGTGGTGGCGCCCCCTATAGGTCGCTGGAATAGCCGAATGTGACGGCTTCGCGAAACTTCCTCCCCGCTGGTATGGGTAACACTCCAAAAATTTGAGCCACAGTAGATGCGTACCAGACTAGTTACTCATGAAATCGCTGTTTCTCCCATCTTTGTGGTGAGTTACCCATGAGGCTGCTATCAATGACCGTGCCTCCAAGAGGGATGAAAACACAAAATTTGACAATGTTACTCATGTCGATGTGTAGCGGCCTCCTCATGAGTAACTACATGACAGGTTTAGAGTGCATGGAATGCTAGACTTTCGCAGTGGGTTTCTGTGTCCTTGAAAAGATGCTTCTGATATCCCGATATCCTTGTGCAGTTTTAAATACTAAGCACTTCCGCGAGCACCCACACAGCGACATGTTATTACATGAAATCACTATAGTATGGTTGCCAACCCGTTCGCATCATATCTCCCCTAACAGATCTGCATCATCGCCAGCTTCGTGCTCTGCTGGATCCCGTACTTCGCCGTGCACAACGTCCGCATCCACAGCCACTACTGCATCAAGATCCCCCGGGTCGTCATCGTGTTCGCCGAGACACTGGCCCTGCTCAACAGCGCCGTCAACCCGGTCTTCTACGGCCTCTTCAACGTCCACATCCGTCGCGGACTGCGAGATATCATTCGAGCGTGCAGAAGACGCAGCAACTTTGGGACCGAGCGCGAGTCCACGATGCGCAAGGGAGGCAACGCCTTCACCACGTCAACGTGTGCTCTCGAAGCGTCCTCGGGCGACTGCTGTACAGGACAGCCCTTGAAGGCCCTGGCCTCGATCGGTGCGGGAAAGTTGATCACTAACGGGAACATAGCTGTCGTCTGAAAGTGGTTTATTCGAAGCTCAAGACGACGCCACTAAGATGTTGTTGGATCAACCGGTCTCGTGAAACGTGCACCCACATGCATGATGTCCGCGGATGAAGAGCACGACCGGAGGAAGCCGTTTCCATATCATAGTTTACGCTCAGGACCTGGAATAAGCGGGCTTCGAAACATGACCTGCATTTGTGTGTGCCGACTCTTCTGCGAATGTGTTTACGCTGACCTACTAGTATGAAAGTAAGGCTACGGTTGACTTGAAACGTGTGTGTGTGCGTGTGTGTGTGTGTGTGCGTGCGTGCGCGCGCGCGTGTGTGTGTGTGCGCGTGTGCGTGTGCGTGTGCGTTTGCGTGTGTGTGTGTGTATGTGTGTGTACATATTGCAGTGTTGGAAACGCTACACCGCTGCGCTAGTGATAATCATGTTTAGTGTTTGCCCTCGGGATTCAAGGGTAAGAAATAAGCATACTTGTTTCCATCGTAGCAATAGATGGTTTGCAGGTACCGTCATTGTATTATGTTGACGGTCATTCCTTATTGTCCTTGCCGAAAAATAAAAAAACATTTTGTAGTGCTCAACGTGCATTGTAAAAAGTACACGCCCAACATCAAGGCTACCACAACAGAGGTTGATCTGATGTGAGTGGAAGCACTGTGAAAAAAAAAAACTAATTTTCCTTACTGACTTTTGACACCATCTAGAAAAGTCCTTGGCAAGCTACAAATATTAAATATGGCGGCATGTATCCGGTGTATTTTCTTGCTCTTAAACCGGTCGTTATGTCCTCTATCTGCCTTCAGGGTCTGGAGCGGGCAAATAACAGGTAAGGAAGAAATTACTTTTCTGTACTGAAATAGAAGTTCATGATCTTGTTTGTTTACAGTGAGAGTTGAACACCCCTTCTTCGTTTTTAACTAAACTTCGGGTATCGTCATCAAAGTGACCCGAGTTACAACATTTGGGTAATTTATTTAATGTAAATTGTGAATTACACGATTTGTTCTATCAAATGTCAGTAACCGTGTCGTTGAGTCGCCTTTCGTTATTTTCGTGATGATTATTTGAAGAAAGTTTATAAAAAATTCTTCAAATAAAAAATTTCCGGCATAAAAAGATGTATTCGTAAAACGCTTATGTTTGAACCGGACACAACGATCCGCAAATACCTCGTTATTTCACAAGATATTTAAAATGCCGTTTATATATATATATATATAGATATATAGATAGATATATAGATATATATATATATATATATAGATATATATATTTCGCTCTAAACCCTTTTGTGTGCAGTGATTCAGTAGTCGAATCAAATAACTTCTGGAAGTAGGTCCATGTATGATCGATTTCTTCAGTTGAATAGCATGTACAGGTCTAAACTGGAAAGTCCATGTAAACTACATAGCCAAAAAAGCTACGCAGAAACTGTGGTTATTGAAACGCAATCTTTGTCACTGCACTTCTGGAGCTAATTTGACCGCCTATAAAACTAGTATCAAACCCATATTACGGTACGCAGCTGTTGTCTGGAACACCCCCCTCCCCCTCTTTTTTTTCACTAAATCTTTAATCAATATGCTTTGGGCAGTCCAAAAGAAAGCACTGCGTTTTGTGTATAATCGGTATAGTCTCATGTCTTCAATTTCCAACTTATATGTTTTGCCTGGGTTGTGTGATTTAGCAACACGACGAAAACTAGACCGCCTTGCATTTCTTTTAAATGTGCTCCAAGGCAATTAGCGTTTCTGTTGTAGCCATTACACGGCAATTAATGAATCTAGGCTCACCCGTTTCTCGATAACTGAGCGAACTGCGGAGGGTATACGGCCCCCGCGGAGCGAGGCGCGTGGCACCACATCGCGGGAGCGTTCGTGTCACTGCGCCGAATGCGAGGCCCTGAGGAACCGGTTGTCGTCTGCCGGCCGAGAGTCGTCTGCTGCGAAACCAACTAGCTTCGGATTCATAACGTCCACCGCCTCAACACTTGCGTCCGCTAAACTAGCGAGCTCTTCTGGGACAGTTCATAAGACCATTGGCGTACCAACTTATTTTGTTTTGCTTTTTTTGTTTTTGTGTTGTTGTTGTTTTTTGTTGTTGTTGTTTTTTTTTTGGGGGGGGGGCGTACCAGACCCCCCTTCCCCCCCCCCCCCTCTCTCCCCTAGGGCCGGGGGGCGGTGCCCTTGGTTTCTATGAAGTGAAGACAAACTTTTACACTGTACGTAGCAATGGTGTAATGTTAAAAAAAAAAGAAAAAGATCTCCAATTTGCAGAATTTTGTTTATGTTTCAGTACAGACATTGACCAGTTACATGTCTACAGTGGCAACGTCAACATAAGGCAGCACATTTCGAAGGCGCTCGCTGCGCCTTTTTAAGAAGATATCACAGTAGAATTCCCGCAAAAATAAGAATGTTTTGAAAATCCAGATGGCGCTGGGGTGCTGCCATCACCACAGAGAGTTTGGCCATACTACAGTGTTCTAGAGGGGGTTGTAGTGGCAAGAGCGGCGGCCGCTTTGCGAAGATTTTGCGCGTAGACGACACCATGGCGCTGCTGTTCTGTGCCCAGACTTGTACGTAGTTCAACTACTCTACTCAAATTACTGTAGTTTAACTACTTTTCTGGGCAGTTTAGTAACTTTCAATTACATTTTTATTTCGGTAATTAGTAGTTTACTTTAATTACTTTTTCCAAGTAACTTCTACTCAAATTTCTCAAATTAAAAATTACTTTAGAATTTTAGTGGCTGTTTTGCCCATCAACAAACATTACTGCACAAAAGAGATTATATGTTGAAAGATCAGCTGATATTTGCAAAGGGGGGAAGCAGGTGGAGTAGGAAAAGGGGGTTGGACGAAATGGGTTAGAGAGTCCAAAACTTCCCAAGCCCCCCCCCTGCAACAACACTGCTACGAAGCGCGGGGAGCGAACAGGCACGACGCAAGAGAGGCCGAGTAACTGCAGGATCAGCCTCGAAGACTAGCGTTTCTTTGTGTCCCGAAGCTCAAGGAGACTTGACCCATTCGAAGAAAGGGCAGGTTCCTGCTTCTCTTTAATGTAGAAACTCTCGCCCACTATAGAAGGTGCACACACTGCATCCTCACTGAAAGGAGGCAACAAAATGCAGCACCTGCTCTGAAGCTCATCTGGTGCTCCAGTAGTGTGTACCCTACTCGAAGAATCACATGCAAAAGGGCAACGCAAATAATAATAATAAGAATCTTTATTTCCATTTAAAAGAGTGGTGGAGCAGAAGGGAAAAAGCTTCAACAGGAAGCTTGACTAGCCCTCAGCAAAGGCAACGCAAAAAGGGGACCTTTTTGCCGTTGCCTTTCCTCCCAGAACATAGAATATGCAGATCTTCAAATATTTGAAGAATGTTCGAGAAATTTTAGTAATTCCACCAACGTTTTTATATTAAAAAAAATGAACAAGCGGTGTTTCAAAGTACTCTATGTATAAGGTACTTAAAGTACTACCGTTTAGAAAAAGTGTACTTTACTTGAAGTAAATCCTCTGAACATGTACTTGTATTTTGCGAGGAAAGTAAAGCTCCCGACTTGAATGTACAGTTCCCGAATTTGAAAACAAAACAATGGCGTATCGTCGTGTAAAAACGCGCTCTTTCAAGATGTGATCTGGTCATTTCTCTGATTGAAGGAATGGCAGCTATAAAACCGACACAAACACGTGCCTTATAAGTTGACTGTGTCGAATAGCTCTTCAGCGAGAGCACAACTACTCTGTGGCGACTTGACTTTATGCGATATTTGCTGCCATTTCCGTAAAAAACTGATGCACCTCCGTATACCTCTGGAGCAATACGTACAAGTTAAAAAAAAACACTGTATAGGGAACGAAATGGCGTCATGAAAGATTGTTAAAAGTACAGGCACTTTAACTTGAAATATATTGTATTTATAGTACGTTACTTCAAGTACATTGCACCCGGTGTAACCTCTAATTTACTTTGTACTTTACTTCAAGTACTTTTAGGTGTACTTTACGCAACACTCTAAACAAGCAAACACTGTCTAAGAATGAAGCTCAGGCAGTGCTAAACCTCAAAGTAGAAATGACACATTTGCAGTACATCATTGACCAAACCAACAAGAAAGTACAAGAAATTAGGCACGCAGAAGCAGAACCAGCTATTAAAGCATTTCTTTGAAAAAAAACAATCCGATCCATATTTGTCTAGCACAATTTTACTAACTGATCAAAGCCTATCTACTTTCTTTTTACCATAGAAAACACATAAAAGTAACTTCAAAGTAACTTCAAAAGTAATTCGCTACTTTTTTACGGTAATTAGTAATTTTCTCAATTACTTTTTATTGGAGTAATTTCTACTCTACTCAAATTACTTTTTAGGTCAATACTCAGTAACTTAACTTAATTACTTTTTTTGAGTAACTTGTACATGTCTGTCTGTGCCCTGGGAGCGCGCCCCCGTCAGCCCCATCATCAGCGCTGTTCGGCGCTTACTACTGTGGTTTGACTGGAGCTTTTCGCGGTGCGAAACAACTGCTAATGTTGTTCTGTATACTCTGTTTCACCTTATGATGTACCGCAGGAAAGGCTACAAGCGCGAGCTCTTTTTGCTCTGGGGCACATCTCGGCGGCACACGCTCTCGTGAATTAAGAGCAGTTGCCAACGCTATGAGCTCGCGCTTCTAGCCTTCGCTGCGATACAACATAAGGTGAAGCAAAGTATAGTAAATTGTAGTTCTGCCTTTTGACTAATGTCTCTAGAGTGTGTGCTATCCTCTACTTGAAATATTCCCGTGTTTTGAGGGAGATTATTTATTTAATATCGACTACCGCCCACTACTGAAACATCGTTCAGCAACGCTATCACTTGGGCTGCAGGCTTAATAGCTGCGAAAGAAGTTCTACGGTGCTACATTTCGGAGAAGCGTACCGCGACACCCTCGTCGTCTTCTTCGTTCATCGCACACGTGCCATTAACTCTCCTCGGGCACAGAACTCCAGCGCCACTCGCGGTATCTACATCGTAAGCAGTGAGAGAGTGCAGGCGAGCTGGTAATCAATCGACATCTTGTAAACCCTGAGATGGGAACGCGCTTCATTGTAAGCGGGCGCAGCTCTTGCCACTACTCCCTCTAGAACACTGTAGCCATACATTAGTTTGAATAGGCCAGCATCTCGGGACCAATCACAGGCCGCGAAACAGCCCCTAGCGGTGGTCGTGTGCTCTAAATATGTGACACGGCTAATTTAAGTCGTTTTAGCGTCGCTAGAATGAAAAGGTTTAGCTCTCGGTGACTGAAAACTTTGCGCATGTGAGGTTTTCGTCGCGCCAAAATTCAAGTGTAGAATAAACGAACATGCGCTCCAAACCAGGGCCGACCAGAGCCGTTTATTGAGAGAGTTTGGCCATACATTGGTTTGAATAGGCGAGCATCTCGGGGCCAACCACAGGCCTCGAAACAGCCCCTAGCGGTGGTCGTGAGCTCTAGATTTGTGACACGACTAATTTAAGCCGTTTTAGCGTCGCTAGAGTGATAAGGTTTAACTCTCGGTGACTGAGAACTTTGTGCATGTGAGGTGTCAGTCACGCCAATATTCAAGTGTAGAATAAACGAACGTGCGCTCCGACTTGCTAGAAGCAGCGTCTCAGCTGAGACGGGGGAAGAAAGCACTGCCAAAGCCAGCGCACGAGCCGAGCGAGACTCCGCGTCTCAAGACGCTCGCGCGCCCCACCTTTTGCTCTGTTTTCTTTCAGCCAGTCTCAGGACGCTGTTCTAGCAAGCCGGCCAGAGCGAACAAACATCAGCAGTGCAGGCAAAGGCATGGGCACGAGCGCGTGGCTTTGGAAAGTGCCTCATATGCACGAGTTCTCGTACAAACAAAAGCGTTTTGCTGAGCTAGGCTCACGCGCCTGTACCTTTGTCTTCACTGCCGACATTTGTGAGATGGAGCAGAGAGGCCGAGATTGAACGCTTCTATTTGAAGCTTTAAATGCTGTTTGCAATATTGTGACGTCGCGGTCTCCTGATTGGTTGACGCGGTGTCACAAATTTAGTTTACGCTCTAAGCGTGGGGGGAATATTCGGCGCTGGCGGCAGCCTTTGCTCCGCCTATTGGCCAAACTCTCCCAATACACGGCTCTGGGGCCGACTTGCTAGAAACAGCGTCTCAGCTGAGACGGGGAAAGAAAGCACTGCCAAAGCCAGCTCACGAGCCGAGCGGGACTCCGCGTCTCAAGACGCTCCCGCGCCCCACTCTTTGCACTGCTTTCTTTCAGCCAGTCTCAGCTGAGACGCTGTTCTAGCAAGCTGGCCCAGAGCAAACTGTCACCGATACTCCATCTGCACAAACATCAGCAGTGCAGACAAAGGCACGGGCCCGAGCGCGTGGCTTTGGAAAGTGCCTCCTATGCACGAGTTCTCCCACAAACATAAGCGTTTCGCTGCGTTAGGCTCACGCGCCTGTGCATTTGCCTTTACTGCAGACATTTGTGAGAGGGAGTAGAGAGTCCGAGATTGAACGCTTCTATTTCAAGCTTTAAAGGTCTTTTGCAATATTTTGACGTCGCGGTCTCCTGATTGGTCGACGCTCTGTCGTACACACTAAAAATTTCAACACCCATATTCGTGTTAAAAGGGTGTTTTTCCGAGCTCACACCCTTCCTACACCATTTTTACATGATTTTTGAATATTCAAGGGTGTACGGAAAGGCCTACACCCTTCGTACATCCTTTTTACACCCTACAGCTACCGAAATCGTGTTAAGAGGGTGTTGCGGTGGTACACCCATGATTTCCGAATCGTCGAACTCGGAAACCGCCGAATTGCAGACATACGCGCCGACAGCAGAAGTCAAGAAGCAGCCTGCTCAATTTAGAGGATTTCGTGAAGTTCAAGTAAGCACAATGGGCAGCTGACATCCAAGCCAAGCCAATGCTCAAGTTGTTTTCAAGCCAGATGAATGCCGGCGTTGTGTACAAGCTACTTGGTTGTTTACGTGCAAGCGACCACGAAAATAGCATCGGTTACTCACGCACTTCTGCTCAGAATGGTGAGACCACATCGGTTCTATTATGATACATTCCGTCTCATCCTGAGATGTACTAAAGCGAAGGCTAGACGTGCGAGACGGTTCGGGCTCACAGCTTTGCTGTGAGCCTGTACCGTAAAGGTCGGTTCCGACACTTGCGTTTGAGTGTGTTTGTCTGCGTTGCGTTTAGAACCGAAAACGAGTCACCGGCACATCTGTGCTTCGTATGAAGCGTGGATTCCAATTCAAAGAATCATCTTGGCACGCGATATAAGCAGCAGGGATGTCCTGGTTTCTCGCAGCCGCAACGCGGTCAAACGCAACTGTTTGAACCAGGCTTTACGTGGTTGTCCTGGGCTTGTCCCTCGCGCTTTATTCTTTCGATTTTAAGTATTCATTTTCAACTCGCTCGCTTTTACCAGTACTAGTAGATACTCAGGCTGCACGAGGGTTCGTGCAGTGCGACCATCTAGCGATGCTATGAGCTTGTGCTCGAGCTTTGGCTTTAATGCATCTTAGTGGGGAAGGCAATCATCGGGGATATATATGACACACGATGATGCCAAGTCTGTTCACGACGGACTCTTGTGCTGTTCTGATTGGAGGAGAAGGGGCGTGTAAAAAATTGGCAAATGGAACATGGTTAGCGACAGCACAAATATATGTTGGAAAAAGTTCAGAACGTTGAAGTGCAGCAGCCTGAAACTTTGGAGTTAAGCAATTAGAGAATCATTTGAAGACATCTTTAGAGGTTCAGCCTTCTCTCCCCCCACACCAATATCGAAGGCTGCTAGGATATTGGTTCAGGCCCCTCTGTCTTTCAGTCAGCGAACTCGAGCCGTTCCACCTGACCTTGTTATTTCATAACAGATATGTTAGAAAATGGAATGCAGATTTTCTTTACACGGCCAAAACATAAAGTGTTATCAAATAATATCTGCCATATTCATATTCTACATTTACAGACCGGGGCTGCCCCGCCTGTGGAGGGTGAAGATGCGAGCAGCCTCGAAGCCCACCAACAGTGGCTGTGTGCTGAGAGCGAAAGCTGGTGCCTGACGAAGGCCAGATTGATCTTCGAAAGGATGCGACTGCCTGCAAATGGCTACATGCGTTGATATTGATGGGCATACACACTTAAAGTTTTAACACCCTTTTTGGTGTATAAATGGCTTGTCCTATGGGGAGCACCCTTATTCGTGTAACAGAACACCCGAGGAAAGGGGTGTAATCCCTAGCACCTTAAGAAAGGGGTGTGATTTTTGGACACCCTAAAAAGGGGTGTGATATTCTCACACCCTAGAATAAAGGTGTGATATTTCTAACACCCTTAGGCATGGGTGTGATTTCTAACACCCTAAGAAGGGGTGTGATTAATGTCTAACACCCTAAAAAGGGGTGTTACTTTCTAACCCCCCCCCCCCCCCCGGTAATGACCACCTCTCAGAAATTCCTGGGGAGAACCCTGCTTGCGACATTTATTCTTTCTAGCACTGGTGACGTAAGCAAAACTCGACAGGCTTGGAAAGACGGAACGACCGGACGTTACTTGGGACGCAAGCGGCAGTTCATGTTTTTAAGCATGCTTGCAAAGTACTTACAAATAAGAGAGCGACCTCATGTAATCCGTGATAGATGAATAATCCGATTCGGGCAGCACAGAACAATTCGCAAACACAATGCCGGGGATGAAGGCGGTCGCTCACATTCAACGGAAGCCTCGCGGTCACCGATGAGCAGCTCTCAGTCGTGATAGATGCACAATCCGATTGGGGCAGCACGAAACACCGCAAACACAATGTCGAGGATGAAGGCGGTCGATCACATTCAACGGAAGTCTCGCGTCCGCCGATGAGCAGCTCTTTGTCGAAACTCGTCCAACAAACACAGCGCACACAGCACAATAATTCCATAGACTCCGACGAAGTAAATGGCCAATAGATGAAAAAGTTTGCATAGATGTATTCTGGCCGTTCACGACGAAAAACCACGGTCGCGAAATGGAACTCGTCAGAACCTGCTTGCACGGAAAAGAGAACACTGACGGACGCTTTTTGGAAACCGGATTTACGTGGTCCCTACAGCTCACCATAAACTGGCAAACGGCGAAGGCTATGACTCCAGTAAGCCATCAGCGCGTCAGAGCGAGTCGCGTGACAAATGTTCGTCCAAGCGTTTTTGTCCTACGGAGAGCGGTCACGTGTTTCGCTCCACACCTCTGATTCGCTAGAAGCGGCCTTCGCACTCGCTCACAGCCACACGGACACAAAAGAAAGTGGGGAGGCTTATCAGAAGAAGAGGTCAAAGGGGGTGGACAAAGCTGCTAATCTCCCTCTGCTGCCTCCTGGGCTGCACAGGGAGGGTCGCCTTGTATGCGGGACCTTGAAGTTGTTGTTCGAGTGACGGTTCCCTTTCGAAAAGTGTGGAGCCGGGGAGTGGCTTATGCTTTCTGGGTAGAACGAACTCGTTGATCGTCGTCTTGTTTATGCGTTTGAATTCCTTCTTTCTCTTTCCTTTTTTCTTCATGTGTTTGGAAGTGTATTTATTGGTTCAGTCAGGTGAATTTGTGCTACCCAAAAAAAAAGGCGCCACTGTTTGTTCCAAGCTTCAGCGCAGTTAAAAAGAAAATGAATAAAAAGATTAAGCAAAGCGGAATTCGCTCGCTTTTTGCCCGGAAAAGACTTCTCGGGCTAAAAGCAAGCAGATTCCGTTTTGGCTACTCTTTTTTTTTTTTTTTTAACGCCGTATTTTAGGCGGCAAAGAAATAGAAATACCTCTCCGGCACAGCCAATTCACGGAGGATACTCTCAACACTCAACTAAAAACGGCGTCGCGTACGTTATGTCAGGATATCGTTGGAGCGACTCATCCCATTCGTTAAATATTGGCTAAACCAAAATGGTGTGCGCACAATCTTTTCGAATAGATCCAATATCGGCGACATACGGTGTATTGCCTGGGCTGTATATTTACACGTCTTCGGTCACCTTTTGCGAGGGGAGGTGATTTTTTAAATCGAAGTTGAACTGATAAAACTGATGCACGCGCAACACGTAATTTTCGGCTCCTCTCGGACGAAGAGTTCGATGGGAGTTGCAAAAAACATTCTCTAGCACTTCCTAATCGTACGTGCCTTTGTGTGGCGATTAATTATATTGGATGTTGGTACCGCCGTACATCAGCAACCGTTTCATCAAAGCAATAAACATGAACGGTTATAAAATCATGGGTGTAATCGACAGTATCAAGATTACGCCCGTCTCACACCGTGTGGATGAAAAGTGTGTGGACGTCCGTTAAAAACCACTTGACCAAGGACGGAAGCATAGAGCACTGCTCATCGTCATTTGCGCCGGGTTGTCGGGGAAAAACCGGTACGAATAAATGGCCTCTCCTCTGGCGTGAAGAAAAACGGCGTCGATGACAATGATATTGACCGAACAGAGCGGAAAGCGGATTTGTGTAAGATTAATGTGACGCGCATTCTTGCACGTTCTCGTTGATGTCCTGAAGTTTTGACGGGACGCGGACCGATGCATCGCTACATAATTCCAAGCAATTTGAGCTACGTCTTGGTATTGCACAAAGTATAAAATCCACCGCTTAAAGCACATATTAGATAAAAATTCAAGCTTGCTAATGCAGGCGACATTTTTTTTTTTCCGACTCATTTCATAGCTTGCTCCTCGATTTGGGGCACATGCTGCTATACCGCGATGACGATCAATCGATGTCACGATGTCCTTACCGGTTCCTCTCGTAGACAAGAATTTCTTCGACGTGATTAACTCCGGCTCCTTGAAATAGTACGTCCATCACACCCTTTCTACACGTTATGACCGGGGGGTGTTGCGACGAGTGCCTACACCCTTCGAACACGATTTCCTGAGCATATCTCAAATTGTGGGTGTGATAGGGGTGTATGTAGGGTGTAAGCCTTCTCGTACACCCCTGTTACACCCACCAATACTCAAAATCGTGTAAAAAGGGTGTAGGAGGGGTGTAGGAAGGGTGTTGGTTAAAAAAACACCCTTTTAACACGATTTTGGGTGTTAAAATATTTACTGTGTATAGACTGCACAGAATGCTTATCCCTACCTGATGGATGCTAGGAGGGTATGCATTCCATATTTTTTTACTGATCTCTACAACAATTGCTAAATTGCGCTTCCCCGCTCCGTGATTGCGGCTGCCGGACGACCATCTTGGGACACGGAAAATTAACCTTTTGGAGCGTTGCAGAGGCTGGCCGGCAGCGTGCTGCAGACATGTTTTTTGCTCGTTTGTCGTCATTGGGAGCGTTAAAGTGGCCCTGCCATAACTTTTGGACTGGTTTTTAATTTGGACCGAACCTGAGCGCACTGAACGTAGTAATTTAAAGAAACTTTTCTCAAATTTCGCTTAATTTTTAAAGTTATATGCAAATTCGACTTACAAAAACAAGCAAAAAATAACATCCTTCATGACGTCGTAGATTCTGGTTTGAGTGGCCTTGAAGTAGTGAGCTCATCGAGCGCTCACGGCTGCCGCACTCAGTGTCGACGGCTCGAGAGGGTGCCACTAAAGCACGTGTTGACTAGGCTGTATGAAGTGGGCGGCCAGGGCAGCTCGCATTGCATTTGCCGCGCGATTAAAGACTAATTCGGCATAACACTTCATTGGCCACAAACGACAGTAAACACGGGGTAAAGATCAGTTCAGAACGGGAGCCACTTCGCGCTGCCATACCGCCAAAGGGTCGAATCGCCAGCCAAGCCCGCGCCGGAAGCCTTGGGAACGCTCGGAACCGGTCGGATCCTCGAGGCGGTGTACGACCGCAGCGCCACCGCGTACATCCGGGACCTTTCTAAGCCCATTGTTCGTCGGAGCCTCATCCCACTACGCCTTTTTAGTACAGTAAAACCTCGTTATAACAAAACGGGATATAACAAAGCAATCATAATTCCCCTTGCTTGCTAATGGTGGGAAGAAATGGACATTGGCTATAACAAACTAATGGTTATAACAAAATAATTACGACCGCTCCTTCAACTTTGTTATAACGAGGTTTTACTGTATGCGCCGTTTTTTTCACCGCTTGGTGGCGGGTTTGTCGACGGGTCTTTTCTTGTTTCCGTACTTTATAAACTGCATTTGTTTCTTTTCTGATCTAAAATACTGAACAAAAACTACTTTCATACATAATTGAACCGGTTCGCGACACTTATATTTTGTATCGACTAAAAAAAAAGCTTTTAGCGGCTCTGACCAGTAGTAAGCCCAGGACCAAAGACGTCACATATTCCGCGCTTTCGGCAACGCGGGTCGCCCTCGTAGGTGGAGGAGGTTTCCGCGTCGTCCGGTTAAAATATGACTCACTGATATTTAGTTATTCCCTCCGTGCCCGCTGGCTTACCCGAACCCAAAGAGACGTGGAAACCGCAAAAGAGGTAGACGCTTAAGTATGATTGCAGCTCCCCTTTAAGTCCACACTCCTTTACTCCTACTCTGGCACTCCGAGTTTCATACTCCAGGCACAGCAACTAAACGGCGCATGGCGTACAGGAGCGCGACACACCGAATCTATTGACAAGCCGCACAAGCTCCTTCCCACCGCACGGTTATGACGAACCTGGCATCCCATGGATACGGGTGGGAGAAGCCAAAATTATTTCGGTGGTAAATTAATTAAAGCCAATGTAGAGCGGCAGGGTACAAAGTAAAAGAGACGGCGACGTTATGAAGTTTCTACGAACGTTTAAGTATTTCTGAGAGGTTTTTGGAGACTCGCTTCGAGCACGTGCGGGGAAAGGCACCTTGGCTGATCTATTTATTAACCGTGCAAGCTGTTTATATTTGAATTAAAGACAACATTCTTGAACCCGTTTGTCGACGCACGAAACCCTCACACTTGCCAGATATTTCTTGGTTCCGTATTGCAGCGAGACGGAATGCGATGGAGGCTGTTGATGTCCTATGCCGATACCGGAACACTGTCGTTCAATAGATAGCATGTCAATTCGTTTCAGGCGAGACATGAACATGATGTTTCGGCTTTCCATTCGAAGTATCTTGATTCTCTGGGCAAAGCATCCTAGAAAGGGCAGCGCTCCGACTGTCTTCTCATCTCAACAACTTTTCTGTCGCTGTGCTGTCGGTAACCTTCCGTTCAATAGATGAATTCGTTTTCAGGCGAGATGCACGAACAAACCTTTCCCGCAATGCTAACTGATGCTTCGGCTTTCCAATCTAAGTATCTTTATTCGCTGCAGCTGGACTAAGCAGTTTAAAAAGGGCAGCCGTCCCACTGTTTTCTCGGCAACTTTTCTGTCGCCGAGCTATCAGCACGCTCGTTCGATAGATCACTTTGTTCTCAGCAAGGCACATGAACAAACCTTTTCCGGAATGCTAATTGCTGTCTTGGCTTTCAAATCAAATTGTTTTTACCTGCTGGATTAACCACTAATGACTGAAAAGGAGCAGCTGTCCGGCTACGCCTTTTGTTTCAACAATCTCCACAATGGCACAGCCATCTTGTTTGTGGACGTGACATCACGGAGCGCAAAGAAGTCACTTGTGCTCCAAGAAATGCTCGGAGCACAAAGAGCACGCTCGAGTGTCAGTCTCCGGCGGCGCTCCCTTCTGTTTGGTGAAAGGAGCGCCAAACGCTCGCAATGTGTAAACAATAAAAATTTCCTTTGAAATCGCATAAAATTTTTTGCAACAGTGCGGCACCGCAAGAAAAAGGCACAACTTGTCGAACGTCGAGTCTCGCCGGTCTTGCGGCGTGATCAAAGCTTCCGTGGCCTGCCAAACTGCTGCGTCTCTGTGCCTTTTCACGCTTGGATATTAATCAAGAATCGATGCCATGGCAGAGCTTTGAAGGTATGTCGCACATAGGCGTCTTCTCTATCACCCAGCTGTTCCAGCGAGTGCTATCAATAGGAAACGAAATCGGTGGTTGCTATCATGGATTAACCATGGCTATGTTCCAAATCTACTCAAATGGATCACATGACAGCAGAAATAGAGCAATGTTGTGGAAGAAGGTAGGTTTTCGAAGGCAAAAGTATGAAGCGGCGATATCTGAAGTTTTTCAAACGTGGCCCGTCCATATGGTTGTGTGCAATCTGTCGTCGTCACCATAGCCTCCTACCCGTCCTTTGTCGCCACTGGATCATGCCCGCTTCTGGACTGCAAGTGCCGCAAGTTACAAATACAGTCGTAAGAGTAAAGTAAAATGCTGCTCCAGAGGCACATGCATCTTCATGCTCTTTGCACTCACGAAACAAATCCACACGGCGTTAATTCTTGATCGGTATTCAAGCTTGCGAAGACAAAGATGCAGCACTTTGGCATGCCAAGGAAGCTTTTACCATGCCGCCAGAACGGTAAGACTTGCGTTAGACGAGTTGCCCCTTTTTCTTGCGGTGCTGAGCTTTCGTAAAAATTTCCACGTGTTCTCAAATGCAATTCTCACCGTTCGGGGTTTTAACAAACTTCTTCGGTAAAGGACAACGAACGAGCAGAAAACATGTCTTCAGCTTACTGCCGCCCAGCCTCCGCAACGCTCCAAAAGGTTGACTCATAATCTTTGTTCCAAGGTGGCCATCCGTGGCCGCACCTGAGCTGCAACGACCAAGTGGAGACACGCGATCCAGCAAATTGTCGTGGAGATCAATGGTATTGCTTGCACGGCGTACTATTAGTCTTCAGAGCAAACACAAGTGTCGCTGCGGTCGCCACGTCTTGATTGGGTCAGGTGTACCGTGACGTCTGGTGACGGACTCCGCTTCGCGTTCTGGCATCTGGCTGGCTTCCCTGCGCCCGTTTCCTCACGATCGGAGGTTTGTGATCATGGTGACCTACTGTTCAGCGCTGCAATGCAATTTCCAGAAAGAAGCTGGTATCACATTCTACCACCCGAAAACTTCGAGATTAAAAAGAGCATGGACAGTCAGACTAAGGATGGGAAAGGCACCGTCAACATCGGCCGTTTTGAGCTGTAAGCACGTTGAGAAGCGGGGCTTCGTTTACCCAGTGTAAAAGGCGCTGGGTGAGACTTATGCCGACAGAATTTTCATAGCTTTTTCAACCGTGTTTGTCACGTTTACCCTTATAATTGGGTTATAAGTATGGAAAGCTATCGGTGGAGGCAACTCCGTCGATGAACCCCCCCCCCCCCCCCCCCCGCCCCCTCCACACGATATAAGGCGGTTGTGCAAGGGGTTGTGGAAGCGGCGATGTAAGTGTTTCAGACACTGAAATTCTGTTCTTTGCAGATTCATGAGTTAAGCACGAGACACATGCGCAAAAAATTCATCCGATCCGACGTCCGATCCAACAGTACGACTGCCTGATCCGAAAAATTTGGTCGCTTCAGGCGTCAGATCGGCGATCCGACATGCGTCAAACGCGCCAGATAGTTTTGCACGGCGGACGGATTGTCGGATGCGCCCAGCCAATGACAGCACAGCTAGCGCGAACGTCATGCTGACATACTTGGTCTGTCGGGACGAATAAGAAAACGGGACGGGCGACGGGAAGCCGGACGCGTGGATCCCGCTGATCCATTCGAGAAAGATGGCCCCGGCAAAGAATGCACGCGCTAACAAGAACGAGCTCCTAGCTTCGCTCGTGCGAGCTAAACCATCAATCTGGGACCAGAGATCTATGAACGCGGACCTCCGCTGGAGTGCTTGGAAGTTGGATCTCCTGGGCGGAGCCGAACGGATCGTTGTGTCGCTTGCAAGATCGGAAGTGTGTGCGTGTGTCTCAATTCGGAGCGGCGTTCGGACTGTCGGATCGGACGATTCTGCCGTCCATTTGTCTCGCGCTTTAGGAGAACATCAGACCCCGCTTTACGGGCATACAAATGGCATTTAAGTCAAAGGCCTTTGGGCGGTCTCACTTATAATTTTCTCCCCATGGCCCAGAATATATTTAACATGTTGCTCGAGCAGAGTGCAGCTTTTTCGCTGAGACGTTTTTGTTTAGAAACAAAGTTGAAAAAAACCTCTTAATTTATTCAAATCATCAGCAGCGTTGATTGTGCGGGATGTAAATATATTGCAATGCTCCTGCAAGTGTGGTGGCATTTCTTCCTTTTCATATACCATCTGTGATTCATGCACTGTCTGCCCTGGAAACCATGCTCGGAATGTTGGTTGAAGTTTCGCCTGCAGCTACAGACCATACCTCAATAAGGCCGCATATAATAATTCACGATTCCTACGTAAAATGCGCACAAAAACAAAAAAAAAAAAAACCGAAAGTAATATGCCGACAGCTAACGCCGTCTCGGCCTTTGTAGGGCGAGTGAGGGGGTAAATTTTGTCCTCAGCAGGACGTCACCCCGGCTCGCTGTAAAAGGTCGCCACCCAAACTTCTCGGTGCTAATACTCTCACCATACAATGCACCTGTTATTTGTTTGGCCCCTGGTCATGAAATCATTCTCAGTTTGCCATTCCATCTCACCGAGAGCCCGATTTTGGTCATTGAGGTCTCAACCGGCTTGCACTGAAGAAGTATTAGCGAGTTCGTTTCACGGCACTCGTGCCCACGCGTGTCCACTCGCAGCGTGGAGCGGGTTCGTTTCAGCCGGCACTCCACAAGTGGTTGCACTCTCCGAGTTCGTTTCATTGCTGACACCCCACGCGTGCATACACTCGCTGCACTGAGAAAATCGAGATTGCGCCAAAATGCAATCCCGTCGTGCCTCGCTCCGGCTAGGCCGGCAAGGTGCTGGAGCAGATGACGAAAGTTTGTCTGCTACGATGTGTCGCGGAACTGAAAGGAAAAAAAGTAGATTTTCTGATAGAAATTGCGTCCCGCGGGCAACGGAATCAAACGCAAGCTTGAACTGTGAGCGTTTCCTATTTCATGAAGGAAGCAGTTGACAATCTGTGCTTTATTTGGAGGTTTTAAGTCGCTGTGTTGCCATAAAAACGCTGAAATATACCAGTGTGTAAAGAAATGCTCAGAACAAATGCATCAGCGGCCCCCGAGATGTTTATCACCAACGTGTGCGGGTGAAAAGTTTAACATTTGTCGACAAAACTGCCCCAGCAGAAACTTTGACTGCCCAATAAGCATCAGAGAAAGCTAAATTTAGTGATTTTACCCGAGGCTTGGGCAACATCATCATGTTTAACATTTACCTACTTCAGCTAACTTGCCCCGTCATATTTTGTTTGAGAAAGCTCTCGTTCTCGACGCCCTCACCAAAGCTAATATCTGATCCACCTGTAATGACGATCGAAATCGAAAAGTTTTGCTGGGTATTCCAGCAGACTAGTTTTAAGGCGTACCCTTTCAGTGGTCCACGCATAATGCCATGCTGAAATGGATCAAGCTTCTGCTCGAACAGCATCATCCATTTTCTTCAGTGTAAACGGTTATGAGAATTGAAAGATCGCAACCGGCTGCATTGTAGACAGCTGGTTGCGGAAATTTACGCCGTCTGTAACTATCCCTATGACAGCCGTGTTGCTTGAAGTCATCGCAACTATAAACTAAAGGCTGCAGCGACCAACGTTTGTAGATAAACGTTGGTAGCGACTGTACTTTCGCATTCCCACCCATCACTCCGAACAGCAAGGCGCCAGTTTCGGTTTGAGGTCGGTATTCTTTCTACAACATAGATGGCGGCAGCATCAGTCTTCCGCACTTGGTGCATTTGGCGAATTCGTTTGAGTCCAGTTTTCAGTGCAACACTCTGCGAGTGCGATGCATTCTGGGAGAGAACTCGAACGCTGCCAGTGCGTGTGAAACGAACTCGCTATAAAATACCGCTACCGGACGCATCGTCTGCTAACATGAGGGAATAATAATGAGTTCGTTTGCTACTAGGTAGGTATCATTCTCTGACAGAAACAAAACGACGAACAGACTGGCAAGTCATCTGCGAACAGAGCCAAAAAGGGACAATCGTCTGCTATGAATTGTGTGCTGCGCAGAGTGAGATCAAAAACTAATTGAAATATGGAACATCGGCCATTTTACGGATGCAATTGTCCTGTGCTTCGTTTGGCTATGCTGATTTGTTTTCTGGCTGTGTGTAACTCGACACCCACTGGTGCTAAAACAAGAGCTTGGGACAAGCACCCACCTTATCACGATATCAATCTCACTATCCGAAAGGGTATTGGATTTAATTACTGGGTGCCTTTTCCATTGCAAGAAGGCCCCAACATTTTTTAAGAATGCCACTAGGGTTTTGTTGTTGCATCTTTATACTCGCAACTCATTCACTTTGCCAATTTCGTTTTTCTAGCCTGGCTCAGCTGGCAAGCTGAGCAGCGAGTCTGAAACTGTACCAATATTGTTTCCGGTCAGACTGTCCATTATTATTTATTCTTCCCTGCTATTGTGATATGTCTGCACTGTAGTCATGACAGGGGCTTGAATGGTGGCTCCTACTTTTTACACATGGGTCCTAGGAAACATTTTGTAAGTGATGAGGTGCCCACAATCATGGGCGTCAGCAAAGTGGCGGAAAAGTGGGGGGGGGGGGGGAATATTCTGAAGGGGTGTAGCTTTCAAACCTATAACTTTGAAAGAAAACAAGGTTTGCCCCCCTCTCCCTCCTTTTCCTGCAAAACGTACTGCAGATGCCCATGCCCGCAATCTAGGCCAACGGTTCTGGAAAGAGGGTTTGTGGAACCTCTCCGTAAAGGCATTTTAGGAGTCCGCAAAACTCTGCCGGCAATATTTTTTTTTTTTTTTTTAAATATGATTTGGGGCATTGAGTTGAGCCCAGTCCGGCCATGGCACATTCACAGCTCCGGGAGAAAAAGGAATTTACAGAAGAATACCTCTTTTCACTCTTTCCCCTTTTTATTCTTGGTAAACACGTTTGCAGTCCACCCCCCCTTTTCCCCTTTTTTTACACTGCCTGGCGTCTCCCATCACTTCTGCCGGTCCAAAAAGGGCTTGCTTGCCACGATTGGCGGTTTCCTTCTTTTCTCTATAGCATCCTTTCTGCTAAAGTGGAAAGAGTGTAGACGGAGCTTCTTCCCCTCACCGTACCGTCTTAACCTGCAACATACTAGACACGAACTCAACTCTCCTACGTCACGCCGCGGTGGTGGCGCGCCGGACGCACTTCCGGTCTGGGGCGGTGGGCAGAAGTCGCCGTGCCAGACATGCATTCCTGTGTTCCTTTGGAAGAAACGGGACAAAAGACGTGCCTTCTCGTCAAAATACTGCGACGGGGGCTGTGCCAAGAGAGTCTAGAAAGTTTTTGAACATCAGTTTTCATGTGTTTCTGCCCCCTCCATTCGTCCGAGAACGTGGATAGTAGCCGTGAAAAGGGCAAACCAGACGCTGTCGAAGTACGATTGCGTGTGCGGCAGCACTTTGTGGTCGCCAGATGTATTTGCTTTGTTCCAACATGAACGAGAGAAAACCGCCAAGTTGTCCGACCACCCACGGGTTCAGTGCGTCTTCAAATTCACACGGCCGCCTGATCGTTCGAACTTTCGTCTGCTCTTTCAAACTTTTCTGCTTTTTGTCGTCTGCTGGTTCAAACAAAAGCGGCCCGTAGACCAAACTTTGACCCGGTGATTGCAATAAGAAGTAATTGCAGGCCTGAAAAGACTTAAGTAGGCTCGGTGTAAACAGTAGATACAAGATGTTGATCATTGGTACCGGTGGCCATCACCCACTTGTTACGCTTGGTCTGTTCCCGCTTCCGATTTTCAGTATCGACGTCGATCATCGCCGCTACCTTCTACACTTTTGCAGTACGAGCGACGTCGCGACCGAAAATAGCTAAAAGAATATCATCATGGTTTTGGCGTCCATTCTACGGCGTTCATGCGAATGAATCGCCGCACGTCAAATTATTTACTCAAAGTTTAGCGGCGTAACGAGCCTTGATAATTTCGCTCAGGCGATTAAAGTGGTAAGACATTGCGATGACGACGTAGAATCGACAATTCCAACGCGAAAAAGAGTATGCAGACTCATACAGACGCCGGCAACGTGACATTCGAATGGTTTGTTGACGCGGGACGCGGTGCTCCTTGCCCGTACTCCATTGCGCATGCGTTCGAACTGTCGTCAGCTCTTTCAAACGACAGCGGCCCGTAAACAAAACGTTGACCCGGTAATTGCGATAAGAACTAAGTGCAGGCCTCAAAACACTTTTGAAGGTTGGTTGGGGTAAGTAGGCTAAGTGTAAACAGATACAAGAAGATGTTGATCATTGTTACCGGTGGCCATCACCGACTTGTAATGCCCGATTCTACTTGCGGTTTTCAGTATCGGCGTCCACCATCTCAGCTACGGTCCACGCTTTTGCAGTCCGAGCGACGTTGCGACTGAAAATAACAAGCAGAATCTCATCGTGGGAGTCAGGCTTTAGCGCCCATTCTGCGGCGTCTACATGAAATGAATCGCCGCATGTCACATTATTGACGCAAAGTTTTGCCTCGTTAGTTTTGCTGAAGCGGTTCAAGTAGTCGGACATTGTTAGCAGGACGTAGAATCAACAATTCCAACGCGAAAAAGGGCACGGGGACTCCCACCGACGCCGACAACAATGCAATTCAATGGTTTGTTTATGGTCGGCGGCGGGCTTCTTGCCCACCATCCACCGCGCATGCGCGGCGCCGGTGGCGTCCACTAGGGGTGCTCCGGTTTGTTTGTAAACATGAGTAGGTTGTATACTCTCGGGAACAAGATAATAGCCTTGTATCTTTTCTGCCGCCACAAATGCTGTGCTTACCATGTTTTTGGCAGAGGCTTTTGCTGCCACCACATGCCACGCTATGAAGTGGAGTGCCACGGTGTGTGCGTGCCACCTGTCGCATAAAGCAGTGCACTTTCAAGCTGCGTGGATGCAATGACGGCAGAAAAAACACCAGCAGAGCGGACAGTACAGAGCATGTTATTAACAGCACTTGTTAATTCCCAATAAATCACAATCTGAATCATTACTGTAAAACCATTTATTTTTGCAAATCGGTCACAGAGGACATAATTGCGGCCACTAAATTTTGCGAATTATAGACGCCTGCATTCAAACTCTTAAAGAGATTATAAAAGCAATTTCGAAAGTTTATTTGACGTCTGAAATGGGCGTCGGGCTCATCTCAGACACTGTTGACCAAGTTCCAGCCCGAACAGAAGTTTGTGTGCCGCACCAATCAATTAAACAGTTGTGGTAATATTCGCGCGGGGACGATGCCTGAGACCCCCCCCCCAAGACGGCGGCAGAAAGGTGAACTAAAGTGCGCCGTCAAAGCGTGACGACAACGGGCTCCTCGTCAGGCGATTGCTTCAAACGGTTTAAACGAATGATGCGCTCTTGGTTCAGAATTCGGTAGTGAGATGTCATACAAAAAAGTAATTTGAATGTTGGATAATTTTTTCAAAGCTGTAGTTCGGAATTAATAGGTTTCATAGTGTGTATAGGAATAGGTTCCATAGCATGTGTAGCATGTGGGATGACAAGGAAGAAGACTTGTGGGAATAAATGACAGCTGTATGCTGTGCTGGTTTTGAGACGGTGGTGTGTATGTTCCTTTTTGTTTCCTTGTCTCAAGGAAACAAAATTTTGACAGCAAATTTTGAACCCTGCTAGTGCACACCTTTCTGATCCAAAACTGACTTCGAGACCCAGCAGGTTTCAAAGCCGGTTTTAAATAAGAAAACCAACGCAAACGTCAACTTCGAAACCTGGGATGTTTTGAAGTGATTTTTGGCATTAGTTCCCGAAAAGATATGTCATCAGTTTGGTGGCCGGGAGCTAAAAGCATTTCATGCTTAAAATCATACTCATCAGTGCGGCCTTTATTATTCTCTGACTGAATCAATTCTGCTTTTATATGCAGGAGGGAACCATTTGGCTTTTCGAAGGCTTTACTGTGGTCATGGCGGCCTACTGGCTTTTCGGCTTCGCCCATGGCCAGAAGACGTACAATACGAGCTGCCTTCTTGAGAGGCTTTGTCTTATTCTAATCTACTCACAGCTACGGCCAGTTGCAATCAAGGTGATTAATACAACCAAGAAAACATCTGTAGCCTGATTGCTGATCACACAGTGCAATCGCCAAAGTCTGTGAAACTCCTGCCAGGATTGTTCCGATTTTCGAAATCATTAAAGGCTTTGTTTGTTTTTCTTGAGATGGCAGCTGCAAGTTGTGTGGCTCACATACCTAAGTACGCTTCAATTCATGGCCAGCTTTATTCGTTTATATTCATCACATTTCTCTAGTCCTCCGTGTTGTTTCCTAGTCATCAAACTAGGTATTAAGCACCTGTATGCAGTAGTTACATTTTGTTTTTACGTTTTTATCAAAACGGTTTGTGTCACCCTGTCTGGAATTCATCACCCTTACTACGAAATGTCAAATTAATTTCACGTTGAGATACTTTTTAAAAGTGGAGATGACCGGCATTAAATGTTGTGTTTCTTTATCACTCCTGTTCATACTTTGTATATTACTTCAGTCAAAAGACACCACCAGTGTTCAATATGCCCCGTCCGAGCAATAGCTTTTCAGCCTGGATAAGGTGAGCGTGAGTGAGCACGTACTAAGCAGTACCGAAGGTAATGAGCGTGCACTGCTGCATTTTCAAAGTTTCATAAATGCTCTTTTTTAGAAAAAAATAAAGGCCAGGCATTGTTGTGGTGTATTCATAACATTGTGGCTTTCTTGAAGAATGCGGGCATTCTGAAGGTGTTGCCGAAGGCTTGCCAGGGTGACAGCGCGGTCGAAGACGACAAGTGCGAGCTAGTACACGCTCTATCGCAAGCTCTTGTCCTGCGAAAGCGCTTCTCAAAGTCGCTCTTGCATGCCTGTAGCCTTTGCTGCCCTACAGTGGTAATGGTAGGCAACTCCGGCTGACACAAGAAATCATCCCATCGCTGCCACACTCCGTTTCCCTTTAAAGGGCTGGTGAACCGAAATTTCGATTTCAGAAAACGATGCAGAAGCCGTAGGCGGGACGCTACAATCCCTAAAACACTACTCGTAGTCACAAGGCGACATCTCGAATGAACGGCCGTATTTTTGGAGAAAGATTGAACGAGGCCGATGAGGCGCATGACGTCGAGATATCTCGTTTTCTCCTCTCTCTGCTTCGCCCCCTCAAGGCGGCGAGGTGGAGAAGACGCGAGGTCTTTCCCTTTCCTTCTCGGAGAAACAAGACAAACAAATCTGTCAAATGCGCCTCCTATTTTTAAAAATAAGGTCATCCATTCGAAATATCGCTGTATGAGTGATGTTTTGGTGTTTGTAGCATCTTGTTACACGCTTTTGCCGCCGTGTTTTATGGAATCCAGATTTCGGTTCAACATCCCTTTGAGTGCAAGTGAAACTGAAATGCCAAGAATGAGCATGTTGTCCTGAACGACAGTTGCACTGCACAAGCGCGCATGCTTAGCAACATTCAAAGCATGGAGCTTGCTCTTAAAGCCTCTGCATCAGGCTTCCTGTTGCAGCTCGTGGTACCGAAGCAAGCTTTTGGGCAGACACTTTTTTATAAGCAGAAACTTCACCTGGCACTGCAGAGCTCCGACCGGTACTCGGAGTACTTAGTTGCGGTACTTTAGATAAAACAGAAGGGCAACAGGTGAAGTAGAAACTTCACCTGCACCGCAGTGCTCAGACCAGTACTCGGAGTATTTAGTTGCGGTATTTTAGATAAAACAGAAGGGCATTGAGCAGTGCAAACTACGATTATTGTCAGGTAAGAAGTATTCAGTTGCAGTAATTGTTTTGCTTTACATACAAAAAGGCTGGAGTATGCTTAAATGCTGGGCTAGCAACCAATTGCTACCAGGGGCCCTATGCTACACGACGGGACCAAGCGGAATCAAGGGACCGGGAGCCATCCAGCGACCTGGATGCAAAGATGGGTTCAGGTTCCACGGGATTGGTGCCACCTGGATCTTGTCCCAAAGGGCCAGCAGCAGCTGGATAGCCTCGCATTGCGATGCGGGGATGCCGAGCGAGCTCGGGGCATGCTGCCCACTCAGTGTGAGGGCCAGGTGCTCCCACTGACTGGCAAGGTGCATGTTGATGAGTTCCTGGAAGGTGTTGTTTACACTTAGCCGCCGGAGCTTGGCGTTCGACGCGTACGGCAGCACCCCCAGTGCCAGCTAGTACCCCTTGCGAATAATCACGTCCATCTTGCCCTTACCTCTCAACAGCAGGTTGAGATACGGATTTGCGCAGGCGACGTGGCTCACGACGAGTGGTTGGGTCAGCCGGATCAGGTCCGACTCCTCGAGCCCGTGTCTGTGACTCGTTATCCTTCTCACCATGCGCATGACTTGCGTGGTTGTCTTGACGAGTCGGTCGACCGTGTACTTGGCTCCGCCGTCCCGCTGGAGGTGAAGGCCCCAGGATCCGAACCCGCTTCACCACCGGCACGGGGGTACCATCCTTTAACGTGAGGCGGATGTCTGCCTTCTTCTTCGGGAATTGGCTTGCCCGCGCAGAGGAGCAACAGCTGAGACTTATCGGGGGCGCGCTGGAGGTTGCCGGCCTCGAGGTAGTTCTGCACCGTCTCAATGACTTCTTCGAGGAAGTCTTGCCTCCCGCTCTCCGATCCCGACGTAGCCCAAATCGTCAGGTCATCCACATAGAGTGGCATAGAGTGTATGCTTCATCCGGGGAATCCGTTCCAGTAGAGGAGGCGGCTTGCACATTGCCAGGTAACAAGGTGGGTGACGGGACCGAGCCTTGCCGGTTGCCCTTGCTCGGTATCGGGATGGTGCTTGTGCGGATGGACTCGATTCCGATGGTGGCCATCCAGTTGCTCAGGAAGTCCCGCACATAATCATACATCTGGGGCCCGCACCCAGTTGAGGCCAAGTTCTCGAACACCAGCGTGTGACTGACGTTGTCAAAGGCGCCCTTTATATCCAGGGCCAGGACCGCCCGCGTTGTCGTACAGGAGATTCTGTCAAGGGTATCCTCCTTGATCTGAAGCAGGACATCCTGCGTGGAGGTGTGACCAGAACCCAAAAATGGTGTTCATGGTGGCATTGAGTTCAATACAGGATGGTCCCCTCAAATATCGCTGTAAACAGCTCATCAGGGCATGGGCATTTAAAAAACTGAAATGGAGTGTCCAGGTCTGTGACGCTCGGCGGTATACCTGATAACCTCTATTTCTTTTGGATCCTTTTCAAGGGAGTATATTTTCCACTTCGGGGCACTTTTCTTGTTTCTGGCACTTACTACTGCAGGAACTGTTTCACCCTCACTTTCTTCTTTGCTTTTACAGCACTCATTTGATGTTAATGTGGAAGGGAATTGGCCGGATTCCACTCTTCGTTCCTACGTAAAATGTGCTGTCGTCCAATACCTGCCACAAAAGGGTACTTAAGATTCCAAAAATAACTAAGAGTGTGTAAACATGATGCCAGCATTTCTTTTTTTTATTTCCAATCAGCAACATTATATTATGCCAAAACTCTCCCTAAATGCACACTGCATTTCACAGCGCGCTAAACTCTGCCGGAAAAATCGGCGCCTGCACGCAAAGGGGCGTCGTTTCCTCAGCAGTGTATTTTACCTTGTGAAATTTTAAGGCGCTCCTTTCTTTTGCAGCTAGAACATCCTTAAAAATACTAAAAATGCGTTCGCCACGGACGACCGAGTCTTCCGCTGGCAAACGCTGTCGTTTGCATACGATACGCCTTGAAATTTTCACCCCATGGTCGATCAGGCGCCGATTTTTCCGGTTGCTTTCCCATACCTTGAGCCACCCAGAAACACCGCGCGCCCCCGTAAAAAAAAAAAAAAAGAAAAAAAGAAAGAAGAAAAGAATGGAACGGCATTGAGTGTTTTGTTTACTTACCGACTTTGTGCGTGGACCGCGCCACGTTGCGCTGCCTGATGCACCCGCGTTTTGGAACTAATTCAGTTGACAGTTCCCTCCGAAGATGAAGCCACTGAAGCCACGGCGGTAATCGGACTGGTAGGCTGCTCCCTTTCGAGCGGGCGGAAGAAGACTACGAAGAATTCGGCAGCGAACGGCGGAAACTCGATTACGTACAGCTTCAGTAGTCGACGCTTTGTTTTCTCGATTGCGTTCGCGGCGTTCACCGTGGACTCGCGCACTCGGCCGTAGCCGAACGGCCGAACCAGCTGGACGGCTGCCGGCGCGCGTACCGACAGCGTCGCCATAGCAACCACGCCGCGAGTGTGGTTGCCAGACAGAATTCACACGATTTTTTTTCTCGTCACTCACGTTGAGTTATAGAAGTTAGGCGCGTATCATTATAATACATTATGCTGTAAGAAGTTATTAAGGGATATGTGTACCTACCTAAGACAAATGCAGAAAAAATATTATTGAAAAATAAAATTGGCGTAATCTTTTCATATCTTGATTAAGACTAGCGTGGTCACTGGGCTAACCGATGCGCGAAATAGGAGGGCATATATACCGCTCGGGGCACTTCTTCGTTTTTATAAGTAGGATGTATGTACTATTTGTTGTGTATTGTGCAATAGACTACTTCCATAAAGCCCTGCATGCAACACGGCGCGCGTTGCACTCTGGGAACTAGTTGGCCAGGGAGGAGGGTGGCATGGTTTCGGTTTCGATAGACACGTCGACAAGAGATTGTTTTTTGGTCCCGAGAGCGTCATTTGTGGTCTCTAAACTCACCTAAATGGCCAGACCTCGAACCTTTAGCACAAGCCTGACACATGCTTGTTGTATTCTTGTACTTGAGCCTTCCTGTTAGCGTTCCAATCGAGGTATGTGGACGAGCCAGTGCTGGGAATCTCGACGCTGCGAAGCTCGGGGATCTTGCTTGTGTACGAATCAACAAGCTGTAGCAACCAATAAGTATGCATACATCGAGCTCGCGTCTTTACATTAGTGTTGTTGATCAGGAAGTTTGTTTCGTGCGTCCATACACGAAATATTACTTTTTGCTATTACTGTTTTTCTTAATATGCCTGAATATGCGAGGTAAAACTCGGAGGCGCCATTGAAAAGCTAAATTTTAGCACACTTCTTATCTCTTATCTGAACAGACCCGCAGCACTGCACGAAGTGAAGTTCCCACCCGCTTGCATTCCATTAATATTCAACATCGCGTATGCGCATAAAGTTATCCTGCAATCATATAGGAAAATTCGCACATACAGACCGTTTTAAGAAAGCAAAAGTCGAGCACCTCTGTGAAGAATGTCGCACCGTTCGCCGGAAGTGCGCCGGACGGGCATGAACCCCTATGCGCACCGCATAGGGGTTCATGCCCGTCCGGCGCACGGTGCGACATTCTTCACACAAGCGCTCGAACGAATTCAAAGCGCGTTTGACGGTTGCTAATGGCCATAATATTTGTTATGTGTTTGCTTTCTTCCTGCCTGAGTATGCCGAGATAATTTCAGACACACCGTTCAGGCACAGATCTTGGGCGTCAGTAAAAGCTCGTCCAAAAAGGCTTAGCGAGGAGTGGGGGACGCTTGTTAGGGGCTCCGTCGTAGCTAGCCGATCTCAGCGTTTGCGAAAAGTTAATCTTCTATCAGCATAAAATTTGAGTGTGAAATAGCTGATGACACGAGGAAGACATCATAGTAACTTTTGTGCAGTAGTGTAGTCGAATTTATTGCGTTTCCTTAAAAGTTCATGCGTAAACGCTGGGCTCAACTTTGATACCCTGTGAGGATGCGGTTTGCTTTTCGCCCAATGAAGTAACAAGAAGCGAACGTTTGGCAAAAAAAAATACTTGTAAGGCTCCAGATGAACAAATCTCACTTCTAGTTCACTGGTACTAGACGGGATTATTGAAATTGAGCTCAAACATGCACTCGTGGGGTGAGGTGACTAAGCCACGACTTACAACGTTCGCATACGCACGTACAATATCCGGTGTTTCGAGAACTAAGGAAAGTGCCCCGATCTTCGTATTGTATCGCTCGAAAATGAGTGCATTGTACGTTCGTGAAAAATCAGATAATCGAAAACGCAAGCAGCGCGTTCGGTCGCGGCGTGATAGCATGAGATGAAGCTGCTCAGTCGAAACCGAAACTGAGTGGCCAACTAGTTCCCAGAGTGCACTGCGTGGTATTTCGCCGCAATGGGGCGCGTCGGTTTTGGAACAAGTCCATTGATCAGTGCTTGTATGGCCGTGTGTATGTACAGTGTTGTGTGTATGTCCATGTCGTAAGTGAATGTAACCTCGCGGTGGGCAGCGAAAAAAACTGCTGTTTTCTTTTTTCAAATGTTGATCACTTTTTTTTTTCGTCGCTAGATGGGGGTTGTCGCCGCCCAATTTGAAAAGTGTGGCAATTGGTGATCTATAACTATTAGAGGGCTGGATGCCATTAGTCCATCCGTCGTGTTGATCGCTCCGAGTTGTTCGGTTTCGCTGGTAGCTGTGTCGTCGTGTTATGCTGCCTGATTGCAACAAAAGGAGGTTAGGCGGCTTCCCCAGCGCGTGTTCTAGGTGCTGAATGCCGCTGTTCACGCACAAACGTTCATGAGTGGATAACGCACGTAACAGAGGTGAGCACAGGCAATAGTTAATCGAGAGCCACACGGAGCGCGAGTGCGATACCTCCGCTGTCGACAGAGGGTGTCGGAGCGATTCGTTGTCAACTTGTCGTCCACGGCAAGTGGGCGTTTTGTTCAATAAAGCCAGCCTGTCAGTGTTTTGCAAAGCTATCCCTTCTTTATAAGCGCTTCTGATGCGATGAAAATGCGACCGGCATTGAGCAGGCCGAGCGAGACTTCGGTTTCGGCCTTACTCGTATTATTTGCGGCGTTGGCGCTTGGACATAGAGATGTTTGGAAAGTTTTTTGCGCCTACAGATGACACCAAACGAGCGTGCGAGCCGTATGCTCTTGCTCCGGCGAGAAGCCGCGTACGGCTCGCCAGGCTCGTATCGCCTGTCGCATACTGGCCGCCATATTGTTTTTAGGGTGTTAGCACTTAACACGATTTTCACCACCTCCGGCGGCTAACACCCTTACACTAATAAAGGCGTTAGCCAGAGGACGAGCTATTTACACGAATAAGGGTGTAAAAATTTTAAGTGTGTACCTTTAGTTTAAGTACCGTGGGGGGGAGTTTTCGGCGCTGGCGGCGGCCTTTGCTCCGCCCATTGTCCAAACTCTCCTGATATACGGCTCTGGCCATCAGGGGGGCTAACTCGCCTCCGGCGGGAATCTCTCCGATGCCACGTCACGAGGGAGGGGAGGAGCTTCTTTTGACTCCGCGCCGGCGAGTTTCCCACTCCCCCTCTTACATTTCCGACCCCCCGGCGGCGGCGAGTTCCCCAGCGTAGCTCCGATTTTTCCCTACGCTCTGGAGTGAAGGGTTTTTATTTTATTTAAATCGGTGGATCGGTAGCCGGCTGGGCTAGCGCACACCAGCTCGGAGCAGATCGAGCGAAAGGTCCGTTGCAGAACCCAGGATGCTGGGCTCAATCCCCACCCCGGCCCGTTTCGATGTTGATGAGCATCGTACCGGCGTGCAGTCGTGTAACACTACTGCGGGATGGACGTTGAAGACCATAGGCTAGCGGTTGTACGGCACTGCATGGCTAAATTTCTCATCTACAGCTGGGAGAATCTTCCCCGTTGAGGCAGACCAAGTTTTAGGTAGTATCAACATACATACAGCCCAATTTTTTTTATTTAAATCGTAAATGACAAATAAGAATAGGTAACAGCAGGGATGCTAATTATACAAACATTGCTTGGATATGGGCTAGTTGACTAGACATTTTGATGGTTTGCTGCGCCACGTAGATGCAAGAAAAACGCTCTTGATAAAGATACTAACTAAAGCAGAGTATAGACGAAAAACAACATACAGGATTGGCGCAGACTAACAACTGTGTTATTTCTTTCTCATCTTTCTCCCCCACACCACCACACAGCCACAATTTTTTTTTTTTCGGAATAGGGTGCACGTGGAGCGAAAGCTCGCACTGCAGAACCCAGGATCGTGGATTCAACCCCCCCCCCCCCCCCCCCTGCCCTTTTCGATGTTGATGAGCATCGTACCGGCATGCGGTCGTGTATCACTACTACGTGGTGCACGTTAAAGACCCTAGGCTAGCAGTCATACTGCACTGGCTAAATTGCGTATCTACAGTAGGTGACAATGTCGCAATGTTCTGGCATGTACTCCTGCTGTATAAACAACTAACGGCCAATTTGTTTGTCAAAATACGGTGTGAAGGGAGAAAGATGAGAAAGAAATTACACAGTTGTTAGTCTGCGCCATTCATGTTCATTGCTTTTCTTCTATCATCTGTTTTAGTTTCAATTTTATCAAGCGCGTTTATCTTGCGTCTAAGCAGCACAGCAACCCATCAAAATAACTGCAAAAGCCTGTAGGTAATGGTAAATAGCGTTCCTGGTTGCAGATTGCCGTAAAAACACATTTGTTTCTAGGATTCACTTTGTAGAATTTGGATGTAGGATTCACGACGGGGACGACGGTCCATTCACGGCTCCATCGCCTTAAGCCCGGTTCGCCACGCAGTTCATCGCACAGACACCTTACCACGTCTTTCGAGAGGCGATAGTGTTGTTGAAAATGAACGTCGTCCATGTCCAACACATTGGCGTGGTTTAAATACCTATGCCGACGGCAAAACACGAACGAAAACGCTGCCATCTTGGACGCTTCTCCCTGATCTCGCGCCCAACTCGTCCAAACTCGCCTAGGTCGGAGCCGGCAAGCTTTTCCCATCCGCGGCGGCTTCTGCCACGTCACAATGACGTCACCGCATCTCGCCGCGAGTTCCGAATATGCAACTCTCCGACCGCCTCAAACCCTCCGTTTAACGTCACGATCTAGGGAGTGCCGGCGCGTGTCGTCATGCACGGCGCCGACCAATCGCGGCGGTCGGCGAGTTTGGCAGAGAACTCGCCTCGATCTCGCCGCGCCGAGCTTAGCCCCTCTATTAGCGGCGAGATGTTTTGGTGGCGCCCTCCAATGGTTCCCCCTTGTGACGTCATTACCTTGCGAACAACAAGTTCGATGGTGTTTGTAAATAGCATCGTGGAAGCCTGAAATCATTGCGCTCTCAAAGAAACACTGCCAACACCGTCGAAATTAAAGTTCTTTCATTCCTCTTATTTCCGTCGGTGGTATACCCTTTCCGACGTCATAGTCAGCCGTTGGGCCAATCGTGGAAGGCCGGGCGGGTCGTTCGCTCTAGCTTCCGGGGGCTGGGCGTGGCACTTTACCTCCTGCGCGGACGATGTCCTTCGGGGCTCTTCGCGTGCCTTCTGCTCGCCGCGAGCGAGTACGTCCTGTGGCGAAACCGGTGCTGCGCCGTGGGACAGGGACGGAGGTTGCGCGCGCTCTGGCCGCTTTTGTTCAGGCTACGGCGGGAGCTCGTGTCCCACCTCGAGGCGCAACTGTTCCTCCTCGGAGAGCAGGAGTTCCTGCGGCGCTGGTCCTGCCGATACCTACACGTGCACAACTCTCGCATCGAACTCCGTTTTCAATATGTTGATCATATCTAGACCGCGTTAGGCGGAGAAAGGGGGAACGGGACGCGATGCGGCCCTCTCTTTGAGGCGTCGCAGGGGCGGGACGTGCGAGTGCGGTACCGGTTGGGGGGCCTCTTTGTGCGAGTGATTGCGCGGACGGGCGCTTTGCCGAGCGGCGGGTGCGTGCCCGCGCCTTAGGCACGGGGTTGGCTAGCTTGAAAGCCTGTATATACTGTACATAGCGCGTTTTCGGGGTTTGGCTTTGTTCTGGGCATGACACCACTGTTGTAAATAAAATTTTCTAAACACCACAGCGCGCTTTCGGTCGCGCACGTCGCCAATTGTACTAGGCTGAATTGCAGATCGGGAGGCCGTCGCTGGCATCACCGGCGGCCATTACTTGACACCAGGCAATACATGCAAGTCTATGGGGGAAACACACAAAAGTAGGAATAATGAATCTTCTACCCGGTGCTTGAAGGTGAGTATCTTATGATGTGCCGCAATCATTGTATGGGGTGTTTTGTGATTGAACCGATATTTGTAAAGCGTTCGAACGCCCATTGAAAAAATAAAACGCCCCAGAGCACCCACGGCTGAGGTGGCCGCTTGCTCTCGTCGAGGAGTAAACAAATGAACTTGCCGTTAATAAGACCGTTCTCGAGGAAGCCTAATGGTTACATGTTGGCAGCGGCTTTCCGGGGGTGAGCAAGTCCACATAGCAAAGCCTTCAAGCCTGTCGTCGTCTAAACCTAACTCATCAAAACCGCCACCGACTCCGGAGTAACTCTACAACTCTTGTCTCATTGAGCTGCACTACATTTTTTGCCCAGCGGAGTCACTCTCAATCACAAAACATTTATTTGTAAGAACTGTGAGGACTTCACTTTTAATGGTTTTGCACAAGCTATTTGACAGGATTCATGAAAAGCAGCCAAAAAAATGTTTCATTGCCAACAGCAGCTCAGAAATAGGGGAAACGGCACTTTTCGCATTTTTCACATAGAGTCCCATGCATTTGGTGGTGTCAAGTGAGGGCTGCCGGTGGCTTCGGAAAAAAGTTCCTTTCCAAAAAAAAAAAAAGAAAAAAAAAACAGCTTCGCCTTTTGTCAAGATACAATTTCGCAGTGCAAACGCTTACGAGCATAATTCGCAATCTGCTCCCCATGTGGCGCCGCCAGACAGTCTCAAAATCGCTGTTTTTTTAGGTTTCCGCAGTAGCAGACAAGTACATGCGTCGAGGATGCGTGATTCACCGATGCCGTCGAGATTCGGGGAAGTGCGCGCTGACCGTGTCGGAGGGATAAACGCACTCCTTGGGTCCGCCAGCAGCTAAGTCGAGACAAGTTGGTTTCTTCAATGGTTCTTTGCACAGGTTGTCCAGACGAAGCGGAGCCGCTAGGGTAATCCATAACTTGTCGGGAATTGCATCCTCCAATGGTAATTCTAGCCGCCTCCTTCCGAATCCTTTGCTTAGGCGGCGCGAGGTGACAGAGCGAATTTCGAATGCTCCTCGACCAAATCTCTTGGGCGCCGCCGGCCAGTGTTTGCCCTGTCGAGTGGCGGCTGTTTCAGGGGAGGGGGGGGGGGGGCAAAACACATGCATTGCCCCCCCCCCCCCCACTCTGAGAACCGGGGGAGGGGAGGCAAAACACATGCCTTGCCCCCCACTCTGAGAACTGGTGGGAGGGGGGGAGGGTCAAGCGCCCCCTTTGCTCCCCCGATTGCTACGCACTCTAAAAAAAAGGGTGTAGTGGGTACACCCACAGGGGGTGTAAGTGCTGCCACATATACTACACCCATGAAGGTGTACAAGTACACCTCAAAACGAGGTGCAGATATACACCCTCTTTAGGGGTGCATACGTGCACCCTTTTATACACCTTCAGCATTTGGGGGTGCACAGATACACCCCATACTGAGGTGTGTCACTACTCCTTTCTTACACCCTCACTGTCGTTTCAGTGTGCAGGTACACCTCAATTTAAGGTGTACAAGTATTCCCTTCTCTACACCCACCAACAGGGTTTGCTATTACACCGTTGTTTACACCCACCCCGCTCATAGGGAAAGGAGATACACCCGCCAACAGGGTTTACTATTACACTGTTTTTTACACCCACCCCGCTCATATGGAACATATATACACCTCATTCAATGATGCACCATAACACCTCTTTGTGCACCCACCTCAAGGAAACCTGTAAATAATGTACGCGCCCAGGGGGTTGCAAAAAGTCAGGTAAACAGACACAACGGATTGTTTTCAAATCTCCTATAAGTTTATTAGACAGCCTATTCCGTAAACAAGTACAAAGTGCAAGCGATCTGTGATATGTGAAGATGTACAACCAAGCTGTTACACAACTGAGGAGATTACTGAGCGAACAAGAACCGGGGTGATTCTTAGGTAGTGTCTATTCTCTCAGCAGCCGGCAGAAGTATTTACCCGAAATCGTGCCGGCAGTCGTCACTCATTGACGATATAATCACTTCATCGAACGACGTGTCATCACAGCTCAGGTTAGCTCTCCTCTATAAACATCTTTTTTTTTTTTTGTAATGAGCCGCCCCAGGCTATGTGCGCGAGGTGATATATACGGGTATCACAGATAGGGTGAACATTTTTTTAATGAGCCGCCGCATACTGTCGCCACGAAGCGATGTGAACGGGTGGGCTGGGTCGGTGAGCACGGGCCTCAGAGACACACGCACGACGGAATGTCCCTACAGCATGTATTTCGCGTAACGAGTAACGGTGAAACGTTAGTGTCGACGAAACGTGTCTAGAAAACATGCATCAACAAAAAGGTGTCCATAAAACGCGTATTCACAAAACGCCAGGAGAAAACGTCACCTGCAGTTATCACATGATTGTAGACAGCTAATGGCAGGCGACTGCCAATAGAATTTCGGGGAAATTATTCTCCCGGCTGCTAGGAAATAGACACTGCCTAATTTTAGTCGTAATCAGGAACGGAACGGTCAATTTCTGCAAAGGAGTAGGTTGCAACGCACTTACGATGAAAATATCGGACTTCAAATATGTAATCCGAGATAAATGTTGACACGGGCACTGCAGAACCACACAAACACAAACACGGAAAGAAAGAGGTCTGTGAAGATTCAACACGATGTGGCAGAAGAAGTAATTTGCCAAACCGAACACTAAACGCATCACATGAATTCCTTGGGCTTTTTTGAAGAAATCGCTTGTTGCCGATGTACGTTGGACTTTTTAAACACTGGAAGCCTTGGTACACTCGAATACGTTGTCACGGACGAAATCTTTGGCGGCCCCGCTGGTCGCAGCATAGCACACAAGAAACTAGGCCGGTAATAGGGAGTTTTCGTAGACCGCGCTACCCCCTCCGCTAAGCGTTCCGCAACGAAGAAGTCGCTACTGCGCCTGCGCGCCGATAGCCTTGACTGTGGAGTTCCCGCTATCGTAGCGGATTGCGGAGGGCCTTGCGGGACGGCGAAAACGATCTACGAAAACTCCCTAATCAGACATTTCCGGATTGGAAAGAGCTACTACGTGACCTGTGAAACCTTTGCCACATGATCACGCTCCTGCCATTACCCGCGCCCAGACAGCGGACTCAAGGCATAAAAAAGCCTCCGGTTCATCGGTCCGACGACTGCGTAGCCTGTTCCACGCTTTCAGCTTAGGGAGAGAAAGAAAAGAGAGGAGTATACGAAAATAGCAGCTCCTTCAAGGCCAAAAGTGGTCGCCCTCGCGAAGGCTTATCTTCAGGGTTGTCCCAACAATAAACGCAGCTAGAGGATTTGTCCCCTATATCCTCTTGAAAGTTCGACCCAAAGTTAATAGCGCAGTGGATGCTACCCGTGGCCTTGGCCTTCAGGCAGGTGCCGTGCTCCGCCTTATCTCTAGCTTGGAGACTTTAGTCATGTGATCCTACCCGGAGACCCGATTGGCCTAAAACAAGCATAGCGTTCACTCTACTGTCAATACCGAGTGAACAGAACAGTTCCATACTTCCTAAGAAACTGACCAACCCAAAAGTGACCCCCAAGAGGGCATCCAAGCACACGCTGGTCGGGGCGCGTGGCTAGCGTGGCGGTGCACTGATACACCTAGAGGTTTTTAAGGGAGAGGAGGATGCTCATTGTCGGTGCACAAATACACTGGCTGGGCAACTGAGGGTGCATCTTTCAGGAAACGGGTGCATGTGCTGCTGATACACCCGACTACACCCGTTTTTTCTTAGAGTGCGCTCATACATGAGACAACCATACACTCAATTTACCCTCGAATCTGTGGCGGGTTTTAATGCCAGGGCGATATTTAGAGCGGAAGAGGTCAATAACACGGCCGCGATTGTTCAAACAGCGTTCAAAAGCCATGTTGTTCTTGGAAAAGTGTTGGTCTATATTAAGTATAGTTAGAAAGTAACATGTATTCGTCTTTCCTCCGTGTCGTGTAGTGTTGCGGTCAGAGGAGTCTGGCCGTAACAATACTAGAAGGAAAGGAAGCCTAGAACTAATTTTTGTCGCGGACGGCGCTTTTGTTGTGGCGGTAACGAGGTCTCTGTGACCTCGACCATGTGGTGCTGCCACGTGCCTTGCTCCGACGCACTTATTGGGTCGGAGGGCCGCAGCCTCCGCAGTTCGCCAAGTTATCGTGAAACTGAGTATAACACTCACTGAACTGTTCTGTGGAACCAGTTTGTTGAAAACTTTCTTTCCCGACACTGTGAATGAACTGAACAAGCTTCCCAAGGGTGTTGTTATACTCCGCGACAACTTTTCTTGGCAGTGCAGTGGAGGGTACCTCCCGCGTCCCTTCTCCCATTTTTAGTGTGCGCAGGCTCTCCTCCTCCCCCATTTCCGGGGAGAGGAGGAGAGCCTCCGTACACTCAGAATGGGAGAGGGGACGCGGGACGTACCTTCCACTGCATTGCCAAGAAAAGTTGTAGCGGAGTATAGTTCGGTGTCACTTGTATACTTTTAGTGATGCTCTATAGACCTTTCCAAAAAGAGCGCTCTAGCCGCCGCCATTTTGCGAATCGAGCGACCCCTATCAGCCAGAAATTCCTGGCACCCGCCTGAGCTGTGGAAACCCGGTCAGCGCGACTCCCCACCTGCATTTTGCATTCGGAGTTCGCCGGCTTTTCTTGGAAGTTTTTACTTTATTCGTCTGTTTAGGATGCTTACCCTTTGTATGTTATCTTACACTGTGAGGACCAGAGAATACCAGGGCTCGTAGCCTGCTCGGCCTTCGCAGGAAACGAACGAAGAGAGCGAACGTCAAGCCGCCCGCGACGCAGGCAGTTCGACGTTCTTGGAGGATTATTTCCGTCGAGATAATCTCCAAAAAGCCTTCCAGGCTGTGTTCCGGGTCTTCGCGAAAAATAGCTGATCGAGTCAGGTCCGGGGTGTGGGGACAGAATAGACACGTTCATTCGTTTGCTTTGAAGCTGTGCAAAAAAGCTGCTCTCCTCTACATGTTCCCCAAAACACGCCGGATTCCGTCCGATTGTCGTGAAGTGACTATCGTCGACACTGTATATTGGATATGCTGTGTTATTTGAGACCTTTCTCAAAATCCTGTTCGGATAACGCGGCACCGTGGGGTACGTATATTTTTTGTTCGATTGATGAGACTCATTGAATTTTATGTTGTGGGCGGGGAATGTCCATGCAGTTCGGATATCCTGTGTGGTCAAATATTTTGACCTTTATAGATTGACACGCCTGAGTGTACGGTGCCGTAAAACGATGAACATAAAATGAAACAAACATATCCTTGCATTTGTTCTGTCGCGCACGGACTCACCAAAACAGCTTTCATTTCTTTGTCTTTGTTCCCAAAAATAGAGCACTGCTTCCTTAAAGACCTTTATAAATTATGTTCGCCACAAAATACAAAAGAAAAAAGAAAACGCGGCAATTCAGCCGCTACCAGCGTCCGGAATTGCGCCTACGCAGGCTGCCACTGCCCGCTGACGAGAAACTCCACAGCTCAGCGCAGTCGGGCAACACTGACGTACACTCTCAAAACCAGGGACGCGCGCTGCAAGTCGATTCGTTTGAGACTGCCGCTGGAAAGGTCTATAGGAGCACTTTGTCGCGTAGCTAATCCACTGTCCTGTTATTTATCCATGGTTACCTTGGTATGGTGCACGGCTACACTTGTACGACTCCCTCTTTTCGCGTTCAAAGTGAATGCTGGCTGTATAGAGAAATAAATAAATAAATAACCAAAATAATTGTTCTTTGAAACAATAAGAAGCAGATATGGGCTCAATTATTCAACATGACAGGGCGCTCTTACACCACGTACAATTCCCCCAAATACCTCAATTTCTCCATTCTCACGTCTACTTAGAAGCTATTCAAGGAACAAAGATCAGTCTCTCTGTGGTAATATCAGTTGATTTTCAATCGTTATATGTCCCGCCGTGAGTTCAACTTTATTCGTTTGCTTGAACCTCAAACCGCAGTGAGCTTGTATTCGAAGGCCACTGTGCGTCTATACCATTTCTTCAGTCTTTGTTTTCTTCCTCCTTCCTCGAGTGATGCCGATCGCCGAGCTCATTAAGGCGGCCCTTGCTAATGAGCGAAGCGCGTCAACCTAAACAAGCTGTGGTTAGCAGTTTTCGATAAACGTTGGACCCAGATTGGACTTTTTTTTTTTTCTTGTGGTTTTTGTTGTAACACTTTGCAGTTCTTTTTAATCTTCAGGCATGGCGTGCTACAAATGTGGTGGGCCCCTTCATTAGGGTGGTTTCCCGAAACCTCGTTACATTTCCGTCAAGCCCACTGCCATCATTCATGCTGGTGAACCTTCTCCGCCATATTCATCACTTGTTTGAATGTCATGGTTCTTAATTGGTATAGTTTTAGGTCGGTAGCCTCATAGGCCCAACAGCGCTGAAGGTCGATACCCGGGTCAGACGTGCACATTAAGGGCCTTCAGAACGAACTCCTTTAAAGAATCGCCAAATTAACTTGCGATCTTGTGCTTATCAACAGTGGCGTACCAACTTATTCTGAGTGGGGGGGGGGGGGGCAAACCAGACCCCCCCCCAGTGCCGGCCTTGGTATCCCTTGGGTGCCGCCGGCCAGTGTTTGCCCTGCCCAGTGGCGGCTGTTCCAGGGGGGGGGGGGGGCAAAACACATGCCTTGCCCCCCCCCCCCCCCTCTGAGAAGTGGGGGGGGGGGGGGGGGGCAAACGCCCCCCTTGCCCCCTCGGTTGGTACGCCCATGCTTATCAACACGCGTTAGTTCGGCGACCCTTTAAAGGAGTTCGTTCTGAAGGCACTTAAAGGGCAACTCCGGCCAAAACTCAAAATGAATTAAATTACTGGTATCGCTTTAGTGACACAAAATACGACCCCAGCCAAAATTTCACGTCCGTGGGACGCCGCATTCTCAACTAATGCCGATAATAAAAATGCGACCCGCCGCGAGCCGCTGCTCCTTAGCGGGCGGCCAGCGGGTTGCCGATCGCTAAAGCAACATTGGGCCGTGATGTCAACATCGTTCTCTTTTTTTCCCCCGTTCCGGACGGGCGCACGGCGCAGCCGTCGCGCGCGCTTCTTTGTGCCGCTACTACCGCTACTTCGGCTTGTGATTGCGTGTTTAGCCGTTGCTTTTACCTGTAGCCCGTGTAGCTTCGGTATAGCCTTTTGTTTATTTGTTTGTGAGGACTTCAAGACTTGTTTTAGCGAGCAACTCGGTGCGCCCAAGACTGCCCAGCTGTTCCTCGAAAGATGCCGAGTACAACTTGTAGCGCTGTGGGCTGCTCCAACAACCCGCTGCGCAACACGGAGGTGCTTTTTTACAAGTTTCCAACGGATCGGAAATTGGAGAAGGTGTGGGTGAACGTTGTTCGACGAGTGGACTTTGGAAAGCATTGGACGCCGACCCCCAGATCGAAGCTCTGCTCCGATCATTTTTCGCCGGAAAGTTACGAACGAAACCTACAGGTGTTGGTTGCTTGTAGCTTGTCAGCGAAGGGGTCGAGGCTTAAAAAGGATGCCGTGCCGTCGCTCTTTGCCCACCGTACATGTACAGAAAAGGTAAACATGATAAAAGTATCCAAGTCAATAAATAAGACAGTCATAGGGACGGTGCAAACGTAACTCAAGCCCCGACCAGGGCGCCCCTTGTGGCAAACGGGCCGTTGCGATCGGGGAAGCTGCTGGAGTCGCCGCGTTGACGCTGCGTTGCTGTGGGCTACAAACCGTGGTTTTCGAGATACCTGTTCCCGCTTCGAAGAGCAAGAATAATTGCTGTGTGGTTGGATGTACCAGTAGTTATAAAAACTCGGCTGATACTAAGTTTTACGGCTTTCCATCGAAGCCGTACGAGATTGAGCGCCGAGCGACTTGGATACGACTCGTGCGTCGATTCAAGTGAGTGGTGTTTTTCACATCGTAGTTCGCGCTGGTGCTTTACACAGTAGGCGATTCATATAACTATCTTTTTTTTCATTTCTAGCGATGACGGAACCGCCTGGGCGCCCACAGGGAATTCTAAAATTTGCAGTAAGCATTTTGTGGGCAATGCGAAGCGGAACGAACAAGCTCACCCTAGCTACAACCCATCCATTTTCCCGTCGGTCTACAGAAAAAGAGTGGTGTCAGGAATTGCAGAACGGCATGACAGGTGATTTCCCGTTTTCTTTTTTTAATTTTTTTTTTTTTGTTTTACGAAGTGTGGTTATGCAGCTAGCTATTCTTCGTCTCACATTAGCATGGACTAACCACAGGCTGTACTGGCGCGAGACGGTTGCCTTGACTGGCGCTCGCACTGCCCGAGCGCCCGTACTCCCGCCGAGACGTTAACCAAAGCAATTAGCCCGTGCTTCTAAGTCGCCAACAGTAATCCATGCTAAAATTAGTTTTTTTTTTTTTTTTTTATAGTCTACTTTGTAAAGCCTGGTTCAGACAGTTGCGTTTGACTGCGTTTCACTGCGTTGCGGCTGCAAGAAACCAGGACATCCCTGCTGCTTATATCGCGTGCCAAGATGATTCCTTGAATTGGATTTCACGCTTCATACGAAGCACAGATGTACCGGTGACTCGCTTTCGGTTCTCCACGCAACGCAGTCAAACGCAAGTGTCTGAACCGGCCTTAAGGAGTTGGCGATGATTAGGGTAGTGAAGTGATCACCAAAACTTTGCTTTGCTTTTACAGGCAACATAGAAGGGACACACAGCAAAGGGTTTCAATGCCACGAACAGACGCACCTGAAGTAGATATGACGATGGAAGACCAGGCAACAGAGCAGTCGGCACCTCTTTCATTTACGGCTGATGTAAGCACAAGTTGTACCACATCCCTTCTTGCATGTACAGGATTGGCAGTTTGCATGTGGCAAGCATGTACGCAAAGTGGACCTCAAGTTTGACCAGCTGTCCTTATCCTTAGGCTCTCCTGGGGACAATTTTGAGGGACACCAGCTGCAGCTGCAGGTTTTCTTTTCAACTTCCTAAATCTAATTTAAGACTTGCTGAGAGTGAGAGGTCGGTCGGCGACTTAAAAAGCTGGAACATTATTGTGAAATATGTACTATCAGGGAAAAATGAAATACGAACAGAGGAGCGCGTTGGCGCTCTGTACAGGCTGCGCCGCCTTGAAGTGAGCTTGGGGGTGAAGGTGTGTGGCCTACTCCGACATGTATACGCCCCTCGCTCGGCGCTTCCCAAGCTTCGGCATTGCTCGTCTTGTTGTGCTACAAGCTATCACCTCTATCGTTGCTCACTCAACGCGTGCGGCACAAGGAAGCTGCGCAAGCGAAAAGGAGAAAACGCTGCGGGCGCACTCGGCCTGCGTGCACGCAAGCTGCTACAAGCGGTGAGCTTCCTTGCGCCACATGCGTCGAGCGAGCAACGATAGCGGTGATAGCTTTCAGTGCACCAAAAGGCGCAATGCCGAAGCTTGGGAAGCGCCGAGCGAGGGGCATATACACATCGGAGTAGGCCACACGCCCTCGGCCCCAGGTTCACTTCAGGGCGGCGCAGCCTGTACTGGAAGCCACTTGCTCCTCTGTTTGTATTTAATTTTTCCCCGATATAGTACTTAAGGCAGGCACATGACCAGCGCTGCGCGCCCCCCCCCCCCCCCCCCCCCCCAATTCCTCGGTCTTGCTGGGACCTCCTATCCCTCCTCCCCCATCTATCACGTTCTGCCAGGGGCAGGCCCACCAGGAATAAATTCATGGCTATGTGCCTGACTAAAGGGCACAAAAATTATTCATAAACAAGCTTTATCTGTTGGTGTAAGTTTCGGTCTGCAGTCCTCGTTCATCAGCTACACTGCAGAAGCTACAGGTATGACTGAGTAAGTGACAAAGTGCTCCCACAGATAAGGCCCTTTGTTGTCTCCTTTGCAAATCTAGGTGTGATGCTTTACTTGTGGTTGCCGAGGGTCCCATTCCTGATTTCTTTTCAACCAGCATTTATGAACAAACTACCTTCTAGTATCCTAAATTTAAGAGCAAAATACAAGCTCAAGAAAGCCCTGAGAAATTTTAGGTTGTAAAGTGCTCACTAGTTTGCTTTTGTTATTCTAATTTCTTTGTGTGGATTTTATTTTACATGTATTCTTTTGCAAACGGCTGGTTTCACTTATTGTAAGACGCTGCCAGTCAAGCCCAATGTGACTTAGGCAGGTCTGACTTAACGTATGTTTTGTTCATTTGCAATAAATTATTTAAAAAAATGGGCTACTCGGGTTTCCTCAAGGGCCACAATGACTGCTCTTAAAGGAGTGCGTATGAGGTGTACACACCACAAAAACAACCTTTGGACTGTATGTTAGAGATCCCCAGGTGGGTTAAATTAACTCTTAATACTTTACTGTGGCATATCGGCACTTCAGTATCCTAGGTAGGGATCCCAGAATATAATTTTTTTTTAACTCGAGGTTAGCGAAATGAGAACTGTGATATGAATGTCTCGGCTGACCATTAAAGTATTACTTATAATTGACTTTGATGGCTAAAAGTAACAGTGTCTCGTTCTTGTGCATCTTTGTAGGCTTGCACCATGACAGAGGAAGAAGGAACACTCTTCTCTCCCTGCACCGTGTTCCTCTGCTGCAACGTGGGGCAAGATGCTGCAACCTTCATTTGTCATAATGTAACTAAAGACAAAGGAAGTGGGCCGGACCAAGTGTCATTTCAGGACGAGTGTGTAGGGCCGGCGTACAAAGAGCCCTGCTTTACTGGCTACGACTGTGTTCGTCAGGAAGAGGCAAAACTGGCAAGCTTAAGCGCCACATCCTTTTCACTTTTCGCTCTGTTGTTAAGCCTGCTCCCAGATGCCGCGAGAAGGCAGAATGAAATTTCCGCTGAGAATCGTCTCCTGCTATTTCTGATCAAGCTCAAGCACAATGTTCCCTTTTCTTGTTTAGGTGTTCTGTTTAATGTGCATCGGACAACAGCAGCACGAATGTTCAAGATGACGCTTGAAGCCCTCTGTGCCAGAACGAAAGACTGGATTTGGTGGCCTAGCAGGGCAGCTATACAGGCCACCATGCCAGCAAGCTTCAGGGTGCTCTATCCATTTTGCAGAGTCACCATTGACTGTACAGAAATGAGAGTAGAAATGCCTCCGTCAGTTGAGGAGCAAAATCTGTGGTATTCACAATACAAGGGATACTTTACTGTGAAGTATTTGATTGGGATATCGCCCAGCGGACTAGTAACATTCCTTTCGAATGGGTACGGAGGGCGCACAAGTGATGCCGCCATTACAATAGAGTCTGCTTTCCTGCGCAAGCTGCAGCCTAATGACATTGTCTTGGCCGACAAAGGATTCCCAGGTATTGTGACCGGTGTTGGTGCCCAGAATGCAACATTGGTGATGCCGCCGTTTGCGTCGGGTGTACAATTCACAGAGGTTGAGGTCAACTCGACATATGAAACGGCCTCTGTCCGGATCCATGTCGAAAGAGTTATTCAAAGGGTTAAGATTTACAGTATCACTCAGCGTGTTTCGCATCACCTCATCCCACACTTGGACAACGTCATGCATATTTTGTGTGTTCTAACAAATCTACGGCCGGGAATATTTAAGCCACGGTAACTGGGACATAGCTATTGGGGGCAGTGTCTGGCATTATGAAAAGAAAAACATCTTAGTGTAAACTCGAGGCTGCAGTTGGCAGGGGTACTATTCATGGTTTGGTCAATCACATATGGTTGTGATACTGAATGCACTTAAGGAAGTGCACATTTCTTGGCTACATTTACCGTGTCCGACTCTCTTTGGAACAATATGGAAGTTTCCATAACATGCACAGCACCCACACCAGCCACTGCCTGAGCTACATGCTTCAGGTGTTTTCTTTTTCAGATTGTCAGGAGCTGTACCTGGACACGATTTGTGCAAACACAGCAGTGATGCTTTTATTTTCATTTGGCTTGGGCAGAGTATGACATGCAACACTTCAAAGCTTGTTCGTAAAGCTACTGGCTCACTTTCCCTGAAGTGCGGCAAGTTCTTGAATATAATGTGTGAAATAAAACGATCTCAGCTTCGGTATAGCGTCCGAGAGAAATTCTTCATCACGCTTGATGTGCAGCGTCTTTTTGTCTACGGAGCAGTACAGAAAGAGATCGCACTCATCTAACTGCAGGACATACATGCAGATCTGTATCTGTGTATAGTATGTGTGAGACTTTCGCAACACGATATCTTTCCTCTGCTTGCATTCAGCTAGATACGCTAGGAGCGGTTTCTCTGTCAGAGGTTTCTTCCAGCGGCTGGAGGGGCACTTGATCTCAAGGAGCATGACATTTCCGTCCTCGTTCCTGCACAGAGAAGCAAGGATGAGCATGAGCCAGCAATTTTTGATACGAGAGAAATTTGCCGCCAATTGAAATGTCCTGGGGGAGGGATGGCGCCGTATTTTGCATGAATGTGCTAAACATAGCATGCATGTTTCTTAACTGGTGCTTCACTATGGTCGCACAAGAACACCATATGCCAGCTATGCTTTTACAATGCAAACGTTTTTGATGAGAGCATTTAGACAGCGCGACATTAGCTTCCGTTGGCGTGGCGACATTGAAACGGGCAGGGATGGAGATTGAACCCAGGATCTCTGCATCCTGCAGCACGAGGTTTTGCTTCCTATCCGCCTAGGTTCAGACCTGTAGTGTAAAAGCCCGGCTGGCCCTCCGTTTCAATGCTTTTACAGCTAATAATTAACTCCATGGATCAGCAGCTTGTCTTTGCAACAGACGAAGGGAATAAAAAGGCCAGTTTGGTAAGTACCGAAAGAGTCCATCTGGAGAACACCCCAGCCAGGGATCTTGCGGCATCACCACAAGCCCCAGCTGGTGCACCTTGAGGTTCCGCGTTTCTTCGAACTTGGCTCGGGCTTCTGGCTCGTACCGTTGTCTATGTGCTGTTGCTTGGGAAGTAAATGGCGCATCCAGCACCATGTTCTTGGCAACCTCTCGTAGGTCCCCTTTGCAACGTATAACTTTGTGTGCCTCCGGGTGGGAAAAGAAAAACATAATTGTAATGCAATTTATTGATTACAGAGCTCACATAGCTTCTCTAGATTTCAAGCATTATTAGTGAGCTTGTCTCCTTTCTTTGCACAAAAATGAGTCCTGACTCGTTCCCCCTGCAATTATGGGTGCCTTGGAGTCATTCTCCTTTTAGGCATGGCTGGCACAATTGTGATAAAAACGATGCATACCTTTGTTGCCGTTATACGAAGCAGCCTTTCTTTCCGCCACATGTCCTTCGAGAGACTGGTGTCTCTGCAGATATCCCCGATTCTCGTCAACGAAGCAGAGACGCTGCTATCATAAACAGCCCTCTCAGTGATTGTCAGGCTGTAAGACAATATTTCAGACAAATTAGAAGGTCAACATTGTCATTTGTGCATTGGAGCTTACCTGGCCAAAAATGTTTCCTCTTTTTGAACCGGCTTTCCGGAGTCAAACATCATCACAAAGTTTCGGTAGCGGAATCCTTCCTGTGGCCAGTCGAAGAGCTCCAGGACATCCGGTGACAGTGGCCTTTCAAATGGCAGAGGCTGTCCCTCATCGTGGGAGCACGTTTCTTCAGCCCGTAGCATGTCGGTGAGGGGGCAGTCCAAGTCTGGGAAAAACTTCCCCACGTGGCTCACAGCAAGTGCAGGCACGGAAACCGACACACCTGTAAACGTGGTTAAGTTAGAATGCTTACATACTCGGCAATCAATCTTGTGAATGAAATAAGGGCGTCCACAGAAACCCAGCTCTTGAGAGGTAAGGTATTGGGAAGGGGGGGGGGGAGAGAGGAGGGGACTTATCCCTACGTCTATACATTGCTCAGTATGAATGTACGAAATGACTTAAAGCCCCCGTACAGTACCGTACCCCCTTCCCTTCCCCCCCCCCCCTTCCCTTCCCCCCCCCCCCCCCCCCCCCCTTCGTCTTCTGGACCAGTTGCACGAGCACGAACCTTTCCGCGAGTTCGGAGTCACTCGAGAAAACTTGGGATATGCTTTCTTCGAGGAAGGAATGCCCCAGCTCCTTGGGCAACTCGTCTTGGAAGTCGCGGCATCTCTTTCCAAGTACACGGCGACCGCGGCGGCGTGTTTACATTTTCCGGCGACGCCAGCACGGCAGTCGCATTTCGCAAGAACGATCGTCCTGTCCTTGTCCAGCTGAATAGAAACACAACAAATCATCCTACGTTAGCACAGCTTATTTGAAGACTACCAATAAAGCAGATCTTTTCTTAGGCTTACCTGTAGCTCGATGTGTTTCCCGGCCGCGTTCAGCTTGGTCTGCGGAGTACAGCGAGCCGTGATCTCCACGTGTGTGTCGTAGTGTACCTCCCGTACCTCATATACATGTCCAGATTCATAAAGAAGCTGTCCCTTCACCAGATTAGCACCGCGGAAAAAGCTTTCTGGATCCTGAACTGCTTTAAATCCCGTCGTAATGACGACGGGAACACACATCACACCGCAGTTCGTCGCCATCGCACCCCGATGACTTTGCGCAGACTGCCGCTAGGTGCAGTCGAACAATAGGCGATCGAAGCGACCCGGTCGGCTTGCACTCTTCCTATTGTCAAGTGCAGTGTTGAAGATTGAGCATTCACGCTCTATTGAATGTCTGTTGAATGGGGAATGGTGGGCATGTAGAGTACAACCACTAACTAGCTCCAATCACTGAAGTTTATAATGAAAAGGAAAACAATGTTCTGCTTTGCGTCACTGCCTGTTTACTATGCAATCTCGTGCGTAGTATTCAGGACCGTAACGACTACTAGCGAACAGCCGGCGCGTGAAGCTCATGAGATATAAACATTCGCCTCCCAATCGTTCGAACCCGTTACGCAGCAGTATTAATTAACATTGGGCTTGTGAATACCACAAGGGACTTTAAAGAAATCGCGAAAGTTCGGATTTGTAAGTTACAACTCTCTAATTTACCTGAGTTCGGCTGGAGGTAAATATAATATTTAAAAATGCAAAAAAGCAAAAAAAAAAAAAACACTTGCCTTCGTCAGGAGTTAAGAAGGAAAACTTAAAATCCTATGTATTCCAATAATGTGATGCTCTCACGAGGGCCTTAAAGGGCATATGAAAAAATGAATAAAAAAAATTGTTGTGGGTGGGCGTGGGAATGCGGAAAAGGGGAAAGAAAGTGTTCTCACCTTGCAAACTTTCTCTGTTTTCCTTTATCACCTACAAAAACTTTTGCTAGCTTTGAGAAGAAAATGACTGCCCAAAGAACTTTTTTTTTTTTTTAAGTGCGGCAAGTTTTTATTTTTTTTATTTTTACAAAGCTTCACTACCTGGACGAACTTATGTGGTGAATTAGTGTCGCAGCTTGCAAATTTGGCTTTTACGCGCCTGAGGAAAAGAGAACGAAAAATCAGACGTCTACAGCTTAGCACACGTCTGTTCGGGCGTCGCGGCCCGCGCCGGAGAGCCTGAAACCTTCGTGTCTGGGACTGACCCGCAGTGCGAAAGCGAGAGGGCCCCCAGTACTGTACGTCACTGGCAGCGCGGCGTAGAGCAACGCCGCTCCGTCCACGGAGCCCCGATGACAATTTAGGCCTAGCGACGAGTGCGGGAGACCGCACGCACGCCGACAGCTTCCGAGTACGGCACCGAACGAGTTCACTCGTTTTCCAGTCGCTAGCTTTTGGTTATACAAGCAACAAATACGGCACGGCATAGCGCGCGTGCGGCGGCGGCCGCCGTGTACGGCACGGAACGAGTTGACGGGTTTTCCAGTCGCTAGCTTTTGGGTAGACGCACTAACTCTTGCTACATATGCTGGATAACTACCACGTATACAGAATTAAAACAAAATTATCTTACCTCCTATTTTAGACGGCTAGCGCAACAGAGGTAGGTGCCGCTTGGCCTGCGTACTCGTTGAGCGAGAACGATCTTGACGTCACGTCCACATGGCGGCTGTTTTCCAGTGTTGCCGGAACCTCGAGTGGCTAGTTTCGGTTTTGTCAGCCGCGCCCCAAACAAAACTTTGAGACGTCGATATCTTTAAAACTACGCACAATAACGAGAAAAAAAATACACCTTGCAATTCAGGGGCGCTGACTGCACTACTAACAGCCATAATCCCAATATCGAAAGTATGGACCGGAGTTGCCCTCGTCTGGCACTTAACGTGCCCACCGGCACTTCAGTCACATAGAGCATATGTGACTGATGTGCCAGTGGCTGAAGTGCCCGGTTCTCAAATGCCCTTGACTGAAGCGGCGATCGCTTAAGCTGTTAAGCGTCGGTCGCGTTAGCCCCATTCGCGTAAGCTCCGGTCGCGTATGCGCCGGTTGCAAAGGCTCGTAAGTGCCGGAATTGAAGCTGACCGACCTGAAGTCCTTGACGTCGTCCTCGACGTCATTTCGCATTCGCATTTTCAGCTCGTTGCTCGCCCTCCCGCGGCGGAAACGCGAAGCGCTCTAGTGATGGTGCCCCAATAGGCTACTTCCATAAAGCCCTGCATGCAACACGGCGCGCGTTGCACTCTGTGAACTAATTGGCCAGGGAGGAGAGTGGCATGGTTTCGGTTTCGATCGACACGTCGACAAGAGATTACACACTACGTGGACTATTAACGGCTGTTATCTCATGATTTCTGGTCCCGAGAGCGTCATTTCTGGTCTCTAAACTAACCTAAATGGCCAGACCTCGAAGCTTTAGCACAAGCCCGAGACGTATAGCTTGTCTTAACGCATGCTTGTTGTATTTTTGTACTTGAGCCTTTCTGTTAGCGTTCCAATCGAGGTATGTGGACGAGCCAGTGCTGGGAATGTCGACGCTGCGGAGCTCGGGGATCTTGCTTACGTACGAATCAACAAGCTGTAGCGACCAAAAAGTATGCACACATCGAGCTCGCGCCTTTAAATTGGTGTTGTTGATCAGGAAGTTTGTTTGTTTGGTGCGTCCATAGACGAAATATTAATTTTTGCGATTACTGTATCCTTAATACGCCTGTGTACGCGAGGTAAAACTCGGAGGCGCCATTGAAAAGCTCAATTATAACACATCTCTTATCTCTTATCTGTACTGACCCGCAGCACTGCACGAAGCGAAAAGCCCCCACTTGCATTTCACTAATATTCAACATCGCGTATGCGCGTAAAGTTTTCCTGCCAATCATATAGGCACATTCGCACATACAAACTGTTTTAAGAAAGCAAAAGTCGAGCACTTGTGTGAAGAATGTCGCACCATTCGCCAGAAGTACGCCAGACGGGCATGAACCCCTATGCGATGCGCCAAACGAACGAAATTATTCAAAGTGCATTTGACGTTTGCTAATGGCCATAATATTTGTTATGTGATTGCTTTCTTCCTGCCTGAGTATGCCGAGATAATTTCAGGCACAACGCTCAGGCACAGCTCTTGAGCGTCAGTAAAAGCTCGTCCAAAAAGGCTTAGCGAGGAGTAGGGGACGCTTGTTAGGGCCTCCGTCGTATAGCTAGCCGATCTCTGCGTTTGAGAAAACTTAATCTTTTATCAGCATAAACTTTGATTGGGAGATATATGATGACACAAGGAAGACATTATAGTAACTATATAGTGAGGTCGAATTTATAGCGTTTCTTTAAAAGTTCATGCGTCAATGCTGGACTCAACTTTGATACTCCTGTGAGGATGCGGCTTTCTTTTCGCCCAATGAAGTAACAAGAAGCGGACGTTTGGCAAATAAAATACGTGTAATGCTCCAGGTGACCGAATTTCACCTGTAGTTCACTGCTACTAGACGGGATTACTGACACGAGCTCAAAGATGCACTCGTGGGGTGAGGTGACTAAGCCACGTCTTACTACGTCTGCATTCGCACGCACAATATCCGGTGTTTCGGGAACCATGGAAAGTGCCCCGGTCTTCGTTTTTGTATCGCTCGAGAATGAGTGTATTGTACGTTCGTAAAAAAGTCAGATAATCGAAAACGCAAGCAGCGCGTTCGGTCGCGGCGTGATAGCACGAGATGAATCTGCACAGTCGAAACCGAAACTGAGTGGCCAACTAGTTCCCAGAGTGCACTGCGTGGTATTTCGCCGCAATGGGGCGCGTCGGTTTTGGAAGAAGTCCATTCAATTGCTCAGCGGGCACGGCGGAACTGCTCGCGATCATGACTCGCAAAATGTAATTTCGGAATGCAAAAAAAAACAAAAAAACTCTTCACTGTCTTAATGTAGTGCTGCAGCCGCTATCGTATTGTACCTTATTACAGAGTTTGTGAGTTTGCGTTAGAGTTGCGTGTTCCACGCTGCGCAAGAGCGCTGCCGCCATGCTCCAATCCAAAACCGGAATTTTGGGTCTTCCGGCACGCGCAGTGTGGAACACGCAACGCTGACGCAAACACACAGTGCTCAATACTAAAGCTCACTAATGTTTCACCGGTCTTCCAACGCCAACGAAACTTACTGGAGTGAGCAGACGTGCAAGCAGTTAGAGGTTCCTTTGAATTGCAAAGGCTGAGATTGGCAAAACGACGTCGCGTAAAAATTAAAGAAACTAAACGTTCTAGGAAGACTGGTAATTAAAAAAAAAAGAACGGAATCTGTTTCTTTTTTTTTTTATTGTTTTCTCTTTTTTTATAGTGAAAAAAGGGGGAGGGGGCATTTGGTCTGGAAGGATTGGTGGCGAATTCGGAAGTTTTGCCGACTGTCAAAAGTCGCGACTTTGATAGCACCATACGCTTTAAACAAAATTAATGTAATTTTACATGAATTTTTCAGATTAGCCAGAATATTTTAATTATTATTAGACTATTTTTATTTTATAACTTGTTAAATAAAATGGTGCAATTAGCATCAGTGATGATAATTTGCACACTTTTGATTGTCATACTTGTTCGCGCGTTTGAAATTAGATCATAAGATACAAATTGTATTAGAGCTTGAAAAACTACATATTATCTTAATTTTATTGGATTATTATTATTATTAAGTATTCTTATTATCTTAATTGTATTATTATTATTAATACAAATTTCGGCAATGTACACCCCAATAAACTCCACGATCACAGATATACGCCTACTAACCATAATAGCCTTTCCAGAATTGTCTCATATTTTTTTCTTCTTAGCATATGAAAAACTTTGACATCGTTATCAAAATAGACAAATAGTCAAACACTGGATATAATATAAACTATACGCCACGCGTTGCTCCAAACAAAAAACACACTTCAGCTGTTTGAACCCGATTCCGACTTTGCGTTGTTGTAGTGAGAACAGCGTTTCTTAATTTATGCGTTTTATGAACATAGTCTAAATCCGTCACCCGTGGCGAGATTTTGTAAAATATGGATGGATTCTGTAATTTTTTGTGCTGAGAACAATGTTAAAGCAATTAATCATCTAAATACCACAAAACCCATTAAAAGGACCGCAGTTCATTATTTCACGTGACGATTGTCTGAGCAACAAAAGGCAGCAAGAACCCATAAATATCAGCGTTCTTGTTTTTCAACATATACAATATTTTGTCACCTCTAAGGTGCACCGGAAAGACCTTGCCTTTAAAGGGACACTCGACTTTCAAGATATACTGGTGCCTGGATCGGACACCTGTGTCAAAAAATAAAGTTTCCGCAAATAACTCTTTTAGCTCAATAATTACGCTGTCAGGCACATCTTGAGTTATGAAAGAATCCGAAAGGAACGTCTATACCGAGAAATTAAATCCAAAATAGAGGTTAATTTCGGCTCTGTACCAAAATTAAAGCGTTCCTCCTGGCGTAAATATTACGCAAACACCGTTTTTGTTTTCAGGATAAAGAGGTGACCTGCGTTCATAACAGCCTAGCTTCCTGGTATATACCGTTTTATCGGGGATAGCGCCATTTCGAGAGCGGGAGAGAAGACGGGAAAGGACTACCGGCGGCTTTCCCCCTTGCTAGTGCGTTAGAAGGAGTGAAAGTCCCGGATTAGAGGCTTCGCCAGCGATGGGTGTATGCATTGCCCAAACTTCGTTTGCGCTTTCTTCTCTGTTTTAAACTCCAAACTTAATTATAGCCATGGGCTTGGATGGCGACAGTCCCCCGGTCATCGGGACACCATTGCTCGGTTATAGGGTGCAGGAATAAAGACAGAAAGTGTCGAATACTGTCCGAGGACCTATGTATAGCTTGAACGGATCCGGCGATTGCGGCTGCAATGTCTTAATTTCCATCACTTTCCCCATGACCCCGATCTCCGGCGGTAGTGGGTTTGAGTCCCTAAACCGAAAAGACGTTTCCCCAACGCCATCTTCTCGACTGTGCTCAGAACATTTTGTGAATGGAGCGCGCACCGGACTTACACTACACCGTCGATAAACCTGGGGTACGCTCGCAAGCTGCAAATTTTCTTGTGATAATTGCTGTTTCAGCTTGTAACTTTTTTGTAACTGAATTTACCTTAATATTGATAGTTTGAAGTGTTGACAATGACTCAATTTTATCAACTAAAACACTTAGTCGGCTCATTTCCGCCGCCGCGTGTGGTTGGAACTTGTCAAAAAGTTAGTTCTATCGGTTTTCCTGAATCGCGACCTCCTGCGTGATACCAGAGAGCCGTGAACCTATGTTGACCGTCACAACGCGACTAGATTCTTTTTTTTTTTTAAACTAGTAAATAATGTAGCTAGAAAAAACCTTCAATTTCTGTTGCTGAAAACTGAAACATGCTGATGCATCGATTTCGAATCGTTAAATCATTGATTGACTCGCTCCGGCAATAGGCCCATCCCGATTTTGCTGTTCTCAGTTCCCGACAAAAAACACACTCGTCGACACGGGATTCTCAAATAAAACAATTATAAACACCTTGAACCCGGAGTGAGCTGCCTTCGATCGTTACACGATAAACGATCTCAATCAGTTGAAAAACGCCATCCGCGGCACCCAAGAACACAAGACGCGCCCCAAAGTCGGATACCCAGCAGTTTGGAGCACCCAACTAGCACACCCAACGCGGGAGCGCGGCCCGGGAGAGTACTTTAGCCAACGTCTCTAACCACTCAGCATGGCCGCGGAACCTGACGCTCACTGAATGGTGCTACATTATTCAAAATGGCGCTACCCGCAATAAAACAGTGTACCGTTTTACCTTGGAACGATCGAAGGAAGCTCACTACGACTTAAAGGTTTATAGATGTTTCATTTGAGGATTCCATGTCGACTGTGTGCCTTTTGTCAAGAACTGAAAACAGCGAAGTCGAGATTGGCCTATTTCCGGAGCGAGTCGATCAATGATTCAACGATTCGAAATCGGTGCATGAGCATGTTTAACTTTCAGCAACAGAAATTGAAGGTTTCTTTCCATCTACATTACGTAGTAATTTTTTTAATAAATAGAATATTGTGGCGTTGTTATGGTCAACATAGCTTCACGGTTCTCTGGCATCACGCATGAGATCGCGAGTCAGGCAAACCGATAAAACTAACTTTTCGACAATTTCCAGCCACACCCGGCGGCGGATGATTCAACGATTCGAAATCGGTGCATGAGCATGTTTAACTTTCAGCAACAAAAATTGAAGGTTTCTTTCCATCTACATTACGTTGTAATTTTTTTAATAAATAGAATATTGTGGCGTTGTTATGGTCAACATAGCTTCACGGTTCTCTGGCATCACGCATGAGATCGCGAGTCAGGCAAACCGATAAAACTAACTTTTCGACAATTTCCAGCCACACCCGGCGGCGGAAATGAGCCTTTAGCTGAGTGTTGTAGATGATAAATCGGGTCAGTGTCACCTGTTCAAAATATCAATAAAAAAATAAATTCAGTTACAAAGAGTTACAAGCTGAAACAGCAATCATTACGAGAAAACTTCCATGGACCTTGCGAGCGTACCCCATGTTCATCAACGGAACAGCGTTAAGTACAGTGTGCACTCCATTCACAAAATGTTCCGAGCACACTCAACAGGATGGCGTTGGCGAAAAGTTTTTTTTCGGTTTACGGACGCAGCTCACTACCGCCGGAGATCAGGGTCATCTGGAAAGCGATGGAGCATAAAGGAGCTGTGCAACGATTAGAACGTTGAAAGAATTGGCATCTTCTACTTTGGAGATTGTTCATCTTGTCCCAAAGGACAGAAAACGCACCTCTTTCCTTTGAAATTTTGCGATTCCGCCGCGTAATTGCGAGGCAAAAATTAGAATATTCCCCGACCTGCTGCCGCAAGCGACAGCCATGAGAACCACGCGGCATGACGTCTTTACTTCCAGAAAGGTCGAGACACCTACTCCCAAATTATTTAAGCAAAGCACTGAAATTGTTGCACAGCTCCTTTAAGGACATTGCAGCCGCACTTGCCGGATTCCGTGCAAGCTACATAAGTCACCGGAGAGTATTCGAAGCTTTCTGTTGTTAATCAAGCACCCTATAACCGAGCGATGATGTCCCGATGACCGGGGAACCGCCGTCATCCAAGCTTATGTCTCCTATTAAGTTTGGGAGTTTAAGACAGAGAAGAAAGCGCGAACTAAGTTGGGGCAATGCAGACACCCAACACAGGCGAAGCCTCTCATCCGCGGCTTTCACTCTTTCTAACGCACCAGCAAGGGGAAAGCGCCGGTAGCCCTTTCCCCTCTTCTCTCTTGCCCTCTTTCAGTAAAACAGTCTATAGGCTCCTTGCACTGACGTCATATCGCACACTTTTGAACACCAAGTAAAAGAAGGAGAGGGAAGCTGCTTTTGTAAGAATTTTGAGTGACAGGTTAATCTTCTATAATCTTCTGGGGGGAGGATAGCGATGCCTGTACAAACCCGGGAGGCACAAAGGAGGCTCCTGATAAGAGGGGAGCTCCTTCTTCTTTTCTCTGGAGGGCATCGGAAATGACGTCATGTGCAAGCCACGTATACGTGGCTTGCACAGGACGTCATTTCCGTTGCCCTCCAGAGAAGAGGGGAAGAAGGAGCTACCCTCTTATCAGTATCCTCCTTTGTGCCTCCCGGATAAGCACAGGCGTCGCTATTCTCCTCCCAGAAGATTATAGAAGATTACCCTGTCACTAAAAATTTTTACAAAAGCAGCTTCCCCCTCCTCCTTTTACTTGGTGTTCAAATGTGTGCGATGTGACGTCAGTGCAAGGAGCCTATACACGAACTCAACTCTCTGACGTCACGGCGCGGTGGTGGCGCGTCGGTCGTACTTCCGGTCTGGGGCTGTGGGCAGAAGTCCCCGTGCCAGACGTATATTCCTGCGTTATTTTGAAAGAAACCAGACAAAAACCTGCCTACTTGTCAAAACGCCGCGACTGGGGCCGTACCAAAAGTGTCGAGAAAGGTTTGAAGGTCAGTTTTAACGTGCTCGGTTCGTCCGAGAATCTGGATATGTGTCCTGAAAAAGGGAAAAGCAGACGCCGTCGGACAACGATTGCTTGGGCGGGAAGCACTTTGGGTTGAATTCACGGATAGTTGTGGTCATCAGATTTATTTGTTTTGTTCCAGCATGAACGCCAGAAAACCGTCAAGTTGTGCGGACCACCTGCGGACTACGTTCAGTGCGTCTTCAAGTTCAAACGGCCGCCTGACCGTTCGACCTGTCGTCTGCTATTTCAAACGTTTTGCTTGTCGTCTGCTCTCTTAGACGACGCCGGCCCGTAGACCAAATGTTGGCCCGGTACTTGCGATAAGAAGTAAATGCAGGCCTCAAAAGACTTAAATTTGAAGGTCGGTAAGCAGGCTCAATGCAAACAGTAGATAAAAGGAGATGTTGATCATTGGTACCAGTGACCATCACCGACTTGCTATGCCTAATTCACTTGGTCCGATTCTGCTTGCGATTTTCAGTATCGACGTCTACCAACTCAGCTACGGTTCACGCTTTTGCAGCCCGAGCGGCGTCGCGACTGAAAATTCCGAGCTAAATCTTATCATCCGAATCAGGCTTTAGCGTACATACTGCGGCGTCCACGCGGAATGAATCGCCACATGTTACATTATTCACGCGAAGATTTGCGGTGTAACGAGCCTCGGTAATATCGCTGACTCCACTCAAGATAGTCAGACATCGCCAGGAAGACGTAGAATCAACAATTCGAACGCGAAAAAGGGCAGGGGGACTGACACCGACGCCGACAACATCGCATGTCAATGGTTTGTTTATGGGCGACGGCGAGCTTCTTGCCCACACCCCATCGCGCATGCGCGGCGCCGGTGGCGTCCGCTAGGGGCGCTCCGGTTTGTTTGTAAACATGAGTTGGTGTATAAGCAGGAGTAATTTGTGTCGCTCAATGAAGCCAGCACACCAGACAGGCTCAGCAACTGGTATACCGCAACGCATCTCCGAACCTCACTATAACCGCCATTTCGGAAAAAGAGTAGTGCAACCTATAGTGAATTGGAATCGCGAATAGGTTGCCCTAGAGGCCCTAGACGTCATCTTTGACGTCATCCTCGAGGTCTTCCAAGACGTCGCATTAAGGTCGTCTTAGAGGTCATCCTAGACGTCTTTCTTCAAATCGCCCTCGACGTCGTTCTTGACGTCGGTGTTGACGTCGCCCTCGACGTCGTCCTCTAGTACATCGTCCGTCCTTGAGGCATTTCTAGACGTCGTTCTTGTCGTCGTGTTAGACGTCGTACCATTTCCTTTCCTAATTTGTTTTCGTTCACGATGTTCCTGTAGAACTAACGCATTTTATCGCGTTTAATCAAATAAACAAAACTGCAACTTTTTTTTTGGTTTGCAATTTTTGGGAGCATGGATGGTCTGTGGAGACACAGCAGAACAGCTCTGAAACTAGGCAAACTCCTGAACGGAGAATTATTCCCCATTATGTACACTGTGTTGTTTTCTCAGAGTAGCTTTAGGACCCGCAAATCCGGGAGTAAAAGTGTAAAGGTGTGGTGAATTGCACATGGATTACCACTCCTCTCCTACACTTTAAGTCCGACCACACACGATGCTGCAGTCCAATGTAGCCAATAAAGCAGCGCCAAAAAGTGCCTCGTCACGGCGCTAGTCGCCTCTGAGCGTTTGATTTTATCACCGACGAAACCAATCGCGCACAGTGAACACGCCGGATGTCCCGCTTTTTCCCTTAAAGGGACCATGAAATGATTTTAAAATCGAATTTCATCCACCGCACGTCGTAAAAGGTGTGAAAAGGAACACAAAAACACAACACTAGGGAGCCAAAAAAAATTATTTGCTATAGAACTTTTAAAAGAAAACTGGACTCTTTTGCGACTTCTTACCTTCGAAAGCTCTGCCTTTTCACTACGATGCATACGCAGAAACGGTGCACGTCAGCCGAATCCACATCGCCTATTGGGTAAGAGCCTACCTCACCAGCACCGCGATCGTAAACAATAAATAGCCGGCGAATGTTTCCTAAAAGTTTTGTTAAATAATATTCAGATCCACATTTTGTAGCATAATTAGAGATGTGTGGCGAAAATTGCCAAATTTGATAATGCTGAGAGCCAAGCGCCATCTATCGTGTGGTAAACGAAGCAACTACTGCGCGTGAGCAGTAGGGCAGGGCCAAGTTCAGAACGGTAATTTCCTTTGGTTTCCTTCCTCTCAAAACTCTGACTGACGGAACGTTTATTTTTCTACGTGTTCATCTCGCGCGTGCCGACTTCAAGCAGCAAGAAAAAAATGTACTTAAAACAAACCACGACGAACAAGAACGCTGGATCCACAAACACCCGAGAAGAGCGACAACAGCCGCGAATCCCGCTCCGACGAAGCTCTCAGAATAAGGCCTAGCAGGCACTCCGACTCGGCGCAGCGTTGCTTCGTCGCAAGACCGTCTGCCTACGACCGGCTGGCGTACTGAATGGAATATGCCCGCGCTACCCTTGTGGACCCTTCCGTATTATAGTTTGATCGCTGACCTCAATTTTAGGTTAAGAGGTGAGGTCAATCTCTTCCCCTTGTTTTCCGAGGCAGTGTTGACGAACACTCGTCGAAAAGGGACCCTCGTCGATCCTCTCCTTGTTTTGTGTGATATAGAGCTGAAATAAACGCTGTATGGATTACCTTCGTAGCACGGTATGTACACTTTGTTATTGGTATGCCATTTTTATTCTGACAGACTGCACGTCACTGTCGAGCTGTAACAGTTCGTGGGAGGTATACGTGCAATACCGGTCCAACCTTTCTTTGCCGAGTGTCGCGTCAGTATCGAGTTGCAATTGTAAAAGATCGGTCCCGAAGCGCTTACCAACAGCGCGAATACAGCACTTCATCAAACGCGCGCGTCCGCTCCGAGTGTGAACAGGTATTTACGTGGCTCTTGCTGACAGTTCAAACGTATCTTTTAGAGCGCAGCTCTTAGGGGCCCGTTCCCGGCTTGAGCGGCGTCGCCGTCGGCGTTGGCGTCGCTGTCGCCGTCGGCGTCGGCGTCGGCGTAATTAAGGTCATCCCAAGGTCACGTGACCCCCAAGGTCACGTGACCCCTCCCAAGGTCATCTCAAGGTCACGTGACCCCGCGTGACCCCCTGAAGGTCACGTGACCCCTACGGTCACGTGACCCCTTCTAAGGTCATCTCAAGGTCACGTGACCCCAAGATGACCCCACGTGACCCTTTGAAGGTCACGTGACCCCTCTGAGGTCACGTGACCCCCGAGGTCACGTGGTCTCCTCCCCAAGGTCACGTGACCCCTTCCAAGGTCATCTCAAGGTCACGTTACCCCAAGGTGACCCCCACGTGACCCCCCAGGTCACGTGACCCCTCTGAGGTCACGTGACCCCTCTGAGGTCACGTGACCCCCCGAGGTCACGTGACCCCTCCAGGTCACGTGACCCCCAAGGTCACGTGACCCCTCCAGGTCACGTGACCCCCAAGGTCACGTGGGGGTCACCTTGGGGGTCACGTGACCTTGAGGTGACCCCCAGGTCACGCCTCCCCGAGGTCACGTGACCCCCTCCCCGAAGTCACGTGACACCCCCCCCCCCCCCCCGAGGTCACGTGACCCCCCCCCCCCCGGAGCATACTAAAGAATGAGGGGAGGAGGAGGAGAAGGGGGAGGGGTCTACCCTTAGTACCCTTCACTCCTCCTCAAGAGCTGCGCTCCAATTCGGCGTTACAGGGATTTGTAAACGGCTTTCACTTTTTTTAACGTCGGCTCGCTCCTGCATCTCCGAGACCGCGAAAAACGCCGCGGCAAATTGTTCCCATCTGCACTTCCCAACAGGCATACCGGCGTATGGGACTAGTCCCATGCTGTCGCTGTAGCGCAACGTATCTCATTGAATTTCGCTCAGCTGCGATGCGGCGATGAGAGGCGCCGATTCAGAAAATACGTCGGTGACATCGGCGCAGTAAAACCCACCGGCGCACCCCAACTCGCTAACGCTCCCATCTCCTACTGCAGAGAGAACTTCCGGTTCCGGAAACATCGTACGTCACGGCTTGTTTTGCGGTCAAGAAAAAGTCGATATTTCATTAATTTTTTGTGTAGAAGTTAATAAACCGAGACGAAAACGGATGCCTGTTCGGCATTCAGTGAACATTGACGGTTTATTGTAAAAGTTATCTGGAAAAAGTAAAAAAGTCATTTCATGGTCCCTTTAAGTCAGCGGTGCTCAAATGGGGGTCCGCGGACCCTCTGGGGTCCACCAAGACATTCTAGGGGTCCGAGAAGCCCAGCTTCATCAGTCAAGCCCAGCAATAAAAGTTGTTTTTTTTTTTTCTTAATATGAGAAGAAACGTTACAATTTTCGGATGAGTTATCTCGTGTATATGTCCGTAAGAGAAGACTACTTCACACAAGCCTATAGCTATATCTATTTATTAAATCACTATCATAATTAGCTTATACCTTCCCCTTCCCCTTACCGGGAACGGGGTCCTCCAGCAGCTCCGGCGCTCCACAAGGGGTCCGCGAAACATCAATGGTTGAGAACCACTGCCTTAAGGCCACGGTCCCACTGAATGTGGCAGTTTAGGTACTTTTTGGCAGGTCATTACTAATCTCCTTTAAAATACTGTTTTGTGGGATTGATGTCTTTCGAAAGGGAATGCAATCCTCTTTCATTTAATATTATGCATGTGTTGCTTTTTACTGTTCATGTGCGTTTGTAGCGTTGCGAATATGGTGGCGCGGACCATCACTTGCTCCGCTAGTTCATGTTTTATGAACGATCCATTAAAGATAGCACGGTTCCAATATAGCAGTTTTGTTAAGATGATGTCGGAGCAGAATGCAACGATACACTTTTTTGGTATTTGCACTACTTTGTTTTTTTCATCCCTCTAAATATTGCCCTAAAATCGACATTTTTCAGCACGAATATGTTTTTAATGACAAGCGCTACAGCAATGAGATTAGCTAGAGATGTAATGCTCATAATTGGTAATATGCAAGAAAAAATTTAATTTTGTGTAAAATTTTTTGTTGAGATATCTTATATCAAACGTAGCACTTTGTTGTGTTTCGAGTCATGGTACTTCAAATGCCGCTGAGGAAATAATTAAACTATGATATCATCTTTAATAACATTTAGAGCTACAATGGTTGCCCAAAAGGTGGACGATGGCTTTTTTTTCATTTTCAAAGTCATAACGCTCCAGGATCCCTTCAAACTTACCTGTTTTTGACGCATATCTTTTTTGAACATCAAACAGATTTATTGGTATCTAATAGCATTTATTGTTTGGAATAGATATACATTGCGATGTATTAAATTTTCACAATGATCTTGCTTTGGTTTCTTAATAGGTGTAGAGCTTAGCTAATTTTAAAAACAATTAAAAACTGTTTGGGTGTTTTGTTGAGCTACCTGGCGGATGGCAGACGAACTGCTGATTTCTAGTGTTAAAAAAATTTCAGAGGGCGGCGTTGGCGTCTGTATCATCATCAATCTCCGTGTCTTTTTATCCTCACATTTAAAAAATATGTTTGAAAGTTTACTATCGATAACTGAATGGTTTAAGTACCGGGTCAGGTTAATAAATCTAAGACAAATAATTACACACACGTAGCGTGATATAATGTGTTCATTATTCGATATGATTGAAATCAATAAACAATAAAGACGAAGAGGAAAATAATACATCCGAGTTCACTTCATGCCTAGAGTCACTAAATGAGCTTTAAAGTATCGGCACTCCGTTCCCCAAAATTGTTTAAGGCGCCGCCATTTTGGGTCTTGTTCAGAGCAAACGCAACTGCCCATCGTCATGATCCAAAAGTACGACCTCCTCAGCGTTAGATGCGGTGCTAGGAAGCTGATGCAATATTGCAATGCTCTGTCGCGGGTTGTTTAAACATTTGTGGGGGACGGAAAAGCGTTTCCTGTGATTTTAGATAAAGCTTCAGGTAACTGGCAACCATGATTTTAAGCCACAATATGGCGAAGTGTCGTTACTCTGAACCGTAGCTAATTTACTGGCACAAGCGGGAACAATGAGGAAGAGGCAGGTGTCACAAGATAGTGGCTTGTGGAATCCACGGGGCTTACGTCATGGCCCCTCCAGGTATTACAAGCCTCATGAACAAGAGCATGAAAAGTGTCATTAAATAAGCTACGCGTCAGAGTAGCGACACTTGGCCATATTGTGGCTTAAAATCATGGTTACCAGTTATTTGAAGCTTTATCTGAAATCACAAGAAACGCTTTTCCGTCCTTCACTTTAAACAGTGTGCGACAAAGCAAAGCAACATTACATGAGCTTCCTAACACCGAATTTAATGTTGAGGGTGTCGCACTTTTGATTCATGACGATCGGCAGTTGCGCCTGCTCTGCACAAGCACCAGAATGGCGGCGTTCACAACACTGTCGGGGAAGAGGGTGCCGATACTCTAAGCGCAGCTCATTTATTTGCTTTAGTTCCCGCGAAACTCCTTTTCCCTGACTGAAACTGAAAGTAAATATGAATAATATACCATTAATATAGCTTATTTAGTTATGACCAACTACACATAATGAGAGGAGGAAACCGCCGGGTAGGAGAGACGCGGGTTTTATGTGCGACCGTTCAACCGTCTCAAAAGAGAGAACGCTCGAGCTTTCGCTGGTTTAAAAAAAGGAATCCAAAGAAAAGAGGCGGCACGCTGTGTTCTTTGTTATTATGCGTCTAATTGCAAATTGCTGTGTGTATGTTTATACAGCCGGAAGTTAGTCCGCCTTAGTGGGCGTCTGACTCGCAGCTCTAGATGAGCAACTTAGCCAGTGCGGTACAACCGCAAACCTGGGGTCCTTAACGTGCACCACGCAGTAGTGATACACGACCGCACGCCGGTACGATGCTCTTCCAGATCAAAGCGGACAGGGGCGGGGTGGCTTCTGCAGCGCGAGCTTTCGCTCCAAGTGCTCCGAGCTGGTGTGCGCTAGACCATGCACTCGGCCACCAACCGCCCCCTCCCCCCCCCCCCCCCCCCCCCTTGTGCGTCTAATTTATATACAGGTATAAGTATTTGAAGACCGACGATGGACGTCGATCGTCTCGAGGAAATGTAACGTAATAACATTATATAAATAATAAACTTGTTGAAGGACTGAACGACTCAATTTTTCGATTCTTGGATTGTAATATGGCGGTAGCCTATTGTACTTACTGTTGATGAAGAGCAATATGAGGTGACGAGGTAATGATTAAACGATGAGGCTCTATAAGGACGACGACATTAGTGGGTGTCGAACCACAACGTACAGTGCCAGACTTGTTTCAAGTATCGTGTACCCAAAGACTTTCTTCACCCGCAACAGAATATGGTAGAATCAATGAGGATGCTGCTTTACAACTGTACGTGGAACAGGAAAACTGCACTGTGCAGAAGTGCAGCTTATTCGATAATAGGAGGAACGGATTTCTAGCAGCATTCCCTGATTGAATACTTGGAACAAATGGCCTCGTTGACGTAGAGTGTCCCCGTTCCAAAGGATTCTTGAAGCATATTTAAACCGCAAAGGAGTATGAGGCGAAAAATAAGAAAAAGGAGCCTGGTATGAAAGGTCCTAATCACCACCATAGCTTCTACTATCAAATACAAGGGCAGTTACAAAATAAACAAAGAGAGTTTTGTGATTTAGTTATATTTACACTCAAGGGCATTGACATCCAACGTATTCAGAGAGATGACACCTTCTGGTCAACCGACATAGAGCCTTTTCTACATGGAAGGCCCGACTTCCGCTGAAATTCCTTACGTAGACGAGTTGTCCGACCGAATAAACTGCAATTACTCCCGATCTGGGAATCTCTCGATCTTCGTTCGTAAGCCATAGTATCATGAGATCGAGGGGTGTGGCTCTTCGTCCGCCGAATATTGCTTTGGCGGGTGTTTTTACCGTGAAAGATGAGACCGTCGCGTGCTTCAAAATTAACTGTTGGGCTAGTTGGCTACACATTGTATAAAAATTCAAAAGCGCAAACACCAAGGAAAAGAAGAGGGGACAGGACAGAGCGCTTACTCCAACTGGAAGTTTAATGCATTCCCCGAGGAAGACATAAAAGAAGAATTAGCCATGTGAAGGTAAAAAAGAAGAAAAAAAGAAGAAAAAGTATTATTATAATTTATAGATGCATTAAAAAAAAATTTTTTTTTTATTTTTTTTTTAAACTAAATCTGACCCCTTGACACAGGCGAAAAAAGAATGTAATAAAAATTCAGAAGTATAAACAAAATCAGCAGGTCAAAGATAAGGTTAGAAAACATTAGAGTGACCCGCGTTAAGAAAAAAGGTCGAGGTATCTCATCTCTTTCTCGGACAGCGCTATTGACGGTGCGCTTATGCAAGCTTCGCCGAAAGACAATATTGCTTTCGCTTCATAGAGTTCTCGGGATCTTTTTTTGTGGTAATGCTTGAGGATCTTAGTCTGTTGGAATATGGGTGTGCAGTGGCAGTCGCGGACATGTATGGTGAGATGTCCCGATGGTGATGATTTCAGAGAAAGGTGATGCTCTCGAAGTCTCACGTTCACACAGCGCCCAGATTGTCCGACGTAGACTTTTCCACATGTGAATGGAATTTCGTATACTACGTTGATGTTGCAGTTGACGTACTTGTGCGTATGCTTGATGGTGCACTTGTTGTTATTTTCATTTTGCGTATTAATCTTAGGACACAATTTTTTGAGTTTGTTTGGAGCTGAAAGTACCACTGGTACTTCATACTTTGAGCCTATCCGTTTCAAGTTGTGGGATATGTTGTGGAAGTAGGGTATCACTGCCGGCCGCGTTTTCTTCTCGCAATTTCGTTGTCCTCTTCCCTTGGGAGTTGTAAGACATTCTGCTACATCAAACAATAATGAATTGGTGTATCCAGAATCCAGCAGCCTCTGCACTTGTGCTTCGAAACTACGCTTAGCCGTGTGTTCACAGGACTTGTGCAGAGCCGCTTTGAAGCAACTTTGCACTATTCCTCTTTTGATGATCTTAGAGTGGGCAGAATCAAAAGGTAGGAGTCTTTTTTTGGACCGTGGTGCATAATTCCAACAAGTGTGTGATTCTTCAAAGGACAGTTGTAAATCTAAAAATTGAAGCTTGCTATTAGTAGGTAACTCGTGTGTGAATTTGAGTCCTTGAGCTTGTGTCATGAAAGTGTTGCTTATGATGTTGAACGTAGCACAATCATATTGGTCAGGTCCGATGGAAAGTAAAACGAGATAGTCATCGACGTATCTAAAGATACGTGTTACAAGGTTTGTGGGAAGGCTCTGGGCTATTGCCCTGTCACAGGTGGAAAGAAAAATGTCGCATAAGACAGGTGCTACACAGGAGCCAATGCAAATACCTCTCTTTTGGATGTAAGTATTGCCGCTAAAAGTTACAAAGCTAGATGTGAGGTAGAACCTAAGGAGTTCCATGAAAGATTCGGATGGTATGCCACATTGATTTTGAAATGACACAGTTCCATTAGCCTCTATGCAATCACTGACGGCTTCAAACATTCTTGCGTGAGGGACCGAGTAGAACAAGTCCTCCACATCAAGGGAGAGTCCAAACTTTACTGCTGAAGCACTTGATTTAAGGTAGTCTATCAGAGATTCTGAGTTTGGAATTAGAAAAGGGTCATAGAAATTGAGGCTGTTCAGGTGGCGTAAAAGAAATTTGGACATAGCTCCCTGCCAAGATCCTCGTTCAGTTACTATTACACGAAAAGGGCAACCCTCTTTGTGAGTTTTGGCGGTGAAAAACATTTCCAATTGATCACTTTTAGCAGTGTTTATCTGTTTTCTCAATTGGCTTAGATCTAGCCTGTCGCACAGCTGGAGTGCTTTTGCCTTCACTTTTTTGGGATTAAACCTCTCCAAGCAATTAAAATTCTTATCTATGGAGAACTGGGCTTTATCAAGGTAAATCTCTCTGGTCGTCACAACAAAACCTCCTTCCTTGTCCGATATTAGAAGATTTAAATTTCTTTCTCGAAAGTGATTGACTATACGAGTGAAATGTATCTTCCTGTCGCTTTGAGGGCCAGCTTTTAGTAGTATTTCCATACAATCAGAAACGCAACTCTGTCGGTTTTCTTCCTGAGCTTTAGTAGCGATGTCATGGACGTTTGACACCATATGTATTCCTTGCTGTTGGGGCTCAGTACAAAATTTCGGTCCTTTTTCAAGAACACCGCGTATATCATCCGGAAGGGGCTCGCAGCCTAAGAGCGTAACAGACTCGCCTTTCCGCTGCGTCCTAGATGAACGTAGGTATTTTAGATGAGGGATGTAAGAGCCCCAAAGGAATTCAGTCTTTTGGCTGGCTGTAGTCAGGAGGAACCTGTATTAATACGCAAAATTAATACGCAAAAGATTAATACGCAAAATGAAAATAACAACAAGTGCACCATCAAGCATACGCACAAGTACGTCAACTGCAACATCAACGTAGTATACGAAATTCCATTCACATGTGGAAAAGTCTACGTCGGACAATCTGGGCGCTGTGTGAACGTGAGACTTCGAGAGCATCACCTTTCTCTAAAATCATCACCATCGGGACATCTCGCCATACATGTCCGCGACTGCCACTGCACACCCATATTCCAACAAACTAAGATCCTCAAGCATTACCACAAAAAAAGATCCCGAGAACTCTATGAAGCGAAAGCAATATTGTCTCTCGGCGAAGCTTGCATAAGCGCACCGTCAATAGCGCTGTCCGAGAAAGAGATGAGATACCTCGACCTTTTTTCTTAACGCGGGCCACTCTAATGTTTTCTAACCTTATCTTTGACCTGCTGATTTTGTTTATACTTCTGAATTTTTATTACATTCTTTTTTCGCCTGTGTCAAGGGGTCAGATTTAGTTTAAAAAAAAAATTTTTTTTAATGCATCTATAAATTATAATAATAATTTTTCTTCTTTTTTTCTTCTTTTTTACCTTCACATGGCTAATTCTTCTTTTATGTCTTCCTCGGGGAATGCATTAAACTTCCAGTTGGAGTAAGCGCTCTGTCCTGTCCCCTCTTCTTTTCCTTGGTGTTTGCGCTTTTGAATTTTTATACAATGTGTAGCCAACTAGCCCAACCGTTAATTTTGATTCAATATCTTTCTTCTACACTGGGCCCTTTTCCGTGTGTCTTTTCTGCAGATTGTGTTTCTTTTTACGTCAATTCCATCGCCTTCTCTACCTGCCAAGCAAGATTGTACTCTTTTGCCATCAGACACAGTGTGATTCCACAAGATGTTTGTGCGTTGTTTGGCAATGCAAGACCATCAATGCAACACGCCAAGAGGATGTGCAGGATTTTGCGGTCTGAGATGTGGCGACAGGTCCGGTTTTATCGGTCCTGTCTCAGCGCCCTTGCCGGCATCGGCATCCCCAATGATGGACACGTCACCAGATACAGGTTCTTCCTGACTACAGCCAGCCAAAAGACTGAATTCCTTTGGGGCTCTTACATCCCTCATCTAAAATACCTACGTTCATCTAGGACGCAGCGGAAAGGCGAGTCTGTTACGCTCTTAGGCTGCGAGCCCCTTCCGGATGATATACGCGGTGTTCTTGAAAAAGGACCGAAATTTTGTACTGAGCCCCAACAGCAAGGAATACATATGGTGTCAAACGTCCATGACATCGCTACTAAAGCTCAGGAAGAAAACCGACAGAGTTGCGTTTCTGATTGTATGGAAATACTACTAAAAGCTGGCCCTCAAAGCGACAGGAAGATACATTTCACTCGTATAGTCAATCACTTTCGAGAAAGAAATTTAAATCTTCTAATATCGGACAAGGAAGGAGGTTTTGTTGTGACGACCAGAGAGATTTACCTTGATAAAGCCCAGTTCTCCATAGATAAGAATTTTAATTGCTTGGAGAGGTTTAATCTCAAAAAAGTGAAGGCAAAAGCACTCCAGCTGTGCGACAGGCTAGATCTAAGGCAATTGAGAAAACAGATAAACACTGCTAAAAGTGATCAATTGGAAATGTTTTTCACCGCCAAAACTCACAAAGAGGGTTGCCCTTTTCGTGTAATAGTAACTGAACGAGGATCTTGGCAGGGAGCTATGTCCAAATTTCTTTTACGCCACCTGAACAGCCTCAATTTCTATGACCCTTTTCTAATTCCAAACTCAGAATCTCTGATAGACTACCTTAAATCAAGTGCTTCAGCAGTAAAGTTTGGACTCTCCCTTGATGTGGAGGACTTGTTCTACTCGGTCCCTCACGCAAGAATGTTTGAAGCCGTCAGTGATTGCATAGAGGCTAATGGAGCTGTGTCATTTCAAAATCAATGTGGCATACCATCCGAATCTTTCATGGAACTCCTTAGGTTCTACCTCACATCTAGCTTTGTAACTTTTAGCGGCAATACTTACATCCAAAAGAAAGGTATTTGCATTGGCTCCTGTGTAGCACCTGTCTTATGCGACATTTTTCTTTCCACCTGTGACAGGGCAATAGCCCAGAGCCTTCCCACAAACCTTGTAACACGTATCTTTAGATACGTCGATGACTATCTCGTTTTACTTTCCATCGGACCTGACCAATATGATTGTGCTACGTTCAACATCATAAGCAACACTTTCATGACACAAGCTCAAGGACTCAAATTCACACACGAGTTACCTACTAATAGCAAGCTTCAATTTTTAGATTTACAACTGTCCTTTGAAGAATCACACACTTGTTGGACTTATGCACCACGGTCGAAAAAAAGACTCCTACCTTTTGATTCTGCTCACTCTAAGATCATCAAAAGAGGAATAGTGCAAAGTTGCTTCAAAGCGGCTCTGCACAAGTCCTGTGAACACACGGCTAAGCGTAGTTTCGAAGCACAAGTGCAGAGGCTGCTGGATTCTGGATACACCAATTCATTATTGTTTGATGTAGCAGAATGTCTTACAATTCCCAAGGGAAGAGGACAACGAAATTGCGAGAAGAAAACGCGGCCGGCAGTGATACCCTACTTCCACAACATATCCCACAACTTGAAACGGATAGGCTCAAAGTATGAAGTACCAGTGGTACTTTCAGCTCCAAACAAACTCAAAAAATTGTGTCCTAAGATTAATACGCAAAATGAAAATAACAACAAGTGCACCATCAAGCATACGCACAAGTACGTCAACTGCAACATCAACGTAGTATACGAAATTCCATTCACATGTGGAAAAGTCTACGTCGGACAATCTGGGCGCTGTGTGAACGTGAGACTTCGAGAGCATCACCTTTCTCTAAAATCATCACCATCGGGACATCTCGCCATACATGTCCGCGACTGCCACTGCACACCCATATTCCAACAGACTAAGATCCTCAAGCATTACCACAAAAAAAGATCCCGAGAACTCTATGAAGCAAAAGCAATATTGTCTTTCGGCGAAGCTTGCATAAGCGCACCGTCAATAGCGCTGTCCGAGAAAGAGATGAGATACCTCGACCTTTTTTCTTAACGCGGGTCACTCTAATGTTTTCTAACCTTATCTTTGACCTGCTGATTTTGTTTATACTTCTGAATTTTTATTACATTCTTTTTTCGCCTGTGTCAAGGGGTCAGATTTAGTTAAAAAAAAAAAAAAAAGAAAGAAAAAAAAAATTTTTTTTTAATGCATCTATAAATTATAATAATAATTTTTCTTCTTTTTTTCTTCTTTTTTACCTTCACATGGCTAATTCTTCTTTTATGTCTTCCTCGGGGAATGCATTAAACTTCCAGTTGGAGTAAGCGCTCTGTCCTGTCCCCTCTTCTTTTCCTTGGTGTTTGCGCTTTTGAATTTTTATACAACGTCGCGTGCTGCTGGAACAACAACCTGGCGATTCTTCACTGAACTGCTTCTTCCGTAAGCTTGAAAAGGGCTTTTTTTTTTTTTCGCACACCATCTGTTCTGCATGCCCGTTAGTTGCAGGATGGTATCGTGTACTAATGTGGTGCCTGGTGCCGTCTTTTTTTTTTTTTTCCTTCAAAAACTTGTTTATTTTGTTTGAAGCAAGATTTGGCACGTTATCAGATAAAAGTATTTTCGGTAGGGCAAAAGTAGGTAAAAGAGACCGTAGAACGTCAATGACGTGTTTGGACGTCGTGACAGGCATCGTGTAAACTTCCAGCCACTTAGAGTACGCATCGCCCATGACTCCGCAGATGCGGATACGTTTCGCCACCCACCGATTGAATAGTGGATCGTTTTCAGTTACTGTTCATGATGGCGTTGGACTCAAGGAAGAGTTCGAGTCTTTCCGGAAAGTTAGCCCAGGTGCCAGGACTTTTGTCGAAAGCGGTAAGTGTTCGAAACGCCGACAACGTCGGTAGCCACGTGTTGTGCTTGACACTGGACACTTACCATTCGCTGAGAAGAAACTTGCTTGTTCGTCTGCCACGAGTCGTCCGATATCAGGTCTTCACCGCAACACCATCTCCCGACAAAAACGCACGTCCATAGTTAGCAATCACGTGAACTTATAAATTCCCGAACGCTCATAACTTGCCGTCGCTAAACGCCGTTCATTCATAGCGTCATCATTGCAAATAAACGTCTTCCTATTTCTTCTGATGGTTTTCATCATATTCCTCATAGGCTGTACTTACAACATTATGTGTGTCGGTACTTTCGAAAATATTGCAACGGCGTTTGTTTTCTTGGAACCCTTGATGTAACAACCTTTACAACATCTTCCGGACCCCGTTAAACACAATATTTCGTGACGTTATTTTAGTCGTCATTAAAATGGTGAGGTAAGTACCGTAAATCGCGAAGCAGTTTACTTGGCGTCCGCTTCCACTGGTGTCTTGGAAGATTGAGTCTACTGAGCGTGCATTCCTGCAGAAGAAATTTTCATTGTTGACACGTCAATCAACATTTGATTTTTTGTAAGATTTATTGCGAAAGCCCGTTACAACCGCCGAACCGCATCTCCCTATATCGGAAAACAATTTATACCCAGCCTGACATTCTCGCATACATCCGTTTGCTGGGCCACGCTACTTGAGCTAGCTGAGCACGGCTGGCAGCGGCGCGAGCAAGGCCACGAGGGGAACGTGATGGTGCTCGAGCCATCCCACTGTGAACCAATGTTTCGGCCACCCCACTAAAGCCCCTTGATAAAAGCGTTTTTGACAAGTACCGCCACCCATTGTTGTGGAAGCGCGCGAGACACGTGCCATGAGCGGGTGCTCCGCCGCCATTCGATTCCAAGGCCCGTTCATTTCAGTGCTGCGCCGCCATTTGCTTCCAAGGGCCGCTCGAGACATGGGACTCGTGCACTCGCGCGTTTGACGCTACTTGCAAGACAAACGCAAACACATCGAGGGGCTTTACACCCCACGGGTGCGTGTCGCCATCTATTGGTAGAACTAACGCCTTGTTCAAGATGGCTGCCGTGGAACCGCAGCCACATTGCATTCGTCAGGCGTAGATAACGCACAAAGCCGTCAAACGCCGTGACGGTGCATTTTCGGCGTTGCTCGATTGGCTTCGTTGGATCGTAGCGTCGGCTGCGATCAAAACTTGGCGTAAAATTGTGCATAACCAGCTCGTATTAGTAAACGGTGGGTGACACGCGGCATGGCAACGCCACATCGCGCCGGATTGGCCGCTCCTCGAAGAGAAGGACGCTGCGTCGTCACACATAGCAACGCGTGTTTGCAGCGCCGGCCGGCAGTGGGCGTTGCGCGTGTACCACTTGGGCGTGTTTTAACCTGCCCCTCTTTGCGGTGACAGTCTGCGACTGGTCAACCACGCGCCCCAGTGGTACATGCACAACGTCGCCGCGAAGCGGGCGTGAACGGGGGGGGGGGGAGGTTAAAACGCGCCCCAGTGATATATACGCAACGCCTACTGCCTGCGGGCGCAGCAACCGTTGCTATGTGTGAAGACGCAGCGTCCTTCTTTTCGAGGAGCAGCCAATCCGGCGCGAGCGGCGTTCCCATGCCGCGTGTCTCCCACCGTTTTGCAAATACGCGTATAACCACCAGGGTTAGGACATATCGCGCACTCCCAGACTTCCAGCTCTGCTCTAAGGGTCGATTTTCGCGGGGAAAAAAATCAGAAAAAGTCGTTTCACTTTGAATGTGACCGTATAGAAGGTAGCAGAAGCTACGAGTGCGAACTCCGGGCTTTCAGTGTCCCTGTACCAAGCACGCGCGCTCGCGTGGTGCAAGCTCGTTGCTCCAGCTTGGCTTTCGCATAAAGGGAAACAAACTATTCGCCACTCCGGCTACCTATAGGGGACCCCACTATCGGGCAAATATGGCGGGCTAATACGGGCCGTGCTGTACCATGTGCCAGCTCAACGCACAACGCTGGGGCATCAGCGAGCAAGCATTGGACTCAAAATGGTTTGCCCCACTTTTTATCTTCAACGTTTCAAACAGTGAGGCGAGCTTCCATGAGGCCTGACTTTTTCTTAGGAAGCTATAAAAGAACTGTCTACTCTCCTTACACGCTGCTGATGAACGTTGATAATCGCGGAATGTCTGCTTCACGCGGTTGCGTACGTTGCGTGCAGAGCAGCCTGGGAACAAGCTGATACCGAAGCTACGACATAATCACCGGGACAATTGTTCCATCGCGCAAACCCTACAACATGTAATCACGGAAGCCACAAAAAACGAGCAGAAATAGCAAAAGCACATGCTCTGGCCAGTTTAGTGTTTTCCCTCTAGGTGCCGTCCGTTTTGCTGGAGCCGTCAATACTCGAGATCTGCCTTTATTTATTTTTTTTTTTTTTTTTACATTTTCGAAGTGGAGATTGCGCGACCACAGCTCTGATCGGTGCTCAATGTGCGCCAGCGGACGGGTACAAATAGCAAATTTGGCTTCATCGCCAAGGAAAGTTGTCCCCAAGTACAGTCGAACTCAGTGAGGGGTAGTCGTCGCTACATATTTGAGTAGTGTCCCTATACCTTAGGGTGGCCCCGGCCACTTTATCTGGGTGATGTGGTCTGTGGGCCGCATATGTGAAGCGGAAGAAGGTGTGAAGCGGAACCCAAAGTGGCGATCGTCTGCCAGCAGCTGCTATGCAAAGCGCAAATTCGTCTGCATTTTTTTTTTTTTTTTTTTGCAGGCTTGTGGTGCTGTCAGTAGGCCGAGCTGTGATTGACTCTGATTGAAGCATAGTGGGTAGGCCTCAAAACAAGCTGCCTTGAGGTCTACCCACTATCCTTTACCCGGAACCAATCAGAGCTCGGCCTTCTGACGTCACCACAACCTCTGCCAAAAAAAAAAAAGCAGACGGACTTGTGCTTTGCACAGCTTTACTTAGCCGCTCCGCGCGCCGGCTATCTTCCTCGACACGGCCCACGTGGCTAACTCACACAAGCTCATGGGCAACCAATCCGCGCAAAAGGTGTCTGCCATAAACTGTACTTTTTTTTCTACAGCTCCAGCCGTTTTAGAGTACAGCTCTTAGGCGCCTGTGTCCGGCTTAAACGGCGTCGGCGTCGGCGTAACCGCGCGTGTTGCATTATGGGAAAATCTTCCCACTAAATTTGGCGGGGAACTTTTCCCGCTAAATGTAGCAGAGAAAATTCTCCAGCTAAATTTAGCGCAAACTTTTTCCCGCTAGATTTAGCGGAAAAATTTCCCCGCTAAATGTGAGGATAGCAGGAGAGGAGGAGGGGAGGGTACAGAGGGGGAGAAGGGGCATATCCTGCCCTCCTCCTCCTCAAGAGCCGCGCTCTAATTCGGCATTACGGAGAATTGTAAACGTCTTTCTTTCTTTCTTTCTTTCTTTCTTATGTATGCTTTTTTACATTGGGGCACTGCGTTCGCGACATTATTTAGCTGTCTGGGATCCGTTACCCGGCACGGAAATGAAGCGTCCTACGATAGCGCGAACTTGCGCGCCGAAGAACGGAACCCAGGACGATATAAAAGTGTCCGTTCGTAAATACTCAATGCCGTTCTGCATTGCTTATTAAAAAGACGCTAAAAAAAACAGCGCCCAGTGTGGGCTATAGGTGTTTCCTGGCGGACATAGCCAGACTTGGACGTAGTTCAACTACTCTACTCAAACTACTGTAGTTTAACTACTTTTCCGAGTAACTTGGTAACTTTCAATAACAACTTTATTTGTGCAATTAGTAGTTTAATTTAACTACGCTTTTCAAGTAACTTCTACTCAAATTAATACCTTCAATACCTTCAATGTAGCGCGCACGAACGCAGGAAGAGATGCTTAACAAGCCTTGGTCGGGTATTGACCTAATCTGGTTATGCACGCAGGCACCGCGCCTCCAGCTGCAACCGTGAAAGACGGGGACACTCCGAGGGCTGTTGTGGTTTTCATGTTGTCTGCCTTTAGTGAGTTCTGACTCAAGCGGTAGGTCCCACGGGAGGCAACGCATGATTGACCTCGCGGCTGGGTGCCTGTTCCCATGGTCACCTCGCCGTCAGCGCATACGCCTTTGCAAAGCCGGACTCCCCCGCGTACAAACGCACACACGGATAATCCGTTCATGGGAGCACGTCTCCGCGCCCAGCTGCAACTGTACAAGCCACGATGCTTGTTCACGTAATCCTTCGCGTCCTTCCGACCTTTCATGCCAGGGAGACCTTCTCTTTGCTGAAAACGATTTACTTGTCAGGCCTGTCCGGCGTGTCAGGATACCGTAGTCGCCGGCAAGGATTGCGAGTCATCCTTGGAGATCCTTTCGTTCGGATGATCTCATCGTCGTGCGCGAGACTGGAACCCTTTACGGTCAGGTGAACTCGCTCAGCGTACTCTCCGAACGTCGCGGGAATAAAGAGGGGCCAGTCATTCCAATCTTAACTTGCCGAAGAAAAGAAAAAAAGGAGGAGAGTTTGTTATGAAAGACCCTCTAGGCCGAGGCAAACCTCACATGTTTTGTCATGGACATCTAAGATGCCGACACTCGCTTGCCCGATTCTGCACAGCCTGTTTCTCAAATTCAACGCTGCCGTTCCATCCAGCGCACCGGCGAAACATCTTTTTAGCTTGGTGGGGGACGTCTTTAGGAGGAAAAGGGGAAAACTCTCATATCATATCAAGAACTTTGAAAGTCAATCATGAGCAGGAATCCGAGACATTCGCTTTAGTTCCATTGCGCGAACACTGGCGCTATTTATTGTTGCAGAAATGCCCGAGGTGCGTGCCGCGCGCCATTTCTGGGAAGAACATGGCGTCTGAAATCTAGCTCAGTGCTGCGCTCTGCTGCCATGATCTTCAAAGGGCTGCAAGTTCCACCTGCCTCCTTCATCGACGCACCATGCGCTACTTCTAAAACTTGATGGGGGTTTAAGCGGGATACGTCTCAAATTTCCTATCCGCCCTTTCTTTCCGCCTCCACCGCGCCTCTGTCAATCTTATCTTCGGATCCGAAGAGGAGGCATCATGTAATGCGCCAAGGGCGTACTACGCTACAAGACGGCTCGGGACCTCGGGACCTTCCAAGGCCACAGCTGAGCGCAGAAGCGCTAAATCGTCACTTGCTTCGCGCGCTTGAAATGTGAATTCGCTCCTGCGACTAATGCGCATTTCAAAGTGAGAAATATACACCGTAGTGAATTTCGTCTGATGTACGAGCGAAGTTGAAGCTAGAAGCGCGAGCCGAACACGCTGGGTGTTCCTACCTCGCACACCGGCTCGTGCAGGAGTTGTTTCACGATGCATGATTGCGACTGTAGCTTCGGCTTCGCTCTCACATAAGGTGAAAACTACAGTGTACTAGAATACCAGGTATATATTCTTGGGATCGGAGCGGCTCGAGTGAGGCGTGTGGTGTAGATTGCAATAGGTGTTGACACCTCCGCATCGACAGTAAGGTCAGTATGGTGGTACCTTGGTATTTGCTCGCCGCCGTTGTGCCAATCTCAGCCTTTCCAGTTCGAAGGAACGCCTACCTGTTTCCGCGTCTGCTCACCGCAGCACGTTTCGTTGGCGTTGGAAGCCAGTGAAATAGTAGTGAGTTTTAGTATTGTGTATACGCGCGAACGCAAGCGCTGTGTGTTTGCATTAGCGTTGTGTGTTCCACGCTGCGCGTGCACGGAGCCAAAAATTGCGGTCTTGGATCGGAGCATGGCAATGATGCGCACGCGCAACGTAGAGCACGCCACACTAACGCAAACGCACAGCGCTTGCGTTTGCTTCTATACGCAATACTAAAACTCTCTAACCGTTCATTCAACCTCGAAACGGATCCGCGTTCGCAAAGCGGTTGCGAACGCGGTTGTATAAAGATCCAGTACAATTGCACGCGCACTTGATGTCACCCAGTGCGCGTGCAATTGCACTGGATCTTTATAGAACCGCGTTCGCAACCGCCTTGCGAACGCGGATCCGCTTCCAGGGTGAATTAGCGGTTTTAAGGTACAATGCCATACCGGCTGCAGCACCACGTTGGGACAGTGAAGAGTGTTGTTTGCATTCGGAAATGACATTTAGCGAGCCATGATCGCGAGCAGTTCCGCCGAGCCCGCTGAGCAGGAGAACCGGGGGACCCTCACAAGAGCGCTTCCCGTTTCCGCCGCGGGAGGGCGAGCAACGAGTTGGAGGCGCAAATACGGCTCCGAACCTGAAGAGCCCTGTGTTTCTTAAAGTGAGTACACACCGAATCAGCTCTCTGACGTCACTTCATGATGCTTCATCTCAGGCGAACCTGGTTTCTGAGCGCGCTCAGTGCCCGAACCTGATGTGAGCAAAGGCGGGCTTGTTGGTAAACAGCCTTTTGCCGTATAGACCAGTGCCGCTCTGAAATATGCGACACTTTGGGTATCGACGCCCTATTCCCCAAACGACTCGACGTTGCCGCCATTTTCTTGACTAGTACGGAGAGGGCGCCACTGGCGATAGGATTAAAAACAAAAACGTGACATTCTGCGTTTATACACGACGTGAGGAAGCTCAATCAATAACGTTTTACTCTGTCGCGGACTTTATAATATCTCTGGAGGACTAAAAGCGTTTCCTCCGATTTCAGATAAAGCTTTAAATAAATAAAAAGATAGTAATTTTAAGCTCAAAGATGACTGAGGCGGCATTGCTTTGATGCGTAGCAGTATATCTAGTAAGACGCAGAGCAGCGCGATCCTTGCCTTGGCCCTCTAAGGCGAGGACACAATCCGTCACATTTCAGGACAGATTACTCTGCATCCTTCAAGCATCCGGATCCATGTCAGTTTAACTTGCACAGATCTCGCTGCAAGTACAGTCGATACATATTTAAAGATAATAATAATAATAATAATAATAATAATAATGTAAAACAACCGCGTGTAAAACTAATAAAAACCTTAAATAAGCAGTCTCAATAAAAAAAACTTATACGTAACAAAATCGCTGCATATCTGCGTTCAATCAGAAACAACTTTAGATTATCTGGCATCACTAAAGAAAAAACTGTTTTTCCAATTCATTATTTCTCAGAACGGTCAGAGAGCGAAACTAATTGCAAGAGCCTAATGTGACGGATTTCAACGAATTAAAATTATGCAGTGTCTCTTATGAGGTCATTTATTTCGTTTTATACGTTTCTCCATTCCTCAAGCGAAAAACCAGGGGCGCAATCCACAGTCCATGGCTATGTGGTAGCAAGTCGATTCCCAATGTCCGATTCAACTCGTCCAATTATTAGCACAAAAAGCACGCGGAGGTTCGAACTCTCGTTTGTAACTTTCCCGATTGTCCACAATATCTTAGTTGACACAGTCCATTGTACCGAATGTAACAAGTTGATTGTGTTCTTATTTGAGCTCCCGAACTCGAGTTCAAAGATGGCGCGCTCCGTCAAATGTTCACTTCAGAGTACATAGATGGCGCCACGGTGACAGCAAGGCTATAGTAACCGTCTGTATTGGGTTTTCTTAACAACGGACCGCAGCGGACCCTTTGAGCTATGTTGGCCAATACGGCACCGTACGGGTATCACGGGACTGCAAGCCCCGCGCACGTCGTTGCCTATGGTCGTTGCGCTCGCTCCACCCGTAGGACAAGTGACATTCTCACGACAGTCCATTGGCTGAAACGGTTTGTAACGTCCGCTGCGGTCCATCGTAAATTAAAACAGAGCTTCGGCAAGACGATAGGGCGGAAGTTCGTTCCGTAGCCGAAGCCAAGCTCCGCTATTGGCGCCAATTTCGTACAAAGTGTCAGACACAACTTTGGCTAAACAAAGTTCCGTCATTTTTTAAGTCACTATACCTTACTTCAGTGTCTGGGAGGGAATGTGTGGCACAAAAGAATACGCGCAATAGGCTCGGGTGTATAATCGGTTGGTTCATGGTAATAAAACCCCAGACTCAGGAACAGTTGTTGACTCCTGAGTCTCGGGTTTTATTACCATGAATCATCACGAGCTCGCTTGTTCTTTTAGGTATTATTAAAATGAGTTGGTCTCGTATTTTTATTGAACGAATAAATACTGAAAAATTGACCACAGATTGGGATCTCTTCAAATGTCAAAACAAATTTTCGTACTCCGAAGACAGGAAAGAGAGAGAGAGACAGAGAGAAAGCGAATCACTTTATTATTGAACGAAAATTAGATGCTCAAGATGTGCTGCGCCTGCCACACCAGGCCGAACTGGTCCTCTTCATGAGGACGAGCCAGCTAAGTATGCCAGGAGATGACTCAGGACGATGGTGGGGGATAAAAAAAGGATTGAAAAGCGACAGAACAATAAAAGACACAGTGGGCGAGATTGGCATAAAGTTCGGGGCAACTGGGGCACAAGGGGTCGGAGCGGAAACGGCATAAATAAAGTTTTGCGGGTGTGATGAGTGTGTTTGTCTGAATTTTACGAGGGATATGAGGATAGGAAATGGAAAGACAGAGGTGTGGAGCAGGAAGAGTGGTGAGTTCCCGCTTGAGTAGAAGGCACTATTCCCAGACCTTTTTTTTTTTATTATTATTAGCTTCTTGGCAGTTTGAAACAAATCGGTTCGTATTATTGGAACAGCTTGTTTTTTCGCTAAAGTTATGTCAGGAAAGTTAAATTGACAATGCAAAATACTGATGCTATCACCTTTCCAGCCGACGGAAGGGTATTTGCTTTCTTCGGAACCAATCCATCATGCTGAATTCACTGTTCAATTGAATGTTTGCTTCTGATGTGTTACAGTAAACTCATGTCGCCTATATGTGTCCACAAGTTGTCTTCTGAAATTCATTGAATTTTTCTTGGAACACTTCCAAACTATCGGCCGAGGTTCCGGCTTAAATGCTTTTTGGCTTCGAATTGAGTAAATGCAGCACCCATAATGCAAACAGCTTTTTTTTAATGCTTATAGTGTAAATTAGGAGCTACGTTTAAAAAAAAAAACACTGACACTCGAAAAAAATTTATTTTTTGCTAGGCGATCCATATAATGGTGTCAGAAAACTACCCAATCAATATTTTGCTACAGCGTCATGTATTTTTTAATAAAGTCAAAAAAAGAAACTGCTCGAAACCGAAACCGAAACTGGACTGAGGAGAAAGAAGTTAAAGGGACTATGAAATGACCTTTTTACTTTTTCCAGATAACTTTTACATTAAACCGTCAATGTTCACTGAATGCCGAACAGGCATTCGTTTTCGTCTCGGTTTGTTAACTTCTACACAAAAAATTAATGAAATATCGACTTTTTCTTTCTCTCCAACTGGCCGCAAAACAAGCCGTGACGTACGCTGTTTCCGGAACCGGAAGTTTTCTCGGCAGTAGGAGAACGGGAGCGTTAGCGGCGACGAGTTGGGGTGCGCCGGTAGGTTTTCTTGCGCTGATGTCACCGACGTATTTTCTGAATCGGCGCCTCTCATCGCCGCATCGCAGCTGAGCGAAATTCAATGAGATATGTTGCGCTACAGCGACAGCATGGGACTAGTCCCATACGCCGGTATGCCTGTTGGGAAGTGCAGCGAGTCTTCCGGTGAAGACTCCAGAAGTCAACCCAACTGTCATTCTTGGTAAAAAGCGGCCCGTGTCAGTCGTTTGCAAAGCGCCGTAGATGGAAACAAATTGCCGCGGCGTTTTTCGCGGCCTCGGAGATGCAGGAGCGAGCCGACGTTCAAAAAGATACGTTTGAACTACGAGTGTCAGCAAGAGCCACGTAAATACCTGTTCACACTCGGAGCGGACGAGCGCGTTTGATGGAAGTGCTGTATTCGCGCTGTTGGTAAGCGCTTCGGGACAGATCTTTTACGATTGCAACTCGATACTTACGCGACACTCGGCAAAGAAAGGTTAGACCGGCATTGCACGTATACCTCTCACGAACTATTCTAGCTCGACAGTGACGTGCAGTCTGTCAGAATAAAAATGGCGTACCAATAACAAAGTGTACATACCGTGTTACGAAGGTAATCCATACGGCGTTTATTTCAGCTCTATATCACACAAAAAGGAAGATGGAATCGACGATAGTCCCTTTTCGACGAATGTTCGTCAACACTGCCTCGGAAAACAAGGGGAAGAGATTGACCTCACCTCTGAATCTAAAATTGAGGTCAGCGGTCAAACCATAATACTGGAAGGGTCCACAAGGGTAGCGCGGGCATATTCCATTCAGCACGCCAGCCGGTCGTAGGCAGACGGTCCTGCGACGAAGCAACGCTGCGCCGAGGCGGAGTGCCTGCTAGGCCTCTTCTTCGTCGGAGTCGGCGGATTCGTCGCCGTTGTCGCTTTTCTCGGGTGTTTGTGGATCCAGCGTTCTTGTTCGTCGTGGTCTGTTTTAAGTACATTTTTTTCTTGCTGCTTGAAGTCGGCACGCGCGAGAAGAACACGTAGAAAAATAAACGTTCAGTCAGTCAGAGTTTTGAGAGGAAGGAAATCAAAGGAAATAACCGTTCGTCGGTCGGCGACCCAAGCGACCCAAATAACTGAAGTCGGCCTTGCCCTACTGCGCACGCGCAGTAGTTGCTTCGTTTACCACACGATAAATGGCGTTTGGCTCTCAGCATTATCAAATTTGGCCAATTTTTGCCACACATCTCTAATTATGCTACAAAATGTGGATCTGAATATTATTTAACAAAACTTTTAGGAAACATTCGCCGGCGATTTATTGTTTACGATCGCGGTGCTGGTGAGGTAGGCTCTTACCCAATAGGCGACGTGGATTCGGCTGACGTGCTCCGTTTCCGCGGATGCATCCTAGTGAAAAGGCAGCGAGCTTTCGAAGGAACGAAGGCGCAAAAGAGTCCAGTTTTCTTTTAAAAGTTCTATAGCAAATAATTTTTTTTGGCTCCCTATTTTTGTGTTTTTGTGTTTCTTTTCACACCTTTTACGACGAGCGGTGGATGAAATTCGATTTTAAAATCATTTCATGGTTCCTTTAAACAAAAGTCCCGTGGCTTTGCAATTTTTTTTTATTTTTTTTTTCAGCGCTTTAGAAGCCACAAAAAACGGGTGTTATATTTCTTTTTTCTTATTTTTCATAATGTGTGTGTGCCTTCGATGATCTACGACTTGGAGTATATTTGGTGGGTGTGTCTAAACCATGGAAAACGGCACGTGACAACGGAGACGAGAGTGAGCGCGACTCAAACCGGCCAGTTCTCGATCGGCGGTTTTCGGGCGGAAAGAAAACGAATTTCGAGCCACAAATTATTGTGTTCTGGGTAATTTGGCCCTCATATGTATCGCTTATGGCCTGAATGTCCAACGAGACTGAATGTCCGACGAGACGAAAGGTCCAATCGAGACGGAATGTCCAACGTGCCTGAATGCTCAACGAGACGAAAGATCCAATCGAGACGGAATGTCCAACGAGCCTGAATGTCCAACGAGTCTGAATGTCCAACGAGTCTGATGTGGAATGAACCTTGCATACAATTGAGAAGATATTTCTTTTTTTAGAATAGTGGGATTACTGATAGTTACGGCGGTAAAAAATGCGTTCGATGAAATGGGGAACCATATGTTTTGGTGCGGAGATCTCGGTACGCAGTCGTTTCGGTACCAGGTCCTTTCGGTACCGACCTTTTCAGGACCGGGCTTTTCGATGCGCAGCTATTTTATTGTGCCGCTGAGCTTGTCCCTCTGGCTTTTCCTCTGTGAACTACCCCGATTAAAATTAAAATTACGCTCGTGCATTTCGTAGACTTCATAGAACCCCCAAAAAACAATACATTTATTGTTCGTTTATATATCTAAATATAAAGATATTTTTTTTATAATTAAGAAAATTACGTGGAAAAGGTCACATGCTGCAAAGATCAACGACCGAACTCGTTGATCATTAACAATCGCTCACGCGTTTGCTTTTTAGAAGGTCGTAACTCTGGCGCGGAAACAACTCTGGGGTCCACGAGAGCTTATCGCCAGCCACCGTCTTCTTTCCGTATTGCACGGGTCGCTGTATTTTCCTTATTGGTGTCCCTGATCGCGCAAAGATGATGTCCCCCTCATGGGAGAAAAAAGCCTGATTAAATTGTCAGTATTATTGTTAGGTCAAGTCGGCATAGTATGTGTAATTACACTTTAGTCCCTTGGAACCCAACAAAGTAGGGCGAGGGTAAGTCGGGCCGGGGGAAGAAAGGAGACGGAACGCTGGAAAGGAGAGGGGGAAACCTCCTTCTCACTTTAGCGGTCCGTCTGCTTCTTCCTGCCCGGCCCGTCTTACGCTCGCCCTACCTTCTCGAGTTGCAACGGACTATAGATTGTATTTTCTTTTTGTTTTTTTTTTACAAAACGGAGGTGATGTTTACAAACAAACCGGAGCGCCCGGAGCGCCCCTAGCGGACGCCACCGGTGCCGCGCATGCGCGATGGGGGTGTGGGCAAAAAGCTCGCCGTCGCCCATAAACAAACCACTGAAATGCGATGTTGTCGGCGTCGTTGTGACCCCCGCGCTCTTTTTCGCGTTGGAATTGTTGATTCTACGTCCTCCTAATGATGTCTGACTACTTGAGGGGCGTCAGCGAAATTAACGAGGCTCGTTACAGCGCAAAACTTCGCGTGAATAATCTGACATGCGGCGGTTCATTCCGCGTGGACGCCGCAGAATGTACGCTAAAGCCTGATTCACATGATGAGATTTCGCTCGCAATTTTCAGTAGCGACGTCGCTTGAACTGCAAATGCGTGAACCGTAGCTGAGATGGTCGACGTCGATACTGAAAATCGCAAGCAGAATCTAACCAAGTGAATCAGGCATAACAAGTCGGTGATTGCCACTGATAACAATAATCAACATCTCCTTGTATCTACTGTTTACGTCGAGCCTGCTTACCAACCTTCAAACTTAAGTCTTTTGAGGCCTGCACTTACTTCTTATCGCAAGTACCGGGCCCACGTTTGATCTACGGGCCGATGTCCTCTAAAAGAGCAGACGACAAGCAGAAACGTTTGAAAGAGCAGACGACAGTTCGAACGATCAGGCGACCGTTTGAACTTAAAACGCACTGAACATAGTCCGCAGGTGGTCCGCACAACTTGACGGTTTTCCGGCGTTCATTTTGGAACAAAACAAATAAATCTGATGACCACAAGTATCCGTGAATTGAACCCAAAGTGCTTCCCGCCCAAGCAATCGTTGTCCGAAGGCGCCTGCTTTTCCCTTTTTACGGCACATATCCAGATTCTCGGACGAACCGAGCGCATGAAAACTGACCTTCAAACCTTTCTCGACCCTTTTGGTACAGCCCCAGTCGCAGCATTTTGACGAGGCAGGTTTTTGTCTGGTTCCTTTCAAAACCACGCAAGAATACACGTCTCAGATGGGCACTTCCGCCCACAGCCCCGGACCGGAAGTGCGACCGACGCGCCACCACCGCGCCGTGACGTAACAGAGGTGCAACCTAAGAACGAAGGGCGAGGGTAAGACGGGCCTGGGAGGAGGAAGCAGACGGAACGCGAAAGAGAGAAGGAGGTTTCCCTCTCTCTTCTCCATCTTTCCGTCTGCTTCCTCCTCCCCGGCCCGTCTTACCCTCGCCCTTCGTTCTTAGGTTGCAACGGACTGTAGACATATCTGATTGGACTTCGCGGACCCCAGAAACAAAAATTGATCGTCATATCAAAATCAGTTATAAAATGCAACGTTCCTTCCATTAAGCCTTTGTGCAGGTGATATCCTGAAGTGGTGAGCTTTTGTCCGGTGATTGTCCAGAGGTTTCGGCACATTGACGCTTATCCCGATGATTAGCTTCGCATGCTTCGGCTACCAAAGCGACTGCTGTCGCAGTGAACTATGTCTTAAGCAACAAGTAGGTAATTTTAATATTTAATTTAATACTTTTTTAGGGTTAGCTTCCGTTGTTTCGGCTCTACCTTTTCTGATCACGTGGTATGCAGCAATCGCACCGATACGCGCCCAGGCAGCATACCGAGGCTCCGATCGGATTTCAACTGGTTTTAACTCTATCGCAAAGGCGCTGCGACAGTGCGACCGCGACTGATTCATATGCGCAAATTACAACTGCACATATGACCACAGGATCAGGTGGTCAACCCCTCGCTCGATCTTCCCAAATTTTATTATGCTAGAGACGCGAGTGAAGATATTCACTTAGAACCGGACTTTTACCATTTTGAACGACCCGGGTTCGATTCACTATCGCAGTGGTTCTCAGATGGGGATCCGCGGAGCCTTTGGGGTCCGCGAAGGCATTCTAGGGGTCATTGACGCGCTGCCTCATCAGTCAAACACGATAATAAAAGTCGTCTTTGTTCAGATAGAAAATATTTTTTTTTCAATTTTTGGGCGAGTTTTTTTGTGTGTATGTCAATAAGAGGAGCCTACTTCACCCCAGCCCTTAGTTATATCCATTTTTATATCAATATTATATTTTACCTATACCTTTTCTCTCATCTCACAACGAACGGGGTCCTCCATTATCTCCGCCGATCTACGAGGGGTCTTCGAAAAATGGATGGTTGAGAAGCACTGCACTCTCGGACCCTTGTAAATTCTGAGAGCTGCATTTGTCATTCTCTCTTTTTTGGAAAGAGGGCCTCATTGTTGACCCAACTATCCCTGGCTATCTACACACCCTACGCTAATGACCTCTTTTCGACAGTTCGACGAGCGGGCACTTTCGCCTCATTCTCAATTCGACGAACTGTCCTTCTTCCAGTTGTCCAGAGACCGATGTACTTTCCACGAATTGGCCGGATTCGTGCTGCAATACGCTCCTCCTACAAGAATAGAAAGCCACATGGAACGATCTCTTGTTATATTCACACAGGATGCAGATTATTGGTTCATCCGGGTGCGAACCTTCTGCTGTACGCTGAGATGGATGCGTTCGCGTCCTTTATCAGCAGTCAAGCTCCCACGTACCAAGACGTCATCAACCTCGACAGGATCGCGAGCTTCGGAGTGCTTCCAGAAGCCAGTTAAATTGCATGGGCTTCTATGCGTGTCACATGCAAAAAAAAATTGCGTACTGCGCGATACCAGTATTATTGCTCTATAGTCGGTGACAGGTCAAGAAGAAAGTGCAAGCCCTTTCCGCCCCTTTCCACTTCAGCGGAGCGAACGGTGGAGAGGATGTCGCCTCCTCACCAGCATTCGCACTACTAAAGTGGAAAGGGGTGGGAGGAGCTTCCACTTCCTTCTCGACGTGTCACCGGCTATAGTCAGTGACATACAAACCTACTGACAGGGAATGCATACGTATATAAACTACTGAAAATTGCAGTGTACAGTGAGTAGCTGTATGTTCCAAAGATAAACGAACAAAAATATAAAAAAATTGTCAAATTCACACAATTGTTTTGCATTTACTCATGAATCGTCGGGTAACCCCTAACCACCCCCGTGCATTTACAGGTGCATTAGATGACGATTTTATTTAAAAAAAAAGAAAGATATTAATACATTTTTTATTAGTGGGAAATTACCCTTGAGCAAACTGCTGATGCCTCACACCAACAGCTCCCAAAGCTCCTTTCAAAAATCTAAATATTGACTCTGCGCATAGTCAGTGGCGCTGGAGGGCGGCCACGTGCGTATACAATACGGGTCTCCATACGTAGCTCGGAACGGGCACGAAGGAGGACTGAACTAGGAATTCCTTGGATCTCAAACGCGGCTTTCATAGACGTCCCCAATTGCGATCCACTGTAGAACACCGGGACACCGCATCCCTATTATAATTCAAATTGACTGACCTATGTCATCGAAACATTCGAAACATTTGAACTGTCAATATCAAAGGAGCGTTTGGCGTCGTACAGTGATAGGTACATAGCTGCGCATCGCCACTCAGCTAACTAACCATCATGCCTTCAAGTTCCTGTAGATGAAATCAGAATATTTGTGTCTGCTCTTTGTTTCACTGTCGGTCCGTCAACGTCGGCTTCAGTGGCACGACATTTTAGTATGACGAAAATACGGCAATACCTACGAGAACGCGGATTAATTATACACACAAGTCTTTATATTTAACAAGAAAAATTACACTAGCACGTCACAGGCGAGACGGAATGTCCACCGTGCCTGAATATTCAATTAACGTGCCTGAATATCCATCATTGGATCTTTCGTCTCGTTGGACATTCAGGCTCGTTGGACATTCCGTCTCGTAATCATATGTCATGTAAACATAAAAACCTTGGCCAGCATGTATATCCTGTCAGTGTCCATTTAATAAAAGATGTCCACGGCTTTCTCAACTTTATGCACTTTTATTTGGCGGTCATTTAAAAAAGTGTCATGTATTCTGCTTAAATCTCTGGTGTGGTAGCCGTTTTTGTAGGGAGTCTCGAATGTGGTCCATCACTTCTGTGCGTGCGGCCAGGCTTGAATTCTAAAGTTTTAAAACTCAACGTGCAAAACGAAGGTGATGAATTCCCAACCAAGAAAAGCATATAACCTGGAATCGACTTCCGTACTGGGTTTTCTTTTTAAAAAAAATATAATTTGATGACCACTCGAATTTTGTTCTTATACATCATTAAAAACGCACAATATTATTTACTTGAATGTTTGTCACACTCACTCTATTTGAGGCATTTGCAGTCAATTCATATAAAAAGATTACAAAACAAGGACATATAAAGAGGGGAAAGTGATCTCTAGCGACGATTCCTTAAACTTTTTTTGATCTATGTCACACGTCACGTGTTTAGCATTATCGTTCGTTCTAGCTCTAAAATTTGTGTGTATATACCGGGTGTTTGAAAGAAAGGGGAACAGTGTTTTTTCCAGCGCAAAAATGAACTACCATCAGCGAACACTCTGTCTCCTCCCCAATGCATACCATTATCGATGTAAACCAGATATCAATGTTTCTGAACAAAGTGTTATATCATTCAAAGGTTATCAGGAATTTTTTCAAAATTTTCAAGGAGGTAATGTGGCGCATTTTCAGTAGCGTTCCTCACTCATCTGTTAATTGCCATTTTCGTACTGAAAATTCTTTAAAAAAAGTTTTTAACTTTTCTTTTATTATTTTGATAGCCGTAAGTTTAGGAACTTTGGCATCGTGGTCTCAATAGCTTCCGCTACATTTGGAAAAATTCAAAATGCACAAGAATGTTTTTAATTTTTGTTTTTGTCGTCGTCGTGGAGAAAAATATTTTACTTCCATCATTTCGTTTAAAATACCAGATTCAAGAACATCACTTCGCATAGTTTTCTGCTGATGCGTCGAGTCTTTTAAACGAGCTCTGGTCGCCCCTGATTACCTTGGCTTTTGACGAACTCTCAGCAGTTGCCGCGATCAGGATTCTAGGAGTTCTGAGTTCTTCCTACCAGGGGTGCTATTCTGGTCGCAAACGGGTGCCTTTCCAGTTGTGACGTATCGAGAAAGAAGGGGCGGAGCCTCGACCTAGAATGATTCTTGTTTGAGGCTCCGCCCCAACGTTCGGGTTCGCGCACGCGGTCAGCTAGAGTCTGACGATCTCCCTACGTCACGATGACGTGTCCACGCAGTTAAGGCGCAGAAATCCCCGCATTTCCCCCTGTTCTTTTTGTCTCTTCTTTCTTTCCTCCGGGAGTTAGAACGAGCGAATAACAGAAAAAAGGCTACCTTCCGGAAAATTGAAGGAAACGGAAAAAAATAATAGTATTCTTTATAAAATACGAAAGATTATTTCAATAATTATGATGTAAAGTAAATTTAGCTAAGATATCTCAGCCTGTTTTCTCGAAGTCTTTCGCTACGGTCTTTGAAAACAAACATGGCGAAAACCGCGGTAACGACGTTGTGGTGTTTGTGTCTCGTTTGCGTCGTTGCTTTCCCTGTTTGTGCACGATACAGATGGCATTACAAGAAGAAAGTATTATGTGAAGCTACGCTACGACAGTGATCAACCTTTGTGATGCCGCCGTGAACATAAGCTGCAAATGAAATTTCCTGTTTGCCTGTGAAGGAGACTCCAAAGGGATACAGAGCTAACGACGAATTTGTGGTAATATATGACAAGTCATGAGATCGACTCAGAGTGCACCGGTTGTGAACATGCTGTGTATAATGCAGGAGAGTTTTTTCGGGCAGTTTTAATAATGCTTAGCTCCCTTTGCTCACTGCAGTGATTACGACAGTAGTCCCCATAAGCCATGCTCTCCTCTTTCGCCGCTGAAGAAATAGACGCGACCGTATAATCTCGGGCGTCTTTTTTACTTATTTTTTATAAGCAGAAAAGCTCGTGCAAAAAAAAGAAAAGAAAACGGCTTTCACGTATTTACAGGTCCCTACATAGGTACCTCGCTATCCCATTGACTCCATTGCGCGTGACGATTCAACGCTATTTACCATGGAAACGTTCGTGAAACTAGAAAGCCCCTGTTTGCCGCTAACAGTCATTTTTCGAGTTCGGGTTGTGACGACCAAATGACTTAAGAACAAGAATGCACGGGACTATTTGCATTGTTTAAACTCGACAACCGTACCCTTGGCGAGTTAAACTCGAAAGAACATGGCCGCGATGCTCGTCGGATCGACCGCGGCTGGGGTTTGACATGCGATCGGTCACTTCATCAACGCGCACACGAATGCTTTCGTGCTGTTGGATGAGCCCATTCGGCGGCAGGACCGGGTCGAAGAGCACAGTGAGCTGGCGTTTAACGTCTCCGATATAACACTTGGCGAGATGCAAGATTTGGCTTCTATTTGTGCCGGTGTTATGAAGCTTAAAAGTGGTGGTGGTGGTGTGGCTCGTACGGTAGCCTTGCTGAGATTATGAAGACGATAAAAGACCTTCATTCAGCGTTGCCATGCGTCAAGATTTAAAACCTCACCTTGACACAAAGGGAACCACATTTTGGCGAGCACGGAGGCAGCAGCCAACGGTCTGAGGAAGAATTGTGCCGCCGCCACGACCGCCAGCGATCGCCCCAAAGGCAAGAAAACAAACGGCAAGCTCATTGAGGTTTGTGTAGCGCTGACTGCTGATCCATCGGACGACAAAGGTGAATGATGTAAAACGCAACTTAAGTTTGCCAGCGTTTTGCAAAACTAATGCGTTTCGTTGAAAATTTAATTTGTGGAATTCGTTAACGCCTTGAAAGTTTGACGGGGACTGCATTGTGAACGCAGGCTTCACACAAGTGTTTTCTACAGTGTGCGCTTTGCCTGCACGCATATAAAGACAGAAACACTGCCTTTATGGTGCATAAAATAAAGAAAATTTCGCTTATCTCGATAATGTTGTTTATCTATTGAGTGCTGTTGATAGTAGTGGCGTAGCCAGGAACTTTTAAGGGCGGGAGGGTTGAGGGGGGTTGAGGTGGCTGGGATGTTCATGACTTAGGGTGCGGGAGGGGGGGGGGGGGGGGGGTGATGGCGTCGAAATTTGTGTGTATATTCTAGGGCCCGCCGGATTTGGAGAGGGGGGGGGGGCGAAGCCTATAAGCCCTCCCCCTCACCCCCCCCCCCCACCCCCCCCCCCTGGCTTTGCCACTGGATGATACCATAAGGGAAGCAACCTACATTCACAGGCTGCCATAAGCATGTGCATAGCCACTGAGCTCGTACCACAATGGCAAGATTTAATTAAATAGATTGTCGTACGAAACTACGATCTATTTAATTGGTATGATAACCTTTACATTAAACACACGCATGTTGAATGTAGGACAATTGTATCTTTATTATTTTTCTTGGGCACGGAGATGACGACCATCCACAAGATTGCACTGGCTAAATTTCTCGTCTACAGTGGGTAACAATATTACCATACTCTGTCAGACTTAACTCCTGCTGTCTAAACAACTAACAATTTATTTTAGGACACACCTGTTCATAGTTCCTTGCAGGGCATCGAAAAGTGTTTCTATGACTGTCCGATGACTGACATCCAATTCCAGAAGCTTGGCGTGAAAACGTAATATATCTAATTGATACCATAAAATGCCATCGGAAACCCATCCATTTTTTATTGCGAGATTGACAGTAGCTACGAACAGCAACAAATGGCAACTGGTCAACTGAAGACATAGGTACTAAGCCTGCACTAACTTCGAAGCGGTCGAAACCCTGAAGTTTTAACGTCGACTTACCACCAAGTTGTTAATGGCAAAGTGGTGTTTGCGGCAAAGTGTTGGAGTTCTTCAGAATGGTGGCGATCTCCTTCAGGCCGATGATGGTGGTGACGGAGGTTCTGTTAGATTCTAGGCCCCGTCAACGCACCCCACGACGTCGATGTGCTTGTCGTGGTGGCGACGAAAGCCTTCTTTCACACATGCCTCAGCTGCCTCGGACCGGGGTTTTGTCGACCCAGCCGTCTCTTCCCAGCCAGTTGACAGCGACACTCGCGACGGCCGTCACGGCTCTGATCATCATCCACTGGGCATTGGCTATGTGATCATCGGTGGCAACCGCGCTCCTGTAGTTCCCTGCTGTGAAAGATCTCAGTGCGATTCAATTAGTAGCTGCTGCTCGACGGTCATCATCTCTCATCGTCGCCGTCTCTCGTCGCGCAGCTGGTCACACTGCGATCAAACGGTGCTTTTCGACAAGCGGTATTGTCGTCAGAAACAGTCGTCGTGCATCGCGAAGGCAACCGGGTGCTCGCGGAAAACCCGTCAATGTAGTACGCGTTGGTCGAGCCATCGTTGCGCAACAAGCATCGCCGCCATTTTCTACGCTCTAGAATCCTGCCCAAAGCTTGTTCCCCTTCGTGCAATAGAAACAGAAGTTAAAAGCACGAGCACATCACCCCAAACGATGCTTGCACGAACGTTGGTTTGCACTGCGCAAGCGCGCCTGCTCGACAGGGACGTTGAAAGCCCGGAGCACGTTCTTGTAGCTCGTATACACCCGCCCTAGCTCGCACTTACAGAGCAACAGAAAGTAGGGTGTGTCGAGTAATACCGCAGTTAATCTAGTTACGCTACTTCCGCTATGCGCTGCGTACGTCGGACGTGGTCATACGTCACTTTGTCGTCACGGTCTGAACTCGAAAAGCGACAGCTATGGCAAACGGTTGCTTTCGTGTTTCGCGAATATTCCCATGGGAAGGAATTATCACGCGGGCTGTGGCCAGTAGGACAGCGCGGTTCGTAGGGGGCAGGAGTCTTCGAGAAACACAAACGTGACCGTTTGTGACCAGAATAGCACCCCAGCATCGACAATATTTATTCTCGACTTACCACAGAAAATCAATGCCTTTGAGGGGATCGTAGGAACGAAACATTTATGAGTGTAAAAATAACAGCTATCCGCAGCTGTCTTCGTTACAACTGGATTAGTAATCCAGTTGTAACGAAGACAGCTGCGGATAGCTGTTATTTTCACATTCATAAATGTTTCGTTCCCACGATCCCCTCAAAGGCATTGATTTTCTGGATATATCACTAAATTGACTCCACGGATAAAAAAAAAAAAGCGTGGAGTTGGATTTTGCGTGGGGTACATAACCAGTGTCAAATGCGGGCCAAAGATTGGACACCAGTTTTCCAGCCAAAGCTGACGAAGTGCTCGTGTTTCGACCGCAAGAGTGTCATGTCACCTTTCGAAAGAAGCGGAAAGGCGCGGGGGGGGGGGGGGGGGGGGGGGGGATCTTGTGACACGTTGAGGACGATAGATATTTACTCGAATGGGTCGTAGGGTCGGTTTATGATAATATTAATAACAGTAATAAAAACATGCATTTAAAGTGCTCAAAGGGAACCAGAATGATCTTTAGATGGGTACACTTGCGGAAACACGCTATAAGTAAGAAAAAATGTACATGATCAAGCTTGAGACACACTAATACAAGAATAGTACAAAACACAAAATGAAAATTAGTTTGTAAAGTGCGAATTAATCAACAGGCGGCGAAACTCAGAAGCTGATGCACGTATCTTGAGATCCGAAGTGACGACACTATTACAAAGCGACTGGATCCGAGAAAGGGTGAAATGTTGCACAATGAACGAATATAAAAAAAAAAGATCTGGTAAAAGAAAAATTTACACAGAAACAAACAATAAATACGCCGAATTCATACTTGTACTAAGCCTACAAATTATGTCTTTCTTTTTTTTTTATGTGTTTAATATTTATGGCGTATGTCTTTTTTTTATAGCGAATTCCATATCACGGACGCATATTCAAGCCACGATCTTACTACAGGTTGTAAATATGAATCAAGCTATGCGCCGAGAAACTGAGGGAGAGGAGGAGACGATAGGTGACGTCGGAAAGCCGAGCTCTGATTGGACCGATTAGTGGGTAGACAGAAAGCTAGTAACCTTTGTTTCCACTGCACTCGTCGAACCCGTTAGAAGGCAGAACGCCGGCATATACGACGATTGGCTAAAACTAATCACTAATCATTGGAACCAGAGCTCAGCGTTCCAATGTACCCGCGCGCTCTCGTCCCTTCCTCTACTTCAGTTTCTCGGCTCAGAAGGGTTCCTAAGTTTAAAGACGAGTATGAAGCAATTCCCAACATTTTGATCGCGCTCTCCCAGCAAAAGATGTTTACATTTTTAAGGAACTATCTGAACACACGCCAAGATCTTTCACAATAAACGCACTGTATTGGCATTTCATCAAAAATATTATATGTGTAGTCAACAACACTGGAACGTCGGCACAACGAAAGCACTTGTTTTTTGTGTGGTTCAGCAGCAACGGGTTTTGTTTGCAATACAGAAGCGTACGTGACGCAACTCATTGTAATAAACTGCAGTCTCTTAGGGGCTGAGTTCTTTTAAACAACTTAATATCAACGGCCAAAGGAAGCAACTCAGTACTTTGAACACATGACCCTATATCATTTATAAAAAATTAAAAAAAATATGGCCCTGAATCGATCCCTGAAGAACACCAGACATTGAAAACAAGCTGTGAGAAAAACTGTGTGCAACACGTACAGTGTTTGTGCGAAGTAGAGAATAGCTATTAGACCAATTACAGAATAATGGACAAACATATAGGAGTACCTCGTGCAAGAGTAATTCGTGCCAGACTTTGTCAACCGCTTTGGTCATATAAACAATATTGCATCAACTTGTCCCCTATTCGTGACAAATGGCGTGCTATAATTGAAATTAATAGTACACCGATCGGTCTCCACAGACCGATCAGTCAAGGATTCATGGTATGAACGTGTCAATTTCTGACGGTAGTAAAAAGGCGACGCATATGAACAACAATATCGAAAACCATTAAAAATTCATAAAGCGGAGAAACAAGACGATAATTTGTAACAACGGAGGCATAACCGCTTTCACAGCCTCCTTTATACTTGAAAGCCTGTCACAACACAAAGCGAAGCGGTCGCGGAAAAAGATAGAGGAGAGGCGGAGAAAGAGGATGACCAAAGAGTCCTGGAGGGATCTCTTGGTGTCGCCGCCAAGGTCGTCAAATTTTACACCCCAAAGCGCATAATGTAGTGACAGCTAACTAAGCAGTCGTTATTTGGAAAAAGATTGGAGACCAACTTTGAAACCTCTGCTAAAAAAGTGGGCGAAAATATCTGCCACTTCATCGGGCGATGAACGGTAACGTGTGTCATCCCTTCTAACACGCAAGCAAATACCTTGTCTGGGCTCATGCGTGTGCAGCTTAACAAACTGCTAGAAAATGTTTGGTTGACGATTCAGGCTACATTCTACACCATCAAGATGTAGGCGTTTATCCCGTTTGAGCAATTGTTTTGCTAAGGCAAGATAAATACTAAATTTAGTGTAGCAAAAATATTCAACCTGTTTCTTTTGTGTGTGTGTTTTTAAGTCGTGAAAGCTGGTGGTTCTGGTGGTTCTTCTTCTTCTTGTTTTTGTTGTTGTTGTTGTTGTGGTTGTTGTTGTTGTTGCGGCTGTAGTTGTTGTTGTTGTTGCTGTTGCTGCTGTTGTTGTTGCTGTTGTTTTTGTTGCTGTTGTTGTTGTGGCTGTCGTTGTTCTTGTTGCTGTAGCAGCTGTTGTTGTTGTTCTTGCTGTTGTTGTTGTTGTTGCTGCTACTGCTGTTGTTATTGTGGCTGTCGTTGTAGTTGTTGTGGCTGTCGTTGTTGTTGTTGTTGTTGCTGCTGTTGTTGCTGCTCTTGTTTTTGTTGCTGTTGTTGATGTGGCTGTCGTTGTTCTTGTTGTTGTAGCACCTGTCGTTGCTCTTGCGGTTGTTGTTGTTGTTGCTGCTCTTGTTTTTGTTGCTGTTGTTGTTGGGGCTGTCGTTGTTGATGTTGTGGCTGTCGTTCTTGTTGCTGTTCTTGCTGTTGTTGTTCTTGCTGTTGTTCTTGCTGTTGCTGTCGTTGTTGTTGTTGTTGTTGTTGTATTTGTTGTTGTTGTTGTTGCCGTTACTGTTGTTGTTATTGTTGTTGTTGTTGTTGTTGTTGTATTTGTTGCTGTTGTTGTTGCCGTTACTGTTGTTGTTGTTGTTGTTGTTGTTGTTGTTGTTGTTGTTGTTGTTGTTGTTGTTGTTGTTGTTGTTGTTGTTGTTTGCGCAGGTAAAGTTTGAGAACTCTCGAGAACCAATTTGCATAGACGGACGATTACATGAGCGTGTTTTTACAAAACTGTCAATGGCATAGGTCAATCCTAAATTGAAACTGAGTATGCGGGGAGTAGGAATTCCCAAATCCGTCTTCGGCGTATCGGAACGCAAGGAGGGGCACGCCAACCAAAAGACAACACAGAGAAGAGAAAAGAAAACGCGCGATGACAAAGCAGCCAAGCGCGCCTCGTCCTTGGTTCAGGTCGGAGCGAAACAGGAGCACACGCCGCGTGTCTGGCGGGTAAACAAACGCACGAGGTGCGCAAGAAGCAGGCGAACTTGCATACCGTATACACCAACACAGCGTTTACAAACAAAGCCCGCTTTGCCCACACCAGGTGTGGGCACTGCGCCTGCGCAGAAACCAATATTCGGGAGGAGTGAAGCGTCTGCGCATGCGCCGTGGCGACAGCAGCGCCACCGCAGTGGCGTGACGCCAGTGAGTTGAGTTGGTCTATAGTTGAGTTTTGTTCCAATCTGCTAATATAAGAAAGATATTTGGAACGTTTCTTGCGCCGTATATTATCCGGTAGTACTTCCTGTTCCTCTAGGTTATGCGTGATCCTTTTCGTATTTCCTAACATAACAGAAAATAAAAAAATCATGCAGAAGCAGAAGAGAAGCATCCTTAGAAAACACCGCCTCGTTATGCACGAATTCTTTCGCTTGGCACAGTTTCGGTCAGAAATCACGACGCTTCGTGAAAGTTCGGGCGTTTCCGGCGGAGTACGCATGACAGTGTAATGACCCCTGCCTCGTTGCTTTCACTTTCGGTTTCTCTCGCACATTTATCTGCCAAAGTTCTCTATGCTGCTTCGCTGAGGTGCGTATCTGCACTCGTCTTTCAGTATTTCTGTATCGCGTACATTTGAATGTCCGACCTACCTCAGTTCAAATAGCCCAAGTTCAGATTAACGATCTGAATTGTTTTGGTTTTTTATCTTGGTCACGTTCACGCGAGTTTATTGCTACTTTCGCTCAATATTGCACCAAACTGTGGAAACTTTTAGTCGATTGCTTCGATAACTCTGAAAACTATATATAATGACAATTCAATGTATGCCCAAAGGCGCCAGCGTAGTATCGCATATCCTTTACTAAGTTACCGGAACCTTCTAAAATTTTGTTGTAGTAAAAAATACAACCACAAAAATCGCGAGTTGATTCGACATTTATTTCTCGTGTAATTAGCTTGTTACACGAGACGCGGAAAATATTTTCATGAGCTTCAAAACTCCTGCGACTAAAGATTAATATTTATTAAAACTGGGTATCGATAAGGCTGTTAACCCGATTACGATAGTCGACACCCTTTATTCTATTATTTATTGATAAATCAGAAAAAAGCGAGAGAATTATTTTGCCATTGCTGAATATGTGACAAATGGCGCCGTATACAATTTTGATTTTGAATCAATCTCAATGTGTCGTTGAGAACAGTTCAAAGACATTGACACTCATGAATCATAACTTCAGCTGTATGAGGCGAAGAGATTCGTTGATATTCTCCGGCAAAAGCGACCCCCCTTGATTGTTCACAATAAACGGACACTCGAACGGCGTTGAAGTAGCCAGGACACGTGTAATTTATTGAAATCTTCCGGATTTACAAATATCGCCTCTACAGTTTAGTTTAGGGAAAATATTTCACCTAAAGTTGGCCCTTCGTACAGGTGTACTGCGTGGTGAAAGCGTTGAATTTTTAATTTCTCTTGGTTCTTCACTAAGTTTACCAACTCACCGGTTAAAAGCAATTTAATCGCGATTAAAGAAATAATGTATTATTTGGTAGGTTAATCGATCAATTGCCCAGCTTTGATATTTATTGATGCAGGATTAGACACTATCAGTTTGATAGCAATGGCAAATAATGTTGAGGTGTCAGTCAGCAATCAACAAACAACTCAAGGTTATGTAAGGTGAAAAGATTAGCAGTTATATTTAACTCATCTTTACGCCTACAAACCCCGAGACAGGGGAACAAAGAAAAATAAAGAACAAAGGGGACAACGCAACGACGTTTCAAATTTGAGACGTCGTTGCGTTGTCCCCTTCTTTCTTTATCTTGGTTTGTTCCCTTGTCTCGGGGTTCGTAGGTATAAGTAGGATCGTACACCAGCTAGCCACCGCCATTACCCTTATTTCAAAAATTCACTCATGCGCGTTGATTACACGCGATCAAACCTTCATGAGCTTGAACATGAGCAGCGCACATTGTGGCTGCCAACTTCTGGAGATCCATCGTGCAAGATGTTCTACGTCGGTGCTCGACAAAGCATGCCTCAACCAAAGGTCCCTGCAGTTGTACGCTAGAACGTCTACTGCGGCAGCCATCATTGGTGAGGTTTCGGGCGGATCTTCAAGGGGTGTTTCGTATAAGTTAGGGGCATGACGGTCACAAAGTTGCATGTCATCACAATGCCATCTGATGTCACGGGACACCGTAGGGACACTGTCACGAGACACCGTCAGGCACCGTCACGGGACACCGTCAAAGTTTTATCTGTCAAATATAGCGGGAAAAATGTATCCGCTGAATTTGGTGGAAAAATGTTACATGGTGTCTCACGTGGAAACACACGACCCCACGACGTCACGTGACGCTGACACGTTGCATGATGTGCTTTTAGTGTGCAGTGTGATTGTGCGCAGCACGTGTGCAGCAGAGGGTGTAACGCGTCGGCTGTCGCCGCAGCTGATTTTCAGAACACAACAAAAAAACAAAATGTTCATTTTTTTTTTTTTTTACCTACGAATTAGTTACGGTGTTTTGGCCCATTACGTCTTGATGTCCCATGAACAAAGCAGTGGAACTGTATCTAGAACAGAGAATTTATAGACACGCTTCACGATTTCACAAGCACACAGTGAGAGCCTCTTCCCACGAGCTCTTCATAACGCGTTTGGAACGTGCCCTTCTTTCGTCCTGTGCTGCGACAGAAAGGAGAAACCCCAGAAAGTGTGGCAAAATGGCGGACTACGAATTCCCAAACGGCGGGTTTGAATTCCGGGCCGCTGTGCCGGCAATTTGAAGGAGGCTTATGGCGGACAAAAGTGCCACGCCACCGAGGTTTCACTTGCACATCAAAAAGTTCCCTGGGTGGTCGAAATTAATCCTCAGCCCTCCGCTGTGGCGTGTCAGATTTCCTTGGTTAATATGGGACGTATAACCTCCAAATGTGACTTTTTCAGAGCGCGTGACGTGCCTGAGAACCATATACTGCAGTAGCCCGTCGGTGGCAAAACCGATACTCGGATTTGCGGATCTCAGCAGTGCTCTGACAACATTACCCATAGCCAGAAAACCGTGTAGCTAAATTTTATAGGTCACATAGTGAGGGTCAGCGCGGGGCAAATATTCGACACACGAGTGCTGTGTCAGCGTTGGGCCGGACCTCGCGTTCAATCGGACGGACCACGAATCCCAGTTTAACGCTGATACGGTACTCGTGCATGTCATATATGTTGCCAAAACTCCATAACTGACCGTCAGTGGTCGACGTAGAAAATGCAATAGGCTTTCTATCTCCGTTTGGCTAGGACGACTTCGGCGACTACATTCTTTGCCGTGTTCGCTCAGAATTGAGGGGACATGCGTCGAAACCTCGCGAACTTGTTTACTACTACGCCACGATGACAATCACGTACGGCTGAAGCGGATTTTTAAAACAGGTGTGCGATCTTCCGACGTGGCTCACCTGAAAGCCTTCGCTTCACGCTACAATAATGACTCTCCTTCATCCTTTCCCTCTGTGTTTGCTTGCTCCCATTTTATGCTTCGTGTAAGAGTCGTAAACATTCTAAGCACACTTTTCGAAAAAACGTATTGAAGGTAAAGATATATTAAATTGAGCGTTACCTCCCTTTCTCCCCCTACAAAAAAAAGCCTGAAGTAAATGCCCCATGACAAATCATTTCAATAAAAAAGGTGTTGTGCATGGCGAAAAGTGACGTACATTTTGAAACAACTACAAAACGACTCATTAATATCGAAAGACTCGCGTTTTATAATAAATCACGCGCAATATTGAAGCACAGTGTTTCCTTGGAAACTTTTTTTTTTTTTTTGTACAGGTATAATGTATAGTGCACTTAAATTATCGGGACGACAAAAAAATTCATAAATAAAGGATGTCACCTGCCGAGATAACTTCATCCCTTTACGGGTGTCGCTATATTCTGAAGACGCCATGTTTAAGGACCAGCGAATCAGCGACAGATTCAACAAGAACGGGGCAACGCCCAAACTGCGTCGCGGACTCATCAACAGCTGCCAACCGTAGCGTGTAAAGGTAGACACGCCGCGCTCATTAACAAAGGCCTTTCTAATGAGATCGCCGATCGGCGTATCAAAAGCAGACCGGAAGAAAACCGAGACGGGAGAGAAGAAGGCTGTAGACGCACAATGACCTTCGGACACAATCACACTTCCGGTTAATGTCACGGCACCCGAATACGTTCGAGGTGTGATAGACAGTGTAGTATATCGCAGAGGATATGTGATGTCTGAGATTTGAGTCATGCGGCCATCGAAGAAACGGACTTTGCGCGCTACCGTACGATTCCCATTTCTAAATCTATAACCTCGAAAGTTCGCTGGAAATTAAAACATATCCACGAGAATAACGGAGGGGATGTAAGCAGGACGCGCTTTTTAAAGTTGAGTCACTGAGCCCATATGTTGCCATTAACGATTTTAAAGACAAATTTATTGCTAACTTTTCAGTCTCGTACTCGTAACACACTCAATATAATCAATCACTCCTTCGAGTACTAACAGAAATATTTTCATTAGACTAGTACTCTATTATTTCCCACTAAAAGTAACGGAACGAATTGCCTAGACATCACAGCTGAGATCGTTTACGAGATTAGATGATTAATGCACCTCGTTTTATTTGTCTCGTACAAATATTTTTATGAATTAAATTATTTTACCCGAAGAACTGAACAGTTGAATTTTCGTATAGACTTTACTTAGCCATCAACGGGCCAAAAGAGCGTTCACAGGAGGAACCTTACGCGGAGAACAAGTTCGTCTGCTTCTTGCACACGGGTTGCGATGATGACGGAACGCCGATCCTCTTATTGGCTGATTGGAAAAACAAATAGTGGGTAGACCTCGAGGCATCTAGCAGTGAGGTCTACCCACCATCCTTCCAGTCAAAGCCAATCAGAGCTCGACGTCGTTCTGACGTCACCACAACCCCTGCAAAAGAAGCAGACGACTTGCTCTCAGCATGGATCCAAGCGCAGCCGATGAGTCCTTGGGGCCGACCAAGCAGGGACAAAATGCGCAAAGTCTTGCCGGTCGTCGTCTCTCTGTACATACGCAATCAAGGGCTAAGCCAATCGAGCACAGTGCGTGCCCCGTAACATCCGGCTCTTAGTCTGTGCGTCTGTGTTCGTGTGCCTTCTAGCCATTGGCGACACTCAGGCTTATGCTAAAAACCAAGTATAGAAATATGATGGAAACTGACAACGACCGAACCCCCGTTTGCATACTGTAACGAGAAGTCGACGGAATGAGTAAAAGAATTACCCGTAAAATTTTAACCAAATACCGAAATTCATGTCAGTGTCGTGTGACAATAAAGACTAGAAGGCCGGCGCGAAAGGTGTGACTATAAGCGGATGCGCCGACGTAGTAAAAGAAGGGGGAGTGCAAAATAGAGAAAGAAAGAGAGAGAGAGACGACCATCACGCTCGGCTTCACGGCCCGTCGTGAACGCGCACGTTCCAGTCGTGACACCGTCGGGAAACGCCCACGACTCGTCGTCCTCGTGAAAGCGACGTCGTGAGGCGACTCGAGAGCCGAACCGACACGCAATCTAGACTCCGGTTGCCCCTAAGCTGACAGTGCGGTGGGAGCTGCACGCTCTCTGTATAGCGATCACACGTCTATCTTTCACCAGGTGATCACGCTCCCTGTACCCAACCCAACGCGCAGTGATCGGCGTCAGGTGACGAAAGAGAGGTCGGTCATTGGTCCAGCAAGAGCGTGTAGCTCCCACCGTCCGGACATGCTCCTTCGGGAGAGAACGGGATATAGGCTTTCCCCGTGCGCACAGCAGGCACGGAAGCAGTGCGGAGGTAGATCGGTTGCCTACATTATAGAGTGTTGCCAACTGCTAGATCGGAGTCACGGGGTTTATGGACCACGTTTGCAATGCGAGCTGAGAGGAGGAGGCGAAAGCAAGTACTTTACTAGAAAGTACAACGTATACTCGGCGAGACTTCAATGACTTTGGCGCCAACAGCTTTTGCGTAGTTAGAACGGCTGGACGCGCGCAGACTTGAGGTTTCCCAATTTGAATTGGGACGGTGTGGTTGTAGCCATCTGTCGTTGCGGAAACCCGTTGAAAGAGCAGAGACGACCGTCTCTGCTGCCTTGGCGAATCCGGTACCGCGACGCGTCGGCGCCATCCCTCTCTCTCTCTCTCTCTCTCTCTCTCTTGACGCAGCGAAAGCGCGACAGCGTGGATAGGGCAACGTGCATGCGCATTCTCTCGGACGGGGGCGGGGGAGGGGGGGGGGGGGGGGGGGGGGGGGGGGGGGTTGCAAACTGTTCGGATAGGATTTGGCGCTGAAGGCAGGCTGTCTAATTCGAAGGTGCGAAGTACAATGTATTCGCCTATTGGGCAAGAGATCGAACTATAGGGGGCGCTTTATCGAGGTTGTTGTCCCCACAGCCCGGTGTTTACTAACACAGCATAACAAAGAAATTGAACCTCGTCATGCACGGCCTGCACCCGAGCGCTTCTCTCTGACCAATGCTGGCCTTCGAATCGTCATCTTCGATATCGCTGATCAAAAACAAACAAGAAAATTCGGTTTGTTGCCCCCACAGCTGAAGCGTGCCTCCAGAGGCGTGACTGTTCGATCTCCTCCCCAATACTTCGTTTCAGCTTCGGTCCGAGCGCGGCCGATGTTAGGAGCAGAAGGGCCAATCAAACAGCGCAAAAAGCGCAACGTCATGGCGTGCTCTCTGTGCTTGGTAGGACCAGCCGGCGGAGGAGCACGCACAGGGAGACGGCGAATACCGACTGGTCCTATCAACTGCAGAGTGCACGCCACGACGTTATGCCTCTTTCGCTGTTTGATTGACCCTTCGGCTCATAACATCGGCCGCGCTTGGACCGAAGCTCAGACGAAGTATAGTGTATGGCGAAAGCGCCGATCGTCTATAAGCGTCTCCGCCTTTCTCCTACTCTCCACCTCTGCTGTCCTCCTCACTACTCGGCAACTCATGCATGCGCACACTGCAAAAGCCGTCCGCCATTAAACTACTAACGATCTTTATGGTTTGAGTTGCTGCCTCCCTCTCTTAAATCGAGGCTCTCTAGTGGTAGACAAAATTGTTCACTTTGTAGGTGTTTTTGTTTAAGTCGTTTTGTTTGTTGTTTTGATTTAGATCTCTCCGTAGCTTTAAAGCGACCGCCGCCACCGCCGCCGCCGCCGCCCCATTGTGCGGCAACGATGGCGATGAAATCTTCAATAAAAACTTCGTGAGAAAGTCGATCGGTCTTCTGTTGCTCGTTTTTCTTCGTGTGGATGGGCCTTTGTTGTCGATGAGTGAGCTTTCGCTATGATATCCGGTGTATCAACTGTAGAAAAAGGAAATCAGAATAGGTATATGAACTCGACAGAAGGAAACATTATACACCCGGACGAAAAGAATAACACATCTCCTGTTCTTCTGTTTTCTCAAACGTATAACTGTTACTGTTATTGTTGCTTGTAAAGTTTGCTTGTTCGTAGAGTTTCCACGTTTCGGTGTTTATCAGAAAACCAGCAACGAATGTGTTGAAAATATTATTTCTCAGCGACTGAAATTCATTATAACTGGTCTCCAATATTCATCGGTCCTTCGCTGAGTCCTGCCGTAGGCCGTTCGTTATAGTTTTGACCACCAAACCCCGAAAATCGCATAATACGCGTCTTTAAATATATTACAAAAGTACACTTTGACTACCATTTATTTTTAAAAAAAACGCTTTGTATGGGCATGGTAAAATCGCGTGTTTTTATTTTACCGCTACTCAGCGGTAAAATAAAAAATAGTGATTTGCCTGGTGTAACTAACGGCTTGATTTACTAGCAGACAGTAATAGTTCTATTCACGCCGCAGCATATAGCGTCAGCGTACGAGCAATTCCAGCGTATCTGGATATATTGTATCGTCATTGCTGTTGCTCCGTTATTAATATAAGGCTTCTGGACAATAAAATAAAAGAACCAGAAACATTTTCCAGAGTTGATTTCTCTCTAGATGAAAGAATGCGCCCATTTTACTATTCATCGAACGCAACGTTATACTCTCCGCAGAGTCAACTTGTCGCAAATTAACAAAGATGGCAGAGCGATGCATTGTCAATAGACACAATCACGTCGTGAGTAACTCAGTGCGACGATACGACGGCTTCCGTTTCAGCTGCCCCAAACACTAAAGATAATGTATCTCGCACCTGTCTCCTCGTCAGCGCTCTGCTTGACCCGTAAAATAAAGTTAGCGCAGCATTTTTTTTTTTTTTTCATAGAAGTTAAGTTAAGCTTCTTCTTTCTACCAGCACCTTTTTCTTCTTTGTTTCCTCGAGTGTAATTTTTTAGGAGGTTTACATTGTCAAGCAGGGCTGTCGCTTCATTACCGGACGCAGCGCTGCCTTTAGTGCCTTCTGACTTTCCCCACCGCGGCGGCTAACCACAAAAAAAAAAAAAAATAAATAACGTAAAAATTGTCGCACAATAAGAGAGGTCTTTGAGTGTTGTGCAGCGGCGCGAGGCAGCGCCATCACGGCTGAGTGGAGCCTGGTTCCGGTCCGGGGTGTCGGGATAGCGACGTCGACCGAGCAGGTGACCGTCAACGCATCACCGAGCCGTGGAGTGCCTTCCGCAAAGAGCGTCTGTGCCACGGTCACCTAATATCAAAAACCGGACGCCATATCAAAAACCGCAACGAAATAGTGATATTGTGTCTTTTGTATAAACAGTGACGTTGTGTCTTTTTACTATCGTAACAATAAGACAAAGAGTACGGTAAATAATTTTCGATCACATTTTTGTCGTCGTTATTAAAGCAGTAAGAACAATACACAGCGTGCTTCGGAAGAACAAAAAAATATGGTGCTTTTCTTTTTCACTTAAAAAAAAATAAAGTTCGCATCACAGTACGCTCCGCCTCCGTCCAAATGCAGCGCTAGCGGTTCAGACCAGATACCGAAGTTTCAGAACTAAGTGTTATTATATTCCAAAGTTCCAGGTGATTTTCTGAAACTTTTGATGGGAAAAGTAGGCACTTTCTCGGTAGTCTCTGCCATTCAGCCCCTGGCATTTGTGGACTCTGTCGGCCACCATTTTAGCAATACAACTTTTTCTTTTTTTCGAAAATCGCTTATTACTTTTTAATAGATAACAGTTCGTTCTGAAACGTTAGCCTCCGGTTAGGACCGCCAGCGCCACCTACATATCTGCTGAACGTAAGCTTTCAACAATGTGTATAGCTTATTGTTGCGATTAAAGAAAACCTGATTTTTTAGGCATTCTGTAGATATAGCTAGTCAGCTACACACACAGTAAAGATGAAGGGGATGAAGTACAAAGTAACGTGTATAAATGCATGATCACGGCCGCTCGAATCAGTATACCGCGTAGCCTTCGGTTTATACCTCCACTTCACCTTCCCCACGTAGAAACAGTGATTCCGTTGAATCACTGTTTGCAACGCGAAAGCGCCGTGGCTCGTTTTCTCTGGGCCGCACCTCCAGCGACGTCGAGCACAACTCATAAGAAGTGCCTAGGTGTCCTAGGACTTTTTACAGCGGATCTAGGTTCCCCAGGATCGTGTCCGGTACCAAATGTCGACACAACACTCTGGTTGCCGCCGTCGCTCATAGATGGCGGTAGCTGTCCAGAGTGTTGTGTTGGCCGGTTGTCTGCTTGGCTGCCGTCGCTCATAGATGGCGGCAACCTTTCCAGCCTTTCCACTCTGGCTTGCCGACTTGCGGCCGGCCATTACTTCATTCCCACCATTGTAGAGCTTCGCTGGTCTTCCTTCTTCACCGGAGTGGAAAGGCTGAAAGTTTTCTTTTTTTTGTGTGTGTGTGTGTGTTTCTGGGCTTGCGTGTTTGTGCGCATGTTTGTGTGATTGCGTGTTTGTGCGCATGTTTGTGTGATTGCGTGTTTATCTGTTTATTTGTATGTTTATTTCTATATATGTTTGTTTAATGTTTATTTATTTGTTGGTTTTGTTGGACAAGCCACGCATAGCATGAGGTTGTTTTTTTTATTCTTTTGTGTGATATTTTGTTTAGAAATGCATGTAAATGCGACGTTTCTAAACAAAATATAACGAGGATGAAGCAGAATATAAAGCATTCTTTAAGTCGCGTTTTTTTTATTTATTTTTACATCAATTTTCGATACAAGTGAACATCAGATCAAGCAAGTCGCAGTATGGCAACAGTAGCCCGCGTTCGCTCATAACGAAACATCGTCAGAAACTGTCACGTAACACGTCTACTTGCACACTTGAATTCTAACTCGACTCAACCTAGCATGAGGAAGCACGTCCTTGCTCCAAACCCCTCGCAATTAACTGGTCTCGTCTTTTCGTTTTCTTTCTCGTGATCCAGCACCTTCTTCCTTCCCATTAGCAAACGTATTTCATTCCCTTCTCTCCCAACCCATGCGAATCCTTCTCCCGTTAGGTAAGGTAATATTTACGCACGACCATTTCCTCTCGTCACGGTTAATTAATACCGCAAGCACAAGGGCAATGTCGGATGAACACGGAAGGACGTAACAACCATCGGCCACACTTGTGAAATCGTCCGCTTATAAATAGCTCTGTAATTACTGGCGTGCAGCTATCGATCCCACCCATAACTTGCACTGACGTCACTTGGTCGGACATAATGCGGGAAAGGGCGCGTGAGAGGGCAGCTTCAGCCGAGTTAAATTCCAACCTTAAAGGGATACTACAACGAAATTTCGGCGCTCATTTTTTGGTCTATACGTGTTCAAAAGAGCAGTATCACATGAAACATACCAATATCTTGTTAGAAAAGTCTCGAAAAGGAATTTTAAAACGAATTAAACGATTAGCAAAAAGCACCTGGTGGATGTCGCTAACGCCTCGTTTGTAATGCTCGTCTAGGAACCTTGAGAGCTAGTGACGGAGGTTGTCTCGTCTCCGGCCACGACGAGAGAAGGGGGGGGGGGGGGGGGAGGAACTCCCCTCTTCACGAGAATCCCTTTTGTGTGTCGCAGAAGTCGCTATTGTCCCCCTAGAAGATTATAGAAGATTAACCCGTCACTCGAAATTCGTACAAAAGCAGCCGCTTCGGTGGCTGGAACGACTAGGCCATCCTCTCGACGTCAGCCTCGCCGTAGCTTTGCTCGTCTTGAGACGACCTACGTCACGATTGCGTTGGATGTCACGTGCTCTAAGCTGGGCCTTCTCCGAGCGCTTGCCAGAGTGGGTCGTTTATAACGAAAAATACAGCCACCAGGATCATAAAATACAAACGTGCGATTGTCATTTACGGATATTGTGGATCATATTCAACCTATTTTTGAACATGACGGGAATATTTCAAATTTCGTTGAAGTATCCCTTTAAAGACCGACCAACACGCAGAAAGGAGGAAACTCCCCCTCAATTCCTTCTTTCTGTATGAGAACGAGGGAAACTCCCCCTCAATTCCTCCTCCCTTCTGCGGGGAGTAGCTCAGGGATCCCCTCTTGAGCGGAGAGGAGGAGAAAACAGCGGGAGGGGGAATTGACAAAAGGAAATGGGGGACCGATTTTTCTGCCCGGCAGAAGACGATTCCGGCAGGTCGGCCTTTAGATCGCAGCAGCTAATACATCTCATAAAACTTGAGCGTGCGCAGCAAAGGCGAGGACGAAGGGAAGCACGGAACACAAACCAACCTACTGCTAGCACAGGCAGCCACTCTTCTTGAGCTAAAGTTTCGTACAAAAGACAGCGTGCAGACACTGAGGCGTGTTTCTTCCTTGGTCCCGTCACTGCCTTTAGACACAAGGACACTAATGTATGAGGCAAACATGCGCTTGGAACATGACTGAGGCGCGTCCGTCGATCATTTTGTCATCGTGCCTGCAGCGAATGCCGTACCTTTCTGCATAAAGTATAGACCTTTTTCGCAAGGGCGCCGCCATCTTGAATTGTCGTCACTTCCAGGATGGGCGAAAACATTGTTTTGCCGTCGCCAAGCCAATAGAAGGCATTTAGGACATAAACGTAACCGTCACATATTCTCGTTTTGCCTCCCCTCTATTTTTTTTTTTTTTTTTTTTTTCTATTCGCAGGTTGAAACGTTTTGATATTTTTTCGTCGCCCATACAGGATATGCCTACTTGGTGGTCGGGAGCGAGAGTAAGCGGAAAAGGTCTATAAGGGCAGTGCGACTGCATGCGGATTGATGAGACTCGTCTGTTACCCAGACTTGTATACGGCCGGTACTCATAACGAAGATATCAGACTCCTTATTATAGATTACCTTTTGGAGGAATGTTTTTTCTAATAATTGGATCGCATTTATTCGGAAGTAATCGCAAGGGTAATCTGGTTACTTTTGGAAGTGCGAAAATTGCTGGAGACGGTTACTATTTTTTTCTCCACTTTTTCTAACGGTGCCCCTTTGTTCGTAAAAGCTTCCTATCAAGGAGTCGTCGAAACGAGCCTCCGACAGGAGGGTGATTTACCAAAATTTGAGGACTAACAAGATCAGTAGTTCATTATTCGGTCATTTTAATCTAGTAATAGACGGTTAGGTTATGTTGGGTTAGGTTAGGTTACACCGTTTACAAAACCGGCAGGAAACTATGTCGTTTTCAAAATGAGAAATAATAGGACGATATAACCGTTACTTCTTTCAAGTAACGACTAATTACATTTCTTCTCGAGTAATCGCGTAATCTAATTCAATATTCTTTAAACGAGAGTAATTGTAATTAAAATAAATTCTTTATTTTTTTTTAGTAACATGTACAAGGCTGGAGGAGGGACAGTGCACTTGCTCTCACTGTCCGTATGCACATTGCATGTTTCAGATGTAATCGTATTCTGAGCTTTGTCATTTTCTGGAATCGGACTTTGGAAGTAATCCGTTATTACTTTTTCGAGTAATTTCTTAAGTGACAGGTCACTTTTTGTGGCTCTAATTCATAGAGTAATTTCGTTACTAAATATTCGTAACAGATTACTTTAATTACTCGTTACTTCTTTTTTAAACATATGAACATAATACAGAAACTGGAACAACATGAACAGCAATTCAGCAGCATAAAAATAGCATCTTCAGCAAATAAAAAACACACCGAGAAGAGGAGGATAATTGAAAAGAAAACACGATTTTTTGTATGACCGGTCGCTAGAACCAGTAGAAAAACGTCACATACGTTTTTCTACTGGTTCTCAAGTCATATACAAATATATACATGCGAAAAATAACATCAAAAAGACAACGTCGACTAGGCTCTGCCTCTTTCCATCTCATCGCCTTCCATTGTGTTTGTCTTCTCCCAAACAAAACAAAACTCTTCTTGTTTTCTTGTTTGTTTGTTTTTTTTTTTTTTCTTATTTTTGCATTGCTTGGAAGGCCCGTTTCAAAAGGGCGCTTCCATAGATCGGTTTACCTCGGAATCTCGTTGCCGAGGTAGACGCCGCTACTGAGCATGCGCACCGGTAGCTTTGTCTGCAGTCTTCCAGGGATCATTTCAGTTCGCGGTAAGCTAGCGGAATGCGGAGGGTGTAATTGCAGCTTTCGGCGCCTTGTCAGCTTACAGGTGAACGGAGTTAACCTACCCTCTTTCCCTTAAATACAATATTTTATTTCTTACAAGCACTCTTATAACGTGCGCGTATGAGAAATCAGCGGAAAGTAGTGTTGCAGAACCTTTTTTCCGAGACATCAAAATTGTTTCCATTGTTTCCTCAATAACTGTACGGGAAAAGTAACGTGAAGGTAAAAGTAACGTGAAGGTAATTTGTAACGTAACGAGTAAAGTAATCCGTTAATTTTGAGCGAAAGTAATTTGTGACAATAATTCGTTACATTTGAGGCTCGGTAATTTGTAATTGTAATCCATTACATTTTCCAAGTAGCGGGCACAAGTCCGGCTGCAATTCTTTTGTGGTTCGCCGTGATCAGATGTCTCCGTGTTATGAGGGAAAGTGAATTCGCAGACGCGCAGCGACCGGACCTCGAGATTTCTTTCGCGAATCCTGACAGGCTGCGAACGACAGGGAGAAGTTTCAGCTGTGCCATCTCCAGGGCGCGCAAACCGAGCTTCGATAACGCTTCGGCGTCTCGTGAACCTCGAGAGTGCAGCCGAAGCACGGCGGAAGGCAAAAGAGCACCTGCTGGAGGCATGGGCGTTCTATAAATAGACACCCTGCCGTTCTAGCCCTGTCAGTGGATATGCACACTGTTTGCGAACCGCGTTTACGAGCCACATTTACGAGATACGAAGCATCTGCGCAAGCGCAGTGACTACAGCAGCGCCACCTCGTTGACCTAAGGTCGGAGAGTTGAGTTAGTATTTACATCACGGGGTTTGGTATCTATATCTTACACCGTGGGTGCACCAGGCTCACAAAGGTTAATGTTATATTGACCTTTTCCGAGGATATCTATCTTCGTGGGTGCATCCGACTTACGAAGGTCAGTGTTATAATGACCTTTGCCGAGGATGTCCATCTTACACCGCGCGTGCACCCGACTCATAAAGGTCAATGTTAGATTAACCCTTGCCGAGGAAGCACTTTCGCTAGACAACAAAGTCACCCTCTGATTGAAAGCTGCGTGTAGTGCGAAGCCCTCGCCGGAGCCGCGTCAGAAAGCCAAGATTCCTCTGTGACGTTTGCTTTCGCGGTTGTAAGGGTTTTTCTTTGCTCTTTTTGTTTGCGCGTGTTCACGCTCCTCCGGATGCTCGTTCTAAATTTAGCCCGAGTGACTTTGCCGCCGCTCTAAAAGCAGCTCCGGCACGAGTCCCTGCACGGAAAAGAGAACGAGCACACCGTCGAACGAAGTTCGGCTGGCAGGAGCTGCCCGCTTTTCGCGCTTGGATTCCAAGAAACCGTATAAGTTAACTGCTTCCCCAGACAAAACGTAATATTCCGTATACCCGCACGTTTGAAGCGGCTATGCGAATACGTCCTCTAGTCCCCGATAGCTTAAGAAGCTTAGGGCGTGGACTATCCTGATAACCACTCTTCTTGATTCGTCATTCGCTCTTCACCATTACTTACCGGCCTTTTCCCTAATCTTATTGGCTGCGGACCGGTAAGAAAATGTTCCCAACTATGACGCCACGTCACTGCGGTGGGCACGGCGCATGCGCAGAGGCCTCATTCCGTCTCGTTTGTAAACGGCTCGTTGGTGTCTAGAATGAATTGAGTAATCAAGGCCCGTGTACTAAAAATGTCGACGTCATCGCTGGGAGGTCGATCGCAGACACAACTTAAGCGCGAGCGCTGTGTGTGTCGGGGTTCGGCTGGACCACGTGTCTGATCGATGGGTCGAAGGATTCTCGTTGTCGGGCTCGGATCCGATAGAACCTATTCCTAAATTACCCGAGCATCGAGGGGACTGCCGGGAACGTATACAGAGCGCAAGTTCGTCTGCTTCTTGTACAGGGGTTGCGATGATGTCAGAACGCCGAGCGCTTATCGGCTGATTGGAAAAAATAGTGGGCAGACCTCGAGGCATCTAGCATTGAGGTCTTCCCACTATACTTTCAGCCAAAGCCAATCAGAGCTCGGCGTTGTTATGACGTCACCGCAACCCCTGTGCGAGTAGCAGACGACTTGCTCTTCGCAAAGGTCTCCCACGCCCCGCCCGTGCTCACCTTCCCCGTATAAAAGATTCCAAGTAAATAACCGAAATATGGCGTTGACGAACGCGCGTGAAAGATGCTGCTTGTTTTATAGGCTTTCGGTGTTCGAACAGTTACTGCTGCAAACGTCGCCAGCGCATGCGGCGCGTAGACCTACCTACATTCCCAGCATTCTCCTTGATGCTCGGGTGTCTAGATTCGAGAGTGTTTCCGAGTGCTCGATCTGGGTTCACGTGGCTTGTGGGTGCGCGTACAAGTTGCTAGGAGGCAGCGAAAGCGTCGAGCGACCCCCTTGCTCAGCCTCTTCCCAACGCGACAACGCGCGTAGTCGTTGCTCGTGCATGCGCACGAGCAACCACTCTACGCGGGAGGCGCCCGGCATTAAATTGCCAAACGCTTTCCGTGCTCCGAGTTGCTCCCTCTATTAAATTTACGCGTGTCAACGCCATAGCTCGGCGAGACATTGCGGCGCCATTACGACTATGGCGGTGCCTGGGCAGCGTCTCCGACTGGTGTGTTTAGCGTCCCACATATCCCGGCCATACATCAAAAGTGGTCCGGAGGTGACAACAAATGACGTCACAGAAAATGGAGTGCCCTGCTGTCAAATGTCGCGATCCTCGCGGTTGCTCGTAGAAAGGCTGGAGAGAAGGGGGAGCGAACGCGAGTGTCGCTGTCGTCGTGGCGTCCCAACGTCTGGATGCCGAAGCTTCCGTGGAGTGCACTACTGAAGAACGACTTGCAGCAGAACCGGTTCTGCCACAACCAGCACCGCTGCTGGGACGCCGCCAGGGATCGCAACCGGCAACAGCGTGGCACTCGTATGACGTCGGCAGGCGGAATTCGAGGGTCCACTTTTTTGGACGCGGTAAACACACCGGTCGGAGATGCGTTCCAGTTACCATGATTACAACTAAGAAACATGTGTACAGGGTATGCCCCCAAAAACGTACGTGTGTGTGTGCGTGTGTGTGTGTGGGTGTGTGCGCGTGCGTGCGTGCGTGCGTGCGTGCGTGTGTGTGTGTGTCTGTGTGCGTGTGTTCGGCGGGCGCCATTTTCCCAATATTTTTTTTTTAAATCACTTTTAACTTTTGAATGAGATAACGGTTAGCTCTGAAACTTTGTCAACCAATTCGGACCAATAGCGCTACCTTTGGGAAAAGAATGTGCATTCAGCGACGCGTAAATTATTTCTAAAGTAAAAAAAAAATCCATCTTTTCTCTTTCTATATATATATATATATATATATATACCTGTAGTACATCTTTTGCCGGTTTCACTACGCACGTTGCACAGAAGGAGGCAATGTTCGCGCGAATTTCTGCCATAAATAAATGGCTCCCATTAAAGAGGATGTAATATGCGTATCCGAGGCATCAACACAAACGTCGAAATCAATCACTGGCTTGCATGAGTGATGAAACGCCACTGTTGTGCAAACTACGCCTTGCAGGGTATACCACAGTGATTTTGTGCAACCAAAGTTCGGTGCATGTTAAAGTCACCGGGTTATTACTTATACCGAAGTGACCAAACTGCTTCGTCACTGCAACGGAGATCAAGATGTCATTTTAAGACCTACATAGGACGTATTATTTACGTACATCCGTACGAAATATTTTATTTTTCTTTATTTGAAGGCAGTCCCGCGCAAGTCCTTTAATTTGTATTTTGGCACCATTTAATTATAACCTTAATAAAAAAAGAAACATGAGAAAATATTCAGAACGTATATTTAATATTGAAATAACGTTTCTCTTTGCTTCTACATAAAAACGTTTCTCAGCATCGCTAATTAGTCAGGCCAGCACGGGGTAGAAGTGCAAAATTTTGCAATAAATCAATTAGAAAAAAAGAAAAGAAATAACACGCTGCTCATTTTAATTTTTGAATCCCAGTTAATTCGGAATGAACTCCCTAAACGTGAACGGTTCTCAAAAAAAGAAAAAAAGAAAACGAGAACGAAAGTCGAATATAGATTAAAATAAAAAAAAATAAAAAAAAAATAAAAAAAAATAAAAAAAACAAGCTGTCCCGGATTTTTGGGTTCCTAGCAACTACTTTCGTCCGCGTTCTCTTTAAACCTCGTTTCTCCTCCCGCATCCAATTGGAGCGCTATCAAAGCCTAGGAAACACACAAACGCATGCACAAAGACTAAGAGCCTGAAGTCACGGCGGGATCTGCGCTTGATTAGCCGAGCCGGTGGACGAGAACATTTGGAAAGTCGGCGAACTTCATAACGTTGCGCTTTCGGTGCTGCGCTTTCTTCATCCGGCGGCTCGTACCGGCGGCGTCGTATTTTTTGTGCTTGTTTCGTTGTAATGCGTTTTCGCATGTGGAAGGCACATTAGCCAGCTTAAAAAGCAGGTAACTTGAATGACCTACTTTCTTATTTACGACAACCGCAACCATGGAACATGTAAAGCGAGCAAAATAAACTAAATAATAAAGAACAATCAAAATCAATCCTGAATAGAAATGGCGTAAACGTTAGACGAATCTGAGATTCGACTATTCGACAAAACTTTTTTTTTTGCATTATTATTTAGGTGTTTTACATGCAAAAAGAAATTCTGTAAAAACTCAATTTATACGATAGTTGTTGTTTTATGTTTCGAAAAGCGAATTATAATCAATGTTGACGCCATATGAAAGCAGACATTAACTAGTTTAATTATTTAGTTAGTTTGTTACCTTTTTTGTCCGCCAGGTGGCACCAGCCTTTCCTCAATTTCCGCGCCTGCGCAATATAGTTGACTTTTAGTAGAATTCATTTTCGCACTTTGCGTTAAAAGTTTGAAAAGGTCGAACATTGGTTGACTCAATCCTCGGCAGGTTCGCACGTTCTTCGTTCTAAACGGATGATTATGAAATAACACGCGAGCGGAACTCGATTGGGTTTGCTGACAAGTTCCCACGGGCTGCACCCTCATACAGAGAAGAACCGTGTTGTGACGGCGCTGCAATCCTGGAACGGCCGTCGCTGAATGACAACTGCATAAACCAGTGTCGACAGCTGCCTCCAATCGCTCAAAATAACTGGATTCGAGAGGAAATTTGATCCAAGCTGCCGATAAATTCGAGGAATGAAGGGTGAAAAGCAGAAATAGAATTTAAGTGCGTCAAAAAAAAAATTAAATCCGGGCTTTTTTTTTTTGTATAGATTAAGCAACCGAGTACATACAAAATACGGTAACGAACCGACTGGCTTTGAATATTCTCTTTGTTTTTATTTATATTACTAAACGAAGTTTTGAGTCTTCCGCCGAGTATCTTTAAACTCCGCTGTCGGTTGGGGATGAAGAAATGGTACCAAAGTAAAAAAGTATAAATTAAAAAAAAAAACATGCCTGCTTGTACTTGATTGGATAAGTCTCCCTTTTTGTAAGTTATTTTATTATAATGCAGTGTTATTTGAATGAACGAATGATACGACTAGGTTTTATGCTATATACTCCCAAACCAACTAACGCTGCCATGATTAGTCGCACTGTGGATCTAACCAGCTTTTATCTCCAAAACGCTATCGGGATAGAGTAGATAAAAAAAAACGCAAGTCATGGTGAATCCCCGAGCATCTCATTATCGCCCCAGAGCCAATCAAATTGCGGCGTCAGTCGATATGAGCAGCAAAGAATCACAAAGCGTGCATTCATAACATAATAACGTTTCTTAAGCCGTCAAAAACTAAAGTACGACGACCCGAAAAAAAAAAATTGACTCTAGCCGGCATACTCTTCTCGAGTGGAGTCACCCGATGTCAGTCCAATACACGTTAGTCGAAACAACTAATCGGTTACAATTACTCTTGGTTAGAAAGTGTTCAATAATGGCAGTCTTCTACGTACGTTCCTCGAAAAAAATTAACCGATTCAATTAGATTACTTGATTACTAAAGAAAAAGAGTAACGAGCCGTTACTTGAAAAAAAAATGACCGTTACTTTTCCGGTTACTTCAGATTTTATGCTACTCACAGGCTCTTCTGCCAGTTTGAAAATGAGTCTCTCGTATACTGTCCATTGTTGGATTAGAATCACCGAATTATGGACTTCCTATTGCCTCAGTCCACTAATTTTGGGTAAACCAAACTCCTCTCGGAGAATTGGTTCGAGGATTTCTTGGTAGGAAACGTGTATAAAACATCTGGCGCCACTAGAGAGGGAAGGGGGAAATATTGACGGTTGCCAGCAAGTTTAGTACTTCCAAAAGTATACAAATTACTCTCGTGATTACTTCACAATACGTGTATTCGAATGACTACAATATTGCCCCCAAAAATTAATCTATTTACCGGTAATTTGATTATTTCTATTGAGTACTGTATATAGAAGGGCCCAAAGGAAAGGATAAATGGGAATCAGCCGCGCCCGCTTGAGTCACCGGTCCTTCGAGCAGGTTGGTTGGAGCCAATGCCCCCACTGACTCAGTGTGTAAACTTTACCTGACCCCACCTTCCCCGCTCTAGTTCGTTCTAAAAATCGCTCCCTGTAAACCGGCCCGGTCATCAAACAAAGGCTCCTCGAAACCCTGCGTTGGCCGCTTCGAAACGAAAGCAAACTCGGCCGTCCTTAAGGCATACGTTTCAAAAATTTCGGGACCGAGTCCAAGGAGGTCCGAGTCAAAGAGAGGAGCTGTTTCGTCAGCCGGTGTTGCGCGGAGCGTTACGCAATGAGAAGCCTCCCCTCGTGGGCGTCTCCTGTCTGTTGTTTTTCCTCCGTGAGTGCTAAAAAGGAGCTCCCACCGCCGCCGCTTTCGTAACTCGGGGGTCGCGCCCGGCAGTTACAGCGTAAGCGATGAAAGAAAGCCGCCGTCCATGGTACTTAAGAAGCGCGGGAGGCCAAGCACGCCGAACAGGGCACTCGTACCGTATTTTTCCAACTTGATTCCGCACCCGGTGCTCGCCGAAGCAAATTTCGGCTGAGAAAAGATGTTTTATTCCGAAAACATTCTATGCCCCTTTACGCGAAAATCCGGCGTCGTCGGCGGCGTGACCGAGCGATGGTACCAAAAATGGCCGACGGCGTAAAGAGTAAAAACGCGTCCAAATTGCGCGGTTTGACGTCAAATTTCTCAGGGATGTCCCTCTAAACAAAGTAAATTAATGGCTTTGAAAACAAAATTTGGTACATTTCGGTCTGGGAGGAAATCGAACCCGGGGTGCGACACGAGCACGTACGCTTTCTTTATTTTATTTATTTATTTAGACATACTGCGAGCCTTGAACAGGCCCCTGCAGGTGTGGGGTACATACAAACAACAAAACTATACATATGAGAGACAAGAAACACATGGCAACCATATATATTGCTTATATCCCATACAAAAATGGTCTATGGTCGGCTATAGAAAATCCTTTGTATGGCCGGCTATAGAAAATTGGCCCAATTAGCTATAGCCGCTTCTATGGCTGTCTATAGCTTTTCCTATGGTCTACCCTATGGTTGTCTATAGCTTTTTCAATAGAAATTTGGCTATCGAATTTTGTATGGTTTAATCTATGGGTCTCTTTAGAAAAGATGCTATAGCCGCCTATGGTTTTTCTTTTGGTTCCTTTGGCCGTCTATAGCTTCTTGTAAGGTCTTCTATAGAGATCTCTATGGCTTACTTTATGGTTCGCTTTAGACACCGTGCTATAGCTGTTTATGGCTTTTCTTTTGGTTCCTTTGGCCGTCTACAGCTTCCTGTAAGGTCTTCTATAGAGATCTCTATGGCTTACTTTATGGTTCGCTTTAGACACCGTGCTATAGCTGCCTATGGCTTTTCTTTTGGTTCCTTTGGCCGTCTATAGCTCCTTGTAAGGTCTTCTATAGAGATCTCTATGGCTTACTTTATGGTTCGCTTTAGACACCGTGCTATAGCTGCCTATGGCTTTTCTTTTGGTTCCTTTGGCCGTCTATAGCTTCTTGTAAGGTCTTCTATAGAGATCTCTGTGGCTTACTTTATGGTTCGGTTTAGACACCGTGCTATAGCTGCCTCTGGCTTTTCCTGTGGTTTCTTGAGCCGCCTATTGCTCTTTGTATGGTTCGCTATAGCTCATTCTATAGTTCGTCCTATGGTTCTTTCTACCCATCGTGCTACGGCCGCCTATAGCTTCTTGTATGGTCTGCTATAGAGATCTCTATGGCTTACTTTATGGATCTTTTTAGACACCGTGCTATAGCTGCTTATGGCTTTTCCTATAGTTTCTTTAGCCGCCTATGGCTCTTTGCATGGTCCGCTATAGCTCATTCTATATATCGTCTTATGAGTCTCTTTACCATCGTGCCATAGCTGCCTGTAGTTTTTCTTTTTACCGCAATCGTATGAAATGTGAAACAAATTATTTGTTGTCACTGGACATCTTTAAAAAAAAAAAACTTGTGAGACGTGCCGAACTTCATAGCCCCATTTAAAACAAAGAGCTAACATTTCAACAAAACAACAACAAAAAACAAATGCACTCACTCAGGTGTTTGCAAAAGCACAGATAAGCAGACACAAGGTATTGTTTTCAAATTTCCTAGAAGTTTATTACACACAGCCCATTCTGTAGACAAGCACACACTAAGCAATCTCTACTATGTGAAGAGGTACTACTGAGCTGTTATACAACTGAGAATATTGCAAAGCAAACAAGAACCAAAGGCAATTCCTGGGTAGTGTCTAGTCCCCCGGCAGCCGGCCGAATTCTCTCCCCCCCCCCCCTTCCCCCCGAAATTTTAATGCCAGTCGCCACTCATTGGCGCTGCAATCAGTTTATCAAAAGACGTTTCATCGAGATCGTTTCATCAACACGTGACGTTTATAAACAACTAAAAATATGTTTGTTTTTTTGTAATAATTTGCAGAGAAGTGGCGTGAACGGGTGGGCTGAGTCGGTGAGCACGCGCTTCAGGAATACAGGCGCGACGAAATGTCCCTGCAGCGTGCAATTCGCGTAACGAGTGCCGACTAAACGTGTGTCCATGAAACGTCTTTCCACGTAAAGGTGTCCATGAAACGTCTTTTCACAAAACGCTGGGAGAATAAGAATGTCAGTATTCTAACTACAATTTTCACATGATTTCAGAGAGCTAATGGCAGGCGACTGCGTTAGAATTACGGGTAAATTATTCTCCCAGCTGTCAGAAGATAGGCACTGCCAGGAGATAGACACTACAGAACGGTCAATTATCGCCGAGTAGGTTGCAGCGCACTTACGTTCAAAATACCGGACTTGAAAGATGTAATCCGAAATATACGTCGACACGGGCACTGCAGACCAACCACTCACACACAAAACCGAGAAGGAAGGGATCCGTGAAGATTCACCACGATGTAGCACAAGCTGTCATTTGCCAAACCGAACACTGAACGCATCACAAGAATGTCTTGGGCTTCTTTGAAGAAATCGCTTGTTGCCGACATACGGGTAGGACTTTTCGATCGGGATACCTTTTACCATAGAAGCGAAATCCACAACAGCCCCGCGGCCGCACGACACGCGAAGCTAGGTCCGCAAGCAGCCTCATTCCGGGATTGGCAGTGGCTAATGCGTCATCCGTCAAACCACGTGATGACGCTCCTTCCGTTACATGCGCACAGAGAGCGGAGTGAAGCGATAAAAAGTCTACGGTTGATTGGTCCGCCGAGTCCGCACCTTCTACAATGCTTTTAGCTTAGAGAAAGAGAGAAAACAGAAAAATTGAAAAGCAGAGCTCCTTCAAGGCCAGAACGGGGGTGCGATCACAAAGACTAATCTTCAGGGGCATACCAACAATGAACACAGCGAGAGAATGTGTCACTTATATTCTGTTGACAGTTCGAGCCAAGGTTGATAGTGCAGTGGATGCTATGTGTGGCTTTGGGCTTAAGGCAGGTGCCGTGTTTAGCGTTATCACCAGCTTCGAGACAGTTGTCACGGGACCCTAACCGGAGACATCATTGGGGTCAAACACGCATAGCGTCTACTCTGCTGTCACTACCGAGTGAACAGGACAGCTCCAGCTTTTGGACTTTTTTCTAAAGCTGCACTTCCCAGAAGTGACCCAAACCGAGGCAGGTTTGAAGATATCATATTTTACGCCTTGTAGCCCACATTATAATTTAAAATGAATAATTAATGGCGAATACTTTTTTTTGCGCAGGATGTCCACAAACAAATAAATAAATAAATAAATATATATACATATATATATATATATATATATATATATATATATATATATATATATATATATATATATATATATATATATATATATGTTTTTTTTTTACCAAGCACTTTTGAGTTTTGTGTACACTGTTAGGTTCGCATTTTTAAACTTAAATTTTGGGAATCTTTACATAGTTGTGGCATCTATGATTGCGTGGTTTAAGAAATTTGTGCCGTAATACGTTTTTCATCCGTGAGTTCAGCCTATATCACTGCCATCAATTATACTGAGCACCATGATGACACATGGTGGGGATGTGTGCTCCAAGAAGCTCTAATGACTTTAATGTCTCATAATTTAAAGAAAAAGAAGTGAAATTAGCCACAGCGCTTGCTGATTTGTTGAATTCGCAAAACAGAGAGATAATAGGACGCACCTAGGGTAGCGCGTGCCTAATGATATTAATTTTTTTTCGGCTGTTATTTGTGTATATTTCGCCGTTCTCGACATGGGCGTTGACTGACATTGCACCGCTGCTCACGCCCCTGCCGGGGTAAGCTTTCTTTGTTGTCACGACACTCTATCGCCCTATAGACGCGTCGATTTAACGCTCATGAAGTCTCGAGAGAACTGTCAAATGTTTAGTCAGAGCAACGACGCAGCAATCGCGAAGTGAGAGACGACTGCGCCTCACTCTGATAAAATGTGAGCGTGGGATTCTCGAGCAGCATTAACTTGCTGATGATGCAGGGCGCTGCTTTGTCGTTGAGAATCTTTGTCCTGCGAACGCCGGCGAAAACGTTCCAGTGCTCGGCGTACCCTAGGCAGCAGCGCCTGTCAGCGACCGCCCGGAGCCTACTGGCAGTCTGCGAGCGCCGACGATTTATCGTCGCGACTTCAATGGGAGCATTTTATGAACTCCTTCGGCGAACATGAAACACCGCGAACATGAACTTCCGCGAACATAATCCCAGCGACGGCGAACCGCCGGGGCTCGCAGAAGGAGGGTTCCGATGCTGTGCGAACGGTTGTTGGAGGACACTGCGTAGGGTATACGCCGGGCGCTGGAACGGCTTCGAAGCCATTCGATGGGCAAAGGATTCGCGACAACCAAGTAGTGTCTTGCATCTTCAGTAAGCTAACAGGGCTCGAGGGTCCCAAGCTTACATTTCCACAGAGCGAGCGCGGCCGGCCAGATCGAGGCGCAGTCAGCACTCGCGTCGCGATTGCTACGTCGTTGCTCTACCTACACCGATGACATGTGCACCGGCATTCGAAACCGCCCTCTCGAGACTTTATACGAGTCCAATAGACGGCTTTATAGCGCGATAAACCGTCGTGACAAGAGTAAAGCTCACCTCTGTAGTGGCGTAAGCAGCGTTCTTGACGCCGCGTCGAGAACGACGAAATATACACCAAAAACATTAAATATATTTAACACAGCAGGCAGAAAGAATTAAAAACATGGCAGGGACACGGACAAAGTAGAAGGCGCGCTACGAAATACATATACTTACAAAATACACTGGAAACGACAGATAATTAGAGCTAAAAAACGGAAGATTGAGATGACGTCAACGCCGAAATAAGGCAATGCGCAGGGAAAGCAGCCGGCAAAACTGCAGTAGTCCTATAGGCAGCTAAGGAAGCTTTTGTGATCGCGGGCGTATAGCCGCGGCGACGTACCTGGCTGAAGAAGGGTCGCGGGCCTATAGCCTAAGCAAACCATTGAGCCGACTAAAAAAATTGGATGGTCGCAAGTCTATAGCACGGGAGACATACATCCCTCTATAGCCGGCTAAAGCACATTGTAAGGTCGGAGGCTATAGCTTTGGTGACATAGAACACTATTGAGTCGGCTAAAGAAAATTCAATGGTCGCGATTCTATAGATTTAGGGACATACACCACTCTATAGTCGGCTAAAGCACATTAAATGGTCAGAGGACTATTGCTTAGGTGACATAAAACACTATAGAGACGGCTAAAGAAAGTTCGATGGTCGCGAGTCTATAGGTTTAGGGATATACACCTTTCTATAGCCGGCTAAAGAACATTGAAAGGTCAGAGGCCTATAGCTTCGGTGACATAAGATGCTATAGATTCGGCTAAAGAAAATTCAATGCTCGCGATTCTATAGATATAGGGACATACACCACTCTATAGCCGGCTAAAGCACATTCAATAGTCGCGAATCTCTAGCACCAAGGACATACATATGTCTATAGCTTGCTAAAGAATATTGAATAGTCGCGAGTCTATAGCTGCGTAGTCATAATTTATTCTATAGCCAGGTATAGAAATCGGAATGGTAGAGATTCTAAAGCTTTGAAGACATACATTTTTCTATAGGTGGCTACAGCGTGTTTTATGGTTTCTTATGGCTGACCATAGAGGGCCATAGAAGGTGATAGCTCACCATAGCATTTTCCATAGACGTCCATACACCATTTTTGTATGGGATAACGATATATATTTATATATAAACGCCATCAGCATAATAAATGTTTCGTAATCAACGCCTAATATACAATAAAAATGCACGTACAAACACCAGGAAAGGAGAACAGTCAAAAGGTGTGATTATCAAGAGCACCATTGAACTCGGGGGCAAAAGAAATGTCACGAGGGAGGGCGTTCCAATCAGTAATAGTGCGTGGGAAGAAGGAATACTTAAAAGTGTTAGTTTGAGCGAATATTGGTACCAGGGAATACCGATGATGGTGCCTAGTTTCCCTAGATGATGATGGGGATAAATATAAGCTTGATTCAATGCGGAGTCTGTTAGATAAAGCAAAGAGAAAAATTTTAGTCTCGCCATTTTTCGACGATGCTGGAGTGATAATATATTGTTTGCTATCATTAATGAAGATGGGGAATCTAGCCGATTATACTTTCCATGGATGAAGCGAATAGCTTTCCTCGGAACCATCTCAAGCTGTGACGCATCCTTTTTGGTATTTGGGTACCATACTCTGCCAGCATATGCTAGCTTCGGTCGGACCAAATGGTTATATGCTTGCAATTTAACTGAAGGGGCAGCGCTTATAAGTTTCCGACGTAACAAGCCCAATTTGCGAGAAGCGAAGGAACAGATGTTTTGAGCGTGTTGTGACCAACGGAGATCGTGGCATATGGTTACGCCGATATATTTGTATTCAGTCATATCAGATATTACATCATTGTTTAATTGATAAGAGAGCTTCAGTGGCTTCACTTTTCTTTTTATACGTAAATGAACCGTTTTTGTAAAATTTAGCTGCATTTTTCATGCGCAGCACCAACTGCAGATAGAGGCAAGGGAAGAATTCAGTGATATTTTGTCGGCAACTTTGTATATCCTTTTAAACAAAACACAACGCAATGGCAACTCCACGGTTTCGGCGGAGTAAAGGTGTGCCTTTGCGTGCGTCACTGCATTGTGGCCAACGTGTACGCAAACACACACACCGAACCAGCAGAAAGAACTGTAATTCCTGTCGAAAACATCAACCGAAAACATTTCACCGAAGCGACCATAGGGCGTTCGCATTCCCTCACGTAAGCAGCCTTAATTGTCTCTGTTTGCTCAGATTGTCCGCATCGGGTGTCTAGTCCGCATTCCGTGCATAGACTGCACCTTATGAATGCTCCACACGTAAAAGAGAAAAAAAAATATAATCCTACACAGCACACCTTAAAATATCTCTGCTTTATTAGGCCACAATGCTTTATTATAGCACAAAGAAGCTTGTACCATATAGAAAATATTATTCAGATGATCTTTCATTTACAAAATCCGTCACGCATCGTCATAATAGATGGCCTTGAAAACAAATAAAACCGTGTATATAGTCCGCACCTGTAGGTAGCCGCGCCGCGTAGTATTTCCACTTTTAAACATTTATAGACTGCGTTCTGTAGTACGGAAAATATGGTACATATAAACTGTACATGATGATTGAAACCTGAGACAGTGGTTTGAGAAATGGAAACTCAGGTTTCCGTTTTTCACAGTCTCAAGTTTCAATCGTCATGTATAACTTACACCAGCTCGCCTGCACTTTAATTATTTTTTTATTGAACATATTGACTCATCGTTTCTAAGGAAGAACGCTCGCCCACGGAAGCTGTGGCCGTGGCGCGTGCTCAGTGGTCGTCTTCTGAAAATCGATAATTCTCCGCATTCGTCGACGTTTCTTGACGAAACGTCAGAAACATGAATCGGCGTTTTGCGGGAAGGAACCTTTTTCATTGGTATTTGTAACCCTCGATAGTAAATAATCAGTGTACGAGTGTTTAGATATTATTCAGAAACCGCATACCTTTCGCATCACTCAATGCTAAACTCTCTGCCAATATTGGTTCAACGAGTCTACCTACGCTAGATTTATCTCTCCGTTCTTCGACACGGCAAATCATTGAATGAATTTTCGCACCGATGACGGATGAAGGCGTAACTCGCTCCGAAGGAAATCAAAATATTTCCGAAACAAAAAGAACGCACGCGACGCGCGCCCCAAACTCAAAATTTTCAACCCACACAGGCTTTAAAAAGCAACATCGACAACACGCAACGAGTGAAGAATTGCAGTCCAGGCCGCACGCGCTCACTAGCAGGAAGGTCCCGCACCGAAGCTCTCTTCTAAGCCCTTTTTCTCGAAAGGTCGCACCGGGCTCGCGGCAACAACAATACACCGAAGAAATTTGCCAACAAACAGAGCGCACCTATCTCCCCTCCCTTTCCCGACCAAACTAATATAAAATAAGATCTACCAGCAAAAGCTGGGCACGCGCACTTTTCCTCTCCGCCGCAAAACTAAAATTCCAAACCCTAAAATGCGCCACCACGATATCTACCTCACCCTCTTTCGCCGAACCTCCTCACCCATCCGATCCCCAGCCAGTTTGGCGCCGGCGCCATACTCCCCTTCCCATTCCCTCTTTCGGCCCTCCCCCTCTCCCCCATTCATTTCTCCTCTCCCGTTATTCCGGCTCGCGCCCTGTCTCTCCTCCTCTCCTTGGTCTCGGCCTCTCCCCGCGGCGGGGGTGGGTGGTCCGTCCCGAGGAACGGCGCTCGAGTAGAAGGGATTCCGGGGACCACGCGGCAGGCAGTTGTGATCTTGGCACGACCTGGCGAGCAGCACCGTTGTCACGCGCGTGTGGATTCAAAGGACACCGCCGACGCGACAGGCGTGCGCGTGAAACGTCCCCAAGAAGAGAGCTGTGGATTACGCGCCTGACAAACGGCCCCCTGACGTCACGTTGGGTGAGAGAGCGACGTTTGCTTCGTCGTTAACGAGCGCTATGAGTTGCAGTCGTGTCAGAGAGCTTTAGTAGTGAAGCAATGGTGAGGGTGCAGGCTAGCTGGTGTAAATTGAGCATAGTTGTAACCCGAGACTGGGGATACGGACAAGGGACAAGGGATCCTTCTAACGGTACGGACAAGGGACAAGGGATCCTTCTAACGGTTCTACCTAAATGCTTCGTCCCTGTCGTTCTGTGTTTTGTCCCTTGTCCGTATCCCCAGTCTCGGGTTACAACTATGCTCAGCTTTAGTAGGTTGCTCCGCTACGTCCGACATTCGTACCCGATACTTCGCCGACGCCTTTGCGCATGCATCGTATCGTACTGACACCTCCATTCCCCGAAAGATCGTTCGTGATAAGAGTCGTTGGTTATAACGAGACAACAGTGCGTGTATTTAACCAGTTTGTCAATAAATCGAGGTGCCCATATTAACGGGGTCCATATTAGCGAGACATGACTGACCACGTGCCCGGAGAGGTCCTCGAGCGTAGCTCTTCGGTTTCATCTTGATGAAATTGCGACTTTCCTCAAATTGTCGAACGTATTATCGTCTTTTCCTGCGTTTTCGTTCACTCCAGCTGGGATGCATAGTAACTCCTGTTGGTATACGTTTGTTTGGCTAGCCAAGTCCCTCGTTTTCAGCCGTGAAGAAAAAAGGGTTACTTAAATTCGGGGTGCCTTTTATTGAAGTTCTCAGTGACTAATTTCATTGGAGGTACAAGATACAAAAAAAAATGTTGGTAGTTCAATACTTTGAACGTCTCCTTAACTGGTTACAGTCCTTCCGAGCCTATCTACAGCTCGTGTCGAGGTTCGGATGTGAAGCCCCACCAATCGCGCCATCACAGTGCAAATATGCTCACCTTCTGCACGCCGGGCCTCCGTAGCCCTCCCCGCCCAGTATATCTGTCGCTCCGTCAAAAATGGCAGCGAAATAAGCAAACCAGCAGAGTTTCTGTGAAGCGTTCGTCTGGCTCCAAGGCTATCGCGATGCTGTCATATCAAAACTAATTTTTTTGTAAATAAAGCACTTTCTTCTCGATATTCAGTACATGCGAACCGAAAGCTGAGCGTACTGTTCAGCTAAATTCACAATTAAAGCACGTGACACCGCCTATCAATCTAAGCTTTATATTGTCAGTCATTGTTGTAGGCCTTACCGGGGAAAACAAGTAAAGAGATGCGTTGCTCGCAAATAAAAGGAACGCTTTATCGACCTACGTTACTTCTATATAAAAAAGAAAACGTTATTGCTTCCGTTAAAAAGTAACGCACGTTACTTCTGCCTTACTTGTTTTTCAATTATGAATTAACGCGTTTTATTAGTTTGACGTTACAGGTATGCATAAGCACCATATTTCAAGAAACTGAACATAATTACCCCATCTTCTTTACGGTTCGAACCTAAATACTTGCGAGAAAAAAATTCATACATTTGTGTGGCCTGGCGCCTGGAAACACGAAAGAAATTGAAGTGTAATTTTTTGAAGCCTTGGGAAGAATATGTAACGAGTAGCGTAACTACGTCATCTGAAATAAGTAACGTAATTACGCTACCCGTTATTGCTTTGAAAACGCAACGAGTGTGTTATAACGTTACCGATAAAAGTATACCCGTCACCGGTAACGCCGTTACTTGTAAGACGTTTCCGCCAACACTGTCAGTGGTGCTGAACTCCGAATGCCTCAACTCCAGCTCAGGTGTAACCCAACAAAATCTAGACTAATTCCTTCGGTTCGGTAAGGTGAACAAGTATATGACGGGGAAACTCTCCAAGAATGTACACCAGTGGTGTATTAGTGTACCATCAACTGCTATCCTTAACAGTCATTTCTGACCGATTCCAATGAGCGCGCCCGTCGTATAACTCGTTGCACACAGGCTGTTTTTACGTATACATATTTTGCTTCTTTTTTTTTTAACTAAGTGCTGTACATATTACATCGCAGGTACTCTTTAACGGCCCAAGAAACACGCTTGTTCGTTTGACAGGAAAAGCAAAGTGCCACCCCTTTCTCCGATCACCAAGCGTTCTCCGCAGAAAACAATTCAGTCCTTGTTGACTGTTGGAACGACGCCCGGTGTTGCCCCCCAAAGAGAACAATGGTTAACCGTTCAAAACGAGACACGTTTCCGTTGACTGGCGCGCTTACCGCGCACGTCCCTCACGTTTGTTGTTGCATTTTTCTTTTCGAATGGGAACAAGGAGTTCCTGGAAGTACGGCGGTTCCGCTAACTAAACAGCCGAAACCGGCTTCGGCCACCCCGCTGTTCTATATACTCTCGCCCAAAACTTTCTGCGAAGGTAACCCCCAAGAGCGTGCATAGCGAGAAAGTGGTAACTGATACAAGAAAGAAAAAAAAAAAACACCAAAAATCGAAAGGCATTGCTACGGCAGAAGGTACCATAAGCTGGTTCGGCGGTTGTTTTGCGTTCTTTGGTCTCGTTGGCGGCGGTCAAGGTCAGCTCTCGGTAATTCGTGCTGTTTGTCGGAGGTCTGCAGCGCTCGTTGTACGGCTTGACACCTGGCGTTCGTTGGGGTGACTTCGATTGAACAGCTTACGGCGCTCAGTCACAGAAAGTCGAGATCGTAGTGATTCAAATAAATGTGACCAGAACGGGCTGTGTATGCACCGGATACGGTCCCTAACAGCTGAAGAAACGCGAGGGCAGGCTTATTATTATCACTTTTGGCGTGGTGATTCTTTCTACATCGTTCTTATCAGCTGATGGTGCAAGCTCGTTGGCTCCGGAGCCAAAATGAAATGCTCGGTACTGGGCACACCCTGTATTTCTTAAGTTTTCACTAACTATAGTGATGCTGTCTGCGTCAATGCGAATTCGTACTTCATTCAAAACAATCGTACAAAAATAAAAAATAATGTTTTTTTTTTTGTTTCTTGATTTTTTTGCATTGAAGTTAGACAGACGAAATACAACTGCACACACACTTGAACTCCGTCGTTCCCACTTCTTTCATTTTTCTTTACATTTTGTTACCTTGCTTTTATTACCATATTACGAGCGTGTTAAAACGAGCGTACGGAACTTTGTTCGGACGGCTTCCAAGGCCACCCACGGCGCCCCCTCATAAATCAGCCGACGTATTTTCGTCGCCGTAAGTGGACGTAGTTACAGTCGTCGGTTACGCAACGTGTCACCTTGGGAGAACCTCGGGATTTCGTCGACACCAAATGTCACGCCTCACCGACAGTCGCGCGCTTCCGATCTGTCGGCCGAGTTGACATCAAAGAGCCTCCACCGACGCAATGTCAACAGGCGACCGACAAAAACCCGGAGCAAATGAGCGCGCGCCCCAAAATGGCGGGGCTGTGAATAGTAACACAAACAAGGCCAACTCACCCCGACGCAATCACCTGACTTCCCTTTTACCTGCACATTTGCTTTCGGCGGATGTTCAACGCCAGCCCGGATAACTCGCCTTCCTCTCCCCCCCCCCCCCCCCCCCCCCCTTTTCCAAAGTTGACAACGTTGCCAGAAGAACGGCCGCTTGGCACACGAGAGACCGTACGCTACATCCTGGTTCTGGTTTGTCACACTTCGAATGACACGACAGGGTGACACACACCGTGATGGAGACGGAGAGCTGGCTTTACGCAGCGCGCGGAAGCATACCGGCGAAGCGTGCCATCTGGAGATCCCGTTTGGGGGCGGGCTGTTTCTCCTGTGTTTGATCACATTACTTCTCGTCTTGTTGACCCGCATTTTCTTTTTTCTGGTATGCTGAGCGCTAACGAACTATCCCAATTTTTTATATCTGTCACCGTAACCCCCCCCCCCCCCCTCCCCCCTGGCACCGCACCTGTAAGAACGCCGCAGGGGAACAATTATGTAGACTACGAGTCATTATTTTACTTCCCACTCAGCTATTATTCGTGTCTAGCCGTCATTAGCTCTACGCAGAATTGAAGGTGTGTGAGGGTCGCTTGGCCTCTGTGACACGAAGCTCGTCGTGTTTATCGATTTCTCAATTCTGGTGTCCGGGGATGCGTGGGCTTCGCCGCAATGCGCCCCCGTGGGTGTAAGCCCTTTGACGCATCACCAGACGTTTATTCTTTGGAGCGCGCGGCCGCTTTGCATGAGATGTTTTAACGAAGAAATCAAAATAAACGTGTAAATCTTTTGACGGAGCACTACAGCCAACGAGGCGTGTATAACAGTTGAAGTCGGGTTCGATAAAGCCATTCTTACAACGCAGTAATTAGTGTGTCGTATCCGCTCTAATCCTTCCCAATTTACACTATAACCACTAATAAGAACGGCAGGGGGCGTCTGTTTTGGTCGCTCCGCCTCCAGCACGGGCTCGTTGCCTTCCAGCGTGCTCTTGCTGCGCGAGCAGGATCGAGGTTCGCGGGACGAGTGAAGTACTTCCCTGCAGTCCTCATCCTGTAATGACTCTAAATAGTAACCCAGAGCCTCGACACCGATTCGGCATTCCTGCCTTTCTATAAAAAAATTCCTCATCGCTTCTTGCGCATTTCGTTTGCCTGTATACGTAAATTATTAAATATATATATTTATATATATATATATATATATATGTATATAAAACTTTCAGAAGTATTCAACCTCACATAAACACAAAGTTCCGCACACACACAAAAAAGATGAACCAATATATCTTTTTTTAAAGGACTTAAACGTCGAGCATCACGGCAGTCTTCGAGACGTACGGGCGCCCATTTTGGGACTGCACGGTGGGGACCGCTCCGTCCCGTCCTAAAATTAGTTCCGCGTCGTCATGCACGCCGCCGATAGCAACGCCTTATAAAGTACGCGTCGCTCCCAGGTCCCTTTTTTGAGGTATTTTAGCGTTGTTATTGTTTTTCCTTACTCCTTGAGTCGCCCCTAAGTGCTCACTCGCTCGCTCTCTCTCTCTCTCTCTCTCTCCCTCGGAAAGTCACCCTATAGCTGGCAAGTTGAGTGGGACGGGCAAATGAAAAAGACGTTCTTGGAAAACCCATACATACCCTTGCAGTAACACCGAAATGCTCCTCTATCTTTGAGAGAGTCACCCCAGGTGGGAAGTTAAGTGGGACGTTACGTTGAACACCGTTGTGGAATCTGACCATAAAGCCGTGGTCACACTGCTCATACATCGTACAAAGGACAGTCTGGCAGACATGAGTCAGCGAAATATCCGTGGTTCAAATGCCGCGTGTCAAGTTTTCTCTTTGAACTCATTGCCACGCGGCTTTCGAAGCGCGGATCTCGCGGTGACTCGCGTTCGAATCTGTATGTTGACTGTCGTTTGTGTGATGTATAAGCAGTACGTGACCCCGGCTTTAGGGCTGGCTACCACATCAGCATTTTAGCGTCATCGGGTGCATTGTGAGTACTTCTGACAGCTTACGACGACGAAACACACTCGCGCCGCCTATCGGGTAAACCTGAAACTCTTCCAGCCTGCGTATAACTAGACTGGAGGTCAAATGTATGCACTAACTATGAGACGCAGTCCCTTCTAACAAATCCAGAATTATTTCAAACCACGGGAAAATAACAACGTTCGCAGATCCAAACTGTTCCATGGCTACCCGATTAGATTGGCCAGTGTATGTCTCGTTGTAGGCGGTCATAAGAAGCGATCACAAAGCAATCAGTGATTCTCAAACGTGTAAACCAGCATTCACTCTCAGAGTCACGCTGAAGTTATTCCCTCTCTCAGAGAGTCACCCTAGGTGGAAAGTTGAGTGGGACAGTCAAATGAATCAAACGCCGTTGTGAAACTTCGCCGTTCAGCTTGCGTAAGCACGAGCGGACTAGCTTACACGCGCCGTGTTCGCCGCTCGTTTTGAGCCTTATATGGCGCTCAAGTTCGCCTGTGACTTGAGCAACTTGTGCATTTGTTTATCCCCCTCCCGAAATGCGCCCAGATGCGTTTGTTCCCTCCTGGCCTCAAGCAATGACAGTGCGAGCTCGGCTGCTTCGTCATCGCACGTTCTTCCTGCATTCTCTAAAGTCGGGGTCACGCTTCTTCTACATCATACAACGGAAAGTCTGCATACAGTTTCGAACGCGAGTCACCGCGAGATCCGTGCTTCGAATGCCGCGTGGCAGTGAGTTCAAGGATAAAGCTTGGCACGCTGCATTCGAACCACGGATATTGGGGTAACTCCTGTTTGCAGACTGTCTTTTGTACGATGTATGAGCGGTGCACGATCTCGACTTTAACGTTCTCTATCTATGTTGCCATTTGATCGGCGTACCCCTCTTTGCGTTCCGATGTGCCAAAACACACATTCCGAAACACTAGCCGTATACACCAACTCATGTTTACAAACAAACCGGAGCGCCCTTAGCGGACGCCACCGGCGCCGCGCCTGCGCGGTGGACGGTGGGCAAGAAGCCCGCCGTCGCCCATAACAAACCATTGAATTGCGTTGTTTTCGACGTCGGTGTGAGTCCCCGTGCTTTTTTTTTTTCGCGTTCGAATTGTTGATTGTACGTCCTCCTAACAAAGTATGATTACTTGAGCGGCTTCAGAAAAATCAACGACGCAAAACTTTGCGTGAATAATGTGACTTGCGGCGATTCATTTCACGTGGACGCCGCAGAATGGGCGCAAAAGCCTGACTCCCACGATGAGATTCTGCTCGCTATTTTTAGTCGCGACATCGCTCGGACTGCAAAAGCGTGGACCGTAGCTGAGATGGTGGACGTCGATACTGAAAACCGCAAGTAGAATCGGGCATTACAAATCGGTGATGGCCACTGGTAACAATGATCAACATCTTCTTGTATCTACTGTTTACACTTAGCCCACTTACCCCAACCAACCTTCAAAAGTGTTTTGAGACCTGCACTCAGTTCTTATCGCAATTACCGGGTCAGCGTTTGGTTTACGGGCCGCTGTCGTTTGAACGAGCTGACGACAAAAAGCAGACAAGTTTGAAAGAGCAGACGACAGTTCGAACGCTTGCGCAATGAATTGCGGGCAAGAAGCACCGCGTCCCGCGTCAACAAACCATTCGAATGTCACGTTGTCGGCGTCTGTGAGAGTCTGCATACTCTTTTTCGCGTTGGAATTGTCGATTCTACGTCCTCATAGCAAGGTCTTACCACTTTAATCGCCTGAGCGAAATTATCGAGGCTCGTTACACCGCTAAACTTCGCGTGAATAATTTGACGTGCGGCGATTCATTCGCATGAACGCCGCAGAATGGACGCCAAAACCATGATGAGATTCTTGTAGCTATTTTCGGTCGCGACGTCGCTCGTGCTGCAAAAGTGTAAAAGGTAGCGGCGATGAGCGACGTCGATACTGAAATTCGGAAGCGGGAACAGACCAAGCGTAACAAGTCGGTGATGGCCACTGGTACTAATGATCAACATCTTGTATCTACTGTTTACACCGAGCCTACTTAAGTCTTTTGAGGCCTGCAATTACTTCTTATTGCAATCACCTGGTCAAAGTTTCGTCTACGGGCCGCTTTTGTTTGAACGAGCAGACGACAAAAAGCAGACAAGTTCGAAAGAGCAGACGAAAATCGAACGATCAGGCAGCCGTGTGAATTTGAAGACGCACTGGGGGGAACCCGCGGGTGGCCCGGACAACTTGGCGGTTTTCTCTCGTTCATGTTGGACACAAAACAAATACATCTGGCGTCCACAGAGTGTTGCCCGCACAACTAATCGTAGTTTGACAGCGTCTGGTTTGCCCTTTTCACGGCTACGATCCACGTACTCGGACGAACGGAACGGGCAGAAACACGTGAAAACTAATCTTCAAACCTTTCCAGACTCTTTGAGTACAGCCCCAGTCGCAGCATTTTGACGAGAACGCAGGCTTTTTGTCTGGTTTCTCCGAAAAAAATACAAGAGTGCATGTCTCACACGGCGACTTCTGCCCACCGCCCCAGACCGGAAGTGCGGCCGACGCGCCACCACCGCGGCGTGACGTAGGAGAGTTGAGTTCGTGTATAGACCTTTCCCACAAGGGCGCAGCCATCTTGAATGTCGTCACTTCCAGTATGCGTTAACTCATCGCTTCGATCTCTCCGCGACGCTGGAAGGAGCTCACGAAAAATACGTGATTTTCGAGCATTCTTGTTTTGCCTCACTTTTATATATATATATATATATATATATATATTTTTTTTTTCTTTCCCCAAAGTCCAGGTTGAAATGTTTCATTATTTTTTCGTCCCGCATACCAGATACGAAACTCGTCTGACTGAGAGCAAAATGAACCAAAAAAACGTCCGTAGTCGCTGACAGAATAAGAACGGCAGGGCGTCATTTTTCGAAGCCCGTCCTACAGCACTCGCTCTTCGCCTTCGGTCGTGCTTTGGAGGCGCGAGCACGCTCGAGGCTCGCAGAGACGACGCAGCGTTATCGAAGGTTCAAACTCGCACTCGAGGCTTGAAGCTCCTCCCTGCCGTTTTCGTTCGGTCAGTGACTGCAGCATCGATCACGAGGATGGATTATAGCTGGGCGCAGAGCGAGTGATCACCGAAGCGATTAGAAGATTGATTATCCGATTTCCGCGCCGCGGACTCCAACCGCCGGACGCCCCCACGCGCGGGGAGTGGAGCTCCGAGAAGGCCGTGTCGTATTCGAACGTTGCTCCGGTAAGGATAGAAATGGAAGTTTTATTTTACGAAGAATCACGAGCGAGAAACATCCGGCTCGCTTACACGTAGTACAGTCTCTCGCAATAAGAAAGGCCCAGTCGCCGAGGCAGTTTATGCGGCGGTGCTGCGCCTGCTTTGGTCGGATAATCTTTATTTTTACGAAAGAGAGAATGGAACAAAACTTCATCATTTTCCTCATCCCAAGCAATGTGGGCCTGGCTAAAGCTAACACATGACAGCCGCCTAAAATGGTCTCGTCAAATGGGTCTTTCGAATTGGTGGAGACTATACGTTCGTACGCGAGACCTGCATGACACTTCGTAGGTTGAAAAGAAGACTTCAAAAAGCGAGCATACAACTAAAGGTAGACAAAAACAAATTGTGAAATTTTTACGAACAATAGGTTGAGTATATAGTGTGGGCAACCTGGGGATTCCAAGCGTGTGGCCCAGGCTGCCCCTCCGGCAATCATGAGAAGTCATCTCGACCAAAAGGGGGCCAATGGCAACTGGCCAGGCGAGCGGCGCTCCGCCGCTGATAAAAGGCCGTCGCAACGTATGCGCGAGGGCTGTTGGGATCGCGACGCAGGCGATAGCGGTCATGAAATGTTTACGTGTTGTTGGACCGGTATGCTGTGTCATTCCCCGAGACGGGTAGCAGCAAGGGAAATCCCACAAGAGAAAACTTAATTTTTATGTTCAATCATTCATTTAACGTACGATGCTTCCGGTTCGAGGCTTTTATTTTTTTAGTTAATGTTGGCGCCATTGATCGTTGTACTCCATGGCGCGTTTCCAATGTCTCAAATCAATAAAAAAAAAAAAAAATCCGCCCGAATTTTTAAGCAGTCAAAAACCTGCAATTTAAAACAAAAAAAATGCATGAGTGCGTACGCCCATTTTTACAGCGGGACACTGTTAGCGCAAAAGAGCTTGCAATCATCGATATTTATGCTTTTTATTTTAAAATCTTAAAATGTCAACAAAATCTTCCATTGGGGTGAAAAGGGTTCATTTTGGGCGCTCACCCAATCGGCGACATATGGTTCCCGCCAGAACTCCTTCGAGGTCATTTGCGAGGAAGCGCATATGTCGTGTTCGTGCTCACTGCGCCGCGTAGAGTGCGTGTGGATTAATGAAGAGATACGTTAAACGTTACCATGACGACCTCAACGGCCACCTTAAACACTACAACCGCAGCATCTTCGGCCACGCAGTGGCAGTCGCTAAAACGCGACCGTGTCATCTCCAATTCAGAACGAGTGATTTAAATGTTGGCAAACTAGGCTCGCCGTCTTTCCTTCTATTCCGAGCGACTGGACGGATGCCCAATGGGCATTACGTCGCCATGGGCGTTACGTCGCTCTCACGACGCGCCTGTCAACACCAACTTCGACATCAACAGCTCCCGTTTTGGCAAGCCCAACACTTTTCACCCGATAAATATTCATCCTAGCAACTTAAACACATTCAGCGGTTGTCAGCACTTCCGCTCCACTTAACGAGGAGAACACAAATTTCCCTCGAAACTCTTCGCTGAATTGAACCGCCCAGCCTCTGGACTGGCGACCCGAAAATGGCGCCGCTAATCTTCGCATCAACGCGGCACTAAGTACCTCCCACGATGCAGCTCCCAAAGACGCGCTCGACGCTCGTAAGAGTCGAGAACCGCGAATAAACACACGCATATAAAACAACAAACGGGCCGCCGACTCAAGCGCGCACTTATTTGACGTTCCTAAACTCGTTCGGTCCTCAGCTGACAGTGCGCTAGAATCTATACGTGCTTGTTGGAACGAGTCGTACGTCTATCCTCCGTCACGTGATATCACGCTCCCGTCCTCGTGCTCGCGCAGAGAGCCGAGTCAGGTGACGAAAGGGAGGCCGCTGATTGGTCCGGCGGGCACGTAGCTCCCAATGCGCCGTCAGTTTAGAGGTGAAAGAGCATAGATATAGGAAAGAGCCCACATCAGCAACGAGTGCTCCCTTGGCGAACGGCGCTGGAAGTGGTCTTCGAAAGTGCGGGCTCCTAATGAGCTCGTTCCGATGGTGGCGACGAAGTAATCCCGAAGGGGAAGAATAGGCGAGCTCTTCGACTCTTCCCTCGCCCCGCGGCTCTTTCCCAATCACGACGGTATCGATCGGGAATTAAATGAGACGCGAGAAAGTGAGAAGACTCGGCACGGCGGAAAAAGGACGGGACGACGAAAGGTATTCACCGAGGCTAAACAAAAGCTTTCCCGGAAGAGGAGCTCATTTTCGGGGCCGAGGCGTGGGATACTAGCCCCAGTTGCCATCTTGAATATAAGGTGGCGGAATTAACGTTCGCATTTGTTTTAATACGCGTCGCGATACTTACGACACTTGCGTCGCTTAATCAATGTCGTCATCTTGAAAGAAACAAGCACCAGTCAACAAATCGAAACAAGTGTAAGCAACATTGGCGAGGTTGTCATTTCGTTTTAGACTTAGGCTAGGTGGAGCAAGCTACCGCCCATTACAAAGGGTATAGCCATTAACATCCATCCACATTCATGGGCACGAAACGTGTGATTGGATCCGAGTTATCGCCGAACTCTGACGCAGCCCACGTGTCTAATACATGCTCAGAGGAGGCGCCCAAACAGTGGTGGACTTGGTTAATGGGCGCAGCAGCCACTAGGTCGCACAGTTTTCAATATAATATGTAGCGCTTAGATCGTAAATTGCATTCCCCCCCCCCCCCCCCCCCCCCCCCCCCCGTGAGGTGCATTTTTGGTGACTCGTTAGCGTGAGCTGGCCAAATGAGTTCCAGCGATCGCTATTTCTCGCGCTCTATCTTGTTTTCGACAGACGATTCGTTATAGTTAGCTCGCAAGGCGCGAAGTTGACTCGATGTGCGGCGAATCGTATACGTTTATGCATGTTTTCATTTCAATTCGTAAAATTATTTGTTCACGCAAAAACGAAAACACATACAAAAAAACACAGTTCTCGGAAGCGAAATTACAGGCTAGCGACAGAGAGGATGTGTGTTCAAAACGCACGAATATTCGAGGGAACGCTCCCAACGATACATTTAAAAGGGGCAGTAAAGAGGTTCTAGAAAGAAACCCAGAACTACGGTTATGCGCGACAAAATCTTCCGTTAAGAAAACTTAAGAAAACGCGAGCAAAGATTGCAATACCCTTTTTATTTTCCCAATTAAATTAGCTTTTACCACTTCATGTTTTTTTTTTTCTTTATAGACCTTTTTCGCATAACCAGTAACTGACGTAACCTCGACCTGGTACACTTTTAGATTGCCCGCTGACACAGGGTATATATATGCAACCGCCAAGGGTATGGGCGAAAAGGCTTAAAAACGGACGTCGTGCATGAGTTAGTTCCGAGTGCTCCTTTTTACCGTGCTGCAATTTCCGAAAATCTACGGTTGTCTGGCTACCACTGTGTGGTCCATGGCTAAATAATTTTAAAAAGCATAAGAACGATAGCAGCAAGTGTTCCATGAGCACAAGAAGCTGCAGCGCGAGTGTGGCTGCAATGTTATCGAGCTTCGCATTTTCCCCAAGAACCCTTATTTATGAAGTCAGTCGACTGCGAGCTTCAATCGCGAGAGATTCGTATCAGAACCAACGTCACGCTTAAGCTCACGACCACTTCGTGCACGACAAGAGGACCGATTTTAATTCCCGGTGCAGGTGGTCCAATTAGGTTATCCCTGCAAGCCCCATGGTATGCGAAAGGTATGAAAAAGTTTACATGCCACCACTCAAGATGGAGCTATCAAATGTCGAGAGCTTACCTGCATAGACTACATTAAACCGCTCATATATACTTCGCTGTGGAAACTCAATCAAAGCACTCCACCGTCTTCGTCCTCGTTCTCTCGAGGAGGCAAGGTGATGGCCTGGGAGTAGCCAGCTGGATTCAACCGGACAAGCTCCAACCAAGTTATTGCAGCCCACCATAGCCAAGTCTAGCCAAGTTCCCCCCATACCCACAACGTTGCCTACCCAAATAACTGTGCTGCCAGAACTAGTCGGTATTTCTTTTTCTAAGCCGCTAGACGGCGTCGGCGGCGCCGCAATTCTCAAGATGGCGGCGCCGTTAAAGAAAAGGTCTATATAAAAGTCGTGTTTCTTACGTTAGTGACACTAGGACGGAAATTTTATTGTCCCCAGCAGGAAGACATTTCAGTTCACTTGACAATACTAATATAATTGTTGATAGCACGAGAATGGGAGGAAGGTATTTCAGTTGTCGAGCATCCAGTGCGAGCTTCTATGCCTTCGACAACGATTCGGCGTTCTCGTGAGCCTCGAGCGTGCACGGGCAACCGAAGCACGACGGAAAGCGACGAGAGTGCGCGTGGAGGCCTGCCATTCAAAAGAGACGTCCAGCCGTTCCCATCACCGAGATGTTTCGGTGTTTCTATCCATGACCTCACGACCGGAATTTGCCTCGCCGTGGCATCATGAGCCTTGCTCTACTTATTGTAAGGTGAGGCAAAATGAGACAAAACATATTCATTTCAAAGGTACTTTTTAATTTTGGCTTCAATTTTTAGGAAACACAGCCTGGGGATATTTTCAGATGTCGTAAGGCCATGTTCAGGAAATATTACTTAACTGGAGCAAGCGAAACAATAAACAAAACTATAATATGTGAAAGTCACATAATGCCTCATTTTTCCCCGCCCTTTGGGGCAAAATGAGATAACGTAGTGGGGTACAATGAGGCACACTTAAAGAAACCTGATACGCGATCAGTTTTTGTAATAAAAACACTCGAAACGCTCTGCGTGAGCTCTAACCCGCTCTTCATGAGCCAACTCCTTGCATTCCATGCGCTCGATTCATACCGAATGCGGGGCTGCGAGTCTCCTTGCACGCCAGGCACTGCCGGTCTCTTGTGGTGTGCATCACACGGTCTGCAGAACGTTGGGACACTGCTTGCATTTTTGGAGGATCACTAATAATCTTTCTACTCGTTTTCTTTTTTCTTTTTCTTTTTTTTTTTAATGGGGGCGCAGTAGAACGCCAGTTTTTGCTCACTTTAGTCAACATCACCTTTACCTTGTGGGAGGATGGCGTTAGAAAAATGCTGCTCTTCAACCTGCGATGGCTACAGAAGAAATGTTCTTGAAAGTTGAAACGTCGGAAAGAGCGCGCCTTCTGTAGCCGAGCCTTTTTTTTTTTTTTTTCGAGTTGCTGTTTTTAGGTTTACCGAGTCGCTTGGCTCGCTTTTGAAGAGCATTCCTTGGCACGCCAAATAGTGTGGCAGCAGTGTGAAGGGAGTGACGCTGTTGCTTGGGATTTTCAAGAGCTTTGTTCATGTCACTTTCACGGCATGAAGCCCTTGTTGTTTTTCTTCTATACGTTCGGACCATCCTAGGCACAGGGAGAAAATGAATATGGCTCATGACCAACCAGAAGACTCGCGCGTTATTGACATGCGCGGCATAGAATGCCAGACTGTCGCGTCTTGCGCGCACGTATCCCCGAAACGCAAATAATTCTTCCGTTAAAAAACGCAACAACATATTGCTCAAATCCGGCCCGTATGGAGGTAATAAAGCGTGCCAATAAAATTAAAGCTTAATTTGGCAGAATGTGGCACTTTCATCATTTGCGAGTGACAAGTCACATGTTGTGCATAGAAAGCACGGTGGAAGACTGCCCGACATTGTTTTTATTGGCGTCGATGAAAGCAAAAATAATTCGAATAAAGACGTCATATTGAGCGTTTGGCCAATGACAAATGCCGATCACGGCGACGCGTTTAGTCGCGAACGTCACTAATAGCACGCGGTCGACACTTTTTTTCTTTTTTTTTTTTTTGACGTGTGACGGGGGAAACGTACGCCACGACAGAACGTGCTGGAAGATCGGTCGTACGCACACCCTCAGTGCAGAAGAACCGAGGTAAACCCGACGGGCTTCCTGTCGTTCTAAAGCTCTCGGTAACTGACGTAGAGGAGAGTTTTTTGTTTTGTTCTTTTCACGCCCGACACTTTCGACAACACAAGAACGTTGACACGCCCTTCGAGAGCCGAAGTGGAGCGTGGCGAGGCATTCCGAGTTCCAGACTGACAGATAGCGCGAGCTGTCGTCTGCCCGCTCTCGTGCACAACAACGGCCCCGTGACCCAGAGGGGAGAATGTCCTCTCCGATCCCAGACGACGCGAAAGACCCCCCAAAACGCCCGGAGTGTGTGGCTGGATCGATGCACATCGATCGCAGGGGCCTTCCCAAGGACGGAGCTTGCCAAAATGGACGCCGCCAGCTGTTTTCTCTTTTTCTTCCCCTTCCTTTCATTTTCGCACTCTACTCATTCGCAGTGCCTCGCGGAATTATGCGGGACGAAGAGAGCAACACGCCACGATCCATTTTGTGCCGCCCAATCAAGTGCCCAGAGTAACCCATTATAGGCGCTTCGACGGGGGGAAAGCCGTGCTCTGTGTGGGAGGATGGAGCACGCGTCCTCGGTTTTTCAATCAGAACTGTCATCCACAGTTACCTGTTGGTATTCTGCTTTTTTTTTTTTTTTTTAGGCGGTCAGTTTAACAATAAAAGCCCTTGTGCCTTCTTCTTTTTTTTTTTTTTTTATCTATCTGTAAATTAAGATTACATATTGGTGTTCTGAGTACCTACCGAAATATCGGTGTACTTTAATTACTTTTTTTTAGGACGGAGTTGAATTTTTGGCGGGACACAGAGACAGCCAAGGACGGCGAACAATCGAAGGCTTTCAGCGAATGACTAAGCTCCGAGTACGATTCAACGAAACATGCTATGCGCGCCGGGGAGGTGAGTGTGAAGCTTTCATTTGCTCATTGCATTTCGCGGATCGGATTTTTATTCTTGACTTTGCTTTTGGTTGAGATTTTTTCATTGTTCGCACTGATTGACTGCCTCAGTGTTCCACAGAAAAGTGAACTCACGCTGGTTTGAAGAATACGAGCTACAGCAACAACCAAAAGAACTACCGAAGGTTGAAGCAAGTGCAGTAGACGGAGAGTCGAAGAGATGGTTGTTTTTTTTTTCGCTAGGTAAAGGTCGTAGTGTTCGCGAACTTAGCCATATAACTTGGATCGTGAGCACACGTTGAATTCAAGTATAGATATGTGACTACTCCATAGTAGGAGACAATAAAGAGTGTCTCGATCCCATTTTTTTTTCGCCAAACGCTCCCGAACCTCGACGTAACTTCAATGTCTAATCTAAAATGTGCACGCACGCGAAGGTAAAATGGCCATATGTTTGTGCGTATGTACCTTTTATCTCGCGTATCTTGGGTGCATTCGAGGAGAACCTAAGCGGCTGCCGTGAAAATGGCACCATTATGCCGCTGCCCTAACCGCCCATTTCCCAGCAGATCGAGAAGCATGGGGCTAATCGATCTCGTGGTCTATGTCATAACGCGCTGCAGTCCTCCTTTTCTTCGGTGCACTCCAAAGAGTTCCGAGAGGTCCATAATGATGCTCCCCGGCGCGCTCCGACAATCCTAATGCATCGATCCGAGATCGAAAAGCAAAGGCGTGTTCGCCGAAAAACGTTCTCGTGAAACGCAGAAAGAGACAAAAGGATCGCCTACTACTGGTCGTGTGTTCCGATGCGCTATACTTCTGAGAAGCTATAGATTTCTAGACTTTTTGTTGTCGTGATTCGGGCTTTTCCTGCGCACGCTCAGAACGCCTTCCACAGCCCGGTAGATAAAGACGGCAGTGCGTAGGAGGCCATTCTTGAGACGGTCTTATAGATCGTTTTACTGGAAGAGTGCAAGAGAAAAAAGGGGAAAAGGCTACCGGCGCTTTTCCCCCTGTTGGGAACGAGTTGAAGACCCGGATGAACGCCTTGGACGCGTGCACTTTGCTCCGAGTTCGCTCGTTTTCTTCGCGGTTTCCTCCATTTCTTTATTTCCATATTTAAGTAGAGCTAGCGCATTCAATGACCACAATCCCTGGTCATTGCGACACCATAATTCGGAAATAGGCTGCACGAATAACAACCGAAAACGCAGAATATTATCACAGGATACTTGTATCGCGCACAAGATCCGACAAGGAAACTACGGCTGCAATGTCTTCAAACTCCATAGCTTTCCACATGACCGATACCTTCGGCGACAATGGGTTGCGTTCGTAAACAGAAAAGACTTTTCCCAGACGCCATTCTCTCGAGTGTGCTCGGAACATTTCGTGTGTAGAGCGCGCACCGAACTTAGCCGCTGTGCGTCGATGAACTGAAATGAAATGAAATCTTTATTTCCAGAAATTTACTCTGGCGGGCCTCCAGACAAAAAACTACCATCCGGTAACTTGGCTGGGTCTGGGGCCCTAAAACAAAACAAGCATAGCAATCTGGCTAAAAAGTGTGATACGTCGAAAAGCCTCGTTATAGAGCATATAGAGTTTCTCTTGCCAACTAGGCATGTACTTCAGTAACAATAAACAGAGTAAACGAGTGAAAGCGCAGGAATCTTTAGCAGCAAGCATATGATGCGAAAGCGAGAAAAAGGAAATTGTCATAGAGAGACATCTGCATTAGATAAAACACATAAAAAATTCAGCTCTAGTCAGAGAGTACATATCTATGTTTTCTAGATGGTGCCTGTTGAGTAGACAAGGTAACATATGGCGAAGGGATTGTAAAGCATGATTCGCGCGGAAATGAAGGACATACCATATCTCAGAGCAGCGCATACTGATCGAGATTTCCTTTCTATTCAAGTACGAGGTGCGCCAAACAAATTCAATGAATTCATTTGTTCCAAAAAGGAAAGCATACAAAAGACGATACATGTGCATATTTGTAATGGCACTATTCCTGAATTTTTCGAACCGCGATTTAGTTTGATATAAGTAGTGTACATCAGCGATGATACGTAGTATCTTTTTTTAAGTAACAGTATTTCGTTTTAATTCAAACTTGTTATTGTGTCCACACGAGGTGACAATAATTTAAAGGAGACCGGAAAAGGGCACGATAAATCATGAATTTAATGTTAACAGGCAATATTGAGCGGCATCTTCTAATAACGCCAATGACTCAGCATAACCTGCTGACCGAATTATCAATGGCGATCTCACGACAGATGTTCAGAGAAAATTACGCCCAGTGTTTTGTGGTGCTTAACTATATCGATTACAGCACCACCTAAGGTAAGGGATCTAGTGAAGGAGAAGTGCTTATTCAATGACCGAAATATGAGTGCCCTGGTTTTGTTTACATTAATTTTAAGGCAATTTACCTCAGACCATCTGCCCAATTGCGCGAGAATATCGTTCCCCTAAATAATTAAGCTTTCTGCGTCTACGCCTGACAGAAAAAAGCTGGTGTCGTCGGCATATATTACAACTACGCAAGAGTACGAACCTTTACCACGTCGTTTATAAATATGTTAAACAGCAGAGGGCCCATTAGCTACCCTGAGGCACGCCGCAGGTTACGGCTTTGAGAGAAGGAGATCGCCCGTCGGTGCTGACACACTGGTGATTGGAGAGATATGAATCCAAGAGTGAGAGTGCTGGACCACGTATTCCATAACATTTTAATTTATCAAGGAGTATTTGATGATTGAGGCAGTCAAACGCCTTACTAAAATCAATACAAATACCTAGTGTTAGAAGCTTGTTTTGTATGTTATTTAGAATTACTTTTTTTTAGAGTAAGAGCGCTGACTCTGTCGACCTTCCCTTTCTAAAACCAAATTGGGCGTCAGTTATTATTTCATGTCGATGAAGAAAGCTTTCTACACGAGTTTTGACAAGCGTTTTCATTTCATTTCATTTATTTACTCTCAAGGCCACAGCATTACAGAGAGGAGTGGTGAAGCAAAAAAAAAAATACAACATGAAGATAAACACAGCAGAGGGATTACAAAAAATGGTTGCAAACGGCACTTTTGAAACGGTCGGTGTCAGTGATTGAAGCGATGGAGGCGGGGAGGTGGTTCCAGTCTGTGCAGGTTTTGGGAATGAACTAGTGGAAGTGCAAATTGGTGCGGCTGCTTGGGACGCCAACCTTGAACTGATGGTCGCTGCGGGAAGAGATGTACGATGGTGGCAAAAAGAGAGAGTCACTGAGTAGAGAATTGAAATGATAAACCTTATGAAAGAGACAAAGACGAGATAGTTTACGACGCAATGAAAGATCGGGTAAGTTAAGATTAGATTTCATAGAAGTGGTCGACACTGGCAGTTCGAAAGTAATTTGAGAAGATGAAACCCGCGAAACGGTTTTGAATGGCTTCTATTTGAAGAATAATGGAGTTAATATGAGAGTCCCAGATTGATGATGCATATTCAAGCTTTGACCTCACTAAAATTTTATAAAGTATGAGTTTCAAGTTAGTTGGGGCTAAAGAAAAATTACGCCGTAGATAACCGAGTGCGCGATTAGCATTACTAGTGATGTAGTCGACGTGATCTTGCCATGAAAGTTTAGCAGAAATGATAATGCCAAGATATTTGTAGGACAAAACTTGCGTTAGGCGAACACCGTTAAGTAAGTAGTCACACGGTAGGATGTGATTTGAATGACGTGCAATTCTCATTGACTTACATTTGGCAGGGTTAAGTTTCATTAGCCAGGTGTCACACCAAACTGAAATGTTATCGAGGTCAGACTGAAGAGCATGATGATCACCAGGTTCCAGAATTTTGCGATAAACAACACAGTCGTCAGCAAAAAAGTTTTACAGATGAAGAAATGCAGCTAGGTAAGTCGTTAATATAAATAAGAAAAAGCAAGGGCCCTAGCACTGACCCCTGCGGGACACCGGACGTTACAGGACAGTGAGGGGAGTTATGGTCATTGGCGGTTACATATTGCGTGCGATTAGACAAGAAGCATTCTATCCATTTAAAATATTAGGGTCCATGTTAAGTTTACTTAAATTATAGAGGAGCAGACTATGACAGACACTATCGAATGCTTTAGAAAAGTCGATGAAAATGCAGTCAACAGTGATTAAGTGATCTGCAGCAGAGAATAAGTCGTTAGTAAAGGCGAGTAGTTGAGTTTCACATGAGTAATTTTTTCTGAAGCCGTGTTGATGCATACTAAAAAAAGAATTAGTTTCGA